>NW_026535796.1:45596028-46224411 GCF_028551555.1 Melozone crissalis | reverse complement strand
GACTCGTAGAAAATGGCCCGGGATTCTATCAGGTGCAGTGCAAAGGACCAAAACATGCCAAAACTAAGCTCACAGATGTTGCAAAAGCAGGGGAAAAAGCCAAGGAGGAAGACACAACTTAGGGGGGAAGATATGAGGGACATGGCATGGACACATCACAAAAACCAAAAAAAAGAAAAAAATCTTTCCCAACGTCAAAGCCATCAAAAGGCATGGCATGCCATCAAGGGCAGGGACATGCACCAAACATTCCTCTATTGGTGCCCATTGAAATCGCAAGATTCCTTTTCCCTTCCCGAAAGGAAATTTCATTTCCTTTCGGGAAGGGAAAAGGAATCTTGCGAATCCCAAAAGAACGGCTTACAAAGACTCTGGAAAGGAGATAGGTTCAAATGAAATGCAATTGAAAAAACAGAAAATCGGGAATTTTAGTGTCTTCAAAAATAGGCTGTGAGGAAATCAGCTGCATTGCAGAGCACCAAAACATGCCAAAACTAAGCTCACAGATGTTGCAAAAGCAGGGGAAAAAGTCAAGGAGGAAGACACAACTTAGGGGGGAAGATATGAGGGACATGGCACAGATCCTCAAAAAAAAAAAAAAATCTTTCCCCAAGCCAAAGCCATCAAAATGCAGGCAGGCCATACGCCATCAAGTGCAGGCACGTGCAGCAAAGCTGGCCAAAATTCATCCCCACTGAAGGCCAAAACAGAAAGAAGGACTTACAAACACGCTGGAATGGAGATACCATCAAAGGAATTGCAATTGGAGGAGACAAAATGAAAATTTGAGAAATTTAGTGACTCGAAAAAATGGCCCGCGATTCTATCAAGTGCAGTGCAAAGGACCAAAACATGCCAAAACTAAGCTCACAGATGTTGCAAAAGCAGGGGAAAAAGCCAAGGAGGAAGACACAACTTAGGGGGGAAGATATGAGGGACATGGCATGGACACATCACAAAAACCAAAAAAAAGGAAAAAATCTTTCCCAACGTCAAAGCCATCAAAAGGCATGGCATGCCATCAAGGGCAGGGACATGCACCGAACATTCCTCTATTGGTGCCCATTGAAATCGCAAGATTCCTTTTCCCTTCCCGAAAGGAAATGGAAATTTCCTTTCGGGAAGGGAAAAGGAATCTTGCGAATCCCAAAAGAACGGCTTACAAACACTCTGGAAAGGAGATAGGTTCAAATGAAATGCAATTGAAAAAAGCAGAAAATCGGGAATTTTAGTGTCTTCAAAAAATAGGCTGTGAGGAAATCAGCTGCATTGCAGAGCACCAAAACATGCCAAAACTAAGCTCACAGATGTTGCAAAGGCAGGGGAAAAAGTCAAGGAGGAAGACACAACTTAGGGGGGAAGATATGAGGGACATGGCACGGATCCTCAAAAAAAAAAAAAAATCTTTCCCCAAGCCAAAGCCATCAAAATGCAGGCAGGCCATACGCCATCAAGTGCAGGCACGTGCAGCAAAGCTTGCCAAAATTCATCCCCACTGAAGGCCAAAACAGAAAAGAAGGACTTACAAACACGCTGGAATGGAGATACCATCAAAGGAATTGCAATTGGAGGAGACAAAATGAAAATTTGAGAAATTTAGTGACTCGTAGAAAATGGCCCCGCGATTCTATCAGGTGCAGTGCAAAGGACCAAAACATGCCAAAACTAAGCTCACAGATGTTGCAAAAGCAGGGGAAAAAGCCAAGGAGGAAGACACAACTTAGGGGGGAAGATATGAGGGACATGGCATGGACACATCACAAAAACCAAAAAAAAGGAAAAAATCTTTCCCAAAGTCAAAGCCATCAAAAGGCATGGCATGCCATCAAGGGCAGGGACATGCACCAAACATTCCTCTATTGGTGCCCATTGAAATCGCAAGATTCCTTTTCCCTTCCCGAAAGGAAATGAAATTTCCTTTCGGGAAGGGAAAAGGAATCTTGCGAATCCCAAAAGAACGGCTTACAAAGACTCTGGAAAGGAGATAGGTTCAAATGAAATGCAATTGAAAAAACCAGAAAATCGGGAATTTTAGTGTCTTCAAAAAATAGGCTGTGAGGAAATCAGCTGCATTGCAGAGCACCAAAACATGCCAAAACTAAGCTCACAGAGGTTGCAAAGGCAGGGGAAAAAGTCAAGGACGAAGACACAACTTAGGGGGAAGATATGAGGGACATGGCACGGATCCTCAAAAAAAAAAAAAAAATCTTTCCCCAAGCCAAAGCCATCAAAATGCAGGCAGGCCATACGCCATCAAGTGCAGGCACGTGCAGCAAAGCTTGCCAAAATTCATCCCCACTGAAGGCCAAAACAGAAAAGAAGGACTTACAAACACGCTGGAATGGAGATACCATCAAAGGAATTGCAATTGGAGGAGACAAAATGAAAATTTGAGAAATTTAGTGACTCGAAAAAATGGCCCGGGATTCTATCAGGTGCAGTGCAAAGGACCAAAATATGCCAAAACTAAGCTCACAGATGTTGCAAAAGCAGGGGAAAAAGCCAAGGAGGAAGACACAACTTAGGGGGAAGATATGAGGGACATGGCATGGACACATCACAAAAACCAAAAAAACGGAAAAAATCTTTCCCAACGTCAAAGCCATCAAAAGGCATGGCATGCCATCAAGGGCAGGGACATGCACCAAACATTCCTCTATTGGTGCCCATTGAAATCGCAAGATTCCTTTTCCCTTCCCGAAAGGAAATTTCATTTCCTTTCGGGAAGGGAAAAGGAATCTTGCGAATCCCAAAAGAACGGCTTACAAAGACTCTGGAAAGGAGATAGGTTCAAATGAAATGCAATTGAAAAAACCAGAAAATCGGGAATTTTAGTGTCTTCAAAAAATAGGCTGTGAGGAAATCAGCTGCATTGCAGAGCACCAAAACATGCCAAAACTAAGCTCACAGATGTTGCAAAAGCAGGGGAAAAAGTCAAGGAGGAAGACACAACTTAGGGGGGAAGATATGAGGGACATGGCACGGATCCTCAAAAAAAAAAAAAAAATCTTTCCCCAAGCCAAAGCCATCAAAATGCAGGCAGGCCATACGCCATCAAGTGCAGGCACGTGCAGCAAAGCTTGCCAAAATTCATCCCCACTGAAGGCCAAAACAGAAAAGAAGGACTTACAAACACGCTGGAATGGAGATACCATCAAAGGAATTGCAATTGGAGGAGACAAAATGAAAATTTGAGAAATTTAGTGACTCGAAAAAATGGCCCGCGATTCTATCAAGTGCAGTGCAAAGGACCAAAACATGCCAAAACTAAGCTCACAGATGTTGCAAAAGCAGGGGAAAAAGCCAAGGAGGAAGACACAACTTAGGGGGGAAGATATGAGGGACATGGCATGGACACATCACAAAAACCAAAAAAAAGGAAAAAATCTTTCCCAAAGTCAAAGCCATCAAAAGGCATGGCATGCCATCAAGGGCAGGGACATGCACCAAACATTCCTCTATTGGTGCCCATTGAAATCGCAAGATTCCTTTTCCCTTCCCGAAAGGAAATGAAATTTCCTTTCGGGAAGGGAAAAGGAATCTTGCGAATCCCAAAAGAACGGCTTACAAAGACTCTGGAAAGGAGATAGGTTCAAATGAAATGCAATTGAAAAAACCAGAAAATCGGGAATTTTAGTGTCTTCAAAAAATAGGCTGTGAGGAAATCAGCTGCATTGCAGAGCACCAAAACATGCCAAAACTAAGCTCACAGAGGTTGCAAAGGCAGGGGAAAAAGTCAAGGACGAAGACACAACTTAGGGGGGAAGATATGAGGGACATGGCACGGATCCTCAAAAAAAAAAAAAAAATCTTTCCCCAAGCCAAAGCCATCAAAATGCAGGCAGGCCATACGCCATCAAGTGCAGGCACGTGCAGCAAAGCTTGCCAAAATTCATCCCCACTGAAGGCCAAAACAGAAAAGAAGGACTTACAAACACGCTGGAATGGAGATACCATCAAAGGAATTGCAATTGGAGGAGACAAAATGAAAATTTGAGAAATTTAGTGACTCGAAAAAATGGCCCGGGATTCTATCAGGTGCAGTGCAAAGGACCAAAACATGCCAAAACTAAGCTCACAGATGTTGCAAAAGCAGGGGAAAAAGCCAAGGAGGAAGACACAACTTAGGGGGGAAGATATGAGGGACATGGCATGGACACATCACAAAAACCAAAAAAAAGGAAAAAATCTTTCCCAACGTCAAAGCCATCAAAAGGCATGGCATGCCATCAAGGGCAGGGACATGCACCAAACATTCCTCTATTGGTGCCCATTGAAATCGCAAGATTCCTTTTCCCTTCCCGAAAGGAAATGAAATTTCCTTTTGGGAAGGGAAAAGGAATCTTGCGAATCCCAAAAGAACGGCTTACAAAGACTCTGGAAAGGAGATAGGTTCAAATGAAATGCAATTGAAAAAACCAGAAAATCGGGAATTTTAGTGTCTTCAAAAAATAGGCTGTGAGGAAATCAGCTGCATTGCAGAGCACCAAAACATGCCAAAACTAAGCTCACAGATGTTGCAAAGGCAGGGGAAAAAGTCAAGGACGAAGACGCAACTTAGGGGGGAAGATATGAGGGACATGGCACGGATCCTCAAAAAAAAAAAAAAATCTTTCCCCAAGCCAAAGCCATCAAAATGCAGGCAGGCCATACGCCATCAAGTGCAGGCACATGAAGCAAAGCTTGCCAAACTTGATCCCCACTGAAGGCCAAAACAGAAAAGAAGGACTTACAAACACGCTGGAATGGAGATACCATCAAAGGAATTGCAATTGGAGGAGACAAAATGAAAATTTGAGAAATTTAGTGACTCGAAAAAATGGCCCGGGATTCTATCAGGTGCAGTGCAAAGGACCAAAATATGCCAAAACTAAGCTCACAGATGTTGCAAAAGCAGGGGAAAAAGCCAAGGAGGAAGACACAACTTAGGGGGGAAGATATGAGGGACATGGCATGGACACATCACAAAAACCAAAAAAACGGAAAAAATCTTTCCCAACGTCAAAGCCATCAAAAGGCATGGCATGCCATCAAGGGCAGGGACATGCACCAAACATTCCTCTATTGGTGCCCATTGAAATCGCAAGATTCCTTTTCCCTTCCCGAAAGGAAATTTCATTTCCTTTCGGGAAGGGAAAAGGAATCTTGCGAATCCCAAAAGAACGGCTTACAAAGACTCTGGAAAGGAGATAGGTTCAAATGAAATGCAATTGAAAAAACCAGAAAATCGGGAATTTTAGTGTCTTCAAAAAATAGGCTGTGAGGAAATCAGCTGCATTGCAGAGCACCAAAACATGCCAAAACTAAGCTCACAGATGTTGCAAAAGCAGGGGAAAAAGTCAAGGAGGAAGACACAACTTAGGGGGGAAGATATGAGGGACATGGCACGGATCCTCAAAAAAAAAAAAAAAATCTTTCCCCAAGCCAAAGCCATCAAAATGCAGGCAGGCCATACGCCATCAAGTGCAGGCACGTGCAGCAAAGCTTGCCAAAATTCATCCCCACTGAAGGCCAAAACAGAAAAGAAGGACTTACAAACACGCTGGAATGGAGATACCATCAAAGGAATTGCAATTGGAGGAGACAAAATGAAAATTTGAGAAATTTAGTGACTCGAAAAAATGGCCCGCGATTCTATCAAGTGCAGTGCAAAGGACCAAAACATGCCAAAACTAAGCTCACAGATGTTGCAAAAGCAGGGGAAAAAGCCAAGGAGGAAGACACAACTTAGGGGGGAAGATATGAGGGACATGGCATGGACACATCACAAAAACCAAAAAAAAGGAAAAAATCTTTCCCAAAGTCAAAGCCATCAAAAGGCATGGCATGCCATCAAGGGCAGGGACATGCACCAAACATTCCTCTATTGGTGCCCATTGAAATCGCAAGATTCCTTTTCCCTTCCCGAAAGGAAATGAAATTTCCTTTCGGGAAGGGAAAAGGAATCTTGCGAATCCCAAAAGAACGGCTTACAAAGACTCTGGAAAGGAGATAGGTTCAAATGAAATGCAATTGAAAAAACCAGAAAATCGGGAATTTTAGTGTCTTCAAAAAATAGGCTGTGAGGAAATCAGCTGCATTGCAGAGCACCAAAACATGCCAAAACTAAGCTCACAGAGGTTGCAAAGGCAGGGGAAAAAGTCAAGGACGAAGACACAACTTAGGGGGGAAGATATGAGGGACATGGCACGGATCCTCAAAAAAAAAAAAAAAATCTTTCCCCAAGCCAAAGCCATCAAAATGCAGGCAGGCCATACGCCATCAAGTGCAGGCACGTGCAGCAAAGCTTGCCAAAATTCATCCCCACTGAAGGCCAAAACAGAAAAGAAGGACTTACAAACACGCTGGAATGGAGATACCATCAAAGGAATTGCAATTGGAGGAGACAAAATGAAAATTTGAGAAATTTAGTGACTCGAAAAAATGGCCCGGGATTCTATCAGGTGCAGTGCAAAGGACCAAAATATGCCAAAACTAAGCTCACAGATGTTGCAAAAGCAGGGGAAAAAGCCAAGGAGGAAGACACAACTTAGGGGGGAAGATATGAGGGACATGGCATGGACACATCACAAAAACCAAAAAAAAGGAAAAAATCTTTCCCAACGTCAAAGCCATCAAAAGGCATGGCATGCCATCAAGGGCAGGGACATGCACCAAACATTCCTCTATTGGTGCCCATTGAAATCGCAAGATTCCTTTTCCCTTCCCGAAAGGAAATGAAATTTCCTTTTGGGAAGGGAAAAGGAATCTTGCGAATCCCAAAAGAACGGCTTACAAAGACTCTGGAAAGGAGATAGGTTCAAATGAAATGCAATTGAAAAAACCAGAAAATCGGGAATTTTAGTGTCTTCAAAAAATAGGCTGTGAGGAAATCAGTTGCATTGCAGAGCACCAAAACATGCCAAAACTAAGCTCACAGATGTTGCAAAGGCAGGGGAAAAAGTCAAGGACGAAGACGCAACTTAGGGGGGAAGATATGAGGGACATGGCACGGATCCTCAAAAAAAAAAAAAAATCTTTCCCCAAGCCAAAGCCATCAAAATGCAGGCAGGCCATACGCCATCAAGTGCAGGCACATGAAGCAAAGCTTGCCAAACTTGATCCCCACTGAAGGCCAAAACAGAAAAGAAGGACTTACAAACACGCTGGAATGGAGATACCATCAAAGGAATTGCAATTGGAGGAGACAAAATGAAAATTTGAGAAATTTAGTGACTCGTAGAAAATGGCCCGGGATTCTATCAGGTGCAGTGCAAAGGACCAAAACATGCCAAAACTAAGCTCACAGATGTTGCAAAAGCAGGGGAAAAAGCCAAGGAGGAAGACACAACTTAGGGGGGAAGATATGAGGGACATGGCATGGACACATCACAAAAACCAAAAAAACGGAAAAAATCTTTCCCAACGTCAAAGCCATCAAAAGGCATGGCATGCCATCAAGGGCAGGGACATGCACCAAACATTCCTCTATTGGTGCCCATTGAAATCGCAAGATTCCTTTTCCCTTCCCGAAAGGAAATTTCATTTCCTTTCGGGAAGGGAAAAGGAATCTTGCGAATCCCAAAAGAAAGGCTTACAAAGAATCTGGAAAGGAGATAGGTTCAAATGAAATGCAATTGAAAAAACCAGAAAATCGGGAATTTTAGTGTCTTCAAAAAATAGGCTGTGAGGAAATCAGCTGCAATGCAGAGCACCAAAACATGCCAAAACTAAGCTCACAGAGGTTGCAAAGGCAGGGGAAAAAGTCAAGGACGAAGACACAACTTAGGGGGGAAGATATGAGGGACATGGCACGGATCCTCAAAAAAAAAAAAAAAATCTTTCCCCAAGCCAAAGCCATCAAAATGCAGGCAGGCCATACGCCATCAAGTGCAGGCACGTGCAGCAAAGCTTGCCAAAATTCATCCCCACTGAAGGCCAAAACAGAAAAGAAGGACTTACAAACACGCTGGAATGGAGATACCATCAAAGGAATTGCAATTGGAGGAGACAAAATGAAAATTTGAGAAATTTAGTGACTCGTAGAAAATGGCCCGGGATTCTATCAGGTGCAGTGCAAAGGACCAAAACATGCCAAAACTAAGCTCACAGATGTTGCAAAAGCAGGGGAAAAAGCCAAGGAGGAAGACACAACTTAGGGGGGAAGATATGAGGGACATGGCATGGACACATCACAAAAACCAAAAAAAAGGAAAAAATCTTTCCCAACGTCAAAGCCATCAAAAGGCATGGCATGCCATCAAGGGCAGGGACATGCACCAAACATTCCTCTATTGGTGCCCATTGAAATCGCAAGATTCCTTTTCCCTTCGCAAAAGGAAATTTCATTTCCTTTCGGGAAGGGAAAAGGAATCTTGCGAATCCCAAAAGAACGGCTTACAAAGACTCTGGAAAGGAGATAGGTTCAAATGAAATGCAATTGAAAAAAGCAGAAAATCGGGAATTTTAGTGTCTTCAAAAAATAGGCTGTGAGGAAATCAGCTGCATTGCAGAGCACCAAAACATGCCAAAACTAAGCTCACAGATGTTGCAAAGGCAGGGTAAAAAGTCAAGGAGGAAGACACAGCTTAGGGGGGAAGATATGAGGGACATGGCACGGATCATCTAAAATAAAAAATCTTTCCCTAAGTCAAAGCCATCAAAATGCAGGCAGGCCATACGCCATCAAGTGCAGGCACGTGCAGCAAAGCTTGCCAAACATGATCCCCACTGAAGGCCCAAACAGAAAAGAAGGGCTTAGAAACACGCTGGAATGGAGATACCATCAAAGGAACTGCAACTGGGGGAGAACACAAGAAATTTGAGAAATTTAGTGACTCGTAGAAAATGGCCCGCGATTCTATCAGGTGCAGTGCAAAGGACCAAAACATGCCAAAACTAAGCTCACAGATGTTGCAAAAGCAGGGGAAAAAGCCAAGGAGGAAGACACAACTTAGGGGGGAAGATATGAGGGACATGGCATGGACACATCACAAAAACCAAAAAAAAGGAAAAAATCTTTCCCAACGTCAAAGCCATCAAAAGGCATGGCATGCCATCAAGGGCAGGGACATGCACCAAACATTCCTCTATTGGTGCCCATTGAAATCGCAAGATTCCTTTTCCCTTCCCGAAAGGAAATGGAATTTCCTTTCGGGAAGGGAAAAGGAATCTTGCGAATCCCAAAAGAACGGCTTACAAACACTCTGGAAAGGAGATAGGTTCAAATGAAATGCAATTGAAAAAACCAGAAAATCGGGAATTTTAGTGTCTTCAAAAAATAGGCTGTGAGGAAATCAGCTGCATTGCAGAGCACCAAAACATGCCAAAACTAAGCTCACAGATGTTGCAAAAGCAGGGGAAAAAGTCAAGGACGAAGACACAACTTAGGGGGGAAGATATGAGGGACATGGCACGGATCCTCAGAAAAAATAAAAATCTCTTTCCCCAAGACAAAGCCATCAAAATGCAGGCAGGCCATACGCCATCAAGTGCAGGCACGTGCAGCAAAGCTTGCCAAAATTCATCCCCACTGAAGGCCAAAACAGAAAAGAAGGACTTACAAACACGCTGGAATGGAGATACCATCAAAGGAACTGCAACTGGGGGAGAACACAAGAAAATTTGAGAAATTTAGTGACTCGTAGAAAATGGCCCGGGATTCTATCAGGTGCAGTGCAAAGGACCAAAACATGCCAAAACTAAGCTCACAGATGTTGCAAAAGCAGGGGAAAAAGCCAAGGAGGAAGACACAACTTAGGGGGGAAGATATGAGGGACATGGCATGGACACATCACAAAAACCAAAAAAAAGGAAAAAATCTTTCCCAACGTCAAAGCCATCAAAAGGCATGGCATGCCATCAAGGGCAGGGACATGCACCAAACATTCCTCTATTGGTGCCCATTGAAATCGCAAGATTCCTTTTCCCTTCCCGAAAGGAAATGAAATTTCCTTTCGGGAAGGGAAAAGGAATCTTGCGAATCCCAAAAGAAAGGCTTACAAACACTCTGGAAAGGAGATAGGTTCAAATGAAATGCAATTGAAAAAACCAGAAAATCGGGAATTTTAGTGTCTTCAAAAAATAGGCTGTGAGGAAATCAGCTGCAATGCAGAGCACCAAAACATGCCAAAACTAAGCTCACAGATGTTGCAAAGGCAGGGGAAAAAGTCAAGGACGAAGACGCAACTTAGGGGGGAAGATATGAGGGACATGGCACGGATCCTCAAAAAAAAAAAAAAAATCTTTCCCCAAGCCAAAGCCATCAAAATGCAGGCAGGCCATACGCCATCAAGTGCAGGCACAAGCAGCAAAGCTTGCCAAACTTGATCCCCACTGAAGGCCAAAACAGAAAAGAAGGACTTACAAACACGCTGGAATGGAGATACCATCAAAGGAATTGCAATTGGAGGAGACAAAATGAAAATTTGAGAAATTTAGTGACTCAAAAAAATGGCCCGGGATTCTATCAGGTGCAGTGCAAAGGACCAAAACATGCCAAAACTAAGCTCACAGATGTTGCAAAAGCAGGGGAAAAAGCCAAGGAGGAAGACACAACTTAGGGGGGAAGATATGAGGGACATGGCATGGACACATCACAAAAACCAAAAAAACGGAAAAAATCTTTCCCAACGTCAAAGCCATCAAAAGGCATGGCATGCCATCAAGGGCAGGGACATGCACCAAACATTCCTCTATTGGTGCCCATTGAAATCGCAAGATTCCTTTTCCCTTCCCGAAAGGAAATCGGGAAGGGAAAAGGAATCTTGCGAATCCCAAAAGAACGGCTTACAAACACTCTGGAAAGGAGATAGGTTCAAATGAAATGCAATTGAAAAAAGCAGAAAATCGGGAATTTTAGTGTCTTCAAAAAATAGGCTGTGAGGAAATCAGCTGCATTGCAGAGCACCAAAACATGCCAAAACTAAGCTCACAGATGTTGCAAAGGCAGGGGAAAAAGTCAAGGAGGAAGACACAACTTAGGGGGGAAGATATGAGGGACATGGCACGGATCCTCAAAAAAAAAAAAAAAATCTTTCCCCAAGCCAAAGCCATCAAAATGCAGGCAGGCCATACGCCATCAAGTGCAGGCACGTGCAGCAAAGCTTGCCAAACATGATCCCCACTGAAGGCCCAAACAGAAAAGAAGGACTTACAAACACGCTGGAATGGAGATACCATCAAAGGAATTGCAATTGGAGGAGACAAAATGAAAATTTGAGAAATTTAGTGACTCGTAGAAAATGGCCCGGGATTCTATCAGGTGCAGTGCAAAGGACCAAAACATGCCAAAACTAAGCTCACAGATGTTGCAAAAGCAGGGGAAAAAGCCAAGGAGGAAGACACAACTTAGGGGGGAAGATATGAGGGACATGGCATGGACACATCACAAAAACCAAAAAAAAGGAAAAAATCTTTCCCAACGTCAAAGCCATCAAAAGGCATGGCATGCCATCAAGGGCAGGGACATGCACCAAACATTCCTCTATTGGTGCCCATTGAAATCGCAAGATTCCTTTTCCCTTCCCGAAAGGAAATGAAATTTCCTTTCGGGAAGGGAAAAGGAATCTTGCGAATCCCAACAGAAAGGCTTACAAAGACTCTGGAAAGGAGATAGGTTCAAATGAAATGCAATTGAAAAAACCAGAAAATCGGGAATTTTAGTGTCTTCAAAAAATAGGCTGTGAGGAAATCAGCTGCAATGCAGAGCACCAAAACATGCCAAAACTAAGCTCACAGATGTTGCAAAGGCAGGGGAAAAAGTCAAGGACGAAGACGCGACTTAGGGGGGAAGATATGAGGGACATGGCACGGATCCTCAAAAAAAAAAAAAAAATCTTTCCCCAAGCCAAAGCCATCAAAATGCAGGCAGGCCATACGCCATCAAGTGCAGGCATGAGCAGCAAAGCTTGCCAAAATTCATCCCCACTGAAGGCCAAAACAGAAAAGAAGGACTTACAAACACGCTGGAATGGAGATACCATCAAAGGAATTGCAATTGGAGGAGACAAAATGAAAATTTGAGAAATTTAGTGACTCGTAGAAAATGGCCCGGGATTCTATCAGGTGCAGTGCAAAGGACCAAAACATGCCAAAACTAAGCTCACAGATGTTGCAAAAGCAGGGGAAAAAGCCAAGGAGGAAGACACAACTTAGGGGGGAAGATAGGAGGGACATGGCTTGGACACATCACAAAAACCAAAAAAACGGAAAAAATCTTTCCCAACGTCAAAGCCATCAAAAGGCATGGCATGCCATCAAGGGCAGGGACATGCACCAAACATTCCTCTATTGGTGCCCATTGAAATCGCAAGATTCCTTTTCCCTTCCCGAAAGGAAATGAAATTTCCTTTCGGGAAGGGAAAAGGAATCTTGCGAATCCCAAAAGAAAGGCTTACAAAGACTCTGGAAAGGAGATAGGTTCAAATGAAATGCAATTGAAAAAAGCAGAAAATCGGGAATTTTAGTGTCTTCAAAAAATAGGCTGTGAGGAAATCAGCTGCATTGCAGAGCACCAAAACATGCCAAAACTAAGCTCACAGAGGTTGCAAAGGCAGGGGAAAAAGTCAAGGAGGAAGACACAACTTAGAGGGGAAGATATGAGGGACAAGGCACGGATCCTCAAAAAAAAAAAAAAAATCTTTCCCCAAGCCAAAGCCATCAAAATGCAGGCAGGCCATACGCCATCAAGTGCAGGCACGTGCAGCAAAGCTTGCCAAAATTCATCCCCACTGAAGGCCAAAACAGAAAAGAAGGACTTACAAACACGCTGGAATGGAGATACCATCAAAGGAATTGCAATTGGAGGAGACAAAATGAAAATTTGAGAAATTTAGTGACTCGTAGAAAATGGCCCGGGATTCTATCAGGTGCAGTGCAAAGGACCAAAACATGCCAAAACTAAGCTCACAGATGTTGCAAAAGCAGGGGAAAAAGCCAAGGAGGAAGACACAACTTAGGGGGGAAGATATGAGGGACATGGCATGGACACATCACAAAAACCAAAAAAACGGAAAAAATCTTTCCCAACGTCAAAGCCATCAAAAGGCATGGCATGCCATCAAGGGCAGGGACATGCACCAAACATTCCTCTATTGGTGCCCATTGAAATCGCAAGATTCCTTTTCCCTTCCCGAAAGGAAATGAAATTTCCTTTTGGGAAGGGAAAAGGAATCTTGCGAATCCCAAAAGAACGGCTTACAAAGACTCTGGAAAGGAGATAGGTTCAAATGAAATGCAATTGAAAAAACCAGAAAATCGGGAATTTTAGTGTCTTCAAAAAATAGGCTGTGAGGAAATCAGCTGCATTGCAGAGCACCAAAACATGCCAAAACTAAGCTCACAGAGGTTGCAAAAGCAGGGGAAAAAGTCAAGGAGGAAGACACAACTTAGAGGGGAAGATATGAGGGACATGGCACGGATCCTCAAAAAAAAAAAAAAAATCTTTCCCCAAGCCAAAGCCATCAAAATGCAGGCAGGCCATACGCCATCAAGTGCAGGCACGTGCAGCAAAGCTTGCCAAACATGATCCCCACTGAAGGCCCAAACAGAAAAGAAGGACTTACAAACACGCTGGAATGGAGATACCATCAAAGGAATTGCAATTGGAGGAGACAAAATGAAAATTTGAGAAATTTAGTGACTCGTAGAAAATGGCCCGGGATTCTATCAGGTGCAGTGCAAAGGACCAAAACATGCCAAAACTAAGCTCACAGATGTTGCAAAAGCAGGGGAAAAAGCCAAGGAGGAAGACACAACTTAGGGGGGAAGATATGAGGGACATGGCATGGACACATCACAAAAACCAAAAAAACGGAAAAAATCTTTCCCAACGTCAAAGCCATCAAAAGGCATGGCATGCCATCAAGGGCAGGGACATGCACCAAACATTCCTCTATTGGTGCCCATTGAAATCGCAAGATTCCTTTTCCCTTCCCGAAAGGAAATGAAATTTCCTTTTGGGAAGGGAAAAGGAATCTTGCGAATCCCAAAAGAACGGCTTACAAAGACTCTGGAAAGGAGATAGGTTCAAATGAAATGCAATTGAAAAAACCAGAAAATCGGGAATTTTAGTGTCTTCAAAAAATAGGCTGTGAGGAAATCAGCTGCATTGCAGAGCACCAAAACATGCCAAAACTAAGCTCACAGAGGTTGCAAAAGCAGGGGAAAAAGTCAAGGAGGAAGACACAACTTAGAGGGGAAGATATGAGGGACATGGAACGGATCCTCAAAAAAAAAAAAAAAATCTTTCCCCAAGCCAAAGCCATCAAAATGCAGGCAGGCCATACGCCATCAAGTGCAGGCACGTGCAGCAAAGCTTGCCAAACATGATCCCCACTGAAGGCCCAAACAGAAAAGAAGGACTTACAAACACGCTGGAATGGAGATACCATCAAAGGAATTGCAATTGGCGGAGACAAAATGAAAATTTGAGAAATTTAGTGACTCGAAAAAATGGCCCGGGATTCTATCAGGTGCAGTGCAAAGGACCAAAACATGCCAAAACTAAGCTCACAGATGTTGCAAAAGCAGGGGAAAAAGCCAAGGAGGAAGACACAACTTAGGGGGGAAGATATGAGGGACATGGCATGGACACATCACAAAAACCAAAAAAACGGAAAAAATCTCTCCCAAAGTCAAAGCCATCAAAAGGCATGGCATGCCATCAAGGGCAGGGACATGCACCAAACATTCCTCTATTGGTGCCCATTGAAATCGCAAGATTCCTTTTCCCTTCCCGAAAGGAAATGAAATTTCCTTTCAGGAAGGGAAAAGGAATCTTGCGAATCCCAAAAGAACGGCTTACAAAGACTCTGGAAAGGAGATAGGTTCAAATGAAATGCAATTGAAAAAACCAGAAAATCGGGAATTTTAGTGTCTTCAAAAAATAGGCTGTGAGGAAATCAGCTGCATTGCCGAGCAACAAAACATGCCAAAACTAAGCTCACAGATGTTGCAAAGGCAGGGGAAAAAGTCAAGGAGGAAGACACAACTTAGGGGGGAAGATATGAGGGACATGGCACGGATCCTCAAAAAAAAAAAAAAAATCTTTCCCCAAGCCAAAGCCATCAAAATGCAGGCAGGCCATACGCCATCAAGTGCAGGCACGTGCAGCAAAGCTTGCCAAACATGATCCCCACTGAAGGCCCAAACAGAAAAGAAGGACTTACAAACACGCTGGAATGGAGATACCATCAAAGGAATTGCAATTGGAGGAGACAAAATGAAAATTTGAGAAATTTAGTGACTCGAAAAAATGGCCCGGGATTCTATCAGGTGCAGTGCAAAGGACCAAAACATGCCAAAACTAAGCTCACAGATGTTGCAAAAGCAGGGGAAAAAGCCAAGGAGGAAGACACAACTTAGGGGGGAAGATATGAGGGACATGGCATGGACACATCACAAAAACCAAAAAAAAGGAAAAAATCTTTCCCAAAGTCAAAGCCATCAAAAGGCATGGCATGCCATCAAGGGCAGGGACATGCACCAAACATTCCTCTATTGGTGCCCATTGAAATCGCAAGATTCCTTTTACCTTCCCGAAAGGAAATGAAATTTCCTTTCGGGAAGGGAAAAGGAATCTTGCGAATCCCAAAAGAACGGCTTACAAAGACTCTGGAAAGGAGATAGGTTCAAATGAAATGCAATTGAAAAAAGCAGAAAATCGGGAATTTTAGTGTCTTCAAAAAATAGGCTGTGAGGAAATCAGCTGCATTGCAGAGCACCAAAACATGCCAAAACTAAGCTCACAGATGTTGCAAAGGCAGGGGAAAAAGTCAAGGAGGAAGACACAACTTAGGGGGGAAGATATGAGGGACATGGCACGGATCCTCAAAAAAAAAAAAAAAATCTTTCCCCAAGCCAAAGCCATCAAAATGCAGGCAGGCCATACGCCATCAAGTGCAGGCACGTGCAGCAAAGCTTGCCAAACATGATCCCCACTGAAGGCCCAAACAGAAAAGAAGGACTTACAAACACGCTGGAATGGAGATACCATCAAAGGAATTGCAATTGGAGGAGACAAAATGAAAATTTGAGAAATTTAGTGACTCGTAGAAAATGGCCCGGGATTCTATCAGGTGCAGTGCAAAGGACCAAAACATGCCAAAACTAAGCTCACAGATGTTGCAAAAGCAGGGGAAAAAGCCAAGGAGGAAGACACAACTTAGGGGGGAAGATATGAGGGACATGGCATGGACACATCACAAAAACCAAAAAAAAGGAAAAAATCTTTCCCAACGTCAAAGCCATCAAAAGGCATGGCATGCCATCAAGGGCAGGGACATGCACCAAACATTCCTCTATTGGTGCCCATTGAAATCGCAAGATTCCTTTTCCCTTCCCGAAAAGAAATGAAATTTCCTTTCGGGAAGGGAAAAGGAATCTTGCGAATCCCAAAAGAACGGCTTACAAAGACTCTGGAAAGGAGATAGGTTCAAATGAAATGCAATTGAAAAAACCAGAAAATCGGGAATTTTAGTGTCTTCAAAAAATAGGCTGTGAGGAAATCAGCTGCATTGCAGAGCACCAAAACATGCCAAAACTAAGCTCACAGATGTTGCAAAAGCAGGGGAAAAAGTCAAGGAGGAAGACACAACTTAGGGGGGAAGATATGAGGGACATGGCACGGATCCTCAAAAAAAAAAAAAAAATCTTTCCCCAAGCCAAAGCCATCAAAATGCAGGCAGGCCATACGCCATCAAGTGCAGGCACGTGCAGCAAAGCTTGCCAAACATGATCCCCACTGAAGGCCCAAACAGAAAAGAAGGACTTACAAACACGCTGGAATGGAGATACCATCAAAGGAATTGCAATTGGAGGAGACAAAATGAAAATTTGAGAAATTTAGTGACTCGTAGAAAATGGCCCGCGATTCTATCAGGTGCAGTGCAAAGGACCAAAACATGCCAAAACTAAGCTCACAGATGTTGCAAAAGCAGGGGAAAAAGCCAAGGAGGAAGACACAACTTAGGGGGGAAGATATGAGGGACATGGCATGGACACATCACAAAAACCAAAAAAAAGGAAAAAATCTTTCCCAACGTCAAAGCCATCAAAAGGCATGGCATGCCATCAAGGGCAGGGACATGCACCGAACATTCCTCTATTGGTGCCCATTGAAATCGCAAGATTCCTTTTCCCTTCCCGAAAGGAAATTTCATTTCCTTTCGGGAAGGGAAAAGGAATCTTGCGAATCCCAAAAGAAAGGCTTACAAAGACTCTGGAAAGGAGATAGGTTCAAATGAAATGCAATTGAAAAAACCAGAAAATCGGGAATTTTAGTGTCTTCAAAAATTAGGCTGTGAGGAAATCAGCTGCAATGCAGAGCACCAAAACATGCCAAAACTAAGCTCACAGATGTTGCAAAGGCAGGGGAAAAAGTCAAGGACGAAGACACAACTTAGGGGGGAAGATATGAGGGACATGGCACGGATCCTCAAAAAAAAAAAAAAAATCTTTCCCCAAGCCAAAGCCATCAAAATGCAGGCAGGCCATACGCCATCAAGTGCAGGCACAAGCAGCAAAGCTTGCCAAACTTGATCCCCACTGAAGGCCAAAACAGAAAAGAAGGACTTACAAACACGCTGGAATGGAGATACCATCAAAGGAATTGCAACTGGGGGAGACAAAAAAAAGTTGAGAAATTTAGTGACTCGTAGAAAATGGCCCGCGATTCTATCAGGTGCAGTGCAAAGGACCAAAACATGCCAAAACTAAGCTCACAGATGTTGCAAAAGCAGGGGAAAAAGCCAAGGAGGAAGACACAACTTAGGGGGGAAGATATGAGGGACATGGCATGGACACATCACAAAAACCAAAAAAACGGAAAAAATCTTTCCCAACGTCAAAGCCATCAAAAGGCATGGCATGCCATCAAGGGCAGGGACATGCACCAAACATTCCTCTATTGGTGCCCATTGAAATCGCAAGATTCCTTTTCCCTTCCCGAAAGGAAATGAAATTTCCTTTTGGGAAGGGAAAAGGAATCTTGCGAATCCCAAAAGAACGGCTTACAAAGACTCTGGAAAGGAGATAGGTTCAAATGAAATGCAATTGAAAAAACCAGAAAATCGGGAATTTTAGTGTCTTCAAAAAATAGGCTGTGAGGAAATCAGCTGCATTGCAGAGCACCAAAACATGCCAAAACTAAGCTCACAGAGGTTGCAAAAGCAGGGGAAAAAGTCAAGGAGGAAGACACAACTTAGAGGGGAAGATATGAGGGACATGGCACGGATCCTCAAAAAAAAAAAAAAAATCTTTCCCCAAGCCAAAGCCATCAAAATGCAGGCAGGCCATACGCCATCAAGTGCAGGCACGTGCAGCAAAGCTTGCCAAACATGATCCCCACTGAAGGCCCAAACAGAAAAGAAGGACTTACAAACACGCTGGAATGGAGATACCATCAAAGGAATTGCAATTGGCGGAGACAAAATGAAAATTTGAGAAATTTAGTGACTCGAAAAAATGGCCCGGGATTCTATCAGGTGCAGTGCAAAGGACCAAAACATGCCAAAACTAAGCTCACAGATGTTGCAAAAGCAGGGGAAAAAGCCAAGGAGGAAGACACAACTTAGGGGGGAAGATATGAGGGACATGGCATGGACACATCACAAAAACCAAAAAAACGGAAAAAATCTTTCCCAACGTCAAAGCCATCAAAAGGCATGGCATGCCATCAAGGGCAGGGACATGCACCAAACATTCCTCTATTGGTGCCCATTGAAATCGCAAGATTCCTTTTCCCTTCCCGAAAGGAAATCGGGAAGGGAAAAGGAATCTTGCGAATCCCAAAAGAACGGCTTACAAAGACTCTGGAAAGGAGATAGGTTCAAATGAAATGCAATTGAAAAAAGCAGAAAATCGGGAATTTTAGTGTCTTCAAAAAATAGGCTGTGAGGAAATCAGCTGCATTGCAGAGCACCAAAACATGCCAAAACTAAGCTCACAGAGGTTGCAAAAGCAGGGGAAAAAGTCAAGGAGGAAGACACAACTTAGGGGGGAAGATATGAGGGACAAGGCACGGATCCTCAAAAAAAAAAAAAAAATCTTTCCCCAAGCCAAAGCCATCAAAATGCAGGCAGGCCATACGCCATCAAGTGCAGGCACGTGCAGCAAAGCTTTCCAAACATGATCCCCACTGAAGGCCCAAACAGAAAAGAAGGACTTACAAACACGCTGGAATGGAGATACCATCAAAGGAATTGCAATTGGAGGAGACAAAATGAAAATTTGAGAAATTTAGTGACTCGTAGAAAATGGCCCGGGATTCTATCAGGTGCAGTGCAAAGGACCAAAACATGCCAAAACTAAGCTCACAGATGTTGCAAAAGCAGGGAAAAAGCCAAGGAGGAAGACACAACTTAGGGGGGAAGATATGAGGGACATGGCATGGACACATCACAAAAACCAAAAAAACGGAAAAAATCTTTCCCAACGTCAAAGCCATCAAAAGGCATGGCATGCCATCAAGGGCAGGGACATGCACCAAACATTCCTCTATTGGTGCCCATTGAAATCGCAAGATTCCTTTTCCCTTCCCGAAAGGAAATGAAATTTCCCTTTTGGGAAGGGAAAAGGAATCTTGCGAATCCCAAAAGAACGGCTTACAAAGACTCTGGAAAGGAGATAGCTTCAAATGAAATGCAATTGAAAAAAGCAGAAAATCGGGAATTTTAGTGTCTTCAAAAAATAGGCTGTGAGGAAATCAGCTGCATTGCAGAGCACCAAAACATGCCAAAACTAAGCTCACAGATGTTGCAAAGGCAGGGGAAAAAGTCAAGGACGAAGACGCAACTTAGGGGGGAAGATATGAGGGACATGGCACGGATCCTCAAAAAAAAAAAAAATCTTTCCCCAAGCCAAAGCCATCAAAATGCAGGCAGGCCATACGCCATCAAGTGCAGGCACAAGCAGCAAAGCTTGCCAAACTTGATCCCCACTGAAGGCCAAAACAGAAAAGAAGGACTTACAAACACGCTGGAATGGAGATACCATCAAAGGAATTGCAATTGGAGGAGACAAAATGAAAATTTGAGAAATTTAGTGACTCAAAAAAATGGCCCGGGATTCTATCAGGTGCAGTGTAAAGGACCAAAACATGCCAAAACTAAGCTCACAGGTGTTGCAAAAGCAGGGGAAAAAGCCAAGGAGGAAGACACAACTTAGGGGGGAAGATATGAGGGACATGGCATGGACACATCACAAAAACCAAAAAAAAGGAAAAAATCTTTCCCAACGTCAAAGCCATCAAAAGGCATGGCATGCCATCAAGGGCAGGGACATGCACCGAACATTCCTCTATTGGTGCCCATTGAAATCGCAAGATTCCTTTTCCCTTCCCGAAAGGAAATGAAATTTCCTTTTGGGAAGGAAAAGGAATCTTGCGAATCCCAAAAGAACGGCTTACAAAGACTCTGGAAAGGAGATAGGTTCAAATGAAATGCAATTGAAAAAAGCAGAAAATCGGGAATTTTAGTGTCTTCAAAAAATAGGCTGTGAGGAAATCAGCTGCATTGCAGAGCACCAAAACATGCCAAAACTAAGCTCACAGATGTTGCAAAGGCAGGGGAAAAAGTCAAGGACGAAGACACAACTTAGGGGGAAGATATGAGGGACATGGCACGGATCCTCAAAAAAAAAAAAAAAATCTTTCCCCAAGCCAAAGCCATCAAAATGCAGGCAGGCCATACGCCATCAAGTGCAGGCACAAGCAGCAAAGCTTGCCAAACTTGATCCCCACTGAAGGCCAAAACAGAAAAGAAGGACTTACAAACACGCTGGAATGGAGATACCATCAAAGGAATTGCAACTCGGGGAGACAAAAAAAAGTTGAGAAATTTAGTGACTCGTAGAAAATGGCCCGCGATTCTATCAGGTGCAGTGCAAAGGACCAAAACATGCCAAAACTAAGCTCTCAGATGTTGCAAAAGCAGGGGAAAAAGCCAAGGAGGAAGACACAACTTAGGGGGGAAGATATGAGGGACATGGCATGGACACATCACAAAAACCAAAAAAAAGGAAAAAATCTTTCCCAACGTCAAAGCCATCAAAAGGCATGGCATGCCATCAAGGGCAGGGACATGCACCAAACATTCCTCTATTGGTGCCCATTGAAATCGCAAGATTCCTTTTCCCTTCCCGAAAGGAAATGAAATTTCCTTTCGGGAAGGGAAAAGGAATCTTGCGAATCCCAAAAGAACGGCTTACAAAGACTCTGGAAAGGAGATAGGTTCAAATGAAATGCAATTGAAAAAAGCAGAAAATCGGGAATTTTAGTGTCTTCAAAAAATAGGCTGTGAGGAAATCAGCTGCATTGCAGAGCACCAAAACATGCCAAAACTAAGCTCACAGAGGTTGCAAAAGCAGGGGAAAAAGTCAAGGAGGAAGACACAACTTAGAGGGGAAGATATGAGGGACAAGGCACGGATCCTCAAAAAAAAAAAAAAAATCTTTCCCCAAGCCAAAGCCATCAAAATGCAGGCAGGCCATACGCCATCAAGTGCAGGCACGTGCAGCAAAGCTTTCCAAACATGATCCCCACTGAAGGCCCAAACAGAAAAGAAGGACTTACAAACACGCTGGAATGGAGATACCATCAAAGGAATTGCAATTGGAGGAGACAAAATGAAAATTTGAGAAATTTAGTGACTCGTAGAAAATGGCCCGGGATTCTATCAGGTGCAGTGCAAAGGACCAAAACATGCCAAAACTAAGCTCACAGATGTTGCAAAAGCAGGGGAAAAAGCCAAGGAGGAAGACACAACTTAGGGGGGAAGATATGAGGGACATGGCATGGACACATCACAAAAACCAAAAAAACGGAAAAAATCTTTCCCAACGTCAAAGCCATCAAAAGGCATGGCATGCCATCAAGGGCAGGGACATGCACCAAACATTCCTCTATTGGTGCCCATTGAAATCGCAAGATTCCTTTTCCCTTCCCGAAAGGAAATGAAATTTCCTTTTGGGAAGGGAAAAGGAATCTTGCGAATCCCAAAAGAACGGCTTACAAAGACTCTGGAAAGGAGATAGCTTCAAATGAAATGCAATTGAAAAAAGCAGAAAATCGGGAATTTTAGTGTCTTCAAAAAATAGGCTGTGAGGAAATCAGCTGCATTGCAGAGCACCAAAACATGCCAAAACTAAGCTCACAGAGGTTGCAAAAGCAGGGGAAAAAGTCAAGGAGGAAGACACAACTTAGAGGGGAAGATATGAGGGACATGGCACGGATCCTCAAAAAAAAAAAAAATCTTTCCCCAAGCCAAAGCCATCAAAATGCAGGCAGGCCATACGCCATCAAGTGCAGGCACGTGCAGCAAAGCTTGCCAAACATGATCCCCACTGAAGGCCAAAACAGAAAAGAAGGACTTACAAACACGCTGGAATGGAGATACCATCAAAGGAATTGCAATTGGAGGAGACAAAATGAAAATTTGAGAAATTTAGTGACTCGAAAAAATGGCCCGGGATTTTATCAGGTGCAGTGCAAAGGACCAAAACATGCCAAAACTAAGCTCACAGATGTTGCAAAAGCAGGGGAAAAAGCCAAGGAGGAAGACAGAACTTAGGGGGGAAGATATGAGGGACATGGCATGGACACATCACAAAAACCAAAAAAACGGAAAAAATCTTTCCCAACGTCAAAGCCATCAAAAGGCATGGCATGCCATCAAGGGCAGGGACATGCACCAAACATTCCTCTATTGGTGCCCATTGAAATCGCAAGATTCCTTTTCCCTTCCCGAAAGGAAATCGGGAAGGGAAAAGGAATCTTGCGAATCCCAAAAGAACGGCTTACAAAGACTCTGGAAAGGAGATAGGTTCAAATGAAATGCAATTGAAAAAACCAGAAAATCGGGAATTTTAGTGTCTTCAAAAAATAGGCTGTGAGGAAATCAGCTGCAATGCAGAGCACCAAAACATGCCAAAACTAAGCTCACAGATGTTGCAAAGGCAGGGGAAAAAGTCAAGGACGAAGACGCAACTTAGGGGGGAAGATATGAGGGACATGGCACGGATCCTCAAAAAAAAAAAAAAAATCTTTCCCCAAGCCAAAGCCATCAAAATGCAGGCAGGCCATACGCCATCAAGTGCAGGCACAAGCAGCAAAGCTTGCCAAACTTGATCCCCACTGAAGGCCAAAACAGAAAAGAAGGACTTACAAACACGCTGGAATGGAGATACCATCAAAGGAATTGCAATTGGAGGAGACAAAATGAAAATTTGAGAAATTTAGTGACTCAAAAAAATGGCCTGGGATTCTATCAGGTGCAGTGCAAAGGACCAAAACATGCCAAAACTAAGCTCACAGGTGTTGCAAAAGCAGGGGAAAAAGCCAAGGAGGAAGACACAACTTAGGGGGGAAGATATGAGGGACATGGCATGGACACATCACAAAAACCAAAAAAAAGGAAAAAATCTTTCCCAACGTCAAAGCCATCAAAAGGCATGGCATGCCATCAAGGGCAGGGACATGCACCGAACATTCCGCTATTGGTGCCCATTGAAATCGCAAGATTCCTTTTCCCTTCCCGAAAGGAAATGAAATTTCCTTTCGGGAAGGGAAAAGGAATCTTGCGAATCCCAAAAGAACGGCTTACAAAGACTCTGGAAAGGAGATAGCTTCAAATGAAATGCAATTGAAAAAAGCAGAAAATCGGGAATTTTAGTGTCTTCAAAAAATAGGCTGTGAGGAAATCAGCTGCATTGCAGAGCACCAAAACATGCCAAAACTAAGCTCACAGATGTTGCAAAAGCAGGGGAAAAAGTCAAGGAGGAAGACACAACTTAGGGGGGAAGATATGAGGGACATGGCACGGATCATCAAAAAAAAAAAATCTTTCCCCAAGCCAAAGCCATCAAAATGCAGGCAGGCCATACGCCATCAAGTGCAGGCACGTGCAGCAAAGCTTGCCAAACATGATCCCCACTGAAGGCCCAAACAGAAAAGAAGGACTTACAAACACGATGGAATGGAGATACCATCAAAGGAATTGCAATTGGAGGAGACAAAATGAAAATTTGAGAAATTTAGTGACTCGTAGAAAATGGCCCGGGATTCTATCAGGTGCAGTGCAAAGGACCAAAACATGCCAAAACTAAGCTCACAGATGTTGCAAAAGCAGGGGAAAAAGCCAAGGAGGAAGGCACAACTTAGGGGGGAAGATATGAGGGACATGGCATGGACACATCACAAAAACCAAAAAAAAGGAAAAAATCTTTCCCAACGTCAAAGCCATCAAAAGGCATGGCATGCCATCAAGGGCAGGGACATGCACCAAACATTCCTCTATTGGTGCCCATTGAAATCGCAAGATTCCTTTTCCCTTCCCGAAAGGAAATGAAATTTCCTTTCGGGAAGGGAAAAGGAATCTTGCGAATCCCAAAAGAACGGCTTACAAAGACTCTGGAAAGGAGATAGGTTCAAATGAAATGCAATTGAAAAAACCAGAAAATCGGGAATTTTAGTGTCTTCAAAAAATAGGCTGTGAGGAAATCAGCTGCATTGCAGAGCACCAAAACATGCCAAAACTAAGCTCACAGAGGTTGCAAAAGCAGGGGAAAAAGTCAAGGAGGAAGACACAACTTAGAGGGGAAGATATGAGGGACAAGGCACGGATCCTCAAAAAAAAAAAAAAAATCTTTCCCCAAGCCAAAGCCATCAAAATGCAGGCAGGCCATACGCCATCAAGTGCAGGCACGTGCAGCAAAGCTTTCCAAACATGATCCCCACTGAAGGCCCAAACAGAAAAGAAGGACTTACAAACACGCTGGAATGGAGATACCATCAAAGGAATTGCAATTGGAGGAGACAAAATGAAAATTTGAGAAATTTAGTGACTCGTAGAAAATGGCCCGGGATTCTATCAGGTGCAGTGCAAAGGACCAAAACATGCCAAAACTAAGCTCACAGATGTTGCAAAAGCAGGGGAAAAAGCCAAGGAGGAAGACAGAACTTAGGGGGGAAGATATGAGGGACATGGCATGGACACATCACAAAAACCAAAAAAACGGAAAAAATCTTTCCCAAAGTCAAAGCCATCAAAAGGCATGGCATGCCATCAAGGGCAGGGACATGCACCAAACATTCCTCTATTGGTGCCCATTGAAATCGCAAGATTCCTTTTCCCTTCCCGAAAGGAAATCGGGAAGGGAAAAGGAATCTTGCGAATCCCAAAAGAACGGCTTACAAAGACTCTGGAAAGGAGATAGGTTCAAATGAAATGCAATTGAAAAAACCAGAAAATCGGGAATTTTAGTGTCTTCAAAAAATAGGCTGTGAGGAAATCAGCTGCATTGCAGAGCACAAAAACATGCCAAAACTAAGCTCACAGATGTTGCAAAGGCAGGGGAAAAAGTCAAGGACGAAGACGCAACTTAGGGGGGAAGATATGAGGGACATGGCACGGATCCTCAAAAAAAAAAAAAAAATCTTTCCCCAAGCCAAAGCCATCAAAATGCAGGCAGGCCATACGCCATCAAGTGCAGGCACAAGCAGCAAAGCTTGCCAAACTTGATCCCCACTGAAGGCCAAACCAGAAAAGAAGGACTTACAAACACGCTGGAATGGAGATACCATCAAAGGAATTGCAATTGGAGGAGACAAAATGAAAATTTGAGAAATTTAGTGACTCAAAAAAATGGCCCGGGATTCTATCAGGTGCAGTGCAAAGGACCAAAACATGCCAAAACAAAGCTCACAGGTGTTGCAAAAGCAGGGGAAAAAGCCAAGGAGGAAGACACAACTTAGGGGGGAAGATATGAGGGACATGGCATGGACACATCACAAAAACCAAAAAAAAGGAAAAAATCTTTCCCAACGTCAAAGCCATCAAAAGGCATGGCATGCCATCAAGGGCAGGGACATGCACCGAACATTCCTCTATTGGTGCCCATTGAAATCGCAAGATTCCTTTTCCCTTCCCAAAAGGAAATGAAATTTCCTTTCGGGAAGGGAAAAGGAATCTTGCGAATCCCAAAAGAACGGCTTACAAAGACTCTGGAAAGGAGATAGCTTCAAATGAAATGCAATTGAAAAAACCAGAAAATCGGGAATTTTAGTGTCTTCAAAAAATAGGCTGTGAGGAAATCAGCTGCATTGCAGAGCACCAAAACATGCCAAAACTAAGCTCACAGATGTTGCAAAAGCAGGGGAAAAAGTCAAGGAGGAAGACACAACTTAGGGGGGAAGATATGAGGGACATGGCACGGATCATCAAAAAAAAAAAATCTTTCCCCAAGCCAAAGCCATCAAAATGCAGGCAGGCCATACGCCATCAAGTGCAGGCACGTGCAGCAAAGCTTGCCAAACATGATCCCCACTGAAGGCCCAAACAGAAAAGAAGGACTTACAAACACGCTGGAATGGAGATACCATCAAAGGAATTGCAATTGGAGGAGACAAAATGAAAATTTGAGAAATTTAGTGACTCGTAGAAAATGGCCCGGGATTCTATCAGGTGCAGTGCAAAGGACCAAAACATGCCAAAACTAAGCTCACAGATGTTGCAAAAGCAGGGGAAAAAGCCAAGGAGGAAGGCACAACTTAGGGGGGAAGATATGAGGGACATGGCATGGACACATCACAAAAACCAAAAAAAAGGAAAAAATCTTTCCCAACGTCAAAGCCATCAAAAGGCATGGCATGCCATCAAGGGCAGGGACATGCACCAAACATTCCTCTATTGGTGCCCATTGAAATCGCAAGATTCCTTTTCCCTTCCCGAAAGGAAATGAAATTTCCTTTCGGGAAGGGAAAAGGAATCTTGCGAATCCCAAAAGAACGGCTTACAAAGACTCTGGAAAGGAGATAGGTTCAAATGAAATGCAATTGAAAAAAGCAGAAAATCGGGAATTTTAGTGTCTTCAAAAAATAGGCTGTGAGGAAATCAGCTGCATTGCAGAGCACCAAAACATGCCAAAACTAAGCTCACAGATGTTGCAAAGGCAGGGGAAAAAGTCAAGGAGGAAGACACAACTTAGGGGGGAAGATATGAGGGACATGGCACGGATCCTCAAAAAAAAAAAAAAAATCTTTCCCCAAGCCAAAGCCATCAAAATGCAGGCAGGCCATACGCCATCAAGTGCAGGCACGTGCAGCAAAGCTTGCCAAACATGATCCCCACTGAAGGCCCAAACAGAAAAGAAGGACTTACAAACACGCTGGAATGGAGATACCATCAAAGGAATTGCAATTGGAGGAGACAAAATGAAAATTTGAGAAATTTAGTGACTCGTAGAAAATGGCCCGGGATTCTATCAGGTGCAGTGCAAAGGACCAAAACATGCCAAAACTAAGCTCACAGATGTTGCAAAAGCAGGGGAAAAAGCCAAGGAGGAAGACACAACTTAGGGGGGAAGATATGAGGGACATGGCATGGACACATCACAAAAACCAAAAAAAAGGAAAAAATCTTTCCCAACGTCAAAGCCATCAAAAGGCATGGCATGCCATCAAGGGCAGGGACATGCACCAAACATTCCTCTATTGGTGCCCATTGAAATCGCAAGATTCCTTTTCCCTTCCCGAAAGGAAATGAAATTTCCTTTCGGGAAGGGAAAAGGAATCTTGCGAATCCCAAAAGAAAGGCTTACAAACACTCTGGAAAGGAGATAGGTTCAAATGAAATGCAATTGAAAAAACCAGAAAATCGGGAATTTTAGTGTCTTCAAAAAATAGGCTGTGAGGAAATCAGCTGCAATGCAGAGCACCAAAACATGCCAAAACTAAGCTCACAGATGTTGCAAAGGCAGGGGAAAAAGTCAAGGACGAAGACGCAACTTAGGGGGGAAGATATGAGGGACATGGCACGGATCCTCAAAAAAAAAAAAAAAATCTTTCCCCAAGCCAAAGCCATCAAAATGCAGGCAGGCCATACGCCATCAAGTGCAGGCACAAGCAGCAAAGCTTGCCAAACTTGATCCCCACTGAAGGCCAAAACAGAAAAGAAGGACTTACAAACACGCTGGAATGGAGATACCATCAAAGGAATTGCAATTGGAGGAGACAAAATGAAAATTTGAGAAATTTAGTGACTCAAAAAAATGGCCCGGGATTCTATCAGGTGCAGTGCAAAGGACCAAAACATGCCAAAACTAAGCTCACAGATGTTGCAAAAGCAGGGGAAAAAGCCAAGGAGGAAGACACAACTTAGGGGGGAAGATATGAGGGACATGGCATGGACACATCACAAAAACCAAAAAAACGGAAAAAATCTTTCCCAACGTCAAAGCCATCAAAAGGCATGGCATGCCATCAAGGGCAGGGACATGCACCAAACATTCCTCTATTGGTGCCCATTGAAATCGCAAGATTCCTTTTCCCTTCCCGAAAGGAAATCGGGAAGGGAAAAGGAATCTTGCGAATCCCAAAAGAACGGCTTACAAACACTCTGGAAAGGAGATAGGTTCAAATGAAATGCAATTGAAAAAAGCAGAAAATCGGGAATTTTAGTGTCTTCAAAAAATAGGCTGTGAGGAAATCAGCTGCATTGCAGAGCACCAAAACATGCCAAAACTAAGCTCACAGATGTTGCAAAGGCAGGGGAAAAAGTCAAGGAGGAAGACACAACTTAGGGGGGAAGATATGAGGGACATGGCACGGATCCTCAAAAAAAAAAAAAAAATCTTTCCCCAAGCCAAAGCCATCAAAATGCAGGCAGGCCATACGCCATCAAGTGCAGGCACGTGCAGCAAAGCTTGCCAAACATGATCCCCACTGAAGGCCCAAACAGAAAAGAAGGACTTACAAACACGCTGGAATGGAGATACCATCAAAGGAATTGCAATTGGAGGAGACAAAATGAAAATTTGAGAAATTTAGTGACTCGTAGAAAATGGCCCGGGATTCTATCAGGTGCAGTGCAAAGGACCAAAACATGCCAAAACTAAGCTCACAGATGTTGCAAAAGCAGGGGAAAAAGCCAAGGAGGAAGACACAACTTAGGGGGGAAGATATGAGGGACATGGCATGGACACATCACAAAAACCAAAAAAAAGGAAAAAATCTTTCCCAACGTCAAAGCCATCAAAAGGCATGGCATGCCATCAAGGGCAGGGACATGCACCAAACATTCCTCTATTGGTGCCCATTGAAATCGCAAGATTCCTTTTCCCTTCCCGAAAGGAAATGAAATTTCCTTTCGGGAAGGGAAAAGGAATCTTGCGAATCCCAAAAGAAAGGCTTACAAAGACTCTGGAAAGGAGATAGGTTCAAATGAAATGCAATTGAAAAAACCAGAAAATCGGGAATTTTAGTGTCTTCAAAAAATAGGCTGTGAGGAAATCAGCTGCAATGCAGAGCACCAAAACATGCCAAAACTAAGCTCACAGATGTTGCAAAGGCAGGGGAAAAAGTCAAGGACGAAGACGCGACTTAGGGGGGAAGATATGAGGGACATGGCACGGATCCTCAAAAAAAAAAAAAAAATCTTTCCCCAAGCCAAAGCCATCAAAATGCAGGCAGGCCATACGCCATCAAGTGCAGGCACAAGCAGCAAAGCTTGCCAAACTTGATCCCCACTGAAGGCCAAAACAGAAAAGAAGGACTTACAAACACGCTGGAATGGAGATACCATCAAAGGAATTGCAATTGGAGGAGACAAAATGAAAATTTGAGAAATTTAGTGACTCAAAAAAATGGCCCGGGATTCTATCAGGTGCAGTGCAAAGGACCAAAACATGCCAAAACTAAGCTCACAGATGTTGCAAAAGCAGGGGAAAAAGCCAAGGAGGAAGACACAACTTAGGGGGGAAGATATGAGGGACATGGCATGGACACATCACAAAAACCAAAAAAACGGAAAAAATCTTTCCCAACGTCAAAGCCATCAAAAGGCATGGCATGCCATCAAGGGCAGGGACATGCACCAAACATTCCTCTATTGGTGCCCATTGAAATCGCAAGATTCCTTTTCCCTTCCCGAAAGGAAATCGGGAAGGGAAAAGGAATCTTGCGAATCCCAAAAGAAAGGCTTACAAAGACTCTGGAAAGGAGATAGGTTCAAATGAAATGCAATTGAAAAAACCAGAAAATCGGGAATTTTAGTGTCTTCAAAAAATAGGCTGTGAGGAAATCAGCTGCAATGCAGAGCACGAAAACATGCCAAAACTAAGCTCACAGATGTTGCAAAGGCAGGGGAAAAAGTCAAGGACGAAGACGCAACTTAGGGGGGAAGATATGAGGGACATGGCACGGATCCTCAAAAAAAAAAAAAAAATCTTTCCCCAAGCCAAAGCCATCAAAATGCAGGCAGGCCATACGCCATCAAGTGCAGGCACAAGCAGCAAAGCTTGCCAAACTTGATCCCCACTGAAGGCCAAAACAGAAAAGAAGGACTTACAAACACGCTGGAATGGAGATACCATCAAAGGAATTGCAATTGGAGGAGACAAAATGAAAATTTGAGAAATTTAGTGACTCAAAAAAATGGCCCGGGATTCTATCAGGTGCAGTGCAAAGGACCAAAACATGCCAAAACTAAGCTCACAGGTGTTGAAAAAGCAGGGGAAAAAGCCAAGGAGGAAGACACAACATAGGGGGGAAGATATGAGGGACATGGCATGGACACATCACAAAAACCAAAAAAAAGGAAAAAATCTTTCCCAACGTCAAAGCCATCAAAAGGCATGGCATGCCATCAAGGGCAGGGACATGCACCAAACATTCCTCTATTGGTGCCCATTGAAATCGCAAGATTCCTTTTCCCTTCCCGAAAGGAAATGAAATTTCCTTTCGGGAAGGGAAAAGGAATCTTGCGAATCCCAAAAGAACGGCTTACAAAGACTCTGGAAAGGAGATAGGTTCAAATGAAATGCAATTGAAAAAACCAGAAAATCGGGAATTTTAGTGTCTTCAAAAAATAGGCTGTGAGGAAATCAGCTGCATTGCAGAGCACCAAAACATGCCAAAACTAAGCTCACAGATGTTGCAAAAGCAGGGGAAAAAGTCAAGGAGGAAGACACAACTTAGGGGGGAAGATATGAGGGACATGGCACGGATCATCAAAAAAAAAAAATCTTTCCCCAAGCCAAAGCCATCAAAATGCAGGCAGGCCATACGCCATCAAGTGCAGGCACGTGCAGCAAAGCTTGCCAAACATGATCCCCACTGAAGGCCCAAACAGAAAAGAAGGACTTACAAACACGCTGGAATGGAGATACCATCAAAGGAATTGCAATTGGAGGAGACAAAATGAAAATTTGAGAAATTTAGTGACTCGAAAAAATGGCCCGGGATTCTATCAGGTGCAGTGCAAAGGACCAAAACATGCCAAAACTAAGCTCACAGATGTTGCAAAAGCAGGGGAAAAAGCCAAGGAGGAAGACACAACTTAGGGGGGAAGATATGAGGGACATGGCATGGACACATCACAAAAACCAAAAAAAAGGAAAAAATCTTTCCCAAAGTCAAAGCCATCAAAAGGCATGGCATGCCATCAAGGGCAGGGACATGCACCAAACATTCCTCTATTGGTGCCCATTGAAATCGCAAGATTCCTTTTCCCTTCCCGAAAGGAAATGAAATTTCCTTTCGGGAAGGGAAAAGGAATCTTGCGAATCCCAAAAGAAAGGCTTACAAAGACTCTGGAAAGGAGATAGGTTCAAATGAAATGCAATTGAAAAAACCAGAAAATCGGGAATTTTAGTGTCTTCAAAAAATAGGCTGTGAGGAAATCAGCTGCAATGCAGAGCACCAAAACATGCCAAAACTAAGCTCACAGATGTTGCAAAGGCAGGGGAAAAAGTCAAGGACGAAGACGCAACTTAGGGGGGAATATATGAGGGACAAGGCACGGATCCTCAAAAAAAAAAAAAAATCTTTCCCCAAGCCAAAGCCATCAAAATGCAGGCAGGCCATACGCCATCAAGTGCAGGCACGTGCAGAAAAGCTTGCAAAAATTCATCCCCACTGAAGGCCAAAACAGAAAAGAAGGACTTACAAACACGCTGGAATGGAGATACCATCAAAGGAACTGCAAGTGGAGGACAAAAAAAGAAAATTTGAGAAATTTAGTGACTCGTAGAAAATGGCCCGGGATTCTATCAGGTGCAGTGCAAAGGACCAAAACATGCCAAAACTAAGCTCACAGATGTTGCAAAGGCAGGGGAAAAAGTCAAGGACGAAGACACAACTTAGGGGGGAAGATATGAGGGACATGGCACGGATCCTCAAAAAAAAAAAAAAAATCTTTCCCCAAGCCAAAGCCATCAAAATGCAGGCAGGCCATACGCCATCAAGTGCAGGCACAAGCAGCAAAACTTGCAAACTTGATCCCCACTGAAGGCCAAAACACAAAATAAGGACTTACAAACACGCTGGAATGGAGATACCATCAAAGGAATTGCAACTGGGGGAGACAAAAAAAAGTTGAGAAATTTAGTGACTCGTAGAAAATGGCCCGGGATTCTATCAGGTGCAGTGCAAAGGACCAAAACATGCCAAAACTAAGCTCACAGATGTTGCAAAAGCAGGGGAAAAAGCCAAGGAGGAAGACACAACTTAGGGGGGAAGATATGAGGGACATGGCATGGACACATCACAAAAACCAAAAAAAAGGAAAAAATCTTTCCCAAAGTCAAAGCCATCAAAAGGCATGGCATGCCATCAAGGGCAGGGACATGCACCAAACATTCCTCTATTGATGCCCATTGAAATCGCAAGATTCCTTTTCCCTTCCCGAAAGGAAATGAAATTTCGTTTCGGGAAGGGAAAAGGAATCTTGCGAATCCCAAAAGAACGGCTTACAAAGACTCTGGAAAGGAGATAGGTTCAAATGAAATGCAATTGAAAAAACCAGAAAATCGGGAATTTTAGTGTCTTCAAAAAATAGGCTGTGAGGAAATCAGCTGCATTGCAGAGCACCAAAACATGCCAAAACAAAGCTCACAGATGTTGCAAAGGCAGGGGAAAAAGTCAAGGACGAAGACACAACTTAGGGGGGAAGATATGAGGGACATGGCACGGATCATCAAAAAAAAAAAAAAATCTTTCCCCAAGCCAAACCCATCAAAATGCAGGCAGGCCATACGCCATCAAGTGCAGGCACGTGCAGCAAAGCTTGCCAAACATGATCCCCACTGAAGGCCCAAACAGAAAAGAAGGACTTACCAACACGCTGGAATTGAGATACCATCAAAGGAATTGCAATTGGAGGAGACAAAATGAAAATTTGAGAAATTTAGTGACTCGTAGAAAATGGCCCGCGATTCTATCAGGTGCAGTGCAAAGGACCAAAACATGCCAAAACTAAGCTCACAGATGTTGCAAAAGCAGGGCAAAAAGCCAAGGAGGAAGACACAACTTAGGGGGGAAGATATGAGGGACATGGCATGGACACATCACAAAAACCAAAAAAAAGGAAAAAATCTTTCCTAACGTCAAAGCCATCAAAAGGCATGGCATGCCATCAAGGGCAGGGACATGCACCAAACATTCCTCTATTGGTGCCCATTGAAATCGCAAGATTCCTTTTCCCTTCCCGAAAGGAAATGAAATTTCCTTTCGGGAAGGGAAAAGGAATCTTGCGAATCCCAAAAGAAAGGCTTACAAAGACTCTGGAAAGGAGATAGGTTCAAATGAAATGCAATTGAAAAAACCAGAAAATCGGGAATTTTAGTGTCTTCAAAAAATAGGCTGTGAGGAAATCAGCTGCATTGCAGAGCACCAAAACATGCCAAAACTAAGCTCACAGATGTTGCAAAGGCAGGGGAAAAAGTCAAGGAGGAAGACGCAACTTAGGGGGGAAGATATGAGGGACATGGCACGGATCCTCAAAAAAAAAAAAAAATCTTTCCCCAAGCCAAAGCCATCAAAATGCAGGCAGGCCATACGCCATCAAGTGCAGGCACATGAAGCAAAGCTTGCCAAACATGATCCCCACTGAAGGCCCAAACAGAAAAGAAGGACTTACAAACACGCTGGAATGGAGATACCATCAAAGGAATTGCAATTGGAGGAGACAAAATGAAAATTTGAGAAATTTAGTGACTCGTAGAAAATGGCCCGGGATTCTATCAGGTGCAGTGCAAAGGACCAAAACATGCCAAAACTAAGCTCACAGGTGTTGCAAAAGCAGGGGAACAAGCCAAGGAGGAAGACACAACTTAGGGGGGAAGATATGAGGGACATGGCATGGACACATCACAAAAACCAAAAAAAAGGAAAAAATCTTTCCCAAAGTCAAAGCCATCAAAAGGCATGGCATGCCATCAAGGGCAGGGACATGCACCAAACATTCCTCTATTGGTGCCCATTGAAATCGCAAGATTCCTTTTCCCTTCCCGAAAGGAAATGAAATTTCCTTTCGGGAAGGGAAAAGGAATCTTGCGAATCCCAAAAGAAAGGCTTACAAAGACTCTGGAAAGGAGATAGGTTCAAATGAAATGCAATTGAAAAAACCAGAAAATCGGGAATTTTAGTGTCTTCAAAAAATAGGCTGTGAGGAAATCAGCTGCATTGCAGAGCACCAAAACATGCCAAAACTAAGCTCACAGAGGTTGCAAAAGCAGGGGAAAAAGTCAAGGAGGAAGACGCAACTTAGAGGGGAAGATATGAGGGACATGGCACGGATCCTCAAAAAAAAAAAAAAATCTTTCCCCAAGCCAAAGCCATCAAAATGCAGGCAGGCCATATGCCATCAAGTGCAGGCACGTGCAGCAAAGCTTGCCAAAATTCATCCCCACTGAAGGCCAAAACAGAAAAGAAGGACTTACAAACACGCTGGAATGGAGATACCATCAAAGGAATTGCAATTGGAGGAGACAAAATGAAAATTTGAGAAATTTAGTGACTCGAAAAAATGGCCCGGGATTCTATCAGGTGCAGTGCAAAGGACCAAAACATGCCAAAACTAAGCTCACAGATGTTGCAAAAGCAGGGGAAAAAGCCAAGGAGGAAGACACAACTTAGGGGGAAGATATGAGGGACATGGCATGGACACATCACAAAAACCAAAAAAAAGGAAAAAATCTTTCCCAAAGTCAAAGCCATCAAAAGGCATGGCATGCCATCAAGGGCAGGGACATGCACCAAACATTCCTCTATTGGTGCCCATTGAAATCGCAAGATTCCTTTTCCCTTCCCGAAAGGAAATGAAATTTCCTTTCGGGAAGGGAAAAGGAATCTTGCGAATCCCAAAAGAAAGGCTTACAAAGACTCTGGAAAGGAGATAGGTTCAAATGAAATGCAATTGAAAAAACCAGAAAATCGGGAATTTTAGTGTCTTCAAAAAATAGGCTGTGAGGAAATCAGCTGCATTGCAGAGCACCAAAACATGCCAAAACTAAGCTCACAGATGTTGCAAAGGCAGGGGAAAAAGTCAAGGACGAAGACGCAACTTAGGGGGGAAGATATGAGGGACAAGGCACGGATCCTCAAAAAAAAAAAAAATCTTTCCCCAAGCCAAAGCCATCAAAATGCAGGCAGGCCATACGCCATCAAGTGCAGGCACGTGCAGCAAAGCTTGCCAAAATTCATCCCCACTGAAGGCCAAAACAGAAAAGAAGGACTTACAAACACGCTGGAATGGAGATACCATCAAAGGAACTGCAAGTGGAGGAGAAAAAAAGAAAATTTGAGAAATTCAGTGACTTGTAGAAAATGGCCCGGGATTCTATCAGGTGCAGTGCAAAGGACCAAAACATGCCAAAACTAAGCTCACAGATGTTGCAAAGGCAGGGGAAAAAGTCAAGGACGAAGACACAACTTAGGGGGGAAGATATGAGGGACATGGCACGGATCATCAAAAAAAAAAAAAAATCTTTCCCCAAGCCAAAGCCATCAAAATGCAGGCAGGCCATACGCCATCAAGTGCAGGCACGTGCAGCAAAGCTTGCCAAACATGATCCCCACTGAAGGCCCAAACAGAAAAGAAGGACTTACAAACACGCTGGAATGGAGATACCATCAAAGGAATTGCAATTGGAGGAGACAAAATGAAAATTTGAGAAATTTAGTGACTCGTAGAAAATGGCCCGGGATTCTATCAGGTGCAGTGCAAAGGACCAAAACATGCCAAAACTAAGCTCACAGATGTTGCAAAGCAGGGGAAAAAGCCAAGGAGGAAGACACAACATAGGGGGGAAGATATGAGGGACATGGCATGGACACATCACAAAAACCAAAAAAAAGGAAAAAATCTTTCCCAACGTCAAAGCCATCAAAAGGCATGGCATGCCATCAAGGGCAGGGACATGCACCAAACATTCCTCTATTGGTGCCCATTGAAATCGCAAGATTCCTTTTCCCTTCCCGAAAGGAAATGTTCCTTTCGGGAAGGGAAAAGGAATCTTGCGAATCCCAAAAGAAAGGCTTACAAAGACTCTGGAAAGGAGATAGGTTCAAATGAAATGCAATTGAAAAAACCAGAAAATCGGGAATTTTAGTGTCTTCAAAAAATAGGCTGTGAGGAAATCAGCTGCAATGCAGAGCACCAAAACATGCCAAAACTAAGCTCACAGATGTTGCAAAGGCAGGGGAAAAAGTCAAGGACGAAGACGCAACTTAGGGGGGAAGATATGAGGGACATGGCACGGATCCTCAAAAAAAAAAAAAAAATCTTTCCCCAAGCCAAAGCCATCAAAATGCAGGCAGGCCATACGCCATCAAGTGCAGGCACATGAAGCAAAGCTTGCCAAACATGATCCCCACTGAAGGCCCAAACAGAAAAGAAGGACTTACAAACACGCTGGAATGGAGATACCATCAAAGGAATTGCAATTGGAGGAGACAAAATGAAAATTTGAGAAATTTAGTGACTCGAAAAAATGGCCCGGGATTCTATCAGGTGCAGTGCAAAGGACCAAAACATGCCAAAACTAAGCTCACAGATGTTGCAAAAGCAGGGGAAAAAGCCAAGGAGGAAGACACAACTTAGGGGGCAGATATGAGGGACATGGCATGGACACATCACAAAAACCAAAAAAAAGGAAAAAATCTTTCCCAAAGTCAAAGCCATCAAAAGGCATGGCATGCCATCAAGGGCAGGGACATGCACCAAACATTCCTCTATTGGTGCCCATTGAAATCGCAAGATTCCTTTTCCCTTCCCAAAAGGAAATGAAATTTCCTTTCGGGAAGGGAAAAGGAATCTTGCGAATCCCAAAAGAAAGGCTTACAAAGACTCTGGAAAGGAGATAGGTTCAAATGAAATGCAATTGAAAAAACCAGAAAATCGGGAATTTTAGTGTCTTCAAAAAATAGGCTGTGAGGAAATCAGCTGCAATGCAGAGCACCAAAACATGCCAAAACTAAGCTCACAGATGTTGCAAAGGCAGGGGAAAAAGTCAAGGACGAAGACGCAACTTAGGGGGGAAGATATGAGGGACAAGGCACGGATCCTCAAAAAAAAAAAAAAATCTTTCCCCAAGCCAAAGACATCAAAATGCAGGCAGGCCATACGCCATCAAGTGCAGGCACGTGCAGCAAAGCTTGCCAAAATTCATCCCCACTGAAGGCCAAAACAGAAAAGAAGGACTTACAAACACGCTGGAATGGAGATACCATCAAAGGAATTGCAATTGGAGGAGACAAAATGAAAATTTGAGAAATTTAGTGACTCGAAAAAATGGCCCGGGATTCTATCAGGTGCAGTGCAAAGGACCAAAACATGCCAAAACTAAGCTCACAGATGTTGCAAAAGCAGGGGAAAAAGCCAAGGAGGAAGACACAACTTAGGGGGAAGATATGAGGGACATGGCATGGACACATCACAAAAACCAAAAAAAAGGAAAAAATCTTTCCCAAAGTCAAAGCCATCAAAAGGCATGGCATGCCATCAAGGGCAGGGACATGCACCAAACATTCCTCTATTGGTGCCCATTGAAATCGCAAGATTCCTTTTCCCTTCCCGAAAGGAAATGAAATTTCCTTTCGGGAAGGGAAAAGGAATCTTGCGAATCCCAAAAGAAAGGCTTACAAAGACTCTGGAAAGGAGATAGGTTCAAATGAAATGCAATAGAAAAAACCAGAAAATCGGGAATTTTAGTGTCTTCAAAAAATAGGCTGTGAGGAAATCAGCTGCAATGCAGAGCACCAAAACATGCCAAAACTAAGCTCACAGATGTTGCAAAGGCAGGGGAAAAAGTCAAGGACGAAGACGCAACTTAGGGGGGAAGATATGAGGGACATGGCACGGATCCTCAAAAAAAAAAAAAAATCTTTCCCCAAGCCAAAGCCATCAAAATGCAGGCAGGCCATACGCCATCAAGTGCAGGCACGTGCAGCAAAGCTTGCCAAAATTCATCCCCACTGAAGGCCAAAACAGAAAAGAAGGACTTACAAACACGCTGGAATGGAGATACCATCAAAGGAACTGCAAGTGGAGGAGAAAAAAAGAAAATTTGAGAAATTCAGTGACTTGTAGAAAATGGCCCGGGATTCTATCAGGTGCAGTGCAAAGGACCAAAACATGCCAAAACTAAGCTCACAGATGTTGCAAAGGCAGGGGAAAAAGTCAAGGACGAAGACACAACTTAGGGGGGAAGATATGAGGGACATGGCACGGATCATCAAAAAAAAAAAAAAATCTTTCCCCAAGCCAAAGCCATCAAAATGCAGGCAGGCCATACGCCATCAAGTGCAGGCACGTGCAGCAAAGCTTGCCAAACATGATCCCCACTGAAGGCCCAAACAGAAAAGAAGGACTTACAAACACGCTGGAATGGAGATACCATCAAAGGAATTGCAATTGGAGGAGACAAAATGAAAATTTGAGAAATTTAGTGACTCGTAGAAAATGGCCCGGGATTCTATCAGGTGCAGTGCAAAGGACCAAAACATGCCAAAACTAAGCTCACAGATGTTGCAAAAGCAGGGGAAAAAGCCAAGGAGGAAGACACAACTTAGGGGGGAAGATATGAGGGACATGGCATGGACACATCACAAAAACCAAAAAAACGGAAAAAATCTTTCCCAACGTCAAAGCCATCAAAAGGCATGGCATGCCATCAAGGGCAGGGACATGCACCAAACATTCCTCTATTGGTGCCCATTGAAATCGCAAGATTCCTTTTCCCTTCCCGAAAGGAAATTTCATTTCCTTTCGGGAAGGGAAAAGGAATCTTGCGAATCCCAAAAGAACGGCTTACAAAGACTCTGGAAAGGAGATAGGTTCAAATGAAATGCAATTGAAAAAACCAGAAAATCGGGAATTTTAGTGTCTTCAAAAAATAGGCTGTGAGGAAATCAGCTGCATTGCAGAGCACCAAAACATGCCAAAACTAAGCTCACAGATGTTGCAAAAGCAGGGGAAAAAGTCAAGGAGGAAGACACAACTTAGGGGGGAAGATATGAGGGACATGGCACGGATCATCAAAAAAAAAAAATCTTTCCCCAAGCCAAAGCCATCAAAATGCAGGCAGGCCATACGCCATCAAGTGCAGGCACGTGCAGCAAAGCTTGCCAAACATGATCCCCACTGAAGGCCCAAACAGAAAAGAAGGACTTACAAACACGCTGGAATGGAGATACCATCAAAGGAATTGCAATTGGAGGAGACAAAATGAAAATTTGAGAAATTTAGTGACTCGTAGAAAATGGCCCGCGATTCTATCAGGTGCAGTGCAAAGGACCAAAACATGCCAAAACTAAGCTCACAGATGTTGCAAAGCAGGGGAAAAAGCCAAGGAGGAAGACACAACATAGGGGGGAAGATATGAGGGACATGGCATGGACACATCACAAAAACCAAAAAAAAGGAAAAAATCTTTCCCAACGTCAAAGCCATCAAAAGGCATGGCATGCCATCAAGGGCAGGGACATGCACCAAACATTCCTCTATTGGTGCCCATTGAAATCGCAAGATTCCTTTTCCCTTCCCGAAAGGAAATGAAATTTCCTTTCGGGAAGGGAAAAGGAATCTTGCGAATCCCAAAAGAAAGGCTTACAAAGACTCTGGAAAGGAGATAGGTTCAAATGAAATGCAATTGAAAAAACCAGAAAATCGGGAATTTTAGTGTCTTCAAAAAATAGGCTGTGAGGAAATCAGCTGCAATGCAGAGCACCAAAACATGCCAAAACTAAGCTCACAGATGTTGCAAAGGCAGGGGAAAAAGTCAAGGACGAAGACACAACTTAGGGGGGAAGATATGAGGGACATGGCACGGATCCTCAAAAAAAAAAAAAAAATCTTTCCCCAAGCCAAAGCCATCAAAATGCAGGCAGGCCATACGCCATCAAGTGCAGGCACATGAAGCAAAGCTTGCCAAACATGATCCCCACTGAAGGCCCAAACAGAAAAGAAGGACTTACAAACACGCTGGAATGGAGATACCATCAAAGGAATTGCAATTGGAGGAGACAAAATGAAAATTTGAGAAATTTAGTGACTCGAAAAAATGGCCCGGGATTCTATCAGGTGCAGTGCAAAGGACCAAAACATGCCAAAACTAAGCTCACAGATGTTGCAAAAGCAGGGGAAAAAGCCAAGGAGGAAGACACAACTTAGGGGGAAGATATGAGGGACATGGCATGGACACATCACAAAAACCAAAAAAAAGGAAAAAATCTTTCCCAAAGTCAAAGCCATCAAAAGGCATGGCATGCCATCAAGGGCAGGGACATGCACCAAACATTCCTCTATTGGTGCCCATTGAAATCGCAAGATTCCTTTTCCCTTCCCGAAAGGAAATGAAATTTCCTTTCGGGAAGGGAAAAGGAATCTTGCGAATCCCAAAAGAAAGGCTTACAAAGACTCTGGAAAGGAGATAGGTTCAAATGAAATGCAATAGAAAAAACCAGAAAATCGGGAATTTTAGTGTCTTCAAAAAATAGGCTGTGAGGAAATCAGCTGCAATGCAGAGCACCAAAACATGCCAAAACTAAGCTCACAGATGTTGCAAAGGCAGGGGAAAAAGTCAAGGACGAAGACGCAACTTAGGGGGGAAGATATGAGGGACATGGCACGGATCCTCAAAAAAAAAAAAAAATCTTTCCCCAAGCCAAAGCCATCAAAATGCAGGCAGGCCATACGCCATCAAGTGCAGGCACATGAAGCAAAGCTTGCCAAAATTCATCCCCACTGAAGGCCAAAACAGAAAAGAAGGACTTACAAACACGCTGGAATGGAGATACCATCAAAGGAACTGCAAGTGGAGGAGAAAAAAAGAAAATTTGAGAAATTCAGTGACTTGTAGAAAATGGCCCGGGATTCTATCAGGTGCAGTGCAAAGGACCAAAACATGCCAAAACTAAGCTCACAGATGTTGCAAAGGCAGGGGAAAAAGTCAAGGACGAAGACACAACTTAGGGGGGAAGATATGAGGGACATGGCACGGATCATCAAAAAAAAAAAAAAATCTTTCCCCAAGCCAAAGCCATCAAAATGCAGGCAGGCCATACGCCATCAAGTGCAGGCACGTGCAGCAAAGCTTGCCAAACATGATCCCCACTGAAGGCCCAAACAGAAAAGAAGGACTTACAAACACGCTGGAATGGAGATACCATCAAAGGAATTGCAATTGGAGGAGACAAAATGAAAATTTGAGAAATTTAGTGACTCGTAGAAAATGGCCCGGGATTCTATCAGGTGCAGTGCAAAGGACCAAAACATGCCAAAACTAAGCTCACAGATGTTGCAAAAGCAGGGGAAAAAGCCAAGGAGGAAGACACAACTTAGGGGGGAAGATATGAGGGACATGGCATGGACACATCACAAAAACCAAAAAAACGGAAAAAATCTTTCCCAACGTCAAAGCCATCAAAAGGCATGGCATGCCATCAAGGGCAGGGACATGCACCAAACATTCCTCTATTGGTGCCCATTGAAATCGCAAGATTCCTTTTCCCTTCCCGAAAGGAAATTTCATTTCCTTTCGGGAAGGGAAAAGGAATCTTGCGAATCCCAAAAGAACGGCTTACAAAGACTCTGGAAAGGAGATAGGTTCAAATGAAATGCAATTGAAAAAACCAGAAAATCGGGAATTTTAGTGTCTTCAAAAAATAGGCTGTGAGGAAATCAGCTGCATTGCAGAGCACCAAAACATGCCAAAACTAAGCTCACAGATGTTGCAAAAGCAGGGGAAAAAGTCAAGGAGGAAGACACAACTTAGGGGGGAAGATATGAGGGACATGGCACGGATCATCAAAAAAAAAAATCTTTCCCCAAGCCAAAGCCATCAAAATGCAGGCAGGCCATACGCCATCAAGTGCAGGCACGTGCAGCAAAGCTTGCCAAACATGATCCCCACTGAAGGCCCAAACAGAAAAGAAGGACTTACAAACACGCTGGAATGGAGATACCATCAAAGGAATTGCAATTGGAGGAGACAAAATGAAAATTTGAGAAATTTAGTGACTCGTAGAAAATGGCCCGCGATTCTATCAGGTGCAGTGCAAAGGACCAAAACATGCCAAAACTAAGCTCACAGATGTTGCAAAGCAGGGGAAAAAGCCAAGGAGGAAGACACAACATAGGGGGGAAGATATGAGGGACATGGCATGGACACATCACAAAAACCAAAAAAAAGGAAAAAATCTTTCCCAACGTCAAAGCCATCAAAAGGCATGGCATGCCATCAAGGGCAGGGACATGCACCAAACATTCCTCTATTGGTGCCCATTGAAATCGCAAGATTCCTTTTCCCTTCCCGAAAGGAAATGAAATTTCCTTTCGGGAAGGGAAAAGGAATCTTGCGAATCCCAAAAGAAAGGCTTACAAAGACTCTGGAAAGGAGATAGGTTCAAATGAAATGCAATTGAAAAAACCAGAAAATCGGGAATTTTAGTGTCTTCAAAAAATAGGCTGTGAGGAAATCAGCTGCAATGCAGAGCACCAAAACATGCCAAAACTAAGCTCACAGATGTTGCAAAGGCAGGGGAAAAAGTCAAGGACGAAGACACAACTTAGGGGGGAAGATATGAGGGACATGGCACGGATCCTCAAAAAAAAAAAAAAATCTTTCCCCAAGCCAAAGCCATCAAAATGCAGGCAGGCCATACGCCATCAAGTGCAGGCACATGAAGCAAAGCTTGCCAAACATGATCCCCACTGAAGGCCCAAACAGAAAAGAAGGACTTACAAACACGCTGGAATGGAGATACCATCAAAGGAATTGCAATTGGAGGAGACAAAATGAAAATTTGAGAAATTTAGTGACTCGAAAAAATGGCCCGGGATTCTATCAGGTGCAGTGCAAAGGACCAAAACATGCCAAAACTAAGCTCACAGATGTTGCAAAAGCAGGGGAAAAAGCCAAGGAGGAAGACACAACTTAGGGGGAAGATATGAGGGACATGGCATGGACACATCACAAAAACCAAAAAAAAGGAAAAAATCTTTCCCAAAGTCAAAGCCATCAAAAGGCATGGCATGCCATCAAGGGCAGGGACATGCACCAAACATTCCTCTATTGGTGCCCATTGAAATCGCAAGATTCCTTTTCCCTTCCCGAAAGGAAATGAAATTTCCTTTCGGGAAGGGAAAAGGAATCTTGCGAATCCCAAAAGAAAGGCTTACAAAGACTCTGGAAAGGAGATAGGTTCAAATGAAATGCAATAGAAAAAACCAGAAAATCAGGAATTTTAGTGTCTTCAAAAAATAGGCTGTGAGGAAATCAGCTGCAATGCAGAGCACCAAAACATGCCAAAACTAAGCTCACAGATGTTGCAAAGGCAGGGGAAAAAGTCAAGGACGAAGACGCAACTTAGGGGGGAAGATATGAGGGACATGGCACGGATCCTCAAAAAAAAAAAAAATCTTTCCCCAAGCCAAAGCCATCAAAATGCAGGCAGGCCATACGCCATCAAGTGCAGGCACGTGCAGCAAAGCTTGCCAAAATTCATCCCCACTGAAGGCCAAAACAGAAAAGAAGGACTTACAAACACGCTGGAATGGAGATACCATCAAAGGAACTGCAAGTGGAGGAGAAAAAAAGAAAATTTGAGAAATTCAGTGACTTGTAGAAAATGGCCCGGGATTCTATCAGGTGCAGTGCAAAGGACCAAAACATGCCAAAACTAAGCTCACAGATGTTGCAAAGGCAGGGGAAAAAGTCAAGGACGAAGACACAACTTAGGGGGGAAGATATGAGGGACATGGCACGGATCATCAAAAAAAAAAAAAAATCTTTCCCCAAGCCAAAGCCATCAAAATGCAGGCAGGCCATACGCCATCAAGTGCAGGCACGTGCAGCAAAGCTTGCCAAACATGATCCCCACTGAAGGCCCAAACAGAAAAGAAGGACTTACAAACACGCTGGAATGGAGATACCATCAAAGGAATTGCAATTGGAGGAGACAAAATGAAAATTTGAGAAATTTAGTGACTCGTAGAAAATGGCCCGGGATTCTATCAGGTGCAGTGCAAAGGACCAAAACATGCCAAAACTAAGCTCACAGATGTTGCAAAAGCAGGGGAAAAAGCCAAGGAGGAAGACACAACTTAGGGGGGAAGATATGAGGGACATGGCATGGACACATCACAAAAACCAAAAAAACGGAAAAAATCTTTCCCAACGTCAAAGCCATCAAAAGGCATGGCATGCCATCAAGGGCAGGGACATTCACCAAACATTCCTCTATTGGTGCCCATTGAAATCGCAAGATTCCTTTTCCCTTCCCGAAAGGAAATGAAATTTCGTTTCGGGAAGGGAAAAGGAATCTTGCGAATCCCAAAAGAACGGCTTACAAAGACTCTGGAAAGGAGATAGGTTCAAATGAAATGCAATTGAAAAAACCAGAAAATCGGGAATTTTAGTGTCTTCAAAAAATAGGCTGTGAGGAAATCAGCTGCATTGCAGAGCACCAAAACATGCCAAAACTAAGCTCACAGATGTTGCAAAAGCAGGGGAAAAAGTCAAGGAGGAAGACACAACTTAGGGGGGAAGATATGAGGGACATGGCACGGATCATCAAAAAAAAAAAATCTTTCCCCAAGCCAAAGCCATCAAAATGCAGGCAGGCCATACGCCATCAAGTGCAGGCACGTGCAGCAAAGCTTGCCAAACATGATCCCCACTGAAGGCCCAAACAGAAAAGAAGGACTTACAAACACGCTGGAATGGAGATACCATCAAAGGAATTGCAATTGGAGGAGACAAAATGAAAATTTGAGAAATTTAGTGACTCGTAGAAAATGGCCCGCGATTCTATCAGGTGCAGTGCAAAGGACCAAAACATGCCAAAACTAAGCTCACAGATGTTGCAAAGCAGGGGAAAAAGCCAAGGAGGAAGACACAACATAGGGGGGAAGATATGAGGGACATGGCATGGACACATCACAAAAACCAAAAAAAAGGAAAAAATCTTTCCCAACGTCAAAGCCATCAAAAGGCATGGCATGCCATCAAGGGCAGGGACATGCACCAAACATTCCTCTATTGGTGCCCATTGAAATCGCAAGATTCCTTTTCCCTTCCCGAAAGGAAATGAAATTTCCTTTCGGGAAGGGAAAAGGAATCTTGCGAATCCCAAAAGAAAGGCTTACAAAGACTCTGGAAAGGAGATAGGTTCAAATGAAATGCAATTGAAAAAACCAGAAAATCGGGAATTTTAGTGTCTTCAAAAATAGGCTGTGAGGAAATCAGCTGCAATGCAGAGCACCAAAACATGCCAAAACTAAGCTCACAGATGTTGCAAAGGCAGGGGAAAAAGTCAAGGACGAAGACACAACTTAGGGGGGAAGATATGAGGGACATGGCACGGATCCTCAAAAAAAAAAAAAAAATCTTTCCCCAAGCCAAAGCCATCAAAATGCAGGCAGGCCATACGCCATCAAGTGCAGGCACATGAAGCAAAGCTTGCCAAACATGATCCCCACTGAAGGCCCAAACAGAAAAGAAGGACTTACAAACACGCTGGAATGGAGATACCATCAAAGGAATTGCAATTGGAGGAGACAAAATGAAAATTTGAGAAATTTAGTGACTCGAAAAAATGGCCCGGGATTCTATCAGGTGCAGTGCAAAGGACCAAAACATGCCAAAACTAAGCTCACAGATGTTGCAAAAGCAGGGGAAAAAGCCAAGGAGGAAGACACAACTTAGGGGGAAGATATGAGGGACATGGCATGGACACATCACAAAAACCAAAAAAAAGGAAAAAATCTTTCCCAAAGTCAAAGCCATCAAAAGGCATGGCATGTTATCAAGGGCAGGGACATGCACCAAACATTCCTCTATTGGTGCCCATTGAAATCGCAAGATTCCTTTTCCCTTCCCGAAAGGAAATGAAATTTCCTTTCGGGAAGGGAAAAGGAATCTTGCGAATCCCAAAAGAAAGGCTTACAAAGACTCTGGAAAGGAGATAGGTTCAAATGAAATGCAATAGAAAAAACCAGAAAATCGGGAATTTTAGTGTCTTCAAAAAATAGGCTGTGAGGAAATCAGCTGCAATGCAGAGCACCAAAACATGCCAAAACTAAGCTCACAGATGTTGCAAAGGCAGGGGAAAAAGTCAAGGACGAAGACGCAACTTAGGGGGGAAGATATGAGGGACATGGCACGGATCCTCAAAAAAAAAAAAAAATCTTTCCCCAAGCCAAAGCCATCAAAATGCAGGCAGGCCATACGCCATCAAGTGCAGGCACGTGCAGCAAAGCTTGCCAAAATTCATCCCCACTGAAGGCCAAAACAGAAAAGAAGGACTTACAAACACGCTGGAATGGAGATACCATCAAAGGAACTGCAAGTGGAGGAGAAAAAAAGAAAATTTGAGAAATTCAGTGACTTGTAGAAAATGGCCCGGGATTCTATCAGGTGCAGTGCAAAGGACCAAAACATGCCAAAACTAAGCTCACAGATGTTGCAAAGGCAGGGGAAAAAGTCAAGGACGAAGACACAACTTAGGGGGGAAGATATGAGGGACATGGCACGGATCATCAAAAAAAAAAAAAAATCTTTCCCCAAGCCAAAGCCATCAAAATGCAGGCAGGCCATACGCCATCAAGTGCAGGCACGTGCAGCAAAGCTTGCCAAACATGATCCCCACTGAAGGCCCAAACAGAAAAGAAGGACTTACAAACACGCTGGAATGGAGATACCATCAAAGGAATTGCAATTGGAGGAGACAAAATGAAAATTTGAGAAATTTAGTGACTCGTAGAAAATGGCCCGGGATTCTATCAGGTGCAGTGCAAAGGACCAAAACATGCCAAAACTAAGCTCACAGATGTTGCAAAAGCAGGGGAAAAAGCCAAGGAGGAAGACACAACTTAGGGGGGAAGATATGAGGGACATGGCATGGACACATCACAAAAACCAAAAAAACGGAAAAAATCTTTCCCAACGTCAAAGCCATCAAAAGGCATGGCATGCCATCAAGGGCAGGGACATTCACCAAACATTCCTCTATTGATGCCCATTGAAATCGCAAGATTCCTTTTCCCTTCCCGAAAGGAAATGAAATTTCGTTTCGGGAAGGGAAAAGGAATCTTGCGAATCCCAAAAGAACGGCTTACAAAGACTCTGGAAAGGAGATAGGTTCAAATGAAATGCAATTGAAAAAACCAGAAAATCGGGAATTTTAGTGTCTTCAAAAAATAGGCTGTGAGGAAATCAGCTGCATTGCAGAGCACCAAAACATGCCAAAACTAAGCTCACAGATGTTGCAAAAGCAGGGGAAAAAGTCAAGGAGGAAGACACAACTTAGGGGGGAAGATATGAGGGACATGGCACGGATCATCAAAAAAAAAAATCTTTCCCCAAGCCAAAGCCATCAAAATGCAGGCAGGCCATACGCCATCAAGTGCAGGCACGTGCAGCAAAGCTTGCCAAACATGATCCCCACTGAAGGCCCAAACAGAAAAGAAGGACTTACAAACACGCTGGAATGGAGATACCATCAAAGGAATTGCAATTGGAGGAGACAAAATGAAAATTTGAGAAATTTAGTGACTCGTAGAAAATGGCCCGCGATTCTATCAGGTGCAGTGCAAAGGACCAAAACATGCCAAAACTAAGCTCACAGATGTTGCAAAGCAGGGGAAAAAGCCAAGGAGGAAGACACAACATAGGGGGGAAGATATGAGGGACATGGCATGGACACATCACAAAAACCAAAAAAAAGGAAAAAATCTTTCCCAACGTCAAAGCCATCAAAAGGCATGGCATGCCATCAAGGGCAGGGACATGCACCAAACATTCCTCTATTGGTGCCCATTGAAATCGCAAGATTCCTTTTCCCTTCCCGAAAGGAAATGAAATTTCCTTTCGGGAAGGGAAAAGGAATCTTGCGAATCCCAAAAGAAAGGCTTACAAAGACTCTGGAAAGGAGATAGGTTCAAATGAAATGCAATTGAAAAAACCAGAAAATCGGGAATTTTAGTGTCTTCAAAAAATAGGCTGTGAGGAAATCAGCTGCAATGCAGAGCACCAAAACATGCCGAAACTAAGCTCACAGATGTTGCAAAGGCAGGGGAAAAAGTCAAGGAGGAAGACACAACTTAGGGGGGAAGATATGAGGGACATGGCACGGATCCTCAAAAAAAAAAAAAAAATCTTTCCCCAAGCCAAAGCCATCAAAATGCAGGCAGGCCATACGCCATCAAGTGCAGGCACATGAAGCAAAGCTTGCCAAACATGATCCCCACTGAAGGCCCAAACAGAAAAGAAGGACTTACAAACACGCTGGAATGGAGATACCATCAAAGGAATTGCAATTGGAGGAGACAAAATGAAAATTTGAGAAATTTAGTGACTCGAAAAAATGGCCCGGGATTCTATCAGGTGCAGTGCAAAGGACCAAAACATGCCAAAACTAAGCTCACAGATGTTGCAAAAGCAGGGGAAAAAGCCAAGGAGGAAGACACAACTTAGGGGGAAGATATGAGGGACATGGCATGGACACATCACAAAAACCAAAAAAAAGGAAAAAATCTTTCCCAAAGTCAAAGCCATCAAAAGGCATGGCATGCCATCAAGGGCAGGGACATGCACCAAACATTCCTCTATTGGTGCCCATTGAAATCGCAAGATTCCTTTTCCCTTCCCGAAAGGAAATGAAATTTCCTTTCGGGAAGGGAAAAGGAATCTTGCGAATCCCAAAAGAAAGGCTTACAAAGACTCTGGAAAGGAGATAGGTTCAAATGAAATGCAATTGAAAAAACCAGAAAATCGGGAATTTTAGTGTCTTCAAAAAATAGGCTGTGAGGAAATCAGCTGCAATGCAGAGCACCAAAACATGCCAAAACTAAGCTCACAGATGTTGCAAAGGCAGGGGAAAAAGTCAAGGACGAAGACACAACTTAGGGGGGAAGATATGAGGGACATGGCACGGATCCTCAAAAAAAAAAAAAAAATCTTTCCCCAAGCCAAAGCCATCAAAATGCAGGCAGGCCATACGCCATCAAGTGCAGGCACATGAAGCAAAGCTTGCCAAACATGATCCCCACTGAAGGCCCAAACAGAAAAGAAGGACTTACAAACACGCTGGAATGGAGATACCATCAAAGGAATTGCAATTGGAGGAGACAAAATGAAAATTTGAGAAATTTAGTGACTCGAAAAAATGGCCCGGGATTCTATCACGTGCAGTGCAAAGGACCAAAACATGCCAAAACTAAGCTCTCAGATGTTGCAAAAGCAGGGGAAAAAGCCAAGGAGGAAGACACAACTTAGGGGGGAAGATATGAGGGACATGGCATGGACACATCACAAAAACCAAAAAAAAGGAAAAAATCTTTCCCAACGTCAAAGCCATCAAAAGGCATGGCATGCCATCAAGGGCAGGGACATTCACCAAACATTCCTCTATTGATGCCCATTGAAATCGCAAGATTCCTTTTCCCTTCCCGAAAGGAAATGAAATTTCGTTTCGGGAAGGGAAAAGGAATCTTGCGAATCCCAAAAGAACGGCTTACAAAGACTCTGGAAAGGAGATAGGTTCAAATGAAATGCAATTGAAAAAACCAGAAAATCGGGAATTTTAGTGTCTTCAAAAAATAGGCTGTGAGGAAATCAGCTGCATTGCAGAGCACCAAAACATGCCAAAACTAAGCTCACAGATGTTGCAAAGGCAGGGGAAAAAGTCAAGGAGGAAGACACAACTTAGGGGGGAAGATATGAGGGACATGGCACGGATCATCAAAAAAAAAAAAAAAATCTTTCCCCAAGCCAAAGCCATCAAAATGCAGGCAGGCCATACGCCATCAAGTGCAGGCACGTGCAGCAAAGCTTGCCAAACATGATCCCCACTGAAGGCCCAAACAGAAAAGAAGGACTTACAAACACGCTGGAATGGAGATACCATCAAAGGAATTGCAATTGGAGGAGACAAAATGAAAATTTGAGAAATTTAGTGACTCGTAGAAAATGGCCCGGGATTCTATCAGGTGCAGTGCAAAGGACCAAAACATGCCAAAACTAAGCTCACAGATGTTGCAAAGGCAGGGGAAAAAGTCAAGGACGAAGACACAACTTAGGGGGGAAGATATGAGGGACATGGCACGGATCCTCAAAAAAAAAAAAAAAATCTTTCCCCAAGCCAAAGCCATCAAAATGCAGGCAGGCCATACGCCATCAAGTGCAGGCACGTGCAGCAAAGCTTGCCAAAATTCATCCCCACTGAAGGCCAAAACAGAAAAGAAGGACTTACAAGCACGCTGGAATGGAGATACCATCAAAGGAATTGCAATTGGAGGAGACAAAATGAAAATTTGAGAAATTTAGTGACTCGTAGAAAATGGCCCGGGATTCTATCAGGTGCAGTGCAAAGGACCAAAACATGCCAAAACTAAGCTCACAGATGTTGCAAAAGCAGGGGAAAAAGCCAAGGAGGAAGACACAACTTAGGGGGGAAGATATGAGGGACATGGCATGGACACATCACAAAAACCAAAAAAAAGGAAAAAATCTTTCCCAAAGTCAAAGCCATCAAAAGGCATGGCATGCCATCAAGGGCAGGGACATGCACCAAACATTCCTCTATTGGTGCCCATTGAAATCGCAAGATTCCTTTTCCCTTCCCGAAAGGAAATGAAATTTCCTTTCGGGAAGGGAAAAGGAATCTTGCGAATCCCAAAAGAAAGGCTTACAAAGACTCTGGAAAGGAGATAGGTTCTAATGAAATGCAATTGAAAAAACCAGAAAATCGGGAATTTTAGTGTCTTCAAAAAATAGGCTGTGAGGAAATCAGCTGCAATGCAGAGCACCAAAACATGCCAAAACTAAGCTCACAGATGTTGCAAAGGCAGGGGAAAAAGTCAAGGACGAAGACGCAACTTAGGGGGGAAGATATGAGGGACAAGGCACGGATCCTCAAAAAAAAAAAAAATCTTTCCCCAAGCCAAAGCCATCAAAATGCAGGCAGGCCATACGCCATCAAGTGCAGGCACGTGCAGCAAAGCTTGCCAAAATTCATCCCCACTGAAGGCCAAAACAGAAAAAAAGGACTTACAAACACGCTGGAATGGAGATACCATCAAAGGAACTGCAAGTGGAGGAGAAAAAAAGAAAATTTGAGAAATTTAGTGACTCGTAGAAAATGGCCCGGGATTCTATCAGGTGCAGTGCAACGGACCAAAACATGCCAAAACTAAGCTCACAGATGTTGCAAAGGCAGGGGAAAAAGTCAAGGACGAAGACACAACTTAGGGGGGAAGATATGAGGGACATGGCATGGACACATCACAAAAACCAAAAAAAAGGAAAAAATCTTTCCCAACGTCAAAGCCATCAAAAGGCATGGCATGCCATCAAGGGCAGGGACATGCACCAAACATTCCTCTATTGGTGCCCATTGAAATCGCAAGATTCCTTTTGCCTTCCCGAAAGGAAATGAAATTTCCTTTCGGGAAGGGAAAAGGAATCTTGCGAATCCCAAAAGAACGGCTTACAAAGACTCTGGAAAGGAGATAGGTTCAAATGAAATGCAATTGAAAAAACCAGAAAATCGGGAATTTTAGTGTCTTCAAAAAATAGGCTGTGAGGAAATCAGGTGCATTGCAGAGCACCAAAACATGCCAAAACTAAGCTCACAGATGTTGCAAAAGCCGGGGAAAAAGTCAAGGAGGAAGACACAACTTAGGGGGGAAGATATGAGGGACATGGCACGGATCATCAAAAAAAAAAAAAAAATCTTTCCCTAAGTCAAAGCCATCAAAATGCAGGCAGGCCATACGCCATCAAGTGCAGGCACATGAAGCAAAGTTTGCCAAACATGATCCCCACTGAAGGCCCAAACAGAAAAGAAGGACTTACAAACACGCTGGAATGGAGATACCATCAAAGGAATTGCAATTGGAGGAGAAAAAATGAAAATTTGAGAAATTTAGTGACTCGTAGAAAATGGCCCGGGATTCTATCAGGTGCAGTGCAAAGGACCAAAACATGCCAAAACTAAGCTCACAGATGTTGCAAAAGCAGGGGAAAAAGCCAAGGAGGAAGACACAACGTAGGGGGGAAGATATGAGGGACATGGCATGGACACATCACAAAAACCAAAAAAAAGGAAAAAATCTTTCCCAACGTCAAAGCCATCAAAAGGCATGGCATGCCATCAAGGGCAGGGACATGCACCAAACATTCCTCTATTGGTGCCCATTGAAATCGCAAGATTCCTTTTCCCTTCCCAAAAGGAAATGAAATTTCCTTTCGGGAAGGGAAAAGGAATCTTGCGAATCCCAAAAGAACGGCTTACAAAGACTCTGGAAAGGAGATAGGTTCAAATGAAATGCAATTCTGAAAAAAGCAGAAAATCGGGAATTTTAGTGTCTTCAAAAAATAGGCTGTGAGGAAATCAGCTGCATTGCAGAGCACCAAAACATGCCAAAACTAAGCTCACAGATGTTGCAAAAGCAGGGGAAAAAGTCAAGGAGGAAGACACAACTTAGGGGGGAATATATGAGGGACATGGCACGGATCCTTAAAAAAAAAAATCTTTCCCTAAGTCAAAGCCATCAAAATGCAGGCAGGCCATACGCCATCAAGTGCAGGCACATGAAGCAAAGCTTGCCAAAGTTCATCCCCACTGAAGGCCAAAACAGAAAAGAAGGTCTTACAAACACGCTGGAATGGAGATACCATCAAAGGAACTGCAACTGGGGGAGAAAAAAAGAAAAGTTGAGAAATTTAGTGACTCGTAGAAAATGGCCCGGGATTCTATCAGGTGCAGTGCAAAGGACCAAAACATGCCAAAACTAAGCTCACAGATGTTGCAAAAGCAGGGGAAAAAGCCAAGGAGGAAGACACAACTTAGGGGGGAAGATATGAGGGACATGGCATGGACACTTTTTAAAAAACCAAAAAAAAAGAAAAAAACCTTTCCCAACGTCAAAGCCATCAAAAGGCATGGCATGCCATCAAGGGCAGGGACATGCACCAAACATTCCTCTATTGGTGCCCATTGAAATCGCAAGATTCCTTTTCCCTTCCCGAAAGGAAATGAAATTTCCTTTCGGGAAGGGAATAGGAATCTTGCGAATCCCAAAACAACGGCTTACACGCACTCTGGAAAGGAGATAGGTTCAAATGAAATGCAATTGAAAAAACCGAAAATCGGGAATTTTAGTGTCTTCAAAAAATAGGCTGTGAGGAAATCAGCTGCATTGCAGAGCACCAAAACATGCCAAAACTAAGCTCACAGAGGTTGCAAAAGCAGGGGAAAAAGTCAAGGAGGAAGACACAACTTAGGGGGGAAGATATGAGGGACATGGCACGGATCCTTAAAAAAAAAAAAAAAAAAATCTTTCCCTAAGCCAAAGCCATCAAAATGCAGGCAGGCCATACGCCATCAAGTGCAGGCACATGAAGCAAAGCTTGCCAAAATTCATCCCCACTGAAGGCCAAAACAGAAAAGAAGGACTTACCAACACGCTGGAATTGAGATACCATCAAAGGAATTGCAATTGGAGGAGACAAAATGAAAATTTTAGAAATTTAGTGACACGAAAAAATGGCCCGGGGTTCTATCAGGTGCAGTGCAAAGGACCAAAACATGCCAAAACTAAGCTCACAGATGTTGCAAAAGCAGGGGAAAAAGCCAAGGAGGAAGACACAACTTAGGGGGGAAGATATGAGGGACATGGCATGGACACATCACAAAAACCAAAAAAAAGGAAAAAATCTTTCCCAACGTCAAAGCCATCAAAAGGCATGGCATGCCATCAAGGGCAGGGACATGCACCAAACATTCCTCTATTGGTGCCCATTGAAATCGCAAGATTCCTTTTCCCTTCCCGAAAGGAAATGAAATTTCCTTTCGGGAAGGGAAAAGGAATCTTGCGAATCCCAAAAGAACGGCTTACAAAGACTCTGGAAAGGAGATAGGTTCAAATGAAATGCAATTGAAAAAACCAGAAAATCGGGAATTTTAGTGTCTTCAAAAAATAGGCTGTGAGGAAATCAGTTGCATTGCAGAGCACCAAAACATGCCAAAACTAAGCTCACAGATGTTGCAAAAGCAGGGGAAAAAGTCAAGGAGGAAGACACAACTTAGGGGGGAAGATATGAGGGACATGGCACGGATCCTTAAAAAAAAAAAATCTTTCCCTAAGTCAAAGCCATCAAAATGCAGGCAGGCCATACGCCATCAAGTGCAGGCACGTGCAGCAAAGCTTGCCAAAATTCATCCCCACTGAAGGCCAAAACAGAAAAGAAGGACTTACAAACACGCTGGAATGGAGATACCATCAAAGGAATTGCAATTGGAGGAGACAAAATGAAAATTTGAGAAATTTAGTGACTCGTAGAAAATGGCCCGGGATTCTATCAGGTGCAGTGCAAAGGACCAAAACATGCCAAAACTAAGCTCACAGATGTTGCAAAAGCAGGGGAAAAAGCCAAGGAGGAAGACACAACTTAGGGGGAAAGATATGAGGGACATGGCATGGACACATCACAAAAACCAAAAAAAAGGAAAAAATCTTTCCCAACGTCAAAGCCATCAAAAGGCATGGCATGCCATCAAGGGCAGGGACATGCACCAAACATTCCTCTATTGGTGCCCATTGAAATCGCAAGATTCCTTTTCCCTTCCCAAAAGGAAATGAAATTTCCTTTTGGGAAGGGAATAGGAATCTTGCGAATCCCAAAAGAACGGCTTACAAAGACTCTGGAAAGGAGATAGGTTCAAATGAAATGCAATTGAAAAAACCAGAAAATCGGGAATTTTAGTGTCTTCAAAAAATAGGCTGTGAGGAAATCAGTTGCATTGCAGAGCACCAAAACATGCCAAAACTAAGCTCACAGATGTTGCAAAAGCAGGGGAAAAAGTCAAGGAGGAAGACACAACTTAGGGGGGAAGATATGAGGGACATGGCACGGATCCTTAAAAAAAAAAATCTTTCCCTAAGTCAAAGCCATCAAAATGCAGGCAGGCCATACGCCATCAAGTGCAGGCACGTGCAGCAAAGCTTGCCAAAATTCATCCCCACTGAAGGCCAAAACAGAAAAGAAGGACTTACAAACACGCTGGAATGGAGATACCATCAAAGGAATTGCAATTGGAGGAGACAAAATGAAAATTTGAGAAATTTAGTGACTCGTAGAAAATGGCCCGGGATTCTATCAGGTGCAGTGCAAAGGACCAAAACATGCCAAAACTAAGCTCACAGATGTTGCAAAAGCAGGGGAAAAAGCCAAGGAGGAAGACACAACTTAGGGGGGAAGATATGAGGGACATGGCACGGATCCTCAAAAAAAAAAAAAAATCTTTCCCCAAGCCAAAGCCATCAAAATGCAGGCAGGCCATACGCCATCAAGTGCAGGCACGTGCAGCAAAGCTTGCCAAACTTGATCCCCACTGAAGGCCCAAACAGAAATAAGGACTTACAAACACGCTGGAATGGAGATACCATCAAAGGAGGAGACAAAATGAAAATTTGAGAAATTTAGTGACTCAAAAAAATGGCCTGGGATTCTATCAGGTGCAGTGCAAAGGACCAAAACATGCCAAAACTAAGCTCACAGATGTTGCAAAAGCAGGGGAAAAAGCCAAGGAGGAAGACACAACTTAGGGGGGAAGATATGAGGGACATGGCATGGACACATCACAAAAACCAAAAAAAAGGAAAAAATCTTTCCCAACGTCAAAGCCATCAAAAGGCATGGCATGCCATCAAGGGCAGGGACATGCACCAAACATTCCTCTATTGGTGCCCATTGAAATCGCAAGATTCCTTTTCCCTTCCCGAAAGGAAATGAAATTTCCTTTCGGGAAGGGAAAAGGAATCTTGCGAATCCCAAAAGAACGGCTTACAAAGACTCTGGAAAGGAGATAGGTTCAAATGAAATGCAATTGAAAAAACCAGAAAATCGGGAATTTTAGTGTCTTCAAAAAATAGGCTGTGAGGAAATCAGCTGCATTGCAGAGCACCAAAACATGCCGAAACTAAGCTCACAGATGTTGCAAAGGCAGGAGAAAAAGCCAAGGAGGAAGACACAACTTAGGGGGGAAGATATGAGGGACATGGCACGGATCCTTAAAAAAAAAAAAAAAAAATTTTCCCTAAGTCAAAGCCATCAAAATGCAGGCAGGCCATACGCCATCAAGTGCAGGCACAAGCAGCAAAGCTTGCAAAACATGATCCCCACTGAAGTCCAAAACAGAAAAGAAGGACTTACCAACACTCTGGAATCAAGATACCATCAAAGGAACTGCAACTGGAGGAGAAAAAAAGAAAATTTGAGAAATTTAGTGACTCGTAGAAAATGGCCCGGGATTCTATCAGGTGCATTGCAGAGCACCAAAACATGCCAAAACTAAGCTCACAGATGTTGCAAAAGCAGGGGAAAAAGTCAAGGAGGAAGACACAACTTGGAGGGGAAGATATGAGGGACATGGCACGGATCCATAAAAAAAAAAATCTTTCCCTAAGTCAAAGCCATCAAAATGCAGGCAGGCCATACGCCATCAAGTGCAGGCACAAGCAGCAAAGCTTGCCAAAATTCATCCCCACTGAAGGCCAAAACAGAAAGGAAGCACTTACAAACACGCTGGAATGGAGATATCATCAAAGGAACTGCAACTGGGGGAGAAAAAAAGAAAAGTTGAGAAATTTACTGACTCGTAGAAAATGGCCCGGGATTCTATCAGGTGCAGTGCAAAGGACGAAAACATGCCAAATCTAAGCTCACAGATGTTGCAAAAGCATGGGAAAAAGCCAAGGAGGAAGACACAACTTAGGGGGGAAGATATGAGGGACATGGCATGGACACATCACAAAAACCAAAAAAAAGGAAAAAATCTTTCCCAACGTCAAAGCCATCAAAAGGCATGGCATGCCATCAAGGGCAGGGACATGCACCAAACATTCCTCTATTGGTGCCCATTGAAATCGCAAGATTCCTTTTCCCATCCCAAAAGGAAATGAAATTTCCTTTCGGGAAGGGAAAAGGAATCTTGCGAATCCCAAAAGAACGGCTTACAAAGACTCTGGAAAGGAGATAGGTTCAAATGAAATGCAATTGAAAAAACCAGAAAATCGGGAATTTTAGTGTCTTCAAAAAATAGGCTGTGAGGAAATCAGTTGCATTGCAGAGCACCAAAACATGCCAAAACTAAGCTCACAGATGTTGCAAAAGCAGGGGAAAAAGCCAAGGAGGAAGACACAACTTAGGGGGGAAGATATGAGGGACATGGCACAGATCATCAAAAAAAAAAATCTTTCCCTAAGTCAAAGCCATCAAAATGCAGGCAGGCCATACGCCATCAAGTGCAGGCACATGAAGCAAAGCTTGCCAAAATTCATCCCCACTGAAGGCCAAAACAGAAAAGAAGGACTTACCAACACGCTGGAATTGAGATACCATCAAAGGAATTGCAATTGGAGGAGACAAAATGAAAATTTGAGAAATTTAGTGACTCGTAGAAAATGGCCCGGGATTCTATCAGGTGCAGTGCAAAGGACCAAAACATGCCAAAACTAAGCTCACAGATGTTGCAAAAGCAGGGGAAAAAGCCAAGGAGGAAGACACAACTTAGGGGGGAAGATATGAGGGACATGGCATGGACACATCACAAAAACCAAAAAAAAGGAAAAAATCTTTCCCAACGTCAAAGCCATCAAAAGGCATGGCATGCCATCAAGGGCAGGGACATGCACCAAACATTCCTCTATTGGTGCCCATTGAAATCGCAAGATTCCTTTTCCCTTCCCAAAAGGAAATGAAATTTCCTTTCGGGAAGGGAAAAGGAATCTTGCGAATCCCAAAAGAACGGCTTACAAACACTCTGGAAAGGAGATAGGTTCAAATGAAATGCAATTGAAAAAACCAGAAAATCGGGAATTTTAGTGTCTTCAAAAACTAGGCTGTGAGGAAATCAGCTGCATTGCAGAGCACCAAAACATGCCGAAACTAAGCTCACAGATGTTGCAAAAGCAGGGGAAAAAGTCAAGGAGGAAGACACAACTTAGGGGGGAAGATATGAGGGACATGGCACGGATCCTTAAAAAAAAAAATCTTTCCCTAATCAAAGCCATCAAAATGCAGGCAGGCCATACGCCATCAAGTGCAGGCACGTGCAGCAAAGCTTGCCAAAATTCATCCCCACTGAAGGCCAAAACAGAAAAGAAGGACTTACAAACACGCTGGAATGGAGATACCATCAAAGGAATTGCAATTGGAGGAGACAAAATGAAAATTTGAGAAATTTAGTGACTCGTAGAAAATGGCCCGGGATTCTATCAGGTGCAGTGCAAAGGACCAAAACATGCCAAAACTAAGCTCACAGATGTTGCAAAAGCAGGGGAAAAAGCCAAGGAGGAAGACACAACTTAGGGGGGAAGATATGAGGGACATGGCACGGATCCTTAAAAAAAAAAAATCTTTCCCTAAGTCAAAGCCATCAAAATGCAGGCAGGCCATACGCCATCAAGTGCAGGCACATGAAGCAAAGCTTGCCAAAATTCATCCCCACTGAAGGCCAAAACAGAAAAGAAGGACTTACAAACACGCTGGAATGGATATACCATCAAAGGAATTGCAATTGGAGGAGACAAAATGAAAATTTGGGAAATTTAGTGACTTGAAGCTTGAAGAATATGGCCTGGGATTATATCAGGTACAGAGCAAAGGACCAAAACATGCCAAAACTAAGCTCACAGATGTTGCAAAAGCAGGGGAAAAAGCCAAGGAGGAAGACACAACTTAGGGGGGAAGATATGAGGGACATGGCATGGACACATCACAAAAACCAAAAAAAAGGAAAAAATCCTTCCTAAAGTCAAAGCCATCAAAGGCATGGAATGCCATCAAGGGCAGGGACATGCACCAAACATTCCTCTATTGGTGCCCATTGAAATCGCAAGATTCCTTTTCCCTTCCCGAAAGGAAATTTCATTTCCTTTCGGGAAGGGAAAAGGAATCTTGCGAATTCCAAAAGAACGGCTTACAAACACTCTGGAAAGGAGATAGGTTCAAATGAAATGCAATGAAAAAACCCAGAAAATCAGGAATTTTAGTGTCTTCAAAAAATAGGCTGTGAGGAAATCAGCTGCATTGCAGAGCACCAAAACATGCCAAAACTAAGCTCACAGATGTTGCAAAGGCAGGGGAAAAAGTCAAGGAGGAAGACACAACTTAGGGGGGAAATATGAGGGACATGGAACGGATACTTAAAAAAAAAAAAAACATCATTCCCTAAGTCAAAGCCATCAGAATGCAGGCAGGCCATACGCCATCAAGTGCAGGCACAAGCCGCAAAGCTTGCCAAAATTCATCCCCACTGAAGGCCAAAACAGAAAAGAAGGACTTAGAAACACGCTGGAATGGAGATACCACCAAAGGAATAGCAATTGGAGGAGAGAAAATGAAAATTTGGGAAATTTAGAGACTCCAAGAAAATGGCCTGGGATTATATTAGGTACAGAGCAAAGGACCAAAACATGCCAAAACTAAGCTCACAGATGTTGCAAAAGCAGGGGAAAAAGCCAAGGAGGAAGACACAACTTAGGGGGGAAGATATGAGGGACATGGCATGGACACATCACAAAAACCAAAAAAAAGGAAAAAATCCTTCCTAAAGTCAAAGCCATCAAAGGCATGGAATGCCATCAAGGGCAGGGACATGCACCAAACATTCCTCTATTGGTGCCCATTGAAATCGCAAGATTCCTTTTCCCTTCCCGAAAGGAAATTTCATTTCCTTTCGGGAAGGGAAAAGGAATCTTGCGAATTCCAAAAGAACGGCTTACAAACACTCTGGAAAGGAGATAGGTTCAAATGAAATGCAATGAAAAAACCCAGAAAATCAGGAATTTTAGTGTCTTCAAAAAATAGGCTGTGAGGAAATCAGCTGCATTGCAGAGCACCAAAACATGCCAAAACTAAGCTCACAGATGTTGCAAAGGCAGGGGAAAAAGTCAAGGAGGAAGACACAACTTAGGGGGGAAATATGAGGGACATGGAACGGATACTTAAAAAAAAAAAAAACATCATTCCCTAAGTCAAAGCCATCAGAATGCAGGCAGGCCATACGCCATCAAGTGCAGGCACAAGCCGCAAAGCTTGCCAAAATTCATCCCCACTGAAGGCCAAAACAGAAAAGAAGGACTTAGAAACACGCTGGAATGGAGATACCACCAAAGGAATAGCAATTGGAGGAGAGAAAATGAAAATTTGGGAAATTTAGAGACTCCAAGAAAATGGCCTGGGATTATATTAGGTACAGAGCAAAGGACCAAAACATGCCAAAACTAAGCTCACAGAGGTTGCAAAGGCAGGGGAAAAAGTCAAGGAGGAAGACACAACTTAGGGGGGAAGATATGAGGGACATGGCACAGATCCTCAAAAAAAAAAAATCTTTCCCTAAGTCAAAGCCATCAAAATGCAGGCAGGCCATACGCCATCAAGTGCAGGCACATGAAGCAAAGCTTGCCAAAATTCATCCCCACTGAAGGCCAAAACAGAAAAGAAGGACTTACAAACACGCTGGAATGGAGATACCATCAAAGGAATTGCAATTGGAGGAGACAAAATGAAAATTTGAGAAATTTAGTGACTTGAAGCTTGAAGAATATGGCCCGGGATTCTATCAGGTGCAGTGCAAAGGACCAAAACATGCCAAAACTAAGCTCACAGATGTTGCAAAAGCAGGGGAAAAAGCCAAGGAGGAAGACACAACTTAGGGGTGAAGATATGAGGGACATGGCATGGACACTTCATAAAAAAACCAACAAAAAGGAAAATATCTTTCCCAAAGTCAAAGCCATCAAAAGGCATGGCATGCCATCAAGGGCACGGACATGCACCAAACATTCCTCTATTGGTGCCCATTGAAATCGCAAGATTCCTTTTCCCTTCCCAAAATGTAGCCTGGACAAGGCTTTTTATGTTTTTAATTTTCTAAACAGTTCGGTTGCTGAACCTGATCCACCAATCTTTGGGCAGTTTTCAAATAACACACAGGCAAAGCTGAATGAGGATCCTTCTGTTTTAATTAGAGTTTCTGAATCTGGACAAATTTAAGGTCATTTTTGATTTATAACCTGCGGCAAAGTTTGTGCTTTTGTCTCTACAGGTGCTGGAATTAAATGTGTCCCTGCCAAAGCATCAAACCATATCACATCCCAGTACATGTTGATGAGTCCATAGCCGAGGAAGCAAGTACACAGATGTGAGCCGAGCAGAGGGATCCCGGGTCACGCCTGACGTTCCTTGTGCCTGACGTTCTTTTTGCATCGGTGGAACCTGCAAACTCTGATTTTGTGTTAATGTTATTTATGAGTGTGTCAATGTATGTTAAATGTTTGTTTAACACAGCTGAGTTTTGGCAAAAGTTTAGGTTTTTGTTTTTGTGGAGAACAAAATTTAAAAATTGCTATATATGTAAGGATTCTGCCAAAACTTAGCTAATGAAAATGATGGAGCGATTGCAAGTTGTATGTTGGTATTGGTGGATTTTAATTGTTTTTTGTCGTGCAGATTTGCCTGTGGAACTACCAAAAACAAATGTTTGCGTGACCTTACCCAAGGCAGCCGGCTAGGATACTATATATTTATCTAATTCGGAACCAGAAAAACCTTTTTCAACCTGTCTGGTTGGTGTGCCAGTAAAAGAGTCGCCTTTGGTCAAAAAACAATCCAAGATAAGCCGGGTGAAATTGACAATGGAAACAATCCCTCATTGAATTGGAACATTTGGTCCAAAGAACTTCCCAGGGCAGCATCTGAACCCCAAGAATTAGAAATCCTTGGCTCTTTAACAATGGATTTTTGCTTTACCTTCATAGCTAGTGCTTGGCAAAAAGGTGATCCTCCAAAGTACAATGTTACTCCTCATTATTTTGCATACAGAAATTTGAGTTTTTGGTGTAATTTTTCAAATAGTTGGGATGTGCTTTCTGAGGCTGACCAATATCCATGGCAATTGCCGAAGGGGTATTGGTTCATTTGTGGAGACAGAGCCTGGCAAGGTATTCCAGCACACCTTGAAGGTGGCCCTTGTAGCATTGGGATGCTCACTATAATTGCACCCACTGCCAAAGCGGTCATGAAAAATAAACAAAGGAGAACGAGAGCTGTTTCTCATTATGAGAACTGTCAGAGTGATTTCAGGCCTTGGAAAGCTGCAAGAAGGGTTTCAGCAGGTATATTTTTACCCCAATTGGCTTCAGCAGTGGCACTGAAACAATTAGATAGAGTTGGATGCTAGCTGAGCAAACAAGCTAATGCCACATCCTCTGCAATTAGTGATATGTTAACCGACATTTACAGTGTTAGACATGCTACCCTTCAAAATAGAGCAGCAATTGATTTTCTTTTACTGGCACAAGGGCATGGTTGTGAGGTATTTGAAGGATTGTGCTGTATGAATTTGTCCGATCATTCTGAATCCATTCACAAAAGCATACAAAAACTGAAAGATTTGACAGCTCAAATTAAAGAAGATGGTGGTTCCTGGCTAGATGATTTGTTTCAAGAATGGAGCTTTGCACCTTGGCTAAGGCAACTTTACAAGATAGGTCTTTATGTATTGGGTGTTCTGGTAGTGATATTGATAGTAATACCCTGCATACTTCAGTGTGTGTGGCAAATGATGAATAAAATGGTCCAAGAAGTTTTTGTCATACAAGAGAGAGAATTAGGAAGTAGAAGCACAGAGTGTGTTTGAAATCTCACGGAAATGCTAGGTGATGGTGCAGAAATGGAGGAGGGTTTTGAATGAAGACCCTGGAATCAACAAGAGTTTTTTGAACAATGACTTGTAACCATTGTCAGACATGATTCATATCTCTTTCACTGACTGGGCCTTCACAGCATTAAGTTGCTATGCTGTAACATAGCAATGCTTAGGATCAGCAAGAATAGGCCTCCAGCAGATAGTAAGCAGAAATTTTATCGTAGGGCCATGAAACGCAAGTAGTAAATGACATGAGTATGGAGGTTTCTTTTTGGGTCAACAGAGAGGGGGAGTTGTTGCGATCCATAAAATTAGAGGGTTTTGAGAAAGTGGTAAAAAAGACAGGCCTCAGACAGCAGATTTGTGAACAGTGCTAATGCAGCATAAAAAGTTTTCTAAGCTGTAAAGCAGATGTGAGAAATAGAACAATAGGCCTCTGTGATTTGCCCTTTTATGTTGCAACAAGTTTATTTAACGTATATCTTTAGAAGGTTAATATGAATGAGTCTCTGGGCTTTGTCTCTCATAAACGAGCCATTGTGTTAAAGAATAAGTCTCTATCGTGTTAACTACAGTTAGGTGTGTTTCATGTGATTGGATAGAATTATTGTCAATATGTTGTTGCTCTATGTGGGATTGGCTGAAACTTGGACTGAGATGGCTTTATGCTATGCTGTAACATTACGTTTCCTTGGCATTCCATTTGAATCAGGGAGCTGTTCACATCTGTTGTCTCTCATTGTCCTAACAATGTACTGATACTGATGTTTTAAATAAACAGCTCACGGCCCTGATTTTGGGTGTCCTGTCCCTGTTCATGGCTGTATATAACGTGCCGACGGCAAAAACTTCTTCCAGCTGTAGGTCTTAAATAAGCCTGTCTGTCAAAATCTCACAGATTGGGTTGAAGTGGAAATTTCTGTGTAACCAAATTTGGAGCAGATGAAATTAAAGAAAAATAAACCACAAAAGAAAAACAAAATGACACGATGTACTGAGCTGGAATGAATTTTGCTTTCTTGACAGCCTTCTGGAACGGGTCACCAAGTCCCACATGCCCAAGCCCAAGGTGTTTGGCAGGAGGAGAGGATAGCCACAACAGTGTTAGTGCAGTGCAAACAGCTACCAAAAGCTGAAGAAAGCCTAGAATAACTAAAGTCAAATTTCATTAGGTCACTCCTCAGTACAGCTGCATTTTATCATCTCCCAAGGTCAGTTTTCATGCGTGGGAGTGTCAGAGTCAGCAATTCACATTTTTTATTGTCATGCCACCTTGCAGCAGGTTCCATGCTAAATTTAACAGGTACAATTTCCAGCAGGGCAGGCGGCTGCTGTGGTGTTGTCTCCCCTATGGGGAGCCTGTAGTCCTGGCTGTGCCTACTCCAGAAGCCAGCTTAGGGCAGAGCCAGGGCCACCCTAGGCTCAAGAGCTTTTTGGCCACCAAGAGCCATGGTACGGTCCCACAGCCCCTCCAGCATGGCTCATGCTGCTCCAGAGCCTTCCCTGGGGACAATGACCAGCCCAGCATGGGCAGCTGTCAGGGTCCGTCCTAGTGGACAGATGACCTGATGGTTCGTAGGAATGATCTCAGAGTGCAAAAAACCAACAAGGTACAAGGGGGTTTGCAGTGATAATCAAATCAAATGCAGTTTTATTGAAATAACCACAGCAAAAATGCGATAGAGGGATTAAGGGAGAGAAAAAGATAGAGAGAGAGAGAGAAAGAGAGAGACAGGGAGAGAGAGGGAGAGGGGATATAGCTACCAACGCAGAGACGAAGTCCTTTGGTCCAGTCCAGCCGAGGATCCGCCTGCCACGCTGGAGAGATCTCAGAGGACAGTCGAAACCGAACCCCAAATATACTGTTCTTGGTTGGGGGAAGGGTGGCTGAAATTAGGTTTCCATGAAGGGGAGAAGAATAGGAACAGGAGGAGGGGGAGAGGCTATTCCATTGTTTTCATGGCCAAATGCTCGCAGATACGTTTACTCTGGGCAGGTTTTCCCCCTTCCCCGAGTTGGGAGGGGGTACAGTCCCAGTCTCTGGAAGGAGGTTGCTAGGGGGGTGCCAGGGGGGTACCATGGGGGTGCCAATAGGGCGCCAGAGGGGTTCTTGGTTCCTTGATGAGGGGATTCGCATCTCTGTTGGTCCGTCACGGTGGCTGAAGGCAGATGAGAGGGGTCTTCTCTTGGAGTGGGGAGCCACTCCCAGAGCTCAGTCCAGCCAGGTCAGGAGTTTGGAAGAAAGTCCAGTTCCATTGTTCAGAAAAGGATGCCCCTTCGAGTACAGCATGGCATGTTCTGCAAACACCACCTGTGAACACACTGAATAAGCATGAGACTTTCTTTCCCAACTGGCTCAACAGTTTTTAACCTTTCGGTGGTCTTTTTCTCATGACAATTGTGAGGCAAAAAATGAAGGATTTTCGGTTGGACTTCCACAGCAGCCTAAAGCAGGGTGGGCAGAGCAGCAAGAATGCCAAGAGTCACTGTTGGGGTATTAGTCTGCTGACAAAGCACATCCCCCTGAACCTTCTAAGAAGGCTTGGCCTTAAACCCCAAATCCACATTTAGAGTAGGTCTAGACTTCCTCAGGTCATCTTCTTCCTCTCTTTTTCCCTAAAGACAAGGAATGTGTTGTTCAGCCACTGTAACAGTTGGATCAGCATTTGGCCTGGAGGAGAATGACTCTCTGCAGAGGAAGGGCCACGGGAGCAATCAGCTTGGATCCAACAGCCCATATCCAAAGGTGTGTGCACTTCATAGCTACACCTCAGCTGCTGGCCAGCTGCCACAGCTGCTTGCCAACGCTGGCCTCACTTCTGGCAGAGCCTGGAGCTTTTCCTCAGTGAAGGAACCCAGCCACCCACCCCTCCCCAGCCAGCTCTCTACCCCACACTCAGTCTGGTCACTGGTCTGCAGCTTTTCCCTGCCTCCATTTAAATCTGGGCCCACTCCTGCTCATTCTGCTGTGCCTGATCATGTGTGAGGAAGCACAGATAATCATATAACCACCATATTCAAAAAACAAAAATGAAAATAGAAACTCAGGACTCCCAGGAGAAGCCACACTGCATCACACACTGTCTCAAAACAGAGTGATATAACAAACGTTACCCAGATTAGGAAAGGAAACTGATCCCCTATTATCTTCAATATATTGAATAAATACAATCTCCCAGACCCTATGAAAACAAAGGGCTCCCTGCACCCACCTCCCCCCACCCCAGCGAGTACAGACAACTTGTGACAGCCTCACCTCCCACCACACTGGCCTGTGCTCCAAGCACAGAACAATCATCCCTGACATCTCCTCAAGGCGATGTGTCCAGGGCAGGCTCCTCCACCCGCAGCAGGAACGTGCTCGTCCGTGTCATCCGTCCCCTGCCCACGCCTTGGCTTTGCCATCTCAGCAGTGCCCGGCAGTCCCTGGGGCTTTACCCCCTTTTCGGTGGCATTCACTGACTGTCAGGCCCGTCCCGTCTCTGCCCTGGGCTGGCAGCGAACAGGAGATGCTCAGGCCCCAGCACTGGGGTCCCATTCAGGGTTGACCGAGCCCTCACTCGGCCCCAGGCCGGGCCATCGCACCCCGAGGTGCAGCCGCGCCGCTCCCGGCCCCCACACAGATCACATTGCCCTCTAGTGGAGCTGGAGACACAAAAAGCCTTCAGCAGCGGCCGCAAGGACTGGGGAAATGAACAAAAAAAAAAAAAAATCCAGCAGATCAGCCCCCAGCCAGGCTCCTCCCTGGCATGCGGAGCCGCTCTCTGGCTCTCTGGGAACAACCGGGCCCAGCAGCGGGGCTCACAGCGCGGGGCCGCGGGAGGACGAAGCCCCCGGCCGTGCAGTGAAAAATACACAGCCAAGTGCTCGCTGCCCTGAAAAGCAGCGAGACATGGTGCAGCTACCAGCCATCCCACAGGACAAGGCCAGGACGTTCCACAAAGCGTTTGGCTCCCCTCACACTCAGGGCTGGAGTCTCGGCTATCAAAGGCTGCTGCACTTCGGGTGAAAAAGCAGCAGGAGATGTCCCTCTGCCCAGGAGGGATTTTAAGCTGGCAGTTACTGAACTCTAAAGTGCAGGTGCTTTTTGAGAGGGGAATACTCCAACTATTTAGCCGGGGTGGTGGGTTCAAAGCGATGGGAACAAAGCAATGGCTCCAAGCTGCCCCAGCCTCCCAGCCTGCCGCTGCATTACTGAGGAGAGAGGGATGGATTATCCCCCTTAGAACAGGATTTCAGAGCATCTTGCAGGACCTGTGAACTATCAGGACAGCAGTTCATCCCTTCCAAAGGAGGGCAGCACAGAGGGGAGATGGCAAAGAGGCCATGGTTCAGTCCTCGGGCACAGGCACCCACAAAGCCTGCGGGAGGCTGGAGCAGCCCTTTTTCCCAGCAGTGATTTTAGCGTGAATCCTTACCAGCTCCTACCGGACAGAGCCACAAGAGAAGCTTCCCAGGAAGACACAAAAATCCAAGAGGCATCACTGCTATGAAAGCTGCCCAACTTCCCAAGGGGTTGGTTTTCCTTGGCAACCTGACTCCAAATCCAGTAAGGGAGGATCAGTGCAAGACCTGGCCTGCTCATTACATCCACTCCAAGGAACAAGCCAGACTCTTGACTGGGCTCGATAGAAAACCAGCACAAATGAGAGGAGAATTGAACTTTCAAACCACTCCTCCACCTAAAAATAGTTAAAGGTAAAAGAAACATGGCTATTTTTGGTTTACAGGTCAGCACAGACAGTCCTGCGCCTCTACTCCATAGAAGCATTCACCCACCCCAGGATGCCAACAGTCACACCGGGAGCTCGAGGCCACTCTGGGCCAGAATATTGTCCCAGTTATCCTTGGAAAGATGGCCCAACCAGACTGCTTTGGGCCTCTTGCAGCCCTCCTCAAGTGCTGTCCAGCAACTTGTGTCTAAAGTTTCTGTTGCTCTGTGGTTTGCAGGGTTGGACAGCTGCCACTGCATGACTGCACCGCCGAGTCATCCAGCTGGAGCATTTGCTGAGGAGAAGCTCATCCAGGCTCGGATGCTGCAGGGACTGTGTCACTCTTGGACACTCACAAACCCACTCCCAATAAAGGCATCCTCCACACTCTTCCTGGGGTGATTCTGGGCACCACCAGCCACTAGGCAAGGAAAGGTTTGTGGGTGGGAGCATGTGGATCCTCCTGTCTCCTGGCAGCATCACCTGGTTGGGATACAGGTCACACTGCTGCACCCCAGCATGGCATGAAGGCAGGGACCCATATACAAAGCAAAGTCTTCTCCCTCTCTTGATCCACCTCAACCAGGAAGGTTCATACCCTCCCATTAGCTGACAGCCCTGCATGAAGGAGTTTCACCAACAATCAATGAGGGTCAGGCACATAGCTGCTTTTTGGGTTTAATTTCTCTGTCTGTATTCCTTGCATCCATGATTCAGATATAAAAGCCATGCAGATGAGATCCTGGTGCATTTTCTATTTGAGACCAAGCAAGAAAGAAAAGGAAAAGGAGGTCAGTGCACAAGAGGTTCTTTTCCTCCAAGCCTGGGTCAGTGGGTAACACCCAGTCCCTGGTGAGAGAAGAATCATGGAGGCAAACAGCACTCAGGTTTCCCCTGAAAACTGGGGGCAGATGCTGTGCAAGACACTGGGCTGAAGTGCACAATGCCCTTTAGCTGGGCAGTGGGATGCAGCTGATCACTCACCTTTGGTGAGGATATACTCTTGGGCTCTACAGGACATTTCACATACCTCTCACACACAGGCCCATTAGTCAGATCTTTCTCTTCCCCACTCTTCCAGTTTTATTCCTATCCTTTACTCACACATCCACCCAGATCCTCCCATCACCCAGCAAACACCCACCCAGCAATAGCTTGGTTCAGTCACACGATGGTCCCCACTGCTGGGCCAGCACTGCTCTTGCTGAGTGAGGGGGAAAGCAAAGAACCTTCTTCCCCCTCAGGCAAGTCCATCCAGGGGAGAAACAGCACCAACCTCTCCCCATCTGCACCCTTCCTCCCCCAGTCCTTTCTTTCCAACTCCTTCACTTAACTCAGGTCAGAGCTGCTGTGCTCTGCATGCTTCTCCATTGCCCAGGGCTGAACACATTGAAAAATTACTATATTTTACAACATATGCAAATAATAAAGGATAAATTATCCCTGATCTGCTCAGCCATTCTGCTAGAGCCAAATGGGGACAGAACTTACCTTCAAAAGTCCTGAGACACAGCATCTCAAGCGCAAGATTTTTAAGAGTCCTGAATAGACAGAGATGAAATTCAGCAGATTTATGGGTTTTGGGACATTGAATCTAAATTTGGAAGCAGGCAGTTGCCTTCCTGATAGCCCTTAGCTATCCACTTTCCCAGAAGTAGCTGCCTGTGTTTCCAAGACATTTGGCAACTTTTCTGCCTCTCACGTCATGACAACTTCCATTGGTTTTTGTAAAAGGGCTTTAAATAAAAGGAAAACACCACAGAAAGGTAGAGCATCCCGTTTGATATGGGTTTCAGAGGACATAATCATTTACTCACCTCACAGACTGAGAAGAACAGAGGTTTTAGTTCTAAGTGCACTTTCAGTGAAAAAAATGCACATTAGATGAAAAAGTTTCAAACAATTTTTTTCATTATGACTGATGACAAATTCCATATGCATTCAACTGGTGCCAAGTTAGGTCTTCTAAGCCTCTGACAGAGCCTTATTTAATATGATCATTAGTTACAAAATTAGTTCTTTGGGAATACCATCTCCTTGGAGAATCAGACAAGTTGAGAAAATTTCCCTCTGGGGAATCACAGGTTTAATATGCAGATTCAATTCTCTTCTAAATTTCTGGTGTGCATCTCTAATATATTGAGTAGAGAGCTGAAGACATTTAGTAGACTATATCATCAATTTGAAATTCATGTTTTGTCTGGGAATGTGAAGGCTGAGCTGCTAGAAGTAGAAGCATATTCATTTCCAACTTGCCCTGAGCTGGTTCCCCCTTTCTGAAGCTCTTTGCACACAGCATTATTACATGTAAAGCTAATTTTTCCATGCACAGGTGCTTTGCAGCACTGCTCCCCATATGAGCACAGCTGCTCAGGTGCCAAGGGCTGTGCCCCCAAATCTCACTTTAGAAGTGCCCTCAGATAGATCCTGTTTCCCAGCCAGGATGAAGTAACTCAGTGATGGCCATCCAGCTCAAAGGGCAGAAACCCACATCAGAGGAGTGCCTGATGCAACCTGCACCAGGAGTGAAGAGTGGTAGGAACAGGAAAAAATGTCTATTTACACCTAAAAGCAGGCTGGACATAACAGTGAAGTGTAGAACACACAGCTTCTGGAGGAGGGGAAGCCTCACCCACTGGTGCCAGGGCACTCACTGGTGCTCTGCAGAGGAAGGATTCCAGTCCCCAGGGCTCTTAATCAGGTATTTAATATAATTGATCTTATTACACTAAGCATATTACTGTTAAGCCTTCAGCTGTTAATGTTCAGTTGCTGTTGGAAGGGTCAGTCCCAGCCACAAATCAGCCTAAAAGCGACACATGTGAAGCAGCAAGATCATACTTCTGAGAGTAAAAGTTACTTTGTCCAGGGAGTCTCTGAATCAGCACAGCAACAACTCCTAAAAGCACTAACCAGTCATTGTGAAAGACCTCTGGGACACATCCCCAAGGGCATCTGTCTGCAAAAGTGCCTTCCTCACACTGCCAACTGCCCACCCTGGGCTCTCCTGCTCCTTAAGCACCAGCTCTGAGCAACTTGGATAGGTCTGTTCTCCCATATCAGAGAGATCCCACACTGAACTTGCTAGCATCAGGTTCCCAGGGCTTTCCAACCCCTATGCATTGTACAGGCTCTGCAATTCTCCATCCTCCAAAACACACACAAGCCTCATTGGCTTCCAGCCCAGCTCTTACATCCTCCAGGGAAGCCAGAGCCCACCTTCATCTTCCAAGGCAGAGAAAGGTTCCTGCAGGCACTGCTCAGACCCCAGCAGAAAGCTTAACAAAATAAGCTTCCCTCCAGCCCAAATCCCAGGACTGGTGCTGAACATACCAGCAAAGATTGATACCCAAAACCAACATCTCCTCTTTGGGATTGCCAATCCAAACCTTCCAGCTTCTAAGTGCCCTGTATATCCAGCATGAGTTGCTAACAGCAACCACCTGAAGGCCAGTCCTTAGGAGCTGTAGGTTGTTGGGGCTTTTTGACATCTAAATGAAAGCTTTAACCACCCACCTGGTGAGGAGTTCATCAGCCAAGGGGGTTTTTGTGGGTATTTGGGCAGCCATGGTGAACTAAGGGGTCAGGGGCAAGTGAGCTGCTCTGGGCTTCAGTCTCTCTGCCCAGCATCAGGTGGAACCAGGCAGAAACCATGCTGGGTTGTATCCACACCATCTACTTTTCTTTGTGTCACAGGGTTTTTTTCAAGAGGTTTTAATATTGGTCAGCTCCTTACATACTATTTGTTTAAAAGGGACCTTATCTTGAATACCTTTTTTTGACATTATCAACTGTGATTCCACAAATTATAGAGGCTCAAATTATCTAATGTAAAAATCCCCAATTATCTCAAAAACTATGTATTTGAGAGTGTCTTCCAATTTCTTCATTTTCCTCAGCCTTTCTAGGGCAAAATTATAGCCTTGAAGTTGAGAGATGGAATAGAATTTAAGAAAAAAAGAGTCAAACATTAGCTTTCAAATACCAGGAATGAGGACCCAGGGTTCTAAAAGGATCCTTGAATATTTGGAACCAGATTACTCTTGTAATACCAGAATAGTATTACAAGAGCCATCTGTGCTAAAATTATTAATCTCATTGTTTTTACACATGAGGTGGAAATCTATATTTGCAAAGTATTGCATGGGATTTAAGCACCCAAGAGAAACTGAAAAATTCAGCCCTGAAGGTTTAAGTGGTCTATCAAAAATAAATAACTGAAAACGGCATGTTTGCTGATTCATTCAGATTGTGATCAGCTCTGTCGTTGTCACTTACTTGATTTCCTTCTCTGTCATACCTCTCTGTTTCACAATGGACAGAGAAGACTGCATGGAAGAGTCCCTGGAAGCTGTAATCAGTTATCAGCACACTCAGATCTGTGGCTGAAGGTTGAGGAAAATTCAAAGACTTCAAGCAAGAGTTCAGTGTAAGACACAGCTGGCTTGAGCTGCTGGTAGGCAGGAAAAAAGCAGGTAAATCAAGATCTATGTCACAGGGGAAAAAAACCAGATTGGATTTCACAACACTGCCCACAGGATGCCTCTGTCAGAGGAACACACCTCGTTGCTGCCACTTATCCTAAACCCTGCTGGTGGAAACCAGGGGCAAGGAAAGGCAAACCCCACAAACCTCATAGCAAATGATTCCCAAAAAAGTCCTCCCAATGCTCTCATGCCTTTCTCCCACCACGGGAAGAAGGTGCTCCTGGACTGAGGCAGGCAAGGGAGGTGGTGGCCCCTGAGCCTGCTGCCCTCCCCCGGGAGCTCCCTCCAGCCCCACTGAGGATGGGGCTGTGCATGGACTGCCCACCATGGGAGCTCTCCTGGCCAGCCTTTCCCAGGCCATCTGGGCCAGCAACCTCAACAAAAGCAGTTTAAGGCCATGGAGTATGAGTCATGCATCCTGTGACAGCCTTTGCACACAGGGACTAAACACTAGGGTACACCATCTCCCCGTGTTTCTGTGTACCAGCAGCCTCCAGACCAGTGCCTCTCAGTTCAGCACACTGCACACTGTGCCCTGCAGCTTGCACTGGCTCTTTATTGGAGGTTCCTGTCCCTTGAAGCAGAGCCCAGCCATGCAGTAATGTCACTGCTGGCTTGTTTCCTACAGCCTCAGTCCTGCTGGGGAAAACCAGTGCTGAAATGGGAAGCCTGATGATGGATAGCCCAGGGGCTTTGCAGCCTGGGTTTGAGGCACAGCCTCTGCTTTCTGGGATGCTCTCTGAAACATTATCCACAGCTTGTTAATATGACCTGCTCTGAGCAGCCTGCAGAGCACAAAGATATTCTATTGGAAAGTCCTTGGCTACTCAAAATAAACAAGGAAATAAAATGGGATTAAATATAGCAGCTCCAATAAAGGCAGCATTCTGCTGCATTATCCCATTTGGAAAGGCTAAACTAAATCCAGTAGTGAGAAAAATCTTGATTTCACTCCTGATTTAGCATTTTCAAGGCTAACATGGGATTACACTACACAAACAGGCTGCTACCAAATTAGTTGACTTCAGGCCCTCCCCAGCTCAATAAGCAGTTGGATCACTATGGCCACATTTTGCTCTGCACTTTTTGCTCTGCACTGCAGTAGGTTTTTGAGTGACTCCCTGTGAGCAGCAAAAAAAGCAAAATATCACCCTCCTATTTCTGCATTTTTAGGGCCCAAACTGCTGTTCTTTCCCCTTCTGTGCCCAGGCATGGAGATCTAGACAAGGATCTAGACAGTTCACCACCATTGGTAAAGACCATCTCCAGACAGGGAAAACATGACCTTCACTTTCCAGTTTCCTTCTCTTGCTTTCCTTTTTTCTTTTTTTTTTTCTCTTCATCATTTCTTTCTCCAAAAAGTCCCCCCAGCAACAAGACCAAATTAATACTTGTGAGGAGTGTCTCACCAGACTGCAAATGCCTCTGCTCTTTATCTAAAATAATTCTCATGTGAGTGACTAGAATTGCAAATTGTTTTACCTTAGCCAAATGTGGGACTTTAAATTCTTAGGACTTTTAAAAGAGGCCAGAGGGTGCCCAGAAATGCCATTTCCACCTGGAGTGAAGCATGACCTCTGCAGGGCATAGCTGTGTCCTCTGTCACTCCTGAGGTGGCTCTCCTGCCTAGGGCAGGGGGCACAGAGTCAAAGCCCTGGATGAGTCCTTTTCAATGCAGGTGGCTTTCTTTGATCTCAGGAAGAGCTGCATTTGTATCAGATAATGGCTCAGGGTGATATCTGAAGCTGGCAGGTCCATGAGGCAGCAGCTCACCCTGGGTGATTTTCATGTTGCCAGAGGATGGAGAGGCAGTGCTGGGAACAGGGACATCGTCCCACCAGCTGTGGATGATTCAGGGTGGCTCTTGTCTAGCAGAATGAATTTGTCATCACCTGGAAATATCTTCTTGATAGACATTTCACTGTACTTGGTCTTAAACACACCTGTGCACACATGTTCCCATCAGTGGGGTCACTGATGTCCCTCCTGTGCTGCCAGTAGGTTGAACACTTAAATTTAGTCACTCAACAGTGAAAAAAGATGCTACAAAGTGACCTTTTGGGAAGGTGGAAATGCTGATCTCCAATCTGGGGGGAGCCCTGCCAACATACCCATGTATCCCAAAACCAGCAGTTCAGCTAGTCCAGAGCCCAGAGAGACTTTTGGGTTCCGAGAGGGAACCATGTGACAAAGCCCAGAACATGAATCACCCAAGAAACTGTCAGCAGCCAGATCAAACCCAACATTTGCATTGAGCATCTCAGCAGTACATTGTGACAAAATCTCCACTCCAAAATTACTGAATCTGGAGGAAGTCTAAATTCAGAAACAAAACACTTATGCTTGAATCAGCCAGTATTTAGAGTGTGTGTTCATGGGTGGGAGTTTATGTGTTTGCATCCCATGCACACACATTTGTATGCACTCATTAACTACTGGAATATCTAAAAAAAAGTTAAAATCTAAGATCACAAGAAGTAAGAATAGCTTGTATTAGTTACATTTTTCATAGGCAAAGTTGCAGCTGAGGTTGGCACCACAATTTGCTTTTGCTCAGTTCTTTTCCCACGGACAGCATTTTGGGTCAAAAACAACTGGTTTAGTGAAGCTGCAGAGAGCCAACCCATGCCAGGGGCAAATTCCAGGCCTGGCCTAAAAGACTGTAATTCACATTCAAATCAGCTGAAGTTACTCTAGCCTGCTGCAGGACTGACCCAGCTCCTGCAGCTTTCCTGCTCAGATTGTTCCCAGCCTGTCACTGTGATGAGCACAGGCTCCCAGGATTTTGGCACAGGAGTGAGGCGAGGACGGCTCAGGACATGCTGATCAATCACAGAGCCTTACATTGGACAGAACTGAAATCAGTCACCAATTTACCAACTTCCAGGCATGTGACAATCAGGAGCATTTGGGGATACATGTTTATAAATGTTTCCAGAAGTGAAAACACAGGGAGCTATTAATAGATGAATCTAAAAGCATCCCTGGGACCGTGTGAGGTGTCATCATCTGGCAGCACTTCAGTGTACCCACTGCTGGGAATGTAATCATGTGGCTTGTCATCTGCACCCACCCGGAGCAGCAGAACAGGCTCAGCCCCTCTGGGGCCAGCTCAGTCTCCACCAAAGCAGCAGCAATGTTTTAACTCCCCTCCAAAGCACTTAGAGAGGGAGTCACTGCTGGAGCCCGGGCACAGATAGGACAGGGATGTATTTTCTTCTTACCAACTCAGCTGTTTCCACCTTCCCTTAGGAGACAGAATCCCATTTCCTCTCTCCCCAGGCAGAGTGAGGAAGGCCTGGAGTAATCCTCTGGTTTCATGACAAAGGTACACTTGGGAGCAGAGTGAGGAAGGCCTGGAGTAATCCTCTGGTTTCATGACAAAGGTACACCCTCCCTTACAGGTGCCCTTGAGGAGGGCACCTGTAAGGGACGCTCCTCAGCTGGGGGCAGTGCTGAAGGAGGATGCAGAACTTACCCTTGCTCTTATTTTCTTGGAATAGGACCTGGCTAGGGTTGGGAAATTGCTGGCCTTGATGCCCAGACCTTGTCAGCATGTGACCCAGCAGACTGGGAAGAACTTCTCATCCCCTGCATCCAGGCCCAGGGGATCAGGTGGGATTTGGCTGCACAGGCCAGGTGTTCAATGCACTTTGCATCAATATCCAGCACGAGGAACAGAAATACAATGTGTGTGTCTATTTGTTTTCATGTCTACTCCTCTGTTTCTCCTGCCATGTGTTCCCCTTGGAACTGCAGGCACATTAGACTGTTTTCCAGCTCTGAGATAGCTCTTATACAAATAGGCAAGGCAGTACAAGGAGATACTGTCCTTTCCCAATAACCTCTCTCTGTCTGTGCTGTTGCCCTGTAAAGGTGGAGGTGATGGCAGAAAGCAGGCTGAGCACCCACTGCTAAAAAGTGACAGCAGGAGAGGAAGGTGGCCTGACCAGCTGATTCCTGGTTAAGTCCTCAGTTCCTGAGTATGGCAGGGTGCTGACCTCCTAGGGAGAAAATATTCTTATTACTTAAAGCCAAAAACATGAAATAAATGAACAGTTTTACCTCTTTTTTTAACCTGTAATTTTTTGGGGAAAAATTTTTCAAATACAATAAAACAGAGGTATTTCACATCTAATCTGTTCTTGTCCTTTAGTGCAGTCATCTGGCACCGCCTTTGATTTCTAGAAGGTCATTCTACTATAAGGCTGTTTCAAATAGCTTAAAATTAGTTACAGATTTATAAACAATTACATATTTATGTAAGATGAGGGATTTTCCTTAATATACATTTAATGACATACTCAGAATATGAACTAGCTATGGTTTGGGATTTTGTTCATTTTTATGGTGTTTCTACCCATTTATTTTATGGGCTGTGGGGAGTGGAGGCTAAAATTGAGAACTTGTAAGAGGTTATAAAAGAAAAGAACTGACGTATTTTTCATGGCAGTTTGAATAGCCAGGTTGAAGGGAAAAAAAAAAAAAAAAAACCAGCAATGCCTTTTATTCACATCTTAGGCAATTGCTTTTTCCCAGTGCTGGACTCAGACATGGGGACCTGTGTTTTTTCTCATGGGCTTTTTTCCACGACACCTCACCAATGCAGCCCAGTGCTCACCAAGGTGAGAGCATCTCCTCTATCTGCAGCCCGAGGAGGGAGGGGCTGTCATTGTCCCCTCCTTAGGGACTGGGCCAGGCAAAGGAGAGGCTGCAAACAGCCAGGGCCCCAAGCAGAAAGCCCCAAGAGCCCAGTCATGGGGGTGCATGGCACTGTGCCCCTCTCTGTGTGTTTAAAGCATCACTCTACCAACATTTGTCAAAGCTGCAGGCACCTGGCACTTCTGTAAATCAGATTTTCAGGTCTTCAGCAGGCATTCAGAGGAAAAGAAAACACATTTATGGGCCACCTGCAGTCAAACATCATGGAGGTCCAGACACAGATTTGCAGAAACCAGTTCCTTGTGAGGGATGGTCTGAGTACCCAGCAAGGCAATAGCTCAAACTCCTTCTGTGTTGTTGATTGCATATCTCACATGCACCACTTCCAGCCCCTGTTTTTACAGAAAATGTCTTGAAAGGAGAGGAAACAGCTGGTGAATAATTCATTGTGTACCCTCCCAGTTGTATTGCAGCCTCTCCTCAACAGGCAGGGTTATCTGTACCACCACGAGCCATTCCCCCAGCGCTTCTGGAAACAAAGGCTCCCTTTCTGCAGCTGTTTATCCAAAGGACACGGAGAGAACTGCAGGAGGAGTTGGGGAAACAGCAGGACTGTGAGATCCCACCCAATGCAATCCCTTCTCAGGGAGCAGAGGTGGACAAGGAGGGCTTGGAACTCACAGTCACATTCCAGGTGTATCTGCCAGCTCTAGTCCCCTCACCACTAAGTCTTTTCCCAACTTATAATGACCCATTTTCCCATATCAGAGACTGCTTCTGGACTTGGTAACAAACCAGAAGTTGTGAAGATTTAAGAATTATGAAAATTAAAGAAACAACTAATAGGACAAGAGAAAACAGTTTCAAGTTGTGCCAGGATGTTTAGACTGCATATGAGGAAAAATTTCTTCAGTGAAATGGTGATCAAGCTGCCCAGGGAAAGTGCTACACAGAACAGGCTGCCCAGGGAAATGGTGGAGTCACTGTTCCTGGAGGTATTTAAAATATGTGCAGATGTGTCACTTGGGATGTGGTTTAGTGCTGGGTTAACAGACTCTGGAACTGGGTGGCACAGGGCAGCCTTGGGGAATGAGACAAAAAGTGCACTGGCTCCAGGGAATGTTTCTTGGGGGAAGTGGCTATTCTTTAGGACAGGGCTGCCAACCAGGATAACTACACTGCTCATCATGTGCTGAGGGCCCCAGTCATCATCTCACTTCCAGCTCATCCTGAACTGGTGGAAAGTTGCTATTTCACCTCCCAGCCCATAACTCACACATCTGTTAGTCACTGACAACCGATTATATTTTTTGCAGTGCTGTAGATGTTGCCAGAGTCCAGCTTGGGGAATATTTCTCCAATATGTCTTTAAATGTAATTTTACAAAAAGACTCTAATCAGCTAGCTGCCCCAATTGGCCTGCGGCATGGAGGGAGTCTGGGGAGAGGTTTGCAAGTTGTTTTTTCAGGGTTGCAGTAAACCCATCTCCAGGCTCCCACCACCGGCCAACACTGCCCTTTGTAAGCTGCACAGATGCAGTGGGAGGGAGAATGTTGGTTGAAATCCTGACAGACTTTATGCTAATTCACCAAAGAGCATTTTAGACCATACACGAACACTTAATCGAGTGGGAAAGACAGCAGCGAACATGACATTTAATTATGGGAAAGAAAAACGAAGTCTTTTACCCTGCATTTGGCCTTCTCCCAACACACAGAGTTAATTGTTAGGAGGGTATATTAGAAGGCAATGAAGGAGAAGATTGAAAACCCTGATTATACTGAGGTCCTGAAAATGCTGAATTTATTGAATTTCACATGAGAAAACACAGTCTGTGCTACACTGAGGGCTGTGCCAGCAGCCAGCTAAGAGCTCAGGGGGTCTGTGTGTGCATGTAGGAGGGGAACAAAGCACCCCAACTGCTTTATGAGCCTCTGCCAACTGCTGGCCAAGCCCCACTGCATCCCTAAAATGGGGCAGGTCAATATATACTCATGTGGATGCTCCTGGTGTAGGTGATGCACAAGGCCAGCACGTTTTTCAGGAGTTGTTTTCCTTTAGAAAAGGATCTAACCAGGTAAAGTTGGAAAGTGCATTTCATCTGTGACCTCTGTGTAGTTCATTTAGTTGCATTTGCCTAAATTTGGCCAGAGCCTGAAGCAGCAGCAAGCCCAAAAGCTTTGGCAAGCACAGGCACAGATGCCCATGAGACAAGAGTGGTGGGGCTGGATCATGGGAAGGTCCCTCAGTCCCTGGTGCACCCAGAAGAGGAGGTATTACCAGAACAGAGAATCAACCAAAATTCTCCTCCAGAAAACCCCACCACCTCCAACACTTTGATTCTTCACCCTGTCATTGGGCTGTGGTGTTGCCTCAGTGTCCCTCAGCACATTTCCCTATGAATTTTTTCAGTTGTCCCTTGAACCACATAAAGTTTTAGCCCATTTTTTTCTTCATGCCCTATCACAGGTGAGGAGCAAAATTATGACCCGAGGATATAGTCATTATATCATGACCCATGGCCCAACATATCTCCCTGGGAAACCCCCCAGATTGGGTCCCAAAAAGGAAAAGTAGTGCCAATAATTGCCAATTCCATCATGGCATTAACAATCCCATCTGCTTTTGCTGAAGTCAGTAGAATTTTCTCTGGATTTTAGCAGCACAAGATGCCTTTTTTTTTCCTTCAATTTTTTAAAAGAGGAAAAGTCCTCGTGGATAAATGAGCTCCAGCTGATGGGGCACCTGCAGTAGCTGTCACTGTGCTGCAGGGGGGAACCTTTGGCTGCTGATGCACTCGCGGCTGCCGCAAGTTGGAACAGGCACCGCGAGTCAACTTTGGCCAAAATGCCCGTGGGAAGAGCCCTGGTGATTTGTATCGTGGTCCCAATTTTATTACAGCTTCTGGGTTTTTTTCCCTAGCTTTAAACAGTTTAGGAAAAAGAGTCCTAAAAATTAAAATAATTTGTAAAAAGACAGAAAGAATCTGACATTTGGCGTAAGATAGCCAAAATTATTCCTTCAGATCACAGGATTTTTGTGCCTGACCAATGTCACTGGAAATACCCAAAGGGAAAACTTGAACCCCCTCACAGACACAGAGTCAGGCTGTCACTGCAGAGGGGGAAGTCCAGCAGAGAATATAAAATTCTGGCTCCTGATGAAGTGCAGCAAACCAGAGGAAACCCCAAAGGCTTATGTAACAGGGGCACACCCCTCTCACGGCAGCCAGGTGTGTCCCAGGCCAGGAGGGCCAGCCTGGGGGGACACAGCTCCTGGCATGAGGAGCCGAGGCAGGACAGGGCGACACCCAGCATCGATTTGATGATGGAGATCTCAGGGGAAACTGCTGAGCCGAGAAAAACAAATTGACAGCAGCTCCATCTTCAGCAGCCAAAGGCACTTGGGTTTGGTTTAGATTTATCAGGTGCCTGACCGAGCTTGTGCTAAGCTTGAGCACAAGGCAGGCGTGTTTAGCAGGCTGGTGGCAGGCAGGAGGGAGCACTGTGCCTGTGCCAGCCCAAAGCCTGTGGACAGAGCAGGAACACTGGGATCTGGAGCTCTGGCTCAGCCCTGCAGGCTGGCAGCATCCACCCCTCGTGATACAGCTTTTAGGCAAATAATTACGTTTGGATTTTTTGTTTTAATGAGACAAGAATAAGTCTCTCAATTAAAATGTCCACTATGCTATTTAAAATTTGATTTAAACACTTCCCACTGCTTTTTGATTATTTATCCCTCTCTCTGAGATTTTTTTGAAAAACAATTTTCCACTTAAGAGAAACATTTTCCTATAAGGTCCTCTGTGAGGAAGGGGCTGGCTGATCATTTGCAAGAGTGTTGATCCCTGGGGCCATTTCCAGCACTTCTGGGTAATGCTCCAGGAGACTTGGCAATAATTCACCTCCAAACTGTGCATGCCCTCAGTCACATTGGATTTTCAGGAACCACGTTAGTGTGGAATTGCACAGCAGGCACACGATGCCCTGCCTGGGCCAGCAGGAGGAAAGTGTGAGCACACACCTATGGGCAGGTCACAAGAGGAAATGAAGGTTAGAAAAGTGCAGAAGCCAGGTAGCAGTTAAACATGGGTGAGCATATTCCTCTTCTTTTCAAGGATTGAGGAGAATTGTTTGACTTTAGTTTGCAGCAACAACCACACCTCAGATCTCTGTTGCACTGCCAATGGAAATCTCCTCAGAGGAACCCAGGAAGATCTCTGCATATAAGGAAGAAGTCTCAAGACAGATTAAAACAAATCTCAGAACAAAGGCACCTCAACTACAACACTTTAAATGGAAGTCAACTTGATGATTGAAAGTCTGGTCTGCTCCAGAAGCACATTTTCCTGTTTCCTGTATGTTTCAGTTCAATGGTGGCTGAGCTGCTGGGCAGTAAAACTCACTGGTGAATGAACTACTTTAAAAGCAACAGAACTTTGTCCTCTTGGTGGCTCAGTTTCTCTGGTGTCTCCAAAATGTTTGTTTATAAGTGGGAAATGACTAACTGGCCTGTGCAGAAACAAAGGCAGTTGAGGTTCCAGCTTTGGGAAGCTGCCCATGGTGTCAGGCAGATGGAGCTGGGGAATGAGAGCAGGAGGCTGAAGGCAGCAGAGGGAATGCAGCTCCATCCTCACCACTGCAGGTGACTCAAGGAGTTCAGCTTCTGACATCTGCTTCAGCTCCCTGGAGCCCTGAGAGAAAACCTGAATGTCATATCCTACTGCTCTGACCTTGCCTCACCTCTCCACCCTCCACCAACCTCACACTTCTGCTAAAATAACCTGCCCTCAAACACACTTAAGTCTCTCAGAGCACAAACCAAGCATCAGAGAACCAGTCCCTTCTTCCGCAGACAGCAAAACACTGGGAGTGGCAGTGCCAAGGAGGCTCCCCTTGCCTTTACATCCCCACGTGCTGTCAACTCTGAAACCTAATGATTGTGCTAACACAGCAGCTTCCTTTGCCTTGCTTCCAGGGACATTGCAGCAGGCTGCCAGCTGCAGTGGGATTGTGCCACCATCCCATACTCCTTCCACAAAGCCCCAACCCCTCAGAGGGAGCATCCAGCTCACTGCAAATGTTTACCATGACCCAGCCACTGCTGCATGCCAGACTGAAAGGGCACCTCTGACACAAGACAAACTACAACCCACACAACATAACATTGTCTCACTCACCAAGAACAGCCCAGACACTGGGAACAGCAGATCAGCACCCTCTGGAAGACTGTGGATGCCAGCCGTAACTTAAGCAAAGCTGCTTTTATTCTATACAAGCAAGCAAAGACCTTGAACTTTTATCAGGCACTTATCACCAAGACAACCAAGAAAGGTGCTTGAACCCTGGCCAATATGTTTTTCTTTCTGCTTCACAGAATACATGAATTGCAAGAGCAGGCTGTCTCCAGGAGCATTTGTGACTCAGAGACAGCAGCTAGGTTTCCAGGGTAAACTCAAATGAACTCTTATTTTCTTGTGGGCTTAACCAAAACACAGGTCTAAGGGATCTCAAATGCTGACATCATTTAAAAAACCCAACCCCACAGTATTACCTCTCCCAAGCACAGACCTTACTCCAAGGCTTACCTCCCTTTATCACACTGCTATATTATCCCAGACCCACTTTCCTCAGTGGTTTAAGCTGAAACACCTGGCTGTAAACTGGGACACAGGTACTTCTTATTGTGCCATCTCCATTCTGGGGGCAGGATAGGGGGGCTAGAGGCTACCAGCAACAGAGCAGAGATGCGAAGAGGTGAACTTGAGTAATTTTGTCTGTCTCCTACAAAGCTTCTCAGCATGACTGAAATTCCCACTGGCACTGTTGGGTGCTTCAGCAGGTGATGCTGTGCCCAGCTCTGAGTGAGCTGCTGACCAGCAGCACTCCTAGAGCCACAGAACAGCCCCCATTGGTGACAGACCATGCTGGCAAGCGTGGGGTACACAGATGGGGTGGGTGGCCAGGATGGGCTCTGTCCACAGCGCTGCAAAAAAAGTCTGAGGGAGCCCAAGACCTTTGTCCAAGTGTGCTTCACACCTTTCTGCAGTAAAAAACCCTGCATGTGCTCCAGACACTCTGTGCACCTCAGCAGTTGCTGCTCCACTGTGGGCAGCCCTGCAATGGTGAGCCTAGTCAGCCTGTCCTGGTCCCAGTATCCAAGCAAGGCTACAGGAGAGGTCCAGGGAGCAGAGCCAAAGGGGGGGAGAGCGCTGGGGCCCCTGCAGGTGGTGGCAGGGAGCAAGCTGACCTTTGTGTAGTGCTTAGCAGCTGAGTTCACTTGTTTCTCAGCTTCCTTATTTACATGTTTTTGTCATGTATCTCATCTCCCAACTACTTTACATCATCTTTTTACACCTTTGTTTTTTCTGTTTTCTGCAGTGGAGGCATCATGAAACTCTTGCAACACTTTGGAAACATCTGTCCTCCCATTTCCCTAAACTGCACGTGGAGGAGTAGAGGAAAATCCTGGCAAAGGAAGCTTGGACCCTAATGCCCCAGACACTTAATAAGCCATGAGTAGACATACTAATGGACAAATTGTTACAACAATTTCTATGCAAAAGCAGTGCTTCCAAATGGAGAGTGCATGAAATTATGCTAGTGCTGAATCCATCAGGTGAAAGGTATTGCTACCCTGATTTTAAGCACCTTTATATTCACAAAATTATCTATCACCTCTACTTAGGGGATAGCTACTGACTTAGGAAAAGCAAATGGAAAGACCCTACTATGAACTCACCAGGTTTAACCTCCTGATTGTACTTGGATTTGAAAATTTAATTAGAAAGTAATTACAGAGAAACCGGAAATATTGAGAGGCCTCATCCAGGCCCAGGAGGCTTTCTTGGCAGCAGAGCAGCTGCATGCAGCACTAGAAGATTTCTGACCACTTTTTTACAAAGCAAAAGACAGACTCTTTCTAAACACCACTCTGCAGCAGAAAGGCTTTTGACTGATAATCCAATCTTTTCTCAGAAAAGCAGGACGGGTTTCCCGTTGGGTTGCTGGAGAGCTGCAGGGGCTGCAGTCGCTGTGGGAGTTAACTGCTGCACCACGGCTCCCCACTGGAGGAAGCTCACCACAGAGCTGCCCTCTTTCTTCATCCCTGTTTGTTATTTCAACAGACCCAGCAGCAGCCAAGAGCAGAGAGAATGAACAAATGGGAATAAAAATAAGTCCTCTAAGACACGCAAAGCATTAGCCAGTTCTTTTTTTAATCTTTCTGCTTGGCCATATATCTATTGTGTTTTAGAGCTGAAATAGCAGAGGGGTTTCTTACAGCAAAGCCAGATCAAATGCAACCCTTGGGTGAGCATTTTACTGTATATACCAGCCTCTAAACAGAAGTGAGGGGGCTGCTTTGCTTTATCTTAGACAGGAGTTTGTCCTGCAATGAGCCACAAGGTCAGAACAATTCCATGCTGAACAGCAGGGTCTGAGGCCACCAAAATTAAATATACACTAATCACAGGTGAACTCCAACCATTTAGGCCCAATGGTTGGATAGGTAATTTCTGAGTCACAGAGCCCTACTCACATGGCAGCTACAAATGCCTTAGGAAAAAAAAAAAAAAGGATGGTTAGGGTAATGCTCCCCATGGCAACCCAAGCATCCACACAGTGAAGCTGCTGCAAAAAGAGGATATCTCTGCTTTGCTCCAAGGAGGCTCCATCCCCCCAAACCTCTTCTAGAGAAGGGGATCTACACAGCCCTGACAAGTACAGCCTGCTCCAGAAACAGGAGCTTGTGAACATACCACTAACACTATGTACCTACACATCCCTCAGCTTTATGCAAAGCCATTTTGGCATTCCCAGCAGCATTGCTTGGAATGAGAGTGCTGCTGCATCAGCAGTCCTGGGCCCTACAGCCTGAACCACAGGTTTCATTCAGGCCAATTATAGCACATTATAAACAGAGGATCCTGCTTGTCTTGGAAGCGGCACACAGCGAGCGAGAGGTTCTGCTGCCACAAATAGCCCAGGAGCTGGTGAGGACAGGCTGACATCCACCAGCCTGAGAAGTGCTGGGGTTAAAATGGCACCAACAGGGAGCAAGGAGGTGTCCCCAGCCTGGCCAGAAACTGGAGTGATTAAGTCTGGGTACCAATCCCCTATGGGGCAGGCTCTGCTTTAGCAAAACCTTTATCCTCCTTATCTACAGAAAAACTGAGCTTTCATCCTGAACCTTCCTTGAACGTTTCAAGTAGCAAAATTTAATAATCACAGGTATACTTTTACAGACAAACAGATGATTTTGTAAGGGTTTTAAGGCATGTTCATGATATACAATACAAAAGGCAGGCAATTCATTGGTTCTTAGGAAACCAGGGCAACAAATTCACATTGAATTCAATGAGGCGTCTGCTCAGAGCAATTCCCACTGGGGAAGCCATCCTAGTCTCTAATTATAAAACACTGCATCATTTTTCTAACTTTTGAATATTATTGATTTTTTTTTTTTAGGTGGAGAGAGAAATGCCAAGTGTGATGTCAGCAGGCAGCAGTACCTGGCACAGTTGCTCTTTCCCGGAGCAGAGCACTGAATGCCAAGTGAAGCATGGCTGGATATTGCACAATAACAGACAAGATATGCTGTGCATATTTGGGGCAATGGACACAAGGGTATGACCCCCTGTGCCCTTGGGGGTTGCTCTGCCAAGGCCAGGTTGCTATATCATTATGATAAGGGTAATCCTGTTGGGCAAACACATCAAACAAATAGTCACTCCTGATTGCAGACCTTGTCTAGGCAGATCTAAGCCTGGGTTAAAAATGTGCTGAGTGTTCAATCCTCTGGCACAGCACACCAGGGGCTGAGAGAGGAATATGTGGGGGCTTCTGTGCCTCAGGACCCCAGGCAGGCACTCTCTGAGGCTCAGGCTAATTCCTGGAAGTATCTAAAAACTGCAACAGAATAAGTTCCCTCTCTTTCCCCTTCACTTCTTGTGTAGAAGAGGACAGATGACTCTTATGTCAGCCTGTTTTGCTTCTATATTTATGTCCTGCCTCAGGCTCACAATGTTCAGATCAGATGCAATCCAGTCTGGTCATATTAATACATCTGGGAAAATATTTTTAACAACCAACATCAAGCTGAAGGCCAAGATCGTCCACAGGCACCGGGAGCTCTCTGACCCCTCTTGACCGCTTGCTTATGAAACAGAAAGGCTCCACAAAAGGTGCTCTGTAGACTTTTAAGGGCCAAGCACACTTTTCAGCTTCCCTCTGTAATGTGCTGGATGAAATTTAATCTCTGCTGTAACTCTGGGAATTTCCCTAAATTTCCAAAAGGCTGAATGTGGCTCTTCTATTACAGGTGCCAAAATCAAGGCCTAATGAGACATGGGCTGTGAACCCAGACAAGGTGAAGAGGACACTGATGACAGCCTGTGAGCATCCCTGAGGGCCTGCAAAACACCTGCAGCAGAAGGAGCTCATCACCTTGCTACGCACCTCACACTGCCAGACCACTTTATCAAGGAACCAGAATAAAAAATAAGTTTCAAAGCCTAAAAAATTGGGTAATCCCACTAGTGGGAAACATCAACAAATCCGTGACACCGCTGAGACAATTATTCAGCTTCTCATCAGCTGGGACTGATGTCTGACAGCAGTCACCCTTAAATTAAAGGGTGACTTAATTAAACCCTCCTACAGAGCCACTGGGGAGATTTCCTTTCCAAAACAAAATGTATCAGAGCTTCACTTGGCTCTCAAGAATCAAAAATGGTTAAGATTGGAAGGGACCACTGGAGGTCATCTAGTCCAACCCCCTGCTCAAGCAGAGTCCCTGGGAGCACATTAATCTGGATTGTGTCCAGGCAGCTTTTTAATATCTTCAGGGAAGGAGACTCCTCAAGGTCTCTGGGAACCTACTCCACCAAGAACCATTTGGATGCAGATTTTGGAATTTGCTCAGCAACAGCCAGGAAACAAGAATAACATGAAAAGGCTTGCTCACTTTGTTGTTTCCAAAGCAGATTTTTCTTTCATGCCATGGATCAGGATGGAGCTGACCCTATAACACAGCAGAGAAAGCAGAGCAGCCAAGGTTATGGGTAGCTCTGGCTCAGTGTGAAATGGTGATTCACACAAAGTCAAGCAAGCAGAGACTGAGTGTAATACAAATGAAGACTGAGGAGGAAGAAGATGTGGATGCAAGACAGTGCAATGGTGAGTCATGAGAACAGGGCATGGTTCAAGGCCATGCCTCCTGCCCTGGACAGGGCAATGTTGTCTGATGATTCCAGCAAGGGAGTCAGGAGCATTGCCCCAACCTAGATCACTGCTGACTCTCTAATCAGCTGTCTTGTTTATCAAATGGAAATAGCTTTGCACTTTCCAGGAAAACTTCTGTATCTTTTCCAAACTGATTTGATATTCTGAAATGAAAGGACAGCACTAGTGAAAATGCTCCCCTAAAAATTGGAGATGGGCAAAGAGACACACAAAAGGCATGTGCATGACCCAGGTGTTACAGACCCAGGTGGATATAGGAGGGAGGTGCTCCCATCTCTGCATCTGATGTGCAACAGCCATCCATGGTGAGCAGCCCTCACTCAGCACCATGCAGGAAAATGTGCACTCCTCCTTATCAGGCAGCCCCAGGCAGCTTCCCCTGCTGCCTTCCCATCCCTGGTGCTGCAGGCAGCCAAGGGCCCTGAGATGACAGAAATAAAGGACAAGCTCATCGGGGAAGCAGCAGCAGCAGAAGAAATGAAACTGAAAGGTTTCTGAGAAAATATTTGTGTGAGGCTTCCACGAGGTGTCAGCAACAGCTATTCTTCATCAGAGCTGAACAGAGTGCCTGGGGCTGCCATCCACCTCCTCACATGGCATGTCCTCACCAAGGGAGAACAAATCCTGTCTAGTGACTGCCAGCAGCTCTGCCACCGTGTCTCTGCACTGCATGACCAGTCCCTGTCCCCTGTCTAACACAGCAGAGCAGAGGGTTCCCCACACTGAGCCCAGGCCCCAAGGACCAGAACAATATACTTGCAAATTATCCCTGACAGTGTTACTGCACCCTGTGTGCAGGTGGGATACTGGTGGCAGAGAGATTACACTGAAGATCAATGATGTACCTGTGGTGAGAGGGGGATATACAGTGTGTCTATTCCAGCCCAGCACCCCTGCCACAAAACCCCTGACTCTCCTCATTCCTTACTTCACTCTGAAGATGTGCAGTTTTAGCTAAACAGGACATAGGAATTTCTCTCTGACTTGTTGATGAAGATCCCAGAGGCTAAAAGTGAAGTGGCAGCTGTGCTGCTCCAGCCCACCAGGGATCTGAAGCTGTTGTCCAAACTCTGCTGACCTTTGGTGCTGAGCCTGCCTTTTTCCAGAGGAGACTGGTAAGTGTTCAGAGTTTAACCTGTGTATGAATTCTTTGCAAGGACTGGAGTAAACCCTGTATCCTTCAGCTCTATTCAAGAATGAGGGATGTACTCTTTGCTCATCTTCAATCTCATGCTCAAACCCAGCACTAGACTTTGTTCAGTGTACTCCCTGATAGTGCCTATTTTTATTTTGCTTTTAATTACACAGTCAGGTCCATTATGTCAAAATTATCCTGCCCTCAATTTGATGAAAGCCTTAGGAAGCAAATGACGTCTGCCACAAGAAATGGCAGAGCTTTTCCCTCTGTCCCATTACGTAGTTGGGGTTTCCGTAGTATTAAGAAGGTTTTAGTTGGTCACTGGCTGGAGAAACCAAAGGATCAAGGTCCCAGAGTAGGGTGAAGATGAAAATAGCTCTGAGAGAATACGTCACGTTACTTGGATGTGGCTGCACAGATAGAGTAATCCCTGTCATGTGCCAAGGAACCTGTGATAAGCCCTCTCATAGTCAGATTGGTAATAAGATCAGCTACTTAATTCAAAGTGATTAAAACCAGGCTGGACTGCAAACAAACACATCATGTTCATGGGTCTCTGCAAAAAAATATACATATAGAAAAGTAAAATTTTTCTGGGTTGCCCTGTTACATCACTAGTGCTAAGCACTGCACCCTATGAACAATTTTGGGGCCAAATGTAATGCAGTGCAGCCCACAGGCAGGCTGCCTTTCCTACAGACAGGCTCCCACTTCAAATGTATGTGACAAATACATTTTTTAACAACAACAAAGGGTTACTCACCAGCTGCAAGGCTGAAAGGACTTGGCATGCTCTGGCCTATTTTTAAGCCAGTGCTGTGGCCAAAGAACACTATGGTTGTAACCATTCCCACCACCTCCATAGGAGAGCTTGGCCTGTGAATAATACTCCCACTCCTACACCAAAGACATTAATTTCCCATGAAAAAGCCAGTTTGGCTTTGCTACTGTGCTAATGCCTTGCCTTTTGGGCTCTGACTTGCCCAGGTATATGTGCAGGATGAGTAGAAAGGGCTGGGCAACCTGACATCACCAGACTGGACATCCAAATCAAAGGCAACATCCTAGCAACAGCTAGAAAAGGATTTGGTATTCTCATCAGGGCATCCCCCAGAGCAGGAGGCACACGGAGATGTGGTGGGTACCACTGCCATCAGCAATGGGCAGCAAGGCACGGGCAGACAGAAAGGAAGGGCTGCAGAAGCAGCAGTTTTTAAACCATTTCTTTCACTCCTGCACTTTGTATCAATCCATGGCTGCAGTGACAGGATGTGACTGACAGGTCAGTGCCCTGGTGGCAGCAGGGAGTGGTGGAGCGGCTGCCTTTAATGGGTTTTCACCTGGAATCGGAAACAAGCAGTGAAAGAGGATTTTCTGTGCCGTGGCTGACATCCAGGAGCCGCGGTGGATCCACAGGGATCCTCCGATGACGAATTGTGCTGACAAACGCTGGACGTAATTCTCCCCAGCAAAGCAGATCAGTGGATGTTATCCTTCTATTCTTTTCCCTCAGATGTGGTCAGCAAGAGTTTTTAAGTGTGACAGTGTCCTGCCCAGCTCCCCCCACGTATCTGCACCCCCTCAGAGATCCCCAGGGTTTGCTGTGAACATTTCTTGGCAGGGAAGAAGTTACAAAGCAAAGCAAGCACAGTTTAGGCTTTGTTTCCCTGGCTGAATGGGGGTTCAGAAGAGGCACAACAAAGGGGATGGCTGTTCCTCGCCAGCTTCTTACTCATCGTGGTCATCAGGACAGTTGGTAGCATGATGTGGTCCCCCTTCCTGCCTCCCCAAGCAGCTTCACAGAGAGGGCTGCAGGGAAGCAGAGCATTTCAGCCCGTCTGGTTATCCCCCTCAGTGTGCACAAGTGTCTCCATTCCAGCAGCAAACAGCAGCAGCAGGACAACTCCAGGGATAGAGAAATCAGAGCTGTGGCCTGTGAATCCATCAGCAACTGGCATTGCCCACATGCGGTGGGATGCCAGAGAGTCTGATCTTCCTGATTGAGAGGACAATGGCTGCAAGAGGGGGACACACTGGGGCCAAACACAGAGAGGAAGAGGGAAATGGTCTCAGGGGGTCAAGGATGGCGCAGATCCCAGTATTTGCTATCAGTAAGGAGGCCTTATGAGAGAGCAGATCCCAGTAACGCAGCACTTGCTTTCCCAGTGTGTGACTGTACACGTGCATTTCAGGACCAAGGGACTGCAGGTGCCCAAGGGGAGCCCCTGGTGCAGGGCTGTGGGCAGTGCTGGGCTCACCCCCCCACCATGATCATCTCCCTGCTCTTCTGTAGCCTAAAACCTGACAGGTGCGTGTCAGAGGGAACGGCTGCAGGCAAATGTCACTCTCCGGAGACATCCCAGAGACACAAGTTTAGCAACAAGCACGTGTGCACACACGTGTGCTGGCCGAAGGGCAGGGCCAGGCCCCCGCCCGAGCCACCCACAGGGACCAAGACCTGGCACAGGCCAGGCTGGGCCCTGCCAGGGCGGGCACGGAGGTGTGACACCGCCTGCCCCGGCACACGGGGATGTGACACCGCCTGCCCCGGCACACGTGTAGCCGGGCACTGCCCGTCTGCAGAGGCCGGGTGTCCCACAGCCGCCGGGCACAGTTCCTCTGTGGCCCAGACACCGTGTGCCCTTGACCCACGAGTACACGTGTGTCCCGGATCCCGCAGGCTCAGGATCCCATGGCCCCGGGATTCTGCGCCCTCTGCATCCCTTAGTCCCAGGGCCCCACACCCCAGGACACCGTGTACCTAGACTCCATCCCTTTGGGACCTCAGAGCCCCGCACTGCTGGGATCTCATACCCCGGGAACGGCGATCCCTACCCCCCCGGGACCCCACACGCCCGTACTTCAGGAACCCCATGTGCCTGTGCCCTCCCGCTCCTGGAAGCCCCGGTTCCTACCGCCGGGACCCCGCTGCCCGCGGCCCCCGCCCCGCGGCATTCCCGCCCCGCCCCCGCGGGACTCCGAGCCCTCAGCCAAGTTTCTTGGAACTTTGCCTCCCGTGACGCACGCGCCGGCGCCGGGCCCCATCCTCCCGGCGCAGCCAATGGGCGGCCGGGGCGCCGGGGCGGCGGCCAATCGGCGTTGGCCGGACAGTTCCCCGGTCCTGACCGACCTTCACCGCCCGGGCGGGGGGGGGGCCATAAAAGGGCCCCGCGGCGGCGCGCGGCGCTCCCGCCTCCCGCCCCTCCACTGCGGCGGACACGGCACGGGCGGCACCGCGGGACCGGCGGGGAGGTGAGCCGGGAGCGGGGGCAGGGAGACAGGCCGTTCCCGTGTACCGAGCCCTGTTCGCCAGGGATATGGGCGTGCTGTGCACTGCCGGGAGGCCGTTCCCTTGTAGCGGGTCTCCGTGCACGGGAATGAGGGTGTCCAGTGCACCGCGGGGAGGCCGTTTCCCCGTACCGGGCTCCCGTGCGCCAGGGACATGGGCGTCCTGTGCGCTGAGGAGAGGCCATTTCCTTGTACCGGGGACACGGGTGTCCCGTGCAGCGGGAGCAGGGACGGACAGAGGGACGGAGGGAGGGAGGGATGGCGATGCCGTGCTCCGGGTGTCTCCTGCACCGGGGTGTCGCGCCGGCTCGCTGTCCCCTGCACCGGCGGGGAGGCGGGCGGGCCAAGCCGGCGAGCCCCGGAAGCAGCGCGGGGAGCCCCGGCCGCCCGGCACTGACCGCCCGTCCGCTCCCGCAGGTCCGGGCCGATGGTGGGAGGCAGCCCCCGGCGGAGCCCGGCCGCACGCCATGCCCTGGAGCGTCCGCTGGGTCGGCGGCTGCGGCGCCCAGTCCCAGAAGCAGTGCAAGAAATCCTCCTTCGCCTTCTACCAGGCGGTGCGGGACCTGCTGCCCGTCTGGTTCCTGGAGGACATGCGGACCATGGAGGTGTTCCACTGGGAGGACGGGGGCAAGGTGAGCGTGTACTCGCCCTCGGAGGCGCTGCTCTACGCGCTGGTGCACGACCACCAGCCCTACGCCCGGCACCTGCTCACTAAGTTCCCCCAGAGCGCCCTGGCCGTGCCCAGCCAGAGCTTCAGCTGCTGCCAGTCGGCCCCGCACCTGGCCATGGCCGTGCGCTACAACCGCGTCCGGGTGCTCTTCCGAATCCTCAAGGCCATCCAGACCTTGCCCCCGGCGGACAGAGCCGCCCACCTGGACCGGCAGGGCTGCAGCCGCGTGGAGGGCGGCAAGACAGCGCTGCACATGGCCTGCGAACTGGTGCGGCCCGAGTGCCTGCTGCTGCTGCTGGGGCACGGCGCGGCGCCCTGCCTGCGGGACAGCGCCGGCGACACCCCCCTGGACACCCTGCTGCAGCAGATCTCCCACATGCCCGCCGCCAACATGCGTGCCAAGCTCCTCTGCCTCGACTGCCTCTTCTTCTTCGTGCCTCAGGACCTCGAGTTTGCAATGAAACGGCAACTGTTGGACAACCGGCGGCAGTGGCAGGACCTCCTGGGAGAGAGCAGGTTCCAGTGCCTGGTGGGCTTAGCTCCCCCGTCGCTGTTTGTCGGAGCCATGCGTGTCTTGATCAGGACCATTGCACCTGAGCACTTCCCAGAGGCTCTGGATAATCTGCCTCTGCCTCATTTTCTAAAGCCTTTGGACTTGAAACTGGAGAGCTAGAGGGGTGGTATGAGAGCCTCCTGCTCACCTGACAGAAATAGACTTGTGCTAAAAATGTATCATTATACAAAGCTGCTAATGCAGTGGCCAAGTATCTGTTTTACTGAGAACAGTATTTTTTAAAAGAATTGTATCTGGCACTTTAAAATATATTTTATTTAAAGATCCTTGTGGTGAGGTGAGGGCCATGCTGCATTTTATAAAGATGTTCTATGGCATGTACAAATGAGGGTTTGGGGAAGAACATATTTGTAAATACATCCAAATAAACCAGTGGCAGATGTGATCAAAATACAAAACAAGCAACTGAAAACCCTGGAGTGGCATGTGCCTTGGAAAAAGGTGTGCAGGGTGGGGGAGTATCTTTTTGTTAGGATTTCCCTGTTACATAAACCTTGTCCTGGAACAGGATGACTCCTTTTTTTACAGCTCTCCTAATACATCTTGGCAGAGATGCTGGGTTTTTTTAAAGGCACAGATGAAAACTTCCTCGTCTTGTACACAAGACCAAAGAGAAGCCAGATACTGTTACAACTTCCCTAAACAAGGCTGCCAAGGATGTGCATGTGAACAAAATGTATTTTAAAATATGCATAAATAACAGTTGGCTTCCTTGTAAAGTTGTCTCTGTTCTCCTTGGAGGGCCAAGGTGTTTGTTTGTTGTCAGGCAGAGAGAGATGGAGCATACGTGTTGCTGTGGCCAGAAATGTACCTGCCCCAGCCAGGCTGGCCCCTGCAGCCCCTGTGTGATTGCTGCAGGGTGAGGAGGTAGCACAGGGCAGGGGGGGCAGCCTGCTGTTCCCAGGGGATGTAAGGAGGTGTGACAATGGCCCAGGATCCTAGACCATGGCTTTTTCTATGGATTCTGGCCACTCCACTGCCACTCCCATCAGTGTGTGATGGCTCAGGTTCAGCTGAGAGCACCATGACAGTCTTGGTGTTCATTCTGGGTGCCAGAGGAGTAGCTTGGATATCCAGACTTTCCCCAGCTATCCCTTCTGAGATGCTCCAAGGTAGAAACCACATCCTCACATCAAAAAGCCCTTTAGGGGTAATGTCCTGCTTCCAACATTTTTATTTTGACCAAGCAAAGGGTGCAGCTTCAGTTCCTTGCCCTGCAGCCTTTACTCTTCAGCATTCTGGGCAGTCCCTGTGTGACTGGCACTGTCCCTGTGTGCTCTGCAGGGAGCTGTGCTGGCTCCATCAGCCCTGCAGTGATAGTGATCTCCTAGGACACAGCACTGAGCCTTGGCTCTGTTCTTGGAAGTTGTCATTGAAACTGGAGGGTTTTGTTTCAAGGCTTAAATTCATAGCCAGGGAGCTGTTTGCCACTTGAACTATTTCAGGACTGCTGTTCACTCCAGGGTCATCAAGGAATTGGTGTGCTTAGGAGAGAAGAGCTATGGTCAAGGCACAAATTTCTTTATTCATTAATTAATTTTGGTTAAGGAACAAAAAAGCCACAGAATTAGGCACTGTAAGCTGTTCATGTTTCAGCAGAACAAAGTGGTATTTAATCTAAAATAATCTCCATACTGCATGCACAATAAAAGATAAGCCATGCTTCTGAAAATGGAGAAGAAACAGAAAGAAGATTGCTATTCTTAGCCTGATAGCACTGAAAATGTTTCCTAGAAGAGAAAATGTTCCTTTTTCCTAAGAAACGAAGCTGATAGCTCAAACCTATTATCATGGGAAATTCAAATCCCTTGCTGGAAAACATGGAAAAATTCTAACTGTTCTCTTCAGCTTCCTTGTTGGTTTTAAAAATACAGAAATCGAGAGAACTAATCCTAATCTTCCAAATCTAGCCACTTAAAAAAAAATCTATTTTGCTACACTATTCATTGGAGTATCTGTTCCCCATTGCTTCTGTAACAATGGTGTGGAAACATCTTTCCAAACAGACAAGTAGTAAAGGAGTCAGGTCCAACTTGCACATGGCAAAGTTTCCAAGGTGAGATGGGGGAAGAGACAGAGCAGGGGGTGGGACAGAATGTTTATCAGCTCTGCTGACAAAGACATAATGAGCTTCAGCAGTAGGGGGGAGTTGTTGGTTGGTTGAACTGGAAAACACTCCTGTTCCCAAGCTGTGAGGGTAATTACACCTTGGAACAGCATAACAGGCTGGGCAGGATATCCCACACCTTCAGATGAGCCCTTTGACAAAACACCAATGCAAAGACTGTCCTGTGACCCCCTGGAGCCCTCCCACCACTCTGCGTAATTAACTTCAACAAACAGAACTGATCCCCTCAGCCTGCTGGGTGGGTGCAGAGCCAGCTGCCTGCTGTGCCCTTCCTGGTATTCTGGGACAGGATCACGCTTGGGGCTGAGCCCACGCTGGGGTGGCTCTGCCCAGGGTCCCCACCAGCCCTGGCTGTGTGTGGCTCAGTGAGGTCTGCCATGCTTCCTCTGGAGAGGAACTGGGGGCAAAACAACCAGTGAGCACATGGATCACTCACCCAGCTGGGTCCAGGCTTGTTTTTCAGACAGAGTCACAGCTTGCAAAAAAGGCTGGGGCTTCTTGGCATAGGAAACAGAAGTCTTTTGTTTATAGACCAAGCAATAGCAGCATCATCTTTCCTCAGACTGATCTGCCAGCACATCTCTGTCTTCTGCCACCTTTAGGGCACAGTGGAGTGCAGGCTCCACAGCCCATTCAGTTTTCCATCTCTTGGAGAAGGCTACCAACAAAAATACCAAGAAGTGCCAGCTGCATCACCACTGACAAGCTTAAAAAAGCAAACATGGGCAGTGATTATGTCACTGCAGAAGAGAACTGGGGTGCTAGAGCCAGGAAGCTGCCACAAAGGTGTGAGAAAGAAAATTCACAAAGTCCTAACACCATGGGAGCAGAGGGGTAAGGAGATAAAACCTAAAAGCTTCTGTCTTACCTGCACATGTTAATGTTGTCACACATGGCAAATTACTCATCCATAGGAAATGCTTTCCAAAAGCAGGCAAGACAGTAGATAGAACCAGCATTCCTGAAAAGCTTGGTTAGAGTCAGTCCCCTAAAAAACTACCTTCTGCCAGGAGACAGTGATGAAATCTGATAAATATGTCCCATGGGTTGCTCAAGCACTTTCAAACCAAAATATTCAGATACTACCCACCTTGTGGTTTTATTTGCAGTGACAGTGAATGAAGCATTTTCATTCAGAAATCAAGGGGAGGGAGGAAGTACTGAGTTAGTTTTGACTCTGCAACTGACTCCTCTCTGCAGTTCCCGAAGTTTACCCTGCCTAGAGTCTGCTGAAGGAGATGAAGTCTACTGTAATTTTGGGTAACTTGTTTAAAAGATGGGTTTGTGCTGTTTAACAGTCTTCTTTCATCCTGGCACAGAGGCAAGGAAAGAGAGAGACTAGAAAGGGGCCAGGGTGCCAGGTTTGTTTCCTAATTTCCTATTTGTCCTATGTCTGGTGTCCAAGCCATATGGGTTTTTGATTTGCAGTATAAGAAATCTACTGACATCAGCAGATCCTTGAGCATTGCATCATCCCATCCAAGCAAACAAGGCACTTGTGCCATGTGCTTAATATTTAAAGAGCGCTCTAAATCCTTGCAAACCAAGTTTCATAAGATTTAAGTTAATAACAGGACTTCCATCCCTGCCTGGTGTCAGCACATGTCTGAGGCTACATAACCATTAATTCCCAGGCTGGTTTCAGTGGACTCTCCTCCTCCTCCACCTGAAATGTGTGAAAAGGAGGTTCTGCTTATGACTTGCTCAGACCACATACAATTGTCCTCTATTGTCTACCAGGAATCTCCCCTGTGGTGCTGCAAGGCTGCTGCTTGCACTGATTTACTCCTGCCCTTCCCACCGCACAGGAACAGGAGCACGTGGAGCACAAGAGTGGAAGGAGCTGAGCTCCCCCACAAAACCCAACTCAGCAGGAAACACAAATACAGTTTGCAAAAACATCAGAGATCCCTCCCTGCTGCTACAAGAAATGGAACCAAGTTCAGCTGAGGTACAGAGATTGCCCCCACTTGCCCTGATGACCTCTGAATTGACCAGTATCTGTTTGCCTAGTGGTTTAGTTGATAAATGAAAAAAAAAAATCACATAAATCAGCAAAGCTAATTTCAGAAGCCTCAAACAAAGAGAAACTCATCATGTTCAGGAATTACTGCTAAAGCCAGGAGAACCTGGTTATCTAATGACCCAGGCCAGCAGTTCTTCTGTTGAACTTATCACATCTGATTGATTTACAGTATCTGTTTTCAATCCAACTTTACTTTATTGATTTTTAAACAGTGGTACATCCAAGGCTCTCTGAAGAGCCTGTAGCTGAGCCAAACAAAGGTCCCATCCAGCTAACCTTGATCTCTCGTCTGTCCCTAAACCCCAAAACATCCCCTGCCATCAATTCTGTAAGAAGAAATATTCTTTTCCTAATACAAATGTGAGAGTTGACCAAAATGGATCTGAATCAGCAAAGAGGCAGAGACAATTCAGAGAAGCAAGGAAGGCAGAGAGGGATTTTGATCTGTCCCACACTTGAGCTTTCTGAGCAAGGTTTTAGCAAGTCTGAGCCAGTAATTCAGGATCCTGTGTGAGCTCCAGACCCTCCAGCCATTGTAAGGTTACATTGCCTGCCCTGCCAATCTAATGGGAAGCAGAACAAATCAACACTTCTCCTTCAGGAAAGCAAATAAGGCCTGAAAAGGTCAATTCCCCAGTTCAGGAGCCATGGCAAGACACCTGCATGCCTGGGATGTGAGGGGTGGCCATGGACCAGTCTCCCCTTCTCTGTGCTCCCCAGCTGAGGCAAACACAGGGACAATGCATTCCATGGGCCTCAACAGGGAGATGAACAATTAATGCTGGACAAGTCCTTCCCCAGGAGAGGGGAAAGCAGTGGAAAGAGGCCAAGGAGAGAGAGACTTCCAGGCAGAAAGGACCTGACTCAGCCAGGACAGGGGGCAGCTTCCAGCACCTTCCCTGCACAGTGTGCTGAGTGCCACAGCTGCTCTGGCCCAGTCTCATGGCTCTGAGGGCACATGGGCTGATGGGCTGTGCTCCCAGCAGTGGCCAGGCTGGGGACACAGACCTTGACTCTTTTTGGAAAACTGGGCAGCCCCACCTTCTCTCTCAGCCAGCAAAGCAACTTTGCCCAAAATCGTCCCTCTGCTCCTTTGTTCCAGTCCCAGTGGTAATTACTGTTTTGATGTAAGGGGTGGTTTTTGTCATCATGCTCTAAATATTCAGGCTTTATTTTATAATCATTAGGGGTTTTTCTTTTTAGCCATTCAAGTAAATTGTAATAAACACAATACTACATCACACTCCTATTTTTAATGTGATGTCATTTTCCTGACAATGTTTGAAGCAGCATTTTAGAGCAAAGGCTAAAAGGATAAGTAATTTCTAACTCACAGTAAGAGAGAGAATGAAATCCCTTGAGGAGCTCAGTTTCTGAACATGCTTTCCTCAAAACCATCTGCTAGTGCTCTCCTGCTCTCTCCCACTCCTGCAATAGGGACAGCTATTGATGGTTAGTGACTCAAAGGGACAAGGCAGAGGGATGCAGACTCTCACACTGATTTCAGTCCCTTGCTAATGCCATGCTCTCTCAGGGCTGTGGCCAAAGACAGGCTGAATAAAATTCCCCAACTGGTAAAGGACAATCTGAACAACGCCTTGTCCACTTTTTCTGTGAGGTGAGGGGCGCATCACTTCTGGTAACATCTGCAGGCTCTCCCAGCAGGAGCAGGACTGGGACCTGAAGGGCCCAGAGCTCAGGAAAACTGCTGGAAGCACTGTAGGGCCAGAGAACCATGGCAGAGCTCTCAGTGCTTTGGGAAAAACACTCTCATGTCAGTGGGAAGAACGTGGCACTCCTTTGGGTTTGCCTGCTCGTTCAGATGCCCAAGGTTTGACTCAGCTTTGCTGCTGCCTCATTTTCCCCACCAACATCTGTGGTTAGACCACAAATGCCCTGGCAGAAAAACACCTTCTGAGACAGCCCTGAGCTAAGAGCTGCTGGGAGAGCAGAGCAGGTGAGTCACTCACTGAGTCACTCAGCAGGTAGAATATTTTGAAGGATAAAACCAGGTAATTTCCTTCAGAGTGAAATGCCAGCTACCCATCACCCAGGCTGCCTTCACTGTGGAGAACATCAGGTGAGGTGTTGGGGCTCTGTACAACATCCTGGCCAGAGACAAGCAATTCACATCCACCATCATCCTCCCAACCTTCATGACAGGTCAGCTAGCTACCACCCCATCAGCCAGGGCTGTGGTATCAAGCTCTAGGTGAAAGACTCACGGTGTAATTCCTCATAATCCTTTGCTCCAGTCAGTCTGGTCTCTATGAGACCATAATTCTTCCTGAGAGTCACCACCCCAGACTGGGTGTGCAGAGGGAAGCACTCCACCCTCCACTCTTTCTGTCAGCAATAAACTCCTCCCTCCAGCACAGCGTGTCCCCACACTCCTGTCTGCCACTGAGCCCTCCCAGCACTTCCAGCTGCTCTCAGGAAGCACAGGAAGCTCACTACCAGCATGGCAATGGGCAAAGAGCATCCAGGCTGTCCTGCACTGTTCAGGACACTGGGTGAGCCCCAGCTCCCCAGTGAGGTCAGGCCCCTGTGGAAGCACAGGGCAGGAGGCACCTGGGGCTCTGGGAACACAGCATGGGCAGGCACTGGGGCCAAGCACCTCAAGACTGTATAATGAACAGTCCTTTTGGTCCCACATGGCATCAGCTGTGCTTACACACAGGCTTACACATGCCTGTGGTACTGAGCCCCTGCCCACCTGATGAGCATCCAGCCCACAGCATATCTCCTTTTGCCAGTTCAGAGAGATATAAAGCAGTTAAATTCCAGCTTCTCAGGTCAAACTTTTCCAGAGTAACATCAGCAAACATTCTTATCAGTAATATCTGCAAATATTCTTATCACCAGAGGTCTCTGGCTCAGTATTGCCTTTAACTCTTTAACTCCTCAAGTCTCCCAGGCCCCCACAACACAGGGCAGACAGCAGCAGACCTTGCCCTGCAGCAGGCAGCTGCAAACAGCATTTTTGCTGGTACCAGCCCAGGGCTGTCAGGCAGGTGCTTCTGCTGCACAGCTGAGCCCCTTGGGGCTAAAGAAGAACCACACTGCTCTGCTCTAACAGCACCACTCTCACGTGTTCCCATCCTCTCTCCACTTCAGCTGAATGATGGGGGAGGAAAAATGGGGAACAAATTACTCTGCTAGCCCTGACAGTGAGGGAGTAATTTTCCAAGCTAGAGCCAAACAGAAGAGGGAAGAACTGACACAGAGCTTGGCTCTACCCACCTCCAGCTCAGAAAGAAAAGCTCTGCTGAGCAAATGCTGTGCCTTTCAGAGGGTGCTAAGCAGCACTGAGTGCTCACTCTGGGAGGTAATAAGTCCCAGCTGGTAGACTGGATCTGCATCTATTCACCTTTTCAGCATTTGCAGCTCATGCATGGGAAGTGGCACTGTGCCGTACCAAACCAAGGACACAGAGCTGAGAGGGTATTCGGAAGTCTTTTGTTCCAGAATCAAAAGAAGCCTTTCCTGCCTCCTACTTGGGATTTGATGCTTTAGAAACTGGTTGCTCAGATACCAAACAAATCTTGTGTAGATTCCCTATTAAAACAAAAGCATAGAAATTTATGTAACCAAATCCCTGCTTTGGACTGTGACCTTACCAGCCCCTATTTATTAATTAGACTACAATGAAGCTTTACTCAGATCCAAACCTGACACAGGTGCAGCTCACTCTATAGGACACACCCTTGCTCATGGGACACATACCAAACATGCTGTTTCAATCCCATGTTGGCCACAGGTGACCTTAAATTCAGTGTGGCAGAAAGAGATGTCCTACTTCTCTCTGTTAGCTGCTGTCTGTGAAGAAAAAAGCAAGTTTGGCTATCGAAGCCAATGAATTTCAGCTCAGCTGGCAGAAGGGCTGCACCCCCTGTGACAGCAAGTCTTGAGCTCTGACACTAAGGAAAACCCATGTCCTTTGTGGTATCAAAACATGAAACTAGCACAGTGCTCCTGGCATTTCTACCTGCCTTCCCAGCTCCCAAGCCTCTGCGAGAGAGCTCTTTATGGGTTAATGGGAAAACACAGCTCTCCTGGTCTGTGGCTCACTTTCCTGTTGCTGATGGATGCATCATGCTACTCTCAAGCCCACACCCTCAGTGTAAGCTCCGTGCCTGACATCCTGCTGAACTGGGTAGTGAGGCTCACCTCACTCACCTCACTCTGGTTTGCTCCTTTCTGAGCGGCCTCTGGGAACTGCCTGACGTGTCAGTCTGTCAGCAGCAAACCTTCAATTCCTCTTTCCTGTCTGCCTGCTCTCCTTCTTAATCTGCCTTTAGGTAAAGATAAGTGTATTGCTGATTTACCACAATAAACACATGAGATGTCTGGGTTTGGGGAAAATGACCAGGTAATAAATAAAAGGGACAGCTCAGGCCTGCTGAAGTCAAAGACTGACACTACACATGAGCATCCTCTTGTGGAGGGATCACCTCTGTGGAGAAAGACTATTGGAACCAGCACCTAGAGCTTAACTATAATATATTTACTACACAAGTCTAACCATTTTTCTTTTACAAGTCCCCCATATTGTTGTAACGTCAAATCATCAGTGGTCAAAGGAATATTTCTTATTTATGTTTGTGACATACTGATTCTGAAAATAAAAAGACCAACTCAATCCCCAGATATATTATATCTCTTACAGGTGATGTCACATGTTATGAGCCTGCTGGTGGGATTGCTTTTTTGCCTCTTCTACAATAAAAAACACTTTCACACAGGCCATCAATAAGCCCTGAATGTTCTCATGGATAAGAGAAGTGCTGGAGGACTGATGTGCAAAACTGCTGTGTGTTCACAGCACCAAATGACTGTACAGGCCATTCATTGATGAGCTGGACTAAGTGATCCTTGTGGGTCTCTTCCAACTCATATTATTATTCTGTGATTCTGTGAAAATGACATCAAGGAAGATGCACTCATCCTTCACCTTCAGAATTCCTGACTTTCTGCTAACATCATTCAGATCTAGCAAGGAGAACATGAGGGACATAAAAGCACTTAAAGAAGTGAAAACAAGGTGATACCACCTACATAAAAGAATCAAGCAAAGCAACAGAACATTAAATGGCTCTGACAAATAGATGTTCTTATTCTTTTATATAATTACAGAGTTTGGTATCTTTGTCCAATGTTAAATGCTTTATGGAATGGAACTGCAACCATTTCCTGACAACACAACCTAATAAGTCTTATGATAAGGAATTGCTTTCTGACATTAAGCCTGTTTCTTCTTTCCTCATTCATCTTCCACAGGTCAGAATTACTCTCTTCAACATTCCCTGAAATCATCATTTTACTTCTACTCACTCTAGTAACCGCAGATTAAGGCAGGTGTTCTTTCAAGGCTCTTCCACTCCCATCCCTGCCCCCCTTCCCAAGGAGGAGCATTATCTCTGCTCATACTGGCTTGTCAGAATGTCCCTTCTGAAATCCAGGTGTTTCCAGCTGTTTGCAGTAACCTTGATGTGAACACACCAATATCAGAGGGAAACAAAGTCACATCAGCACTGTGCAATGCAATGCAAAAGACTTCTCCCCAAACCAGGAACAAATCTGCAAATATTATCCAAAACTACTACCACAGGCCTCCTGTGACTTGGCTATCTTTTGAAAAGATTTGCTCCTATTTCCCAACCAGTGGCATAAAATGGCTTCCAAAGATATTCCTTATCTGTGTGGACTACAGCAGAAGCATTGAGATAAAGAGAGGGGGGAAAAAAAAGTTCCTTCCCCAAGTGTCATCCATATTAAAATTTTACGAGTCACTGCCAAAGAAGAAAGACTATCACATTATAGAAAGAAAATCCACTTGTTTTGCAAAATCACTTGCTTGGGATGGCTTCCAAAAACATCTTACTTGGCTGAACATAAGCAGAGTTGCCTCCAGAGATGTTATATGGCAAAGCCTACTAATAATATTCCTGAAGCCTTTCCAGGGTCCATTGTAGTGAAAGCTTTGCCATGAATAAGGACTAAATACGAAAGACAAACACTCCAGTATTCCCTACTTGCCTGGCTATGCTTTCACAAAATATTTTTTTTTCGAAATAGTAAAAAAAAAAGGTTTTGTTTTTCCCCTAGTCAGCGTGGTTATAACTGTGGCCAGTATTTCCTGAGCTTTACATGAGAACTGAATTCAGATATTCTTAATCTAATTAGGAAAACAAGCTGAATATAAGTCAAGTGATCAACAATATCAGTGCTAATAAAAATAAACTCAGATTTCTTTTATTTTTTATGACACAAAACCCAGCTGATTTAAACTCTGTGTTTTTATTTTTTGGGGAGAAAGCAATGTTCATATTCCCACTGCAGCAGTGTTTCTGGAGCAGAGATTCTCCAAGATGCTTCATCAGGCACTGCCAAGTGGATGGACCACATTTGTTTAAAGAAGCATACAACTTCTGTGGTGCTTTCTATTAAAAACTACATGAAAAAAGTGCAGGAAAATCTACAAGGAAGTTTAAGTGGTGACCCAGGTCAACTGACTCAAGAATTTGGGAATAGCTATTTTAAATCTACTCACTGTGAACAAGCTGTACTTGTAAAACTGAGAGTAACAAAAAGTGAGAATCTTGACTGCAAAATGCAAACAGGGTAAGAATTTGCAAATCATCTAGGTGAGAGGCCTAATTGTTGAGTCCATTAGACACTGTATTTTAAAAGTACCCATCTCAAGGTCAGAGATGGGTGCTTGTGGAAAATTACTGTCCCTCAATGTCCTAAAATAATCATAGATGGTAGATACAATACAGGCTGCACTGCTCCCCTCAATATTTAACTTTTAAAACTAAAAACTGCATGAAATATGATGAAATTCACCCTGAGAGAGCATGAAGAAAGTTATATTTATAATAACAACTTACCAGGGATGCAATTTGTGTCTCTTGTGCTGATGTGTTCCACCCTGGCTGACTTTGGGAGCTCTAGCAGGGAACCCTAGACTTAAAACAAGAATCCTTAGAGACAGACCTAAAAAACCACCCATTTGTCCAGATCTGCAAAAGATTCCTCTTATCCCCCACAGAGGCTGGCAAGACTCACCAGAGAGGGAATCCTGTGTAGGTGAGGAGCCTGCCCATGCTGCCCTGAACAAATGTGCTGAGGGAGACTCTGAAGTCTGAGCTCTTGGCTGTACAGTTCTGCAGAAACATTGTTATTCTTAAGGTCCCTGAAGCTGACAGCAAGATAGATGCCAACCTGCTTCTAAAAGTGGCTCTGAGAAATCACTGGTTGCATGATTGTGACACTCAGGGATTGAACGAAGCACGGCCTTTTAAGTGAAAGATGAGCTCACCTTGCTTGGTATGCTTTGAAAACTCATCTGGGAAAATATGGCATCTTTCACCCATTTAAGAAAAAAACCCAAATATCTGTTCCCTTCCACCTCAAAAGTCTTCTATTAAAATCAGGTTTAAGAAGTCACTACATTGTAAGCAGCCAGCAATGGTGAAAAACATACTGCAGAGGACTAAGGACAAGGTTTAAGTTGACACAAAGCCCAGCTGGTTTAAACTCTGTGTTTTTATTACAATTCAAGCTAAAGTAGAAGGAACTGCTTCACTTCATCCCTGGACCTCAACTGCCACCCTACGGCAATTAGAAATGGCAAGATGGGGGGAAGGAAAGAAGGTGCCATACACAACGCTGTGTTTACTTCAAAGGATTTGCTCTATATGGGCAGCATGTAAACACATGAAAGGACAGGAGAAAGATCTCCCCACTCAGCAGAGAACAGTATGAAAAGCCATCAGCAGGCCTTAAAAGCAGGGAGATTCAGCTCCCCAGTGCATCCATTCCAAGCAGAGACAAACACAGGTTTCAGATTTTTTTGTAGCTGTTTTAAACTGCCAACCCCATGTTGGCAGCATTTTAAGTAATGAGCTAATGAGACCTGAAGCCCAACAGATCTCCTACACAGGTACCTATGGCATCAATGTTAATATTTAACAAGGTCAGCATTATTATTACAGCAATTACAAAGAGAACCAACAGTGCTAAACATGTTATTGCAAAGTATTCACACTGATCATTTACCAGGCTCTCCTTAACTTAAAAGGTCTGACTTTCCCCACAGCACCATGGAACACAGTGCAGGTCCATTGCTTCACATGTTTTTGTCCCCAATTTGGAGTGCTGGGTGTGGCTCACAGAGGGAACAGACCCTCGACCATCTGTTGAGGCACAAAACGGATTTAGCAAGACAAGCGTGGGAGCTGAGCAAGTAAAATCTCAGTCATTCTAGCAATTACCCTCCTTACTTTGCACTTCCCATGATCAGCTGGCTGGTCTGTTCCCTAGAACAACCAGGGATTGTGGGGTTTCTTGCTGGCAGTTGCAGTTTTTCCCCTGCAGCTCAAGCAAATTCATTCTCTGTGGTACATCCCCCTGCTCTGCAGTGAGGCACACGTGCCAGGAATTCTGCTGGGGGCTTCCCTGGAACTTTCCTCCCAGCCTTATTTTTTTTTTTTCTGGGAGAGATCTAGTTAACTTGATCTTCCATCTGACCCAACAGAGCTTAGCTAAATTCATCCAGCCCACATTTAGGGAAAAATACAGCAGCATGGAGTCATCTGTTGAGTATTCTCATGACTCCTCAGCAAGGAGTCATCTGTTGAGTATTCTCATTTCATGCTTCAAGAGATGTTAACACCTGTGTCACTTCTCCATCCCATACACCAGATACCTCTGCACACCCTTAACCTCAGAGAGCTCTCAGCAAAGGCTCCCACACTGATTAGACAGCAGGTCCACTGAATACAAATAAAGCACAGTGCAAACCCAAGATGGTAAGTACAGGATGGTAATAAAATTCTGTACACATCTTTAGGTACATTTTCCCTGGATATGAGATTCAAAACATAAGTGTTGTAAATGGAAGTCTCCTTCCTTTATCTGCTCTAAGTGTATCTCAGTGGAGGTTATGAGAAAAGTATATTAAAATGGAAAAACAAGTCACTGGTTTCTTCAGTATCAAAATAGTGAATAATGTTTGAAAGATTAATTCATAACTGCAGCTCCACTCAGTGAAATTCAGCTGTGTACTATTCAATTCCTCTATCAGAATCACAGGCTATAAAAATCCCTGTATTTAGAAGCAATTTCTGAGGGCCAAAATGGAAAGGGCATTTTTCCCTTAAAATACATTTTTGGTATTTTAATATCATTGTTATCATCTTTTACAGAACAGAAACCAAAGCTTTTATATATGTACATATACATATATAAAAAGTCCACCATCCATAAGAACACAAAGATTCTCGAACAGATCTTTTCTTTTTCTATGCTTTTCTTCTTCCACTAGCACCAAGAAGGATTTTAACCTTATGGCTAATACAACAATTTGATAGATATATTTAAACAGATTTCAAGTCAGGTAGACTCAAAGACCAAAGGAGTCATCATGGTAATTTCACTCAGGTCTAGTGTGATACCAGCCACAGAACATTCTAAAACATTTTCTGCACTAAACCCAAACCTCACTTCCCATCTCAATTTCAAGCAGTGAGAAATCCATAACTGATAAACCCAGATATTGCTATAGCAGACTAGGGAGATAATTTCATTCTTCCAGACATTTTAATCTTTATTGGTAGAGCTCTGGTTGTAGTAATTCACAAAAGATAATGACTGCAACTCAACTTTCGCTTTCCAGTAATTAAAATCCAGTCCTATATATTACAAGTTCTCTTCTGTCCTGATGTGAGATGGCAAACTACAATAACTCATTATCAAAAAATCAGGGTGATCTACCTTGTTTGGCACAGGATCCATCAGTCTTTCCCAGCTACTTGCCACCATAATACTGTTTCCAACATGTAACCTTGGCTTTCAGGAAGGCTGCAAGAGAAATAACAGCTGGAAATACAGCTGGAAATCTCAATCCAGTCTTACCTCTCTACTCCTGACAGCAGGGATGGGATGTAGACAGGGCCAGTTAGTGTAAAATCTGGACACCTGAGAATTTACACCAAAGTAATGAGGAGAACTCCATACCTTCATAAACAATTTATGCTTCACTAATTGCTAATTGACCAGGATAAGCCATAGGCATAACAAGCACTTGAATTTCAAGCCTTTATACTCAGAACAGCATTTACTGAAAAGGTGTATCAAGCTTGTTCCTTGAAATCTACCCAGAACTGGCTGAAACAATAGCAAAAGCTCCCTCAGTATAGGGAGTTGCAAGAGAAAAGCAAAAAAATAAATCAATGTCACACAAGTCTGAAATAACCCATAAGTGCTTTTGAAATGCTTGGCAGAACCCATCTATTGAAAAGTAATGCAGGGGAGTTATGAGGTTCTGATGTTCACAGATGTGTGGGAAGAAGGGGGGATGATCCTGGTCTATTCCATCAGACACTCTTGGAACAGGTAATGGAGGCTGAAGACTTGTGAAACTTTGTACTGCACAAATAAAGCTATGTTTAGACAATGACCCAGTTCACAATTAAATGCTTCTCACTGTAATTTTCCTCAGAGTAGCACTGTTTCACATCAACACTTCTACTACCTTACCTAAGGAATTAGAATATTTTCTTTGACACTTGTTAGTGAAAGACTTTCTCTGTACCATTTAACATGATCCTATCGATTTTTATTGCTGTGAGACAAAGAAAACCAGGAGTTTCTCATCTGTCTATGATAGCTGATTTCACAACAACTCATCACAGACATCTTCCTTAAGCTGTGACATCAGGATTACTCCTGCACAACAGCAAGGAGCCAGTGCTGTAAGGAGAATACCATTTCCCTGCAGGGGTCAGAGAAGCAGCTGAACCAGTCTGTCAAGATAAAAGCTATGATAATTAGCAAGGACACTGCCATCGGAATCTGAACAGGATTCCTGGGGCTGGAAGTGTGTTTAAGAGTCAGAAGCCTCATTAATCACTGTTACATTCTCTTGTGTGAAGTTACCCAGGTCCCCACTCAGCCAGGAAACAGCTCTCTCTTTTGGGAAGCAAAGCCAAGGTGTTCTCTCTTAAACCCCAGCTGCAGTTCCAGTAAAACGCCAGAAACACAGGAAGTCCTCAGATAATGAATAATTCAAGGAAGGGTGCAGTTAGAGCACACGTGGTACAATCACCATTTTCTGCTGCACCATTTTCTAGCTGGAACCACAAATGCATATTTTTCACTGACAGATAAAACATTCCAGATGCAATTTTTGTTCAGCATGCAAGGAAAGAAATTTATTTACTTCTATTACAGAAATACTATCTTAATATGGATGCAACAAGCTTAATATTCAAAGGAGAGACATGTTTAATTCTCTTTGCTTGAATGATTTAGATTTTGCTGGCTTGACACCCCTGTCACAATTTAAAAAAGTAGATAAAATAAGCTTCACAGTATTCAAGTCCTTACATTGTCATTACCACGTTGTCTGGGGCAGCATTAGGGCACAGTCTTTCACAACAGAAAGACTGTCAGACATAGAGAATTCTCTTGTAAATCACACAAAAGATGAGTCTTACCACAGTAATTTATTTCTTAAAAATCTAATTTATTGCACTTTGTCTTAAAGCACAAACAAAACCAAAAACTAAATACAGAAATAAAAGTAAAAAAAACCCCATCCTAATTTTGTTGAAACTACCCTAAAAAGTAGTCTGTAAGAGCTCTTGACACCAATAGAATATTAACGACCATAGCAAGGAACAGTATTATACAGTAAATAAACAACTAGCAAGCTCAACCATTACTAAGATGACTTTGAAAAATGTAATACAAAAGTGTCACTATTAAATAATGCCATTGTACTTGAGCATCTGGTGCTTGGAGGGCACAGAGAAGTTGCTCTTTCTCATGTCCTTTCTCCAAAGTGATTGACTCAGGAGTTGCCACAAGATGCTTTTAAGCTGAATTTCAGCTTCTTTGGGGTCCTCAAGACACCAAGCTAGGCTTGCATAAAACAGACTGGGTTACTTCACAAGCTGATTCCATTACCATCCACTTCCAGACAGGCTAAAAGAATCCCTCTGGGGTAATCTCTGTATAGAGATGAGACGGCAAAGAAGCAAACAATCTGTAAAAGGGAATTAAATCTGTTCTTCCTGTAGGACTGAGATTCAACTGAGAACTGTAAGCCAATGCCACAAGTGCTACTAAAAAAAAAAAAAAACAACATAACTTCTCTCTCCCCCAATTCACATTCTCACCTTGCACCATGTTTGTTCCAAGTTTAATGCAGTACACGCATGAACTATTCTGAAAGAGAACAGAGGTTAAAAAGAAAACACATCCTTCTCCATTTGTGTTAAGTTCTGAAAACAGAAACATCCCCACTTTTCAACTCTTGGCCTTTCCTGAAGCTGGCTCTTTTACAGTATTGGTTAGCAGCTGCTTAAAACATTCTGATGATTTATAAGCTTAGAACAAACACAAAATAACTCCTCCGCCTACACACTGAACTCAGGTTCTCTCATCTATAGTTCTATTGCTTAAAAAAGATGAGGTATCTTTCCAAGAAGATTTAGTATAAAGAAAAATAAACTGCAATGATTAACTTAGGTTATTTCCCAGTTCATCACATATTCCTGTTGCAACATCTGTTAATTATAAGACACTTCAAAATTTAGCTAACATAGCTAAAAATCAGAATATTGTTAAGTATTTTCTCACAATATCATGATTTTAAATGGGATAGATAGGTAATTCTATCAATTATCATTTTATTCTTAACAAATTTAAGTTTGGCACTCAAAACAATATGAGTCCAAATGTTAAAGCACTGGCTGGAGGCACAAATACAGCACAACAGGAATTATGAAAAGCTGCCTTGTACATTCCTGCTTTGTACTACAAACTCAACAAGCGACCTCTTCTTATTCCAAACTGGGACTCACCCCCAAAACTCTTGTCAGCTTCCTGATGGTTATGGAAATGGGCAAAAGTCCCCCTGATATTAGATGTAATCCAAACCTCTACCTTGTGAATGAAGCCAAATTATGAACAAAATTTCTGGAAATGGAAGGTTAGTACAGCCTCACAATTATTTATATGGAAATGGATCAAATTAAATTCATTCTAACAATACTGAGTAATCATTATATTCTCAGATCTTACTAAGAAATACTTCACCATATTTTCTTCCATGCTGCAAAGAAAAATAATTCTAAATATATGTACAAGAGTCAAGGAGTAATCCCATCAGTATGGTATGGAGTTCCAAATACAAGAAGAAATTGAGAAATGCTTGATGTTTCCACTGTAGAGAAATATTTAATGCAACATAATTCCTTCTCAAAATCAGTACATTAGTTGCATGCTGTTGTGAAGTATTCACTTTCATTGCTAGTAAGGTTAACTTAAAAGTTATATTTCCAAAGGAGCTTTTACAGCAGTACGGTATAACAATTGCAGTATGCCACACCTAAAGAGTCTCCCAAAAGATTATGTAACAAACATTAGAACTCACAGCTTGGGGCTATTTAACAGGTCAGTTTTCCAGTACAAAAGTGCTAATATCACAGGTCCAATATGAGTGGCTTTTAGATCCAATATTCTGTACATACATTACAGAAATTCTGTCCTCCTGTTTTTTTCACTGCTTCACAAGCTTGACAGACTTCATATCACTTCCCATTCATCTTCCAGATCATCAGGGTGAAGCAGAACAGAGGTGTCATTATTTTTCTGCAAACTAGGGGAATGGCTAAAGGTCTTAGTGAGGCGCTGGAGCAGAGATCCAGAAGTACTGATCGCCCACAGTTCATCTAGAGGGGTCACTGCAAAGCATAAATTATCCATCTTTTAATTACAGTAGCAGCTTCCAATTCTAAAGACTGAATAAATAATATTTGGATCTGTTTTCCCAATTATAGCCAGAGAAGGTTTTTACTAATGTGACAAAAACACCCTTGGTGAAACACAGTGCGTGCGGCTCTCCCTGCACATGGCCAGCTTGAGCACCATCAGGTAGAGCTCAAAGCAGACTCAAAGCAGACATCCCAACGTTTTGGACACACTGCCATGCAGAACCAACTTGCCTGTTAAACGTGAGACATTCCCAGGAATCTTTTTCCAGTAGTCTCCTGCAGGGTTCTTGTCGGTGACGCCGTAGCGGCGAGCGACGTCTCCATTGGGGCAGCGCGCCCACACCGTCCTGGCACTCAGAGCCAGCTGGCAGGCCTGCAAACCTGCAGGGATTGGACATGAGCAGGGAAGAACCAGGCTGTCCTGCACTCCAAATACACTTGCAGAAAGTACTCTGAGAGCAGACTATAATACTTTTTATATATTCTTACTATCAAGACTATAATAGTTTTTAGACACTCTTACATGAAGTACATGAACAAAAAAAGGTTTTTAACTGCAGACTTAGCACTCCCTGCATCTATTGGCCATAAGGGTTATCCCAACATGGATATAATTTGTTATCTGGCCACAGCCACAAGCAACATCCAATTAGAGGACCTTCATAACATGCTTTTGGAGCCCCCACTGTATGTGACTACCACATGGGGAATAAGCCAACAATTACAATCTTAATTTGTCTAAAAATGGTTAATATTACAGACATTGTGGACTCTTGCCCTCTCTTCACAAGAGTACTCTGCAACTAAGTGTCATGAGTTAATGCAGTGACAAGTCTTTAAAAAGCTGATAGCATCAATGCACACTTATTTAGAAGGAAACTAATAAAATTTAGTGCAAGGCAAAAGTGTAATTACCTAATCCACAACATATCCAGCACAGAGGATTAGTAGAAAGATGTGAGAAATAGTGTAAGGTTTTTGTTACCCACATCTAGGTAAGAAACCTCATGTGATATCATAATTAAATACAAAACCCCCCAGCAAAACAGTCTCCCTACTGCTTCGGAATTCTGCTTTAGTTTTAATTGAAAGGGAACTGTACCACTTACTAATTGAGTGGCAGCAGCCTGAAATAACACATCATAAATTCATTTAAAAAATCTTATTTCTCCCAGTTAACTACTCAGTGTTTTTAAGTAAAACCAAGGTCCTCTTCAAAAAATAACCCTCATCAAACACTTGATTGAAAAAAAAAATTAAGCATTACTATCTAATTTAAAAAGCAACAAGAAAAAAAAAAAAACCTGAATGAAACAAAACCACTGAGAAAATGGCAGAAGCAACAAGGAACTGATGCATTAATTTTTACCTGGTACATGTTCCCAGTCAGTGCCTACAGGCATTTCATCTGTAATTCCAACTCGTACATGGACATTCCATTTGCTATCAATTGCCCACAACATCTGATCATTTGGACTTGAATGAATGCTGACCAAGTTGATTCCTACTGGCTATAAAAATTAAGCATAGTATTTAAACTTTGTACTACTGTATCTTTGTACTATTGTAGCATTTGTTTTTCACAGAAGTACACAAGAGCGGTAAAATATTTACCAGATACTAAAAACAGGGGGACATGTATCTGATATTTTATGTGTTATTGTACACAATTATCCATTTTCCAAGAACTTTAGCCCTTTGTAAGTGCAAAAGGAACATGAATGAATGTATCATTACTCATAGTGATATTAATATTTAAAGTTCAGTATTCAAGTCTAATAGTGTTAGTATTTACTTAACCACTGCTATTCCAATCAGATACAGTTTGAACTTCAAGTTGGAAGAAGGAGCTCTTCCAAGGAAATGCACAAAATGCAGTATGTTCCTCTTGCCTGACAGAAAGTTTTTTTAACATTAATAAATCTGCACTTTATTTCTAAGCATATTCTAAAGCAGTACATTTCTACAGTCTGAATGTCTCTTCTTTGCAATTAAATTATGATCTGCCTTCTTTCCTGTACTCCATTCCACAGGAATACACCCATGGAACTCACTGCAGAGCACTGCAGTGCTGCAGCACCTCACCTGCAGGAGAGGATCCACACCACTACCCACTGTAGGCAAACACAAGTGAAGCACACTTCCCATTCTGCTCCCAGGCATGTCCTCACTCCACCTGCTTCTACAGAGATTTGCCTTAACTACTGTTCAAAATCAGCGGCACTGATGTAACATCATGACTTTGTAGCAAAACCTGCCATCCAATCAGGTTGGATGATTGCAAATATCCTGCAAAACATGGACTTTGAATAAAACATGGTTGTTAAAGAAAAAAAAGTTTTTCTCCACACCAGCCTAGTAAAGGCACTGCAGAAGACAGTATGATGTCTGAAGTACATCATCTCCTCACAAAGCATCACTGCATTTCCTGCTTTAGCCTCATGGGCATAAGCTGAAATTCCAGAGTACTAAATAGAAGAGCAAGTAGCTCTCTGTATGTATAAACCAAGGGATACAGAAGCATGATCTGCATGTATACACAAGCACACAGCCCAGTCCCAGATGGGCTTTCTGTGTACATAACAGTTACCTGCTTTGGTTCTGCTTTTAAAACTTTGGTGCTGACTTGGGCCTGACCAAGCTACAACCAAATCTGACTTGCATCACCAAATCAATCCTGTCTATTCAGGTTTCAAGGCCCCTGACAGACTATCTTCTCATGTTTTTCCTCTCATTAGGTATTTGTCCTTTGGAAGCTTGAGACTGGTAGAGCCTTGACAAGTGTTTACTTGTGGTCACAGTAAATTCACAAGTGGCTGCAGTTTGAACAGTTAAAAGTAAAGCCACTAATTGCCTTGAAAAGCACTGACTACATAGAACACCACCTGCTTAGCTACTTTCAGATTGGTATTAAACTACTGTCTTGAACAAAAATCTCAATCAACAAAAAAAACCAACCCACCCCCAAAACAACAAACCACACCAAAAAACTTCCAAACATATCCAAAATTAACCCATCAAATGCCCAAACCACACTAAAAACAAAACACCCCAAAACCCCACACGATTTTCCCATTTGGATTTCTGCCCCTTTGCTGGAAGTGATCCTTGCTCCTGGCCCAGTTTCCATTTCTCCCCTCCATTTTCCATTTGCTTCTTTCTGCAGCCCCCTTGGCCCTCACTCCCCCTGTCCCATGGGCAGTGCCTCCCTCCAGGGCAGCTCCCTGCTCCATCACATCCCTCCCCACACTCCTGCTCCTGCAGTCCCAAGTTTTCACACAAGGTTGCTGGGCAGTTATCAGCTTGTGCAGGCTGGAGTACTGCATGAACAGGAGACCTTTGCCTTTCATCTTTCTTTTTCTGTTTCATTTTTAAAAATCCACTTATCTCCTTCTTACCACATTCTTCTAAAGAGTCACCTCTTTCCCAGATTTAGGACTTTCTGTCACCTTTCCCCCATGGCCTTCACACCACAGACTGGCAGTGTGTCTGTCTGTGCTCTGCAATACACTTCATGTTCCAGCCAGGGTCTGTCCCAGGGTCTGTGCCTGACACCTTGGTGGAATTTTGTTGCTGAGCTGTTGAGATTTGTGCACCTTGCTCCCCACTCTCACATGGCAGGATCCCAAGCCTCTCTTCTACTGTCATTTGTCTAGAAGAGAATCCTCTGAGAAAGAGCTGGAGCAGTATTTCCATCCAAAACCACTTACTGTTTAAACCTGCTACCTAAGCCTCTGCATTATTACAGATTTAGAGGTAGTGGAAACTAAGAAAAGCAGAGGAAACACCCAAAGGGAGAGCCACAAAAGGAGTTGTATGAATCTCAGCTAAATTGCTCCTGACACCACTGCAGGTTCAAGTGTAATCAAAGCAATTGCTTCTGCTCTATTCTGCACCACCAACACATCTAAGACACAAATGCCAATCATCAAATTCAAAATGTGTTTAAAAGCTTGGCCAAATAGTCCTCTCATTCCTTGCTTTTCTAAGTGAGCTCACTTCATCCTTCAGCTTCCCTCCCTCTCTGGGTTTCACTTCCAGCTTCTCTTCCTTCTTCAGGCTGCTCAGCTCTTTTTGATAACCTCATATCAATAAAACAATCTTCTGACTACTACTGCAAAGGATCCAGGCAATTCCTCTACCCTCAGCTTTCTGCTGTGGAACAGCCAGGAAAGGACACAACTGACAGGACACAGAGTGCCATCATTATATACAGCAGCTTTTGGCACAAACCAGGAAATCTGTTAGGAAACAAATACAGGCAATTCTTAGAGCCTGTTGCAAAGGTTTGACTTCTGGATTATTTTTTACGCATCTACAACAAGAAGCCACTCTCATGGCCACCACAGTAAGGTGGATAAAATGAATTTTAAATTTTCTTGACATAATGAGCTATTTTCTTAGAACAATCTTGCTGTTATTATCTCAGATATATCCAAATTTCACTAAGTTTTAATTACCATAAGCATGCTCTAAGTATTTTATAAGTTATATAACAAGAAAATCTCTACAGCTGCAGCTAAAGGTTAAATAGAGTTCTCTCACAGCACTAAAGAGATATCTCTGCAAATTCATAAATCTGCTGATAACATTTTAGAGACTGATAACCATGAAAATTGATAAATTATTTCAGCATAGCCTTTACTCAGCTGGTTTAACTTCCAACAGCATTCATGAGATTTATATACCTTGACTGTGAAACATGTCCTATTTGTAATTTACTGGAGAATCTGGAATTTTAAAGAACCTGGCATCAGTCTCTCAGCCTTCCTGCTCTGATACACCAAACTCTGTTTATACATTTATCCACAATATGATCAGCACTGTGAGAGATCAACCTGTGATGGATTATTCATGGATCCAGTGCTGTTTGATAAAAAAATGCAGAACATTGTTTTTCTATTACTTGGGGTGCCAAACATTTCTAAACTCTAAAAATCTCACAAGTTTGTTTTAGCCAGTCAGATCTGAATGCAGATTCCCCATCCTGCAAACACCCCAGTCACCCCCTGTCTTTTGATATGAAGAATTTCCACCAGGAAAATGGACTGTAACACTATCAACTATGTACTTTTCAACATTAAAGCAATATACTGAGAGCTATGGATATATCTGTTCTCTGCTACAAATAAAAACAAAGAAAACCAGCTTGCTCCATGTCTGTTGTGAAAACAGGGTTGATAAAATGAAATAAACTTGAAGGAATCACATAACTGGCAAATGGTTAAATGATATCAGGAAATAATGCCTATGCTAAACATATTTAAGTTACCAAGTTGTCCATCAGCTTTATAATTCTGTGCAAGTTACTTCCTCTCTTTTGCAAACCACAGAGAAGTAAACTTCAGTGTAAAAATTTGACTTATTAGTAATAGCATCAAACTAAATCCAAAGTAAAAACAAACACATTTCTCCACCCAGTCTCCCCTACATACTACTCAAAAGTTTTCTCTTATTGGTCACAGCTGAACCCAAATGGTTAAAGTTCCCTGTCAAGCAAGAAAGGACAAGCACACACACACAGAAAAGGCACCAGAACATTTTCCACGTCACTTTTCAGGAGCACAGAGTCCATGTACCAGCAAACCTCCATTATCTCTGTTCTGCTGCAAATATGCAGGATAAGGAAGACTAAACAGAACATTATCAGTCTGGCCAAGCCCAATCCTTTTTGTAACAGGTTGGTGGCTCCATTCAGCACCAATGTTCTCCTCTCCTTCCAAAGACAAAGCAGAAACACCTTCAGCTGGTCCAGGCCAGGCTGTCAGAAGGTCACATCAGGGATACTTCTCACACTCTTGAGTATCATGAGTGCATCAGACTAATCTATTTTCATGACTAACAGCATTCAGACCCTCCTAATGAGGATAACAAACAAAGAATGCAACTTAGAGAGACTCTCCCCTAATAAAGGCTTATTTGCATTTATTTTCTGAGGTCCATTTGAATGAAGGTTATAAAGCTCTTTCAGCATTAGCTTGCTAAATTAAGTGCTGCTTTTTTCTCTGCAGAGAAGTTCAAGGCATTACACAGGAGTAGGAAAGATGAATCTATGTTTGGCCTTCCTTGATGCCACATGTTCTTCAGGAAAGCTGGCATTAAATTGCCAGAAAGCCATAACTATTTATTGTCTGTAAAACTGGAGCATTATTTTCCTCAGAAGCCTCAGAACAGCAATAGGACCCTTTGCCCCACTTTCTGCCCTCACTGGATAAAAGGAAAAGGCCTTAGCTGGGTATTTCCAACAAAGCAGGTATCTACTGTGCTGCCTATGACTAGCACAATCTGGAAGATAAAGCAAAGCCAAGGAGGAAATCCCTTGACCTCTCCCCTTCTGTTAGCTCTAAGTTTTTTATTCCAACATTTTTCCTTGCAGAAACATGAAAAAGGCAACACATGGTATCAAATCATAGAAAAGATCAAACCAAACCCATGCAACTACTCAAAATGTTCTCAACAGAACCATAAAATACTTTAAAAATACTTAATACAACTGTTCCTTAGAAGCAATTAAATAAATAAATAATTTAAATTTCATGTAACCACTTTAGAGATCATACAAACTCCAGGCCTACTCAGGTTTGCCCAACTGTATTCTGGTCACACTGTTTTATAACTAAGATTATAAACTGCAATGTAGGAGATAAGCCCTCTGTAATTACTCCTACAGGTATTTTTAATAACATATTGAAGAAGTGAACTGTTAGGAAAATAAGAATTAATTATTTACAGAAATGTGGGTTAAGTAAACACTAAGTGCAAATTCCCAGGAAACAAAACATAATTTAACACTAGGTAATAAAAACCTTGTATAAGCAAACCTGAGTAACCAAGGTTTTATTTTCTTATAAATACACTTTTAATGAGCATCAGTGAAACACCCTCTGAGGCAGCCTATGCCTACGAAGTGCCCCTCTTTAGTTTTTGAAACTTAAATACCTTATCAGGGAAAGAAAGCGTTTTTGGGGGATTACAGGGAAAGGTCTTCAAGCTCCTAATTCAAGGTCAAAGGGTCTGATGTCCAGCAGATATCCCAGGGTGTCTCCTTACTCTGTGCTACCACAGCTCATACCTGCTAAATCATGATGATCATCCTCTACCCATGAATTTTTACACCATGGTGCTTTTATTTTTGAATAGAATAACTCTGAAAAACTGTCAAAACTTAATGATAGTTGTGGTTACTTTATTTGCCTCGCTGAATGTTAAATATAATTCTTCATCTCTCTGAAGAATAATTAAATATCTAATTCTGTGTTAACTAACGAAAATATGGGAATATTGGAAGAGTTTGCAGGTATGAGGAAGTTCCAAATAATGACCAAATTGAAGTATGAAAACTGAAGGTTCTCTCAACTGAAGGTTCTTCTCACAATTGTTGTTTTAAATATAAGCCAGTCTTGTCAAAAAGCAAATGCACCACCTGGAGATCACATTTTAGAAGGACACAGGAGGACTGCCCACTGAATTTTCTGGCTGTACTGCTCACTGGGCACTTTCTGTGACCTGAAGCTTCTGGTGCTGATAACAATTGTTATCTCCCAGGCCAGGCCACGCGCCGCTTTTCTGAACACGGCGATAGCTGGGCCCTAAAACAACATCAGAGGGCTAAAACTCCAAAGCAGCAAAGTACACTGAAATACAGAGACAGCAGTTTTCTTAACTAGCAACAAGGAGGAAGATAATAAGCACTACACTCAGCAATGGAATCAGCATGAGGCAACTCCAGAACAAATGCTGAAATTGTATTTTTTTCAGCCTCTAAAAGCACCTTTTATGTAACTTACAATTACTTAAGATAGGCATGCCTGTGAAGAATAGCACAGACTTGAACTTAAACATTATGGCATTCTAAATCAGCTAAACAAAAGGCACAGCTGCAGAAGCTTTGATCTCCTGTACTTATTTGCAACCCACCTTGAGACAGCTGCTCTTACTACTGCCAAAAAGCTTTTCTCTACATCATCTTGAAAAGTGCAGTCCTCCAGGAAAATCATTTCCCTATTAACGTCTTCAGAGGCCTCACATGAGTGCAGATACACAGAACAACAGACTACAGTTAGTCTGGTCTAGAAAGAACCAGGCCTAATGACTGTATTACTCCTCCAACCTATGCAGACTTTGGTTAATTAAAGATACTTCCTCTGAATGTCATCTTAGCACTCCAAAGCAGAACTCATGGTAACTCAGATGTCTGTGCAATGGCTGAGAAATGCAAACTGGTCTGTGCTAGTGAAAACTACTGCACTTGGAAAGAACAGGCATGTGGATACTGCATTGGAAAGAACAGACACTTCCATTACAAGGATGGTTGAGAAGTAGATGATGATTCTGAAGTAAAAACTATAAAGCATTTTCAACGGAAAAATTTCCTTCCCCTCAAAATATTCAATTCTTGAAGATCATTTCAAACAAACCCTTCCTGCATTTCAGCTTAATGGCAAAATCTGATCTTGAGGACTGCTCACCACTTCCTCCTCTAAGTATCACTTAATGCAGAACCGGCCTTAATAACAACAGAAATCTCACTGAGAAATGCAAAAGCAAGGCAGATGCAGAACAAAGTCCCCAGATCCAAAATAAGTGTTCTGTAAGGTAAGTAGAATTTTATCTAAATAAAGGAAACAAAAGAAAGATGATGATAACCATTTCTAACAAGTCAACACTCATCTGTAAGGCACAACCAGCTCCTTACCTTTTCTAGACATATGTTCAATGTGAGGTATTGAAAAGAACTTAAATCTATCCTGTAGTGATTTTTCAGAATTACAGATAATTTGCCTAGATTTAAATGGCATTTTTACACTACCATTTGCTTCATAGTTTTAATAATTTTTGAATGATTGTGAAAGCATGAAAAGCCTTAATTTATTTTTTGGAAGTCTCTGTGCAAGAAAAAAAGAGCTCCTCCTACATCAATAAGAACTTCTACTACCTATAAGAATTTCTCTTGCCTATGACATCAAGTTTAAAGTACAGTGACACAATTACCAGGCTGTTTATGGGAAGAGCAGTAAATCAAAAGTTTCTCTAACTTGAAGCACACAAAATGCAGGTGACACTTTTATGGCAAACTAAGTCAAGCAGTGCTCGTCTGCCGAGAACTACAAATGATCATCTAAAGCTTTATCCAGCAACCAAATGTTTCCCTAAACAAATCTCTTGTACTTTGTAGCTCAGACAAGCTATGAGACTATTTAAACAGACCTCTGGATTTAATAGTATCACTTTTTCAATTCTATTCTCTATGAAATTTGGTTACAAATTAACAAAGAGCAGCAATTAAAGAAGTGACAATAAAATGTCTCAATCTATTTTTAAAGTAAGACTGATTATTTACAATGACTAGATGATTAGTCACTCATTACAAATATTTGTTCTGTTTCCTTTAATTTGGTCAGATAAAGTTGTTTATCTGATAGATGCCTTGATGTAAATCTGAGAAGGTTTTAAGGCCAGTTTTTAAACTGTGGGAAGCAAGAGTTTCCCAAGATCAGATTTTGTCTCAGGATCTTTTTCAGAAGGTACCAGAAATCAAAGCTGAAATGTTCAAAGAATTATTTTCAAACAGTTCAACTTGGGGGGAACCTTTGAAAGCAATTTAAAGACTTTCACCTTTTGATCAAGCTCTACCCTTTAATCATCTAAATTAGTCTTACAGTCTGTACTGATTTTCTATTTTATTTTTAGTTATTTTTCCTTTAGGCCAGATATTGGAAAGGCATTAAATCCTAATAAAGATACAAACATATAAAAAATACTCTATATTATCTATATAAATAATATTTAGATTTCCTGGTTTTTTCAGATTAAATTTTTATGTATGTAAAAAATATGGGTGTATTTTGAGACATGTTGCAACAGATGATAGTTCTGTCCTGCATGTTAACAACAGAGTGGAAAAACATTTTCCATTTCCTGGTCTAAAATAATTTCATCAAAGCATTTTGATTTGTTTTGTCAATGTCCTTGAAACAGCTTTCAAAAAGCAGCTTAACTACATAATTATTTTACTTCTAAGACTGCAGAACCAAATTGATGAATCACAGAAACCAGCTATATATAAACTACTACTGCTCAAGATACTCTAATGATGTTACCAACCACTTCTGAAGTACTGGATAAAATAAAAAAGAAGGACGACAGAGAACAAATAATGTTTTCTTCATCTCAAGAGATGCTTCAGTAAGGAGGTACAGAGAGAAGAGGTACAAATGAGAATGGGTTTAGCCTTGTTTTAAGAAAAAAATACAGCATCACAAAGTCAAAGACTGAAATTATATTCAGTCATTTTAGCATGAGTAAAATCTCATCAAAGCTGCAGTCTCTGAATACCTTTGTGAAGTTCTGCAAAGATGAATGCTGTGCAACTGCAGCACTGCTTTAAGGAGAAGTGACACCATAAAAGCAGAATCTGCAGCTGCTCCCAAGCTGCTCCTGAGTCATGAGATCTGGGACAGCCAAGTCATATTGGCTCTGACATTTACTAGGGAATGAAATATCCATAGCTGGTTTTAAATTACGTTATTTGAGAGTGTTCCTGTACTTGAAGCAAGTGAAAAGCAGTTTTGATTTCCTTCTTCAAACAGAAAATGGCTGAATCATTCACAAATACTTCTTACAGTATTCCTGTTGTTCTGAACATAAGAGCAAAGCAGCATGAACTGTGTCAAAGTCAATTAAGGGGCAGAACAGTAAGGTGATCCTAATAAGCAAATATTGTTCACTTAATAGTTCACTCTTCAGACATCATGATGTATTTGGAAATACTTTTAAAGTTTACATATTTTCTCATTTTGCATTAAGCCTCTGCAAAAGCATGAATGGCTGCTCATTTAATGACTTGTTCTAAAATGCTGGAATTGTCTCAAAACAAGCATGTAACCCATGAGTGTTCATCATCTCTGCAAGCAATGTTTGAATTCTTGCCTCTTCATATTGATCCATTAAATTTGCCATGTCAGGAGTTGGCAAGATAACAGAAAAAGGAATGACACTGCTCTAGGTATCAGAAGGTTATAATTTTTGGAAGGCAACATCATCCAGCTTTGTTGATAAGATTATGGGAAATAATTTGATTTTCAACCTTGTCCACTTTCTACTTAAGGAAGTCACTGCCAAATCATGAGCCCCAGCAAATCCCAATTCTTGTAAACACCTTTGTATTGAGTAATTTAATCTACTTCAGTGGAGGAGTAGAGAATCACTTGGTACAGAGAAAATAGTATCACATAGAGAAACAGCTTTTTGGACTATTCTCCTGGATAGACCTTTGGTAAGAAGATAGTACACAAGTTTAATTCTCTGTCTCTTGGCAAATTCAGTTTAAATGAAATGTTTCTTCCTCTTTCTTTTTTTTAAGAATACTGCCTCTATGGGAGACATCATCACTGACACCTTCAGTTTCATCTTGCTGCTGCCCTGCCCCCTTGCTAGCAGGGACAAGGTGTTACATCACCAAGACACACTTGCAGCACACCAAGAACAAGCTCTGGAACCAAGTCCTTTCTGCAACTGATACTGGCGCCTATTTATCAGTCTGCCTTGCTATCCTGCAAAACAAGGTACCATTTCTCCAGAACCACATTACAAAATGTACAGAATTAGTCATCTAACCAGTACTGTGCTAATTGATGGGATGCATATCTGCAGCTTTCATTTCCCTGTTCCCCTGCCCTTCTTTGCTGTTACACCCTGAGATACACATGAACCAACAACTGGCTGATGAGAGATAAGCAGAACTAAAAGCAAATGATGTAAAAACCAAATAAATGATTGCAACTCCACTGCCACAGATTTACTTCTATTTCTTAATGTCTACTTTTGAAAGTATCACACATTTCAAAATCTTTAAGAGAAATGCTGCAACATCACAGAATGTCCATCAAGTATGCAAACACATCCAGTGTTACTGGGGTAGACCAGCAGACAGTTCAGTTCAAGCCATTTTGTGCCAAGGAGTAAAGAATTAAATCAGTAGTCAGCGGTCAGCTCCATTACAGCAGTCCCAACCCACAACAGAAATTACTCCCATTTCACAGATTAACTTGCAAAGTATTAGAGCAGCAATGAAAGCAAGCACTGTGGTTAAAGAGGGATTTAAAAAGAAAACAACCAAAAACCAAACAACAAACAGACACTGGAGAAACAGATTTTGTCAGTTTTCTGTATTTTCCAAAGATGCTTCCAGGTGACTTTAGGTGGCTTCTTTCAGCTCTGACCCTCCCAGCTGGCAGGTAGAAAGGATATAAAGTTCTCCCATTCTGGTAACAACAGAAAAGAGCTGCAATTGTACTGCATGCTTACAAAGCACTACATGACCAGAAAAGTCACGAATTCAGGCCCAGCACCCTAACAAGCATCCCAGACTCACAAGGATGGGGATAAAGGAAGAGGGAGGCAGGCATTCAGCCCCATGCCACTTGAGCAGAGCCTTCCCACACCCTCTGCTCTGTGCTGTTTGTCCATCCAGCCTTGCTTAGCACACAGAGGGTTCTCAGCATAGCTCAATTCTATACTATAAAACCTGGCTCTACTGTTTCCCATGAATTCTAAAATTACTGTTTTATTGTTAAGCATAGAGCTAAACCACTGGGTTACAAAGGATTACAATCAACATTTTACCTGTATGGGTGGCTCAATCATTATCCAGGCTGGAAGCATCAAACTTGGGTTAAGAGGTTGAGTTCCCACACGGAAATAAATGCCACCATTGGTGTCACAGGCCCAAACATGCTGATTTCCACAGGTCAAGCTGATCAGCTTTACACCACCTAATAACAAAGAGATTATCAGCAACCTGGCATTTTCCTTTCAAATGCAGCTAACAATCACAACTTGTATTTAGACTTTGTTGTATTAAACGAGCTTAAGTCACATAAAAATGATTAGAAGTTAATACAACTTGTGGGAGAATAAAAAAAAATTGCTGGATACAATGAACAAAACCAACAGGTAGTACATATGTGAGAAATTTCTCCTCTAAATCTAAATGTTTTAGTCATAGGAGAGTGCAATTTCTAAAGCACATTACAAATACTCTGATCCAATAACCAAATTCAAGCAGGGAACCATTCCATGACAACTGTTATCAGTGCCTAGACAAACTTTCACATGACCTAATGTGAACTCTTGTCTGTAGCTGGCCATGCCTGGAGACTTTTAAAGGTGTCAATCTGATAATACACTCAGCAAAGAACATTCCTAACAGCAGCAGCATTTCAAAAATATGAGAGCATATGGGTTAACATACCAGTGTCACATCTGTAAATAAAGGAACTCATTTTCAAATGGATTTATATTCACCACTGTACATATTTATTACACCAATCTCAAATGTGCAGCAGTATTTTAACCCTGTCACCACCATCAAAATAAAGCTGCCAAAAAAGTGTGTGTTGGAATTTTGATGTGGTCTGTGTTTGGGTTTAGTCTAAATTCCTGCAAAGACAGTAGAGATGCAAACCTGGTATTTTAGACTAAAAAGAACTGCCAGTTAACTGTCTACCGAAACTCTTACTCTTTCAAAATAACTTTAAAATAGCCACATGACGTAATGTATCTAACATTTGATTTTCTTTTTTCACCCCATGTTGGAAAAAACAAAGCTAAGTCATGGAAAACAAGTTCCAAAGAAAGTGGGACCCAAGCAGTACAGATCCACTACAGAAGGAATGCTCTGGTCAGACTCCAAACTAAAGGCTCTAAAAATAGGCCTTGCTGGTTGACTGAACATGCCAGGGCTGCTTGGGATATCCCATTCTTGGTAACAGCTCTGTTTTCAGGGATGTGAAATTTGGCAACAACTCCTTGTAAAGTGCATCAGACACAGCATTCCTTAAAGAGAGGCTTGGAATTTTATCCCACAGAGTGCAAGTTCAAAGTATTTATTGCTGCAGAATGCAATATTCCAAATTGTAAGGGCTTGCTGGGGAAAAGAACAGGAAACAACAGCACAACATAGCTTTATCTTTTAATTATCTGTGGTGAGCAGGTCTCATTAACCAGAATTATTTAATTTTCTGGATCACAGGAATAGAAATCAATCTATCTCACCCAAAAATTTCTTTTAACCAGACAGCTTCATATAAAAATCAAAATGACAAACAAAAACTTCAACTGCTTGAGATGAGAACATCTGTAGCAATTTTCTTTTGTAGGCAGAGACTTGACTTGGAGCTGCAAAGCCAAAATCTTAGCTAAAACCTTGCTATTCCTTCTAATAAAGTATGCCTCAAAGGCTTTGTCATATGATACCTCAGCTGTCCAAGTGTTCTGATCCAGACAAGCATCAAGCACTCAAAGATGGAATCACATATCACCTACCCAGCAGAGCTGGTATTATTTACGTCTACAGTACAATTTGATATTCAAAAACACAGCCCTTATGTAAATGTTTTGAGGTTTCTCCCTCCTCCCACCTACCATTTGTATCTTGGGACAAGGTCATGTTAACCACACTCACCAACTGTTTTAGAGCAAGTAGCATGAACCAGCAGCATTGTTTATTGTTAAAACCTAAAGGTCATTCTACTGTGTTTAGAAACCTTAGTAGTGATAGTGGAATGCTAATCAAAATAATCTACTGGGTGCTACTCCCAGAACATATTGCAAAAGGCAAGATACTACCAACATAATAAGAATATTTCAACCTAATGCTCGTAAATCCCATCACTTCCATACAGAATTCTGAACTGCACTTTACGGAAAGTTGTTCCCACCCTGCCTGCCCTCTGCAGTCACAGTCCTCATGCTTCTGGAGTAAACTTAAACATACACTTGACACAACAACAATAGCTCTCCCATTTCTTCAGCCCCATTAGAACAAATAAAGGCTTTTCTATTATAGCCATGGATATGCACTTGTCATGCTGTGATGTACCACATGCAATTAAATGGAGAAAAAATGCCTAAAACATTTTCACATTTCAGTGCTAACCCACAGTGACAGGTACAGAGGAGTGTTTGAGTATTTCCTGACCTCAAATCTCTACTATGCCACCACCATGTGCCAGAGCTGACAGAACAGCTGAATGTAAAGGCTGAATTTCTGAACTGCTGAAGTTCACAGGCCAGGTATTACAGGCAGCTAACACCAATTACACTGATTTCCTGTACGAATTCTTTTGAGATTTTCAGACAATGACTACAAGTTACTTATTTTTTCAGTTAAACAATTACTGTCTAAACTGCTAGAAAGCAGTGGTTCATGAGAAGAGTTTCAAACTGCACTAAGAAACATGGGAAGGACAAAGTGGCCAAATTTATCCTGTAGGTCAGTAAAAGGCATCAGTGTTTAAAGTATGGTGATTTGGAACCAAATAATCAGGTCTGAAAAATAACTGGTGTACAACTGAAAAACAAGTTAATTTTAAAAGACACAGTTTATATTTTTTCCATTAAATATTATAAACTATACAGTAAAATTGTACATGAGGCTTAAACTCTGCCAGCTGTGTCTGCCTTTCCTTAAACCTTAAGTTAAAACTTGTCTGTTATCAGACCAGTCATGAACACTGCCATTAAAAATGGAAAAATTGCAAATTATTTTTAAAATGGTGAGAGAATGGTGCACAGTCTCAATTTCCTTTCTCTTCACCCAAAAGAGGTGTGCAGATGAGCACAAATATAAGAATGTTCTAACAGTCAGACTATTAAACAAATAAATCTGATGAGAATACTGCTTATGAAGGTGGCAAATAACTTGATTACCCCAGAGCCAAACTCCAAACTGTGATTACATTTCAATGATCAAATCATGGTCAAGCACCTGAGCAAATGAAAAGAGCAGTTAACCAGCATCACATTCTAAGCACTATGCTGAATGTTTACATCACTATAAATCTCAACATGAGTGCTATCAGCTGCATCGCTCATGAATGATTCAACTCTTGGAGCATAATTCTTCCTTGGCAGAAGCTAAAAATGTGTTTTACCATAAATTTCAGAAGTTTGTGCCCTAGATCAGGAGACTATGGCTGCACTGAGATACAAGAGCCAGCCTAGATAGAGCTGCTGGAGCCCCTGCACAGCACTGTGTCAGGCCGAGCCACTTCAGACTGACCAACACAAGATGCACTAAAGTACCTTGCAAACAGGAATCTCTTTGTCTCCAGGAAAGGGCTAAACAGAACATTCTTTGAAAGCCACATCTGTTCCTGATATTTTACAATCACCTGCCAGTAAATGTTATATTCCACATCAGTAAACTGAGTGACTTGTGGAAAATATGGTGTGCTTAAGAGACAATCTACTCACTAAAAATGTCCTACCTAGTTGGGAGAGATCCAGTTTTGTCCAATGCATCCCTGTTGGGCAGCTGGAGGAAAGTGTTCTGATAAATATCTGCCCAAGACTATCCAAGGCCCAGATGGCATCCTGGCAGGCAGAGTAGTGCACCATTTCAGCCTCCGGTGGCAGCTGCACCGTAGAAGGACGAAAATGAGGATTCTGATCACTGACACAAAACAGATCCTTGTTGCTTTGGCACAGCCACAGAAAGCTTCCTATGGAAAGGACACTTCTGTTATTAAAATAATTCCTAATCCACTCTGAGAAAGCTTACACATCTACTTTTTCTGAAAAAAAAAAAATTATCTGTACATTTGAAGGCAAAACTAAAGCTTCTTGGCTATGCTCACAGGGTAAGGCTTTGAAGTACAAATACACATCCTCAGCCCTAATTTAGGCACTTAAATACTCCATTTCTCAAATAAAGGAAGTAGCAAGTGATCTCATTTAAAGAAATGTTTCATTTGAAGGAACTAATCGGGAGAAGACACATGTAACAGTGCACTATCCACCTCTCTTTATTCTTTTGCTCTTTTATATCCTCAATAATAGCCTTTGAAAAGCAGCATTCTTTTTCAGCTCTAAACCACATTTTTGCCACTAAAGCCAGTGTACTTAGATAATGCAATTGCTAACTACTGTAACCAGCAGCTCAATTCCCTGACAGAGTCTCACTTTTACCAATAATGGGCAATTTTGCTGCAGTAACTGCTCTGACAGGAGAAGCACTTGGTTACTTACAGGCATTTCAGCAAAGCATGCTCTGAAACTTCCAACTACAAATTCTGGCAATTCATGCTTTGGCAGTTTAGGAAGTTGCTACTCCTGAGGACCACTCATTTCCCTGTTGGATGCCACTCCACACCAAAGGTGAGACTGAATAATACATTATTATAATCTCCAATAGTTTTACAGATATACTTCCACCCTACTTCAACTACTATAGATCCCTGCAAACAGAAAAGACAACCAATACCTGAAGTAGTTCAGGATATTTAATTACTTACACCATCAATTCCACTCTGTTTAAAAATCAGATATTATACACCTGCAGTGTTGATTTACCAACCTTCTTTAGATGAAGCAGGGGAAGCCAACACAAAAATCCATTTTGTGGCAGAAGCAGTACCACGAGGCACAATATTATTCCAATACGTGCCTTGAAAGAAAGAACGAGTGGCATTAATAGGAAACAGTTTTTTGTTAAAATTTGTTATTTCAAATTTAGAAGAAATTCTCTTGCAATCAATTATTAACTATATTTTAGACAAAATTTTCTATTAAAATCTTTCAAGATACTGTCAGGGGGAGGGGGAAGTCTCCTCCCAACACCTATGTAAACACACAGAGAAAACCGGGAATGCAGAAGAGGATAAAGAAGAATATTAATGGTCTTCAACAGGGGACCAATTTGGTGATGAGGTTAAACAATATCTCAGATGTATTGTTAGTGTTTATCTAAATAAAGAAATGTACTAAAGAAGTATTCTATTCTGAGAACTGTAGCAAGAAAAATAAAGCAATTCCTCGATTAGCACTATAAAACCATAACATTATGTCTTGCACAGTCACACTGAACATGAGCCAGACTCCACTGTGGAAGATAAAATAGCTTCAGCAGCTTAAGATTGCTTTATCCCAGAGAAAAGACAAATGTAGGTGTTAAAAGCAGTAACTTATGCACAGTTCACTGGTTGACAATGACTTTTCCATGAAAAATATTTCCCTTTAAATGAGAAAGTACTTAAGACCAAATGCTAATGAATAATTTAATTTAATTTTTAAACAAGTTAAAGCTGCCCTGACTTGCCATGGGTAATATCTGTGGTGACAGAGTTGTAGTCAGTTATTTCCTTCTACTTAATATTCTTAACTTAAAAAAACTAAAGATGCAAAAGCACACCAACCTACTAAGTTTCCCTTTGCTACATGGAATTCATTTTTGCCTGAAGAGATCCAGACTCCACTGCCATTGACTCCGAGGAGGCTGGGCTGACACTGAAGCTGCTGTGACCAAAATGCCATTCTTAGCTTGTCAGCCACCTTCTCCACAGGTGCCTGAGCTGCTGTTGCCACTGTGTGAGTTGCCTGGATTATGGTCTGGAACAGGCTGCACTGGTCAAACACTACATAATCAGTGATGCTTACCTGGGGGAAAAAGAAAAAAAAGTGCTCATGATAATTAGTTAAGCTCTGGGGTGAACTGCACAATCTTTCACCAGAAGATTTCTTAGATTTCAAAGTGTAGGAAAAGAAAAGTAAAAATGGTACATTTTGAGTGATTCTCTTGCTAATAAGCCAAAATCAGTACTAAACCAGCTTACAACCCTTTTCTATCCAACAATCAATTTAGAAATCTGCATTTTAAGATAGGCCTTTGTTTTAGGATGTGTCCCTCTAAAAACATGCCAAACTAAGAGGTAAATTTTCAATTTCCCAAAGGAAGAGAAATGTGCACAGTGCAGCAATTCAAACCACATGACAAAAACTTGAATGCAATACTCCTTTGCAACTACCTCATGGACACTTTAATTCACAGTGCAGAAAGAGGTCTAAATAAGTAATTGCCCAAGTTCTGTCACAGACAGCTAGGTTTGAAGCACTCTGGGATACTCCTAGAAAGGAATAAAATGTCTAAGAACATAAAAAGAGCAGCAGTTTACCAATAACCTCAAAGCCAAGCTACTCAGGATGCTCCCATGCAAAAAGGGATTATACATACACATAGACCAAAATTCTTGTAACTAAGGTAGCATGTTGACAAATTTTCTGTAAGACTGTTTTTATATTCCCTTCTTCCCCACCCCTATCTCTGGAGAAAACAAGAAAAGCTGGAGGAACCAGAGTCAGGAATCCCAAATCAATACCAGACAATAACTGCAGTAACTGAGTTGGTTTCACCCACATGAACTGTGGCTGAAGCAAGCTGCTCCACATGGCTCAAAGAAACCTCAACTGAATGGAAAAATGTGAAACACATTCTTCTGTATGGCAACTTATTATTTATTTTCTCCAGCTAAGGAAAAGGATGGGCACTAAAAGACAAGAGAAAAGGCTGCATTCAGCAGCCAGATTTGATGCTCTGCCTCAACAGCACATCCTATGACCTGGCAGAGCATTTCTTGTGTTCTTGAAAGCTTCTGCAATGCTGCTCTGAATGAGCACAGGATGGTTTTCCTTCCCTCTTTACAGCAGACACAGAAAGGACATTTCAGCCACAGCCATACAGAAGTTTTAAAATACTGAATAAAGTGTACTATTAATTTAATTTTTTCTTAGAATCTTGTGGGAAAACAACACAAATAATCAACCCAAGGTAAAAGACTAAACTGAAAGCAAAATAAAAAAATGCCTACTTGCCACCAATGGTTATCATCTCCTTGTGGTTTCTTTGAAACTATACCAGTCCTGAACCAGAGATTGCCATGGATATCCAGAGCCCATAATGTCTGCTGATCACCAAGGGTTATGCACACTGGTTCCAAAGCTTGCATTTCACTGGAAATGCAAACAAGTAAAAATGTTAAAAACCTTATTACAAATTTGTGTTAATGGTATTTTAAGGAAGCTGTTACAATGCTAATAGTTTAACATGGTTGAAATTAAGTGGGACCAAGCTAAAAAACACATTTGACATTAAATTTCAGTTAATCAGTACTTTATATTTTATTCAAGTAAAAAACATTCAACAAGTACAACAAAAACCAGTCCTTCAAAGATCACTCAAGATTTGAAACTTGAATACATAACAATAAAACTAAACAAGCCCTATTTTGTTCAATTAATAAGCAATCAAGAGCTGTGTTCTTTAAGGTTTTGATAAGACAGCTTCATAAATGTATCTCCTCAACTTCCTTGACCTATTCTGAGAACAATACCTGCAGTTCAGGGACCACAAAGAGAAAACTCAACTATGTGACAGAGATAAATGCTGAATTTAGGACTGAAAGTTTCCTGCATAAGTGAACGATTTTCAAGCTCAGAAAGTCAACAGGGTCAGGTGATCATATCAGACACTGAAAAGGGAGCAAACAATGCCAGCTCTTTCAGATAACCTTTCCTGATAATTTAAGAACAAATAGTGACTGCCTTCTGCAATTTTAACACAAAGTCCAAGAACATGAAATGTACCTAAGGTGTAGATCAGCAGGTATTTTTATTAAACAAACTTATTAGAGTATGAGCAAATTTCACATTTGAACAAAGACACAGTAGTTTCTCAGACTGTTCAAGAGCCAAATACCAGGCTGGGAGGTAGCACAAGTCAAGGTTTCATAATAGGATATTCAGTAGATAAAATCTCCTGATAACAAGAACTTGAATTTCTTCCTAAATTTGCACCAGGCTGATGTCACAAGAGACACTAAATTCTACATTCTCAAAGCCAGCAGTAGAAACTCAGTGCTTTTAACTTTATCACAGAGGAACTACTGTGGGCATAGGATCAACTACTAAGCTAAATACCAACTACACAAAGTATTTATAAAAATCTGGAGCTAAGGAGTGCAGAAGCTGAGTGGATGACCAAGAAAATGCATACATTGAATCTCAGGTAAAAAGAAAAAAAAAAGAAAAAAAAACCCTCTCAAAAAACTGGAGAGCTCCTTAAAACCATTATGCCACAGATTAAAGAAGGAATATTTAATAGCAAATCATGATGACAATCATTATAAAGATATTTTAAAATTTTTTCTCCCTCTTTAAACCTGCTTCTGTTTGTGACAATTCCTTTCATTACATAGCAATGATGGATGGATGGATGGATGGATGGATGGATGGATGGATGGATGGATGGAAGAAGTTTACACAGACAGACAAGTAAAGTAAATATATACACGCATACAGTGGTATACAGACACAGGAGCTCAGGCAATACTTTTCCAACCATCAGGGAGCTCCAGCACAATCATTTGGTCACTCAGGCTATGGGCAGCACATCCCAGCAGCGATTACCTGACAATGTCGCTCTTCCACTGCTCGCCCTCAGGGCAGAAGCTGCGCACTCCCTCGCGGTAGAGCAGGGCGCGCTGCTCGCTCAGAGCCCACACCACGTTGTTCCTGGACGTGACCTGTGACAGTGGATAAGGGCAGTCAACCTTTACTGCTCGGGCACAAGGACGATCCACACTCAGGCCTAGAAATCAGAAAATGAGGATTCCTTTATAAACTTCGGCTTTTTGCAACAAAAAGGAAAGAGATAAAGCAACTCAATAAAAGAAAATGAGGAAGGCAATCTCCTTGACATGCTAACATTTGTCATTTGATCACAATTTCCTTGAGTGACTGCTCTTTCTGTAAACTACTAATAATTTCCTCTAAAAAATAAGACACTGTACATCCTTCAACACCCTGCACAGTGCATGTCCAGTGCTGTCATTTCTGTTCCTTTTCTCCCTCTAGTGTTAGCACCAGGAATCTCCATTTATAAAACCTCTATTAGAGGTGACAGAAGAGTCAAAGAAAAAGCCAGTAATGGAAGAACTTTTGCCCAAAACATGCCAGGGAGAGAAGCAACCTGATGTGAGTAGTGACAGCAGAGCAAGTACAAAAGAGCATGCCACAGTGTGTAGTACTGAAAGGAGCAGAGAGGTGCTGCTAGATTTACAGGCAGTTTGCACACATTTCTACAGCTAATCTACAGGAACATGTCTTCTTTACAATTACACTGAAGCTTGATTTACACATAGGAAACTGCATGTGAAACATCTCAGGAGACACAGCTTTTGTTTCATCTCCTCATGCTGCCAAAACCAGTATGAACAGACTCATGTGAATAATATATTCTAGACTAACAAGAACACTCATTTCTAAACCTCTGAGCACACACTTTTGTTATAAATGTTACACAAGACAGTGAAGGGGATGAAAAGATCCTGGAGCAATAATTTTCACTGGCTGCCTCTCATTAGGAAGACTGATATACTGAGAATTTATTTTTTGCATCAAAAGACAAATCTGGAAGCCTAAGAACAGCAGAATGTAAGCTGATGTAATCAAACCAATCTCTCACAGGGAAGAAAAATATTGATTCAAACCTCCACAGAGCCCTGTATGATTAGCATCCAAAATTTACTCTCCATCACCCCTATCCATGCCTGTTGGCAGTATGCATGTGACCACAGGCAGGCCACTTGATTAGTCTGGGACTACTACACTTAACTAAAAAAAAAAAAATTAATACAGTGTCTTTGAAACAGTGATGTGTACTTAAAACAGTTTTTTTAATCACAAATAATTTTGGCATTGTGCTACAGTAACTAAACGTAAAAGAGAAATTAGGAGAGTGCCAAAATTAAATAAAAGGTAAATAAAAATTTTGATAGCCACTCAGACATGGTGTCCTGCCTGTGTATGTCTTATACAGTTTGCCCTTAACCCAGTCCTCCTGTTCATTCACCAGTAATTCCTTCATCATGTTATTGGTAATTTTTCTTTAGTAACCCTGTGCAAGCCTCACATGCCTGACAGTCCTTGGTACTTTTCTCCCTTAACTCTAACACCTTACAACTAACACTAACCATCCTTCATCCAAGCTGCTTGCAATTAGCCTGAATACTGTTTGCATAACACCTTCCAAATACATCCTCTTCTATTCACTGAAGAACTTAAAACTAAGGCCATGACTTCAAAGTTGCCACTACAATACCCCTTTGTCCAGTTTGTGCCTCACTGACATGCAGGAAGAAGGCAGCTGCAATTCCTGCTCCACAGCCCATTCTGTTCCCCCATGGCTTTGCTTTCTCTGTCACATAGAACACATACCACTTGTCTGTATTCCCAAAGCACCTCACCATCTTCTGTCTCAGAATACCTTCCTGTCATTATCAGGTGGTAACTCTTACCTTCTAGAGATCTGTGCTTTCCAAAACACAAACCATCTACTTTTCCCTATTCTGCCCACTTAAGGCGGAGTTGTTTCAGTGCACCATACCACTTTCAAAGCAAGGGTATTCTTTTGATATTTTCTATAATCCCTTTCTATTTATCTCCATCCATCTCATACCTTCCCCATGCCATAAATTCTCTGTACTATATGTACTCCACTTGGCATACACAAGTGGCCATGAACTAACTGGTTTTTCCACTCTCCTAATTACACCAAATCTCATAACTGTTTCCAAGTGTTTCTCAAGATAAAAACGTTTCCTTATGTCCTGGCTGTGGATAAAAGTTTATAGCAAATTGCCACCATCCCATAGACTTGCAATCTAATAATCTCAGCCCACTAAAATTCAAAGAGCCTGCAATTAATTCAGGTACCTGTTTGCAGATACAGATCTCCATTTGTTCTGATAATCCAGGCAGTGTCATCACTTAGAGCTACAAATACAGCCTGGGGTAAAGCCTCATACCAGTGCCTTTTTCCTTTTATAGTTACTTTTCCACAAGCAAAAGCTTTGTTAGTCTTCTGTTCAATCTTCCAGAGAAGAGTCCCTGTAAGAGAAGCAAAGAAAGAACATAATAGCACATAATTACTGCAATAGCCACAGGTGATGTGTCCCAGCTACACCTAAACTAATAGGAGGGGAAAAGCAAAGCAAAAGCATTAGCAAAAATCCAAAGTTTAAAAAGCCCTTACAATTTTTTTTTTAAAGCAAGACCATAACAGCAACTGACTTTTAATATATAATAATATCTTAAAAAAAGAAAACCAAATGGAACTCCAAACTTAACTGCTGGCTTATACCAGAACAGTATATTGTCATATTAATTTCCTTTGAATGATTCCACAAAGCTGCATTTAATTCCATTTTGACATGCTGTAGTTAACCTGCTCCTGCATTAACACATCCATGGCAAACTGGGGATGCTAGAAACTTCCACAGGTTCCATGAAAAGCTGAGTGAATTGAAGGTTAAGAAATGCAGAGGAACAACCTTTTTGCCCAGGCAATTTGAGCCACCAACAACTGCAGCCTGAAACTACCACAGTCAAATCTGACACATGGCCATGCCTTTCACTTTTCTGCAGGGACCCTGCTGGACCACTTTTAAGGCTAAGACACTGAGCTGGATGAAGCCACACTCCCACCTACTACAAGAACTCTCAAATTGTTTTGGCTATAGCAAAGCTCAGCTACAGATCAAACAGAATTTCTTTCTTCTTAAAACAGATAGCAAGTCTTCCCCTACAGACAGAAGGGAAGACTGGCATGTGCTTTTAGAGATGACAGTGAAGAAAAGTAGTGGCAAGGCAGGAGACAAGGAAATTAAAATGGCTGAGAAACTCTGTATTTTCACTCCAGCCCTGGAACAATCTGGAAGGCCAAAAGTGACGCAAGTTTATAACCAAAACCTGCTAAATTTTAATCCAACATAATCCTCATTCACAACCATCCAGAACAAATGCATATGCAAATGTACTAAAACTTTAAAGTTTTTTTCTTCAGCATTCAAAAAGAAATCAAATCAACCAACCCACGCATACACAAAGCCAGTTCTACACTTACAAGAAAGAGAACTTTAAAATTGTGAATCACAGAATGGTTTGGGTGGGAAAGGATCTTAAAGATCATCTAGTTCCAACCCCCCTGCCAGAGCAGGGACACTGCTCACTTGACCAGATTGCTGAAGGCCTCATCCAGCCTGGCCTTGAACACTTCCAGGGATGGGGCATCCACAGTTTCTCTGGGCAACCTCTTCCTGTGCCTCACCACCCTCACAGCCAAGAACTTCTATAGCTCTGCAACAAAAATCAAGGTTTTGTATAGACAAGGAGCTCTTTCTTCTCTGCCTACCACTAAACTGCTACTTCTGAAGTTCACTTTAACCAAAGAAATGCATATTGAAAATCTCCCAAAATGCGATGTGAACCTGTGACCGTGGTCACAGGGGTTTTCAGGATGAGAGAGACAAGAATGTTGACTCTATGATCAGAAGGCTTGATTTATTATTTTATGATATATACATAAAACATTATGACTATACTAAAAAGAATAGAAAGAAAAAGCTTCTTCAGAAGCTGGCTAAGCTAAGAATAGAATAGCAAGAATGGTAACAAAGGAGAGGAGCTCTCTCCAACTCTGTCCCAGAGGGAGCTCGGTCCTTGATTGGCCATTAATTATAGACATCTAACATGGGCCAATCACAGGTGGACCTGTTGCATTACATAGCAGCAGATAACAATTGTTTACATTTGTTGCTGAAACATCTCAGCTTCAGCAGGAAAATCCTAAAGAAAATATTTTCACAAAAGATGTCTGCGACATGAACCTGCTAGAAAGACAGCCACTTAAACTAGAACATGGGATGCAGAGGTAGTGAAGATGCAGCCATATAACTGTGACTATTTTTAAAAAAACAAACAAAAAGAAATCCAAACAAACATTACTTTTACATGAAACAAGCCCTAAACAACCAAGTTTCTGGAAGTAATTGATTTGGAAAAAAAAACAAACAAACAATAAACTGCCTATGTGGAAATAACATATGCACTCAACTATATGTGTAATCTCATAAAGATGACAAGTTACATATAATTAAATAATAAGTGATACTAAAAAAAAAAACACAAAAAAACAGTCAAAAAACAAACAATAAAGAAAATGTCCAAGTGTCTCCAAGTTCTATATTTACAAGGCAACAGTGCAGCAGCAGCCAACCTACCTGAGGGGGAAACTGCCACCTGCTGGACCCCATCCTCAAACTTCTGCCAGCGCAGGCCGGCCGCAGGAAGGGCACTGCAGTACAGGCTGCCCCGGTAGTCCAGGCACCAAATGTATTTTTCTGAGACAACCAGGCTCAGGATGCCATAGCCAGGGCCAGAGTATCCCATCCAGCTCTCTGCAAACTAAAAACTGTAGAGTCAGAACAGTGTCAGGTGTCTTCCAAGTGCATAAGAAAATGAGTATATAAGAAGAGCAGCTCCCATGTTTTGATTTTAAAGAAACCGAACTAAAGTACTTTAATCAATGAATAAATTTGCCTTGTGTGAAATAAAACTACATCTGTCACTGTTCTCTAAGGCTGTATGTGCACAGTGAGACTGCTTAAACAACAGATTTAGAAAAACAATAAAGCCCTCCAACCTGTCATCCAGCTCCAAAGAAGGAGTATATAAAAATGTACAGTCCGCCTGTAGTTTGGGAAATTATTCATTGTCTAGGAAGTGATGAGCAAAGGGAACAAAGCTGAAGGGCAGAGACAGCTGAATATCCAGCTCTGGTACTCTCTGTATGGTAGAGGAGCCATGTCTTGCACAAATCTGATTTACAGCCTGCTTTCTTAAATTTTGATTGCTTGCATGAAGTGAACTCAAGCACTGCATACATCACCAAGGGTGGTTTCTGAACATGACAGAGTGCAAGAATACCATAACCTGAAACAAAAATCTTCTGCACTTTGGGCTGCAGTTGTTAGTAGATAGGACACCAACAACTTATACCTCAACCTTTATGAATTAGTATTTGGTTGATCTCAATACAAGGCTGTTACAGATCTAAAAGAAACAATTCCTCCACCCTACAAAAACTGCATTTCCTTCTTAAGACTTCTGCTAAAAGTCACAGTGATTCTTTTGCAGATTTTACAATTAACTTTAATACTTCTTTTCTATAGTATCTATGAGGATTACCCACAAATAACTATGAAAGAAAGAGGGATAACAGAAGAAGGAAACTGTCTACATTTTAAACAGAACTAACTACTGCTGGCTAGGGGGCAAAGACTAATCCTTATTCTGAGTATTTAGAGGTAAAATAATCCCTAAGCAGAAGCCAGCCATGTGAGATAATTAGCATTAATTCTTCATAAAGTCAGCTGAATTTGGGAACAGTATCATGCAGAATTTGGACTACTGGAGAACCAAACAAGCAGCAGCCTTTGGGCGTGACTGAGTTTTACTGTTCACTCTTTAATGGATGGGTTTCTAACAGCATTTTTGTTGAGCTGGGAATAATACAGCCAGAACAGCTTCTCTGCATTGCAAGCACACATCACCCATTTTGAAGTCAGATACATCACATTTTTTAGGAGTTACAACACATACTGTTGTATTTTACTTGTGTACTGAATCAAGTTTAAAAAATTGCTCTTCTAGAGATATAAAGGACAGTAACTGCAGGAATGTTTCTTTTTGCTTCTTTTTAAGGTTAAAGGTACTTCAATTAAACCAAAAAGAAATACCTGATCAGATTTTAACAGCACCATTTCATCTAGGCTTATCTTTGCTGCATCCTGTGCACCAGGCACAGCACCAACTTCAGGCATGCTGGTCTCTGAAGATGAATATGGTAATCCATGTCCATAAATATCCTCTTCATCACTTGAGGCAGATTTTTCAGTCCTACTTTCATGAGTGTCTGCTACCCTTTCAGCAGTGCTAGTACTACATTTAGCTTTGATTGCACTTTCAAAATTCCACCCAGAAATGGAACAGTTATCTGAATGAACATTGTCAGAGATGTCACACTGGAGTGCAGAAGGGTCTGACAGAGCACTGTGGATTAGAGAGAGCTGCTGTTGGTCTTCCTCACCAGTTTCATCACTTTCCTTTGGTGTCAGAGATGTCTGGACACCAAGTATACTGTCACATTCCAAAAACACCTGGTCTGTAAGGTCTGCATCTTCAGAAGATTTTTCAGTATCCTGCAGCTTCATTTTATCCAAGTCTTCATCTACTTTACACAATGTAGGAAAATCCTGCTCCTCCTCCTCCTGGCTCAGCTTTCCAGGAGAGCATTCATTGCTTGCAGAAACCATAGCACCATTACATTCACCACCAACACTGCTTGTCAAGTCTTCTGTGAGCCTCAGAGGAGATGCAGATGTCAAAGGATCTATAACAGCTGAAGTACCCATGCCACTGTCACTGTTTGGAAGTTTCTGTAAATCAGCCACATCTCCATTTTCTTCATTAATTAGTGCATTTGCTAACTCAGGAGACTGCAGGACACTGAAAGTTTCTGAACCATTATCTTCTTGCAAGATTGTATGGGACTCCATGCTGAACATGCTTTCCTGATCTGGAGATCCAGTACTCAAATGATCAATGCTGCCACTCATTATGCTGGAAGTCATGGAAAAGGAGTCTGCATTCAAGGAATGTGGACTGTCACCAGAAAGCTGACGCTCATAAATGGGTGTGCCTTCCAGAGAGCTGTGGTTTCTCCTTGTCCCACTTTCTGTTATCACACACACACACATGAAAAAGAAGGAGAAAAGTAGTATTAATAAAATCTATTAAATCCCAGTGCCAAGCAAGAAATTAAAATATTTTCAGAACTGGAGGAAGAACAAAGCTAAATCTAAATTTTAACCATACTGATTTTTTTTTCAACTTTAACATTAAATGATACATATAAAGCCAAAAAAAGTCTTAATACAGTAAACAATTAAAATAACTGAGTATTCACACTACTTCATGAAACTAAAGAGGATGGCTAAGAAAGACATTGCCAAATATTCTGAACAAGATGAATAGATATTACACAATTCCAACATACAACTGGACACAGAGTCCACTGTGTAGTCCCATTAACAAATACATTAGAACTCAAAGCATGTTTACATAAAGCAAAACAAAAGAAATAAACTCCAAACAGATTTAAAAAGACTTCATCAATTTATCACTTTTAAAGGAGATTTTCATCTTAAACAGAAATGGTCCACCACAACCCCTCAGCCATTTCAGAAGCACAACACCACAGAACACAGGAAGCCTGCCCAACACAGACTCTTCCATGAAATGTGCTCTCACAGCATGCAGTGCCAGGGAAAGTTCTGCTCCACCTACCCTGTTTCTTCTTTTTTTTCTTTTTCACCTTAATTGGCTTTACAATCAGTTCTTGGTCAAAATCTTCAGAGCTGATGGTGCTGAACCGTTGTGAGGAGAGCTGACCTTCCCTCTGAGCTTCTGGAAGTTGCTCTGCACACAGCAGAAAGCTCGAGCCGCTGTCCACAGAGTTCAGAGAGCTGCTCCTGCTCCGGGATTCACTCACCACAGAGCAGCCCCTCCTCCTGCCTTCACTGCTCAAGTCTCCCACTCTTTCAAAGCTTTTCTCTGATAGTGTTGGAGTTTCCAGATCATCTCTCACTGAAGAAGTGGTGCCATTTTTATCACCAGTCACTGAAGGAGAAGTAACCATTTTTCTTTCTGTTTCCACTGAAGGGCTGGATGATACAGATGAAACTACTGATGATGGGGTCAGCAATTTAGGACTTGTATCTGTTAAAGGATTTGACAATTTTGAATTCACATCTGAAATTGTCCAAGAGAAAAATAAAAAAATAAATACTAGTTCAAGTATAAATACTAGCATCATGTGAGTATGGGCATAATTTCAGAGAGTATTGAATGAAAAGAATATTTATGAAAAAAAATTTCTAAGCTAACAACATTTAAAAATAAACACCTATGCACACACACACACTATAAACTCCCTGCAAATTAATCTATAAGAAAGCACCTCCCCCGAGCCCTGTATCAAACTTCTATTAGCAAAATTCTGAATTTGTGTTTCTGTAAAAAGAACAGTACAGGTCTGCAGCTTGGAAGATCCAATTCTATCACACACTCAAGTGCCATCCTATAACTTTAACTTCTTCATTCAAACATTCAGTAGCTTGAAAAAAAAATCGAGGAAAATTACCAGATAAATCACTGCAGTGATTAGCAGAAAATACACTTCTAAAGGCTCCTTTCAAACTATACTTGAAAATTGAAATTAATAAACAGTCTCTAGAAGTTTCTGAGTAAAGGCCTACCGAAATGACTAAAGCTATTTCCAACATGCAATGACAAGAAAGTCAAGTTTTCCAGCACTGAATCAGACTTCATAGCACATTTATTAGCATTTTGCTAAAACAAAGCTAAGATGGAGTATTTAAATGCATTAGTAGTCCCTTTTAAAGAGTTCTAGTAACATAAATGTTTAACTCAGATGGCAACAAGTATGAAACAGCCAAATTATTTTTGGTATTTTAGTGAGCATTCTTTGGATTTATTTGCCAATTCTTTCTTTCTTTTTCATTGCTGGGAATGCTGAGATTTCCCCTGGAACGTGGCTGGTGACAGGTGGCACAGAATCAACATATTCAGCTGTTGAGACTGATCCTAAACCATGATCAGGAATCCAGACTGCTTCATGGTTCAGAATGAGCTCCCAAATGCACAGATTAGAGATGACTCGTTAGGTTAATGCTGATCCACTCTCCAAAAAGGCAAGCATATTTAATTTCTTAATGCCCCCATTCTCACTGCAGCCAAAAGAGAAGCTCAGATAAGCAGATAAACCAGATCTCTAAATTGAACCTATCAGAACAGATGAGTAACTCTACAGGACCTGGCAGGTTTTTGTAACAATCTGAAGGGATTTGCCTGAGGTTTGATGTGTTTCAGTTTTGTTAGTTTTGGGTTTTTGTTATTAAAAATGTACAATAGGCACCATGTTCCATGAGGTACACACTAATTTATACATACTAAACTTACTAATTTCTACACAGTAAGCTTACTAATTATACAAACCTATTGATGACACTCCTTCAGGTCTATTTGAAATTCTTATAATGTCTCTATCTCCCTTTAACAGAAAAATCTCATTGTTGGTACAGGACACAGACACAATATCACCATATCCTTCCAAGCCACCAATCAAAGCCTGTAAAGAGTCAGCAGAGAAAGAAATAATTGGCATTAGATTAACAGAGTGTTTGCACAACATGGTACTCTTAACAAAAGCATTCTCTGGATTTTAATCAACAAAAACACCACAGGCTAAAGATTTTTATCTTATCAAAAAAAGAAAACAGAGAAAAGAAACAGAAAAGAACTCTAATGCAGCTCCATTTTTATACTAATTTAAATTCCACAGATCCATTCTTTGTCCAACTAAAGGCAACTAAATATAACAACTTAAGCAATATACAATTTGGTGGCAGAAGAGTGCCACAGTATGAATATTTAATATCATTTAGATAAAAATATACTAGCTTGTATCTGCATTCATATGCGTTTTTAAGACAACAAAATAGCTAACACTTCACTGTATACCAAATAAAAGGTAATACATCGTTTTTTCAGACACCAGCAGTGGTAGAAGAGAAGAATAAATAGTTCCAAGCACATTTTATAGGCCTAAAATATCTTTTTGCACTAATTCCTAGACTGTGGGTTTCTATATGTTTCACTAAGTGTCAGAATTAATTATGATGTTAAAACCTTAACTGAAAGCTTTAAATATATGTAATTTTCATAAACAACATACTGAGCTATTTGGTGAGTATATCATTGCAATGACAACTTGAGAAGGGAGACAATAAATATTCTTGTTTGTTTTAAATAGGGATTTACATCACAGCCACAGAATGTATAACCAAAACAAGAGTCTCATGGCATAGCATGAACAAAAACAAGGAAGAAACAAAATATGCAGCCACAAGATTTATCTACCTGGTTCACAGTGTCCAGTAAATAGATGCTGTACTCATTCCAGGTCAGCACCCATCCCTCTTGGAAAAAGCATGAGACAAGCCCGAGGTGTTTCTCTGGAGAGCTGTAACTTCCTCTGTCAGGTGGTTCTAAACGAGGATACAGTTCAAAAGTTTTTATTCCTCCAGCAAATATATCCTTCAATATGAATGTGGCCTGAACAGTCCCATGAACATCAGACTTCCACAGACGAAGCCCAGGTCTGGCAGCAAATAGTGTCAGGTCACTCTGTTTACACAGGCCAGGTATAAAACATGCTCCAAATTTGCCAGTGCTAAAATGCAAAAGAATTTCTTTTAAAAGCTATATACTTAACTTTGAAACAATTTAAAAACTAAAGGCATAAATTCACAAATTATCAAAAGTCTTTGATTAAAATATCCAGTCAAACATCTGAAGTACAAATTTAGTTACAGTAAGAAAAGAGCAGTAATTCCAAATAACAAGTCTCCCCTCAGCTTTGGATGTCAGACACTACATCAGCAAAGCAAGTTAAATGACTCCTCCTAATAAGCTTCATAGCCTTAATGCCACTCTGTCCATCTCAAAAAGATCCTACTATGCACTCTTCCTTCCCCCAGAATTTACAAAAAACAAGCAAAACACTACAAACTAATGCTAAGGACTAGCAGCCTTTACTTGCAAGAAGCACAGAACAGACCCCAGCTGTTAAACCCTTTATTTCACAGAAACACCATTGCTATCATCCAAGAAAACCCTTCCATATAAGATGGACCTTGGTATTCCTCTTACTACTCATGGCCCTGAAAGATACATCATAAACCATCTTTCAAGGGTAAATTTCCTCTCCTTAAGAGAAACAGTCACTCCTGCTGTTCCATGACCGGGTTCCCTCTTCCTTACTTGAGAGGGATTACATAAGAGGAGATGTCAAAGCCACAAAAGAGGTTCCTAGTCTTCAACTCAAACTGAAGTGCTTACTATACATTCTCCCCGTTAACTCACTTCAGTGTATAAGAAAACCAGGGATGATGACTTGCTTTTTGCATTAAATATTACATCACCCATTAGACAGATTTGATTACAATGCCTGCTCACTGCAAGTCACAGCAAACAAAGAGGGATGGCAGGGGAAGTTTGGCAGTGTTTTCAGTTTAAAAAATGAGAAAACATCTTAAATATTTTTGCCTAACAGTGCCTTGAGAATATGATCGTGACATACTTGCAACCACATACTTTCTAAATAGGTGTAATTGCCATTGATGTTCAATCCCACACAGCTATGGTAACTAGCTTTTTATGACCAGACTGCTGTGCTGTATTAATCTTACTGCCTAGATGACTCTGTCTGTAATTCACTTGCAAGAATTAATAGATGAGCCTGCATCAGGATTTTATGAGGGTTACTTTTTTCTGGGCTGTGTTCCAACTTGGTTGACGGATTTCTCTTCTGTGTAAAAAAGCAGAGTCCGCTGTAAAGTAGAGACAAGCAGCACCTTCTGGTTGTAATCCAACTGCACAATCGAAGAGGGCTCTTCCAATACAAGGCTGGAGTTGCAAATACCCTGTCAAAGACAAACACACAATTCACAGGAGTCAAACCTTCCTAAAAATGCAAGGCGGTAACTAACAATTCAAATACATTTGTGAGCCCAAGAGAAAAAAAGAAAAGAAACAAAAAGCTTTTGAACTCCTGTTGCATGAAATTCAATTAATGAATACACACTTATGGTAGGCAAGAGGAGAGTTAGATTGTGTGTGACACACTATGAAATGTAGTTTCTCTTGGAATACTAGCTAATACATTGCTCTTGAAATCAACAGAACCTTCAGGAACTTTAGGACACATTTTCTTCCCTCTTCCCCACTGCCAGCTCGTGCCTTGCTGAGACAATCATTACTTTTGGTGGTTTCTGTCAAACCAAATTGAGGGACAATCACAGATAAATCAGGACAGATGTGGTTTAAACTTTTCTCCCATTTAAAAATTCAAGTTAGCATTAATTTTGTTGACATTTCAGGTCTGTATTAACTAACAAGATGTGAGAAAAATTCCATTTACTGGTAACATGACACACAGCTAGCAGCACCCAAATGTTACTTTCATTCTATACTCTAGACTGAGATGCTGAACAATTCTGGGAGAAATACTTCACCAACAGAGCCGCATCAGTCAAAAATATCCCTTCCAAACAAAAAAGAAAGTACTGCCTGAAAGCTGAAGAAAGATTTGATAGTTATTTCATGAAAAATGAGAAGGATTACTACTTCTTTTATAATGCATTACTTTTTAAAAATGATAAGGCAGTTCTGAAGGATATCCAGTGGTTGCCTTGCTGGGTGTGCACACACTGGGCCAAGTGTACACATACCAATAAAGCCATCCAGCCAAACCCATAACACTGAGCAATTAAGTACCTGCTGAATATTTAAACACACAAGAAACCTTTCAGAAACTGCAAATGTGAATTAAGATCCCTATAACAAATGCCCACCTGGTCTAGGTCTAGTGCAGAGTAGACAATCTTTCCTTTGTCATCTCCAGAGAATAATTTCATTCCATTGGGACTCCAAGCTAAAGCTGTAATGCTACTTTTGTGGATGCCAGCAACATCAAATCTACGAAGCTGTGAAACAATAACAAAGCAGTAGAAGAATGAGCTGAAGAGAAAATGGATGCACAAAGCCTATTCAGTGACTCCTGAGTGGTTTAACTGGAGATCAAGTACAAAAGTGCAGGTTCTTATAAAGTTTATTTAGCACAGAAAACCCCCCTCCACCAAAGAGATAATACAAACATGAGAAATCTCTCAGAAACATATTTGATTAAATACAGCTTTTGTAATGCAAAGCATGCTTTAATATTATTGTTTTATAAGCTTAACATATGAAGCCTAAAACTTATTCACAGCTTTTTCATCAGGCAAGACTGGCTGGGTGTAACTCTTACATAGGATCACAGTAACACTGTACTAGAACTGGCCATACTAGAGCTCACAGAGATTTAGGCAAATGAAAATATTTACCTGTTTGTTCCTTCCAGGTAATGAAGACACAAGCTGGAAAACTGCAACCCTGCCTGAGGCTGTGCCAACAGCAACCAGATCATCAAAACAACTCAACAGCTTTACAAAAGTTATAGATTCACACCTCCCCTGTTGAAACAAACCATACAAAGAACTCAAAGTTAATGAGACACCAACAGAGAGCTCAATTCAGAGCAATCAGCTTCATTGGAAGACAACAGTAAAAGCTAGTATTTACCTCAAAATTATATTTTTTCATCTGGTTTATGTGTCTGCAGTAGAGATAAAGCATTCCAATGCTGCTCCCCACAGCAATGTAGTCTCCATTGGTATCAAGTGCTGTCAGGTAAACCACGATGGAGCGAAAGCCTTTCTGGATCTTTGTAGGAATGGCATTGAGGAGATAATACAAGGGACAAAATTCCTTAAATATAACTGGTGAAGCCACAGATGCCATAGCAAGGATTTGCATCAGCAATTTTAAGGCTGAAATAAATACATCTACATGACCACATAAGGAAATCTGAAAGACAAAAGCAAAAGACATGTCATTGACTTGTGTGGAGAGAGTAAAAGGGTAACAGCCACAATCTAGCAAAAAACGAAGAAAAAATTCTCATATTTTGCTTTGCATAAAGAAAAAGCAAGTTAAACTCTTGAAGTGAATGTAACCTATTTTTAGAATAAACTTTTTTTTACCAAAATGTGTACTCCTTAAGTTCAGCTAACATATAAGGGTGTATGGTAACCACTAAATACGGGATAACCACTTTTCCTTGCATCTGTAAATTTGTCAAAGCTGAGTTGGAAGGCAGTGTTTCTTTTCATCTGCCTAGTGAAAAAGCCATAAGGACTCTCACACTGAACAATCCATGTGATGTATTTCTTCATTCTTCTGCAGCCTCTACCTTCAATCCAACCAGTGCCCAAGAGCCTGGGATATTACAGGGTTCCAAGATCAAAACAACACACCAACATTTGTGCTCCACTCCTTAATGCCCCTCAGCCCAAGAAAAAACACAGCTGAGAAGCAGTTCAGCTAGAGCTACATCTGCTATACATTCAAACAGCAACCAAAAAATTAGAATAATGTGGGAAGAAAGGGGTGAGTAAAAACTTAAAAACTCCTATTTTGACAGACACAGGAAAATATCCATGTAGCAACTGAATTTAGAAAGATAAGGAGCAAACAGGAAAAAAGTACCATATGTCCAGGTTTCCTTTTATGGATAAGAAAATAATTTCATGCTTGTGAGCAATACTGTAAATATACACAGGGAAGAATATCTATGAATAACAAAAACAAAGAGTCTGTTTGCCTTCTCCAAGAAAAACAACATAGAGCTCATCACAGTAACAGCATACTGGCAGAAAAAGTTGATCAGGAGGAACGACAAAATATTCAAAAAATTTAATTAAACCAAGCAATTTTTCTCAGCACTACAGCCTTGACAAGAACATTTTGCAGCAGTAGCTGCTACTTCTCCTCATGGGTGACTTTGAAACATGGAAAAGAAAAGAAGCCTTCACTCCTCAAGTTTTATTTTGCTATGAACAAGTGCAGTTAACAGAATGGTAGAGAGTCTTGCAGTTTTCCAACACAAGAATTTTGAGGAAAGTTTTTGACGGTTGTTTAAGATCTTAGCACTGAAGATTTTCTTTAGCTTCAGCACAGTTAGAACTTCCTTAGAGAAATAAAAAAAGGAGATCTGCCAATTGAAGTTAGAAATGCTTCCAAATGCTCACAATTACTCTGTGAACTACTCCTACTGCAATTTGTGATATATCCTATTGTGCCTTGTTTTTAACTCTCTAAGGATGGAAAATGTTTTTTGTTTGGCAGCTTATAAGCAATACATTGCTTGCGGTGTGTATCAACTAAACTAGACAAAAAAAAAAAAAAAAGCTGTTCTAGTTTAATATCTCCATTACTGTGAAAGACTCTGGTGCCTCAGTTTTCCAACAATTCCAGTTATTGTGCAAGAGCATTCAGCACATACACTTTGGGCCCTGCACACTTGCTGTCAATATAAAATTGCACTAAGGCCACAGGGACCGTTTGCAGGACATTGCCCATGCATGTCATAGACAAGACCACAGGAATAAAAACTGGTTATTGGGCTTCTATTTTATCTGCTACAAAAACTGCCAATAGCTACACTAGCACCAACTGCTAGAAGTTCCTAAGTGTGGTAAATTTTACTGCTTGCTAGAGTTTAGAAATTAATTCCACTCTCTCCAATGTTTACAACCTGTCATGATGGATTTCATGAAATATCACAAAGACCAGGTGATACACGTGTCCAAACTATTTCTAAATGAAGAGTTCCTTTCAGAGATGTTTACTAAGTTAACAGATAACCTTAGCCCATCATGACACTTCCACAATATTTTCACAAACCATTGATTTCCTATCTGTATTTTAAGTATCCTACCCCTTCCTTCAGCATTTTTTGCTTTCTATCTACAGTCAACCAAATGTTAAAAGAATCCACTGTTAAAGTCTCATTTGCTGCTCTAAATGTGCTGTTTTGCCACTTTAGTAATTTTACTAGTCAATGGTCTTTCTTTCTTTTCCCTAATAAAATAAAAAATAAAATCCAGTTTTTGTCCTGAGTCTCACATTTTCTAATCTTCCTCTGTCTAACCTCAACTTCTACCCCTACCCAGCCACTGCCTCATGAATTCTACATATTTTATTTTGGGTTTTAAGTCCCCTTTGTGACTCTTGCAATTTACATCTGTCAGCATCCAAAGCTGCTCCTGTAGCTGGAACCATCTCACACTCCTCAGTTGCTAGAGGACTTTCCAAGCCCTCAGAATTCACCCTCTTTCTTAGTTTCCACCACTTATTCTTCCAGCTTAACTAAACCATTAAAAATAGACTAACTGATTAGCAGCTCTGGAAATGTGGAAATTTTTATTATCTGGAAAAACACTCTTCCTCATTTCTCCACAATAACCCTACCTGCTACCTGATGCACATTTTGGAAATTTACATTTAATTTTAAAAAAGAGAAAAAAAGAAAGTTTGACAGGGGTTTTTCTTCCTACACACAAAAAACCATAGGAGGAATTACTTCTTGTCACATACTAAGTTAAATCTGAAAACTCTGCTGATAGGCAAGGGCTAAAATAAAATTCATAAAATTTATATACAATCTCTAATGGCAAAGTAATAAAAAAAATTTAAGATTTTGTTCTCTATAACCCAATAATCCTGTACAATCAAAACAAAGGAAAATTTATCAATGAACTATAATTTCTTGACATTGCACACAAATCAGTTTCATCTTGAGCTATTTACAGACTAACAAAACACTTCCATTGATTGTGTAAAAACATGTAAGTGAAAACTCAAAACCATACTTTTATTAAAAATACTACTAATATTAGGGAATTTTATCTACACTAACCAAATGTATAAGGGACTAGAACATCTCCCATATGGCCTATACATTCAAAACATCTGCACAAACGCCACAATTCTCTGCTTTTGAGCCTGAAGTCTTTAATATCCCTCCAACAACAGCTGTGTATCACATGTAGTCTGTAACAGCTTTAGGATTAATTGTTATCTGTTTTTCCTACCTCATTAATCAAAGGCAAACAGCAGATCTAATCTATTTTCTCAGGCAGATTTTGGAAGTGGATGCATGTGTTCAGTCTGTATCAGCCACAGTTTTTCTGAAGCACACAACAGTCATACAGGGCAAGGCAGCTGGTGCTAAGCAGCTGTCCTGCAGAGATAGAGTGGAGAGAAATACCACATCAAAAACAATCACCAGAGTCCTTCCTTCTCAATTCTCAGACTTCACAGTTTCTTAAACACTGCATTCAAGGTCATGCTTTGAAAAATAGCTTCTTAATTTTTTTTTTTCCCCTGGTCTTAGAAACAGGAATAAGGCTCAATGCTGCCTAACAGAGACAACTAAAGTGAGAGATAATCCTGTGGTTCAGCAGACAGGCAGTGCCCAAAGGTTCAGTGCCAGGATATGCCACAGACAGACTGCAGGAAACTAAAGCTGTCACTGCATCTCTCTGAGCCCAAGGGTCCTGTTTGTACTAGAGGGACAACAGCCCCATTTAAAAAAAATCTTTGACATTAAAACTTAAATGTAAGTTCTTCAGAGCACAGACAAACTCCCATATGACCGCAGCTAAACACAACAGTCTCTGTTCTCAGCTAGATCCTGCCAGCTAAAGAGAAAAGCAGTTTTCTTTTCTCATACTTCTCCCACATGCGGCCCCAGAGCAGGCTACCCCTCTGTCACATCTCCAGAGCTTTTCACAGCACAGTGCTGCAGAGCAAAGCACACAAACACACACCCTGCCAAAGGAAATCTGCTTCACGTGCCCTGCACACAGGTCATGGTTACCTGATTAACTCACACTTGGCTTTACACAATTCATTACATGTTGCATTTTCACCTTGTGAGAAACAGAGCTCACTCTCTGAAATTTTAAAAGTTTAATAAGGGATAAAAGGGACAATATCCAGCACTGGAGTGTTTGGGAATATGCCAAAAACACACAATTAGCTTAACACAGTGTTCTTACATACTGTTACATTACAGGGGATAAATAAATACTCATAAGAGTTTACACATATTCAAACATTCCTGTGAGTTTAGGAACTCTTTTGCTTGGCTTTAACCTTTAACTTGTCTGCATGCCATCTTGTAGATTAAATCAATATATTTTATTTCTTCTTGAGGCTCCATTCTGTTGTTTTGACACTTCCTAATAACCAGAGGGTCAGTAGCAAACTTTTTCTCTTGGTGTCCTGGTTCTCGTCACTGTTATCTTATCATTCAGGTAAGATGGTCCACAAATGTGAGAAACCACATAGCTGTTTCACACCATTATCTGAGCTAGTTACACAAAAAAAAGCATTTTAACATTACATAGTTTTTATTTTAATATTATGCTAAGACCTAAGATATATATTGATCACACTATTTTTTATATAAGCTATACGGTACATGCATAAATTGACAGGTTATATTATACCAAAAAGCAGGTAAAAGGAATTACCAATTGTACTATATCAAAATCTTTGTGATCAATAATTTGCAAAAGCAAATATATAAATGCAAAAGCCAATAACTACATTTGCCATTTATAACATGGCTCATGGTTTATTTTGTTTCTCTGTGACATAAATAACAAAACAAAACAAACAATCTGGATGAACGATGCGGAAAGGGTAGAAAAGGGGAACCTACAATCACTGCACATCCTTATAGAGATGGGAAAATCCAGCTGATGGTCTTGTGACACCCTATGAGACCTTCACAGAATCCTGGAATGGTTTGGGTTGGAAGGGACCCTAAACACCATCCAGCTCCAAGCCTCCTGCCATGGGCAGGGACACCTTCCAGCAGCCCAGGCTGCCCTGAGCTCCCTCCAAGCTCGCCACGAACACTTCCAAGGATGGAGCACCCACAGCTTCTCTGGGCAACGCGTTTCAGCGCCTCGCTGCTGTCACAGTGAAGAATTTATTCCTAGTACCTACCATAAACCTGCTCTTCTTTCACTGTGAAGTCATTCCCGCTTGTCTTAAACCCCCCCCCCCCTCCCCAACTTAAACATATTTTATTGAAACACACACATATGTTTCAAACCTCTCCTTCCCACCAGGTGCCTTCCCGCACCTGTGTGGCTGCACCTTCTGCCAGAGGGGGACAGAGCCCGTGGCTCCCGGCCGGACACCCATGGGGCTGCCTCGCCTCCCCGCCGGCTTTACCTCGGCTTATGCCGGATTTACCACCCAGACACAGAGCCCGGCAAGGAGAGGGCGACGCAGCCGCCCCGGGTAACGCAGCCCCTCCGGGTAACGCAGCCGCCCCGGGTAACGCAGCCGCCGGAGCCCGCCCCGAGTCTCCTCACCGAGCGCTGCCCGGGAGCGCCGCCCGCAACAGGCGCCCGCAGGCGGCAGGCCCCGCTGGCGGCGCTCGGGGAGGGGAGCGGGACCGGGCCGGCCCTGAGGGGTCCCCCCGGCTCCGCGGCTGCACTCACCGCTCCGGGGCGCGGGCTGCGGCTCAGGGAGGGCGGTAGGGAGCAGCGGCACCAAGCCCCGAGGCGGCGGAGCGGCGGCGGCCCCGGTGCCTGCGCCGCTCGGGGGCCGGGCTGGGCGGGGCCGGACGTGAGGAAACTTCCGCGGGCGGCGGGGTCGCCATGGCGGGTGAGTGAGGGGGGAGCCGCAGGGAGCGAACGAACGCGGGAGTAGCGGGGGGCGGCCGGAGGCGGGGTCCCGGAATTTCTCAGCAAACTAACGAGGTTTAAAGGGACCGTGGTGCTCTGCCCGGCCGCTGGGCTGCTGCTGTCACACCCCGGGGTGCACCGTGTCCAGCACCTCGCTCCTGTGGAATGGGAGGCTCCCTATGTGTTTTACCAGTTCTCTGTATAAATATCTAAAGAGTGGGTGGGTGGGTGTCAAGAGAATTGAGCCGGGCTCTTCTCAGTGGTGCCAGCGAACAGGACAAGAGGTAATGGGCAGAAATTGATGCACAGGAACGATAAACATGAGGAAGAACTTCACTGTGCAGTGACCAAGCCCTGGAACAGATGAGCCAGAGAGGTTGTGGAGTTTCTGTCCCTGCAGAACCGTCTGGACACAATGCTGTGCCCTGTGCTCTGGGATGGCCCTGCTTGAGCGGGGAGGTTGGACCAGCTGTGACCCACTGGGGCCACTCACAACCTGACCCATTCTGTGATTTTGTGTGGACTTTTTCGATGTGATGAACTCTTTTCAGGCATCTCTGTGGATAAAAGTTGAAGCCAGCAAACATTCAGGCAGGGCATTTGGCTTGGCTTTGAGCCCTGCTTGGGCTGCCAGGGCAGGGCCTGAGGTGCAAAGGTGGGGCTGCTGTGTGTGATCAGAGGAGGAGCAGAGGGTTTTTACATGGAGACACCATGAAATGAGGGCTTTGTGCTCAGCAGTAAAGCACCCACCACCTTCAGCAGGACTCAGCCTTTCCCCAGACTCTTGCAGCTCACATGTTGCTGTGAATTAATTCTGACATCGATGGCATGAGCACTGCACACATGCCATTGCTGCCATGATTTCTCTCTGTCGGGCACTGCATTAGCATCTGACTGTCATTTGATGTCAGAAGACTGCTAGGTCTGCCAGCACTACAAAGCCACTGCTTGTCTGTACTGCAACTGCACAGCTCAGAATGTGCTTCACTTGCTTAATAATGTGGTTTTCTTGCAAATAGCAAGAGATGAGGAATTAGACTTCAGGACCAAAGACAGTTAGTGTAAATTCCATTTTACTTTAATCAATATTTACCAGTAAAGCAGGAAATCCTTCACACAAATGGCTGCTGGACACTGATTTGTTTCTGTATGCTTTAAATGGCTTCAATATCTTAATTTTCTCATACAGCAAAAAGTCCTCCTGATAGTACTCCAAGAAGGCCTGTTTTATCTGTCAGTGCAAGAAAAATTAAAGATAATGCAGCAGACTGGCATAATTTAATGATGAAATGGGAGAGACTGAATGATAATGGATTTACTACAGCAAACAAAATAGTCAACATGAAGATCAGTGAGCAGTAAGTATGCTAATGCACATGAATAAAGATAGCATAAAGATTGCTTTTATTGAGAGATTAATGTTCTTTCTTCACTAGAAAGTTCTTTTGGGGGATGGGAAAAGAACATGTCACAGTGGATAAGCTAGCTCTTAGATCAAACTCTGCAGTTGCATTTCTTTGGTTACATAAACTATTTACATTCAAATAATATCTCGTAGTAATGATATTTGCAAGAAATGGGAAATGTTTATTTTACATAGTCAAATGTAACATATTTTAAATACTTACATAATGTACCAAGTTAAAAATAAGTTCTATAAATCCCAGCCCATGTGAGTTTCCTTATTCTCTTGCATGTTTTACAGTGAGGCATAAAAAGCTCAAGTCAAAAGTTGAGAAGATTTTAAGGAAGAATCAATGATTTTTACAGATAAAAAGTTTTAATGGTCACAACTTAAAACCAACAAGGAATCAACAAAAATACCACACCACAACCACCATTAAAAAAAAAAAGCCCACAGAAAAACTGAAAAAAACCCACTTTGGTAGAGCTTTTATTTTCATGCTGTAATGAGAAACCTTAACTAACAGGGCTGTGAGCAGCTTCTCCAGATCCCTGACAGCTGAAGAGGGTTTGTCTGACAGGGTTCTGACAGGTACAAGCTGAGCAATATTTTGCTGTAATGGTGCCAGATGTTGCTTTTGCTCTTTAGCAGCTCTCTCTCTCCAGTCTGAGTTTTCAGCTGGTGTGAGTCTGCCAGACTGGGCAGGTGTCTGCACACTGGCTGCTCTGGGGTCACACATAAATGTCTTGGCTTAAATTTGCACAAAGGTGAGTTTGTGGTGAGGCTCCAGATTGTCCTGTGGAGCAGCTGAAGCCTGGGCATACCTTGTTGGTGATGGGAGAACAACCTCCAGCACAGGGGCAAGGTAAAGAGGGAAAAAGTGATATCTTAACACCTGCAAATGTTTGTTCAAGCACATGTTCTAAGGTAGAGTGGTTCTGTTTTTCTCTGAAGATTGTGGTACTAACCCCATTTGCCCACATGGCCAGCTATGCTTTGTGCTATTTTTATGTAGGAATTCTCATGAGCAGCCTGTGAGTGAGAGAATTTCTAGGATCAGACTACAAGGATTTTAAATCTGAACTGCTCAAGTTAACCTATGTGTAGTTCTTTATGCTGCCTCATGTTTCTGTTTTAGATTTCAGGACAACAAACTGGAGATAGCATGTGATAACAGTGCCACAGAACCTGAAAAGCCAACCCCAAAATACAATGAAGAGCTGGACAATTGCTGTGCAGAATTACTTGAGACCTTAAAGCAAATGGTAATACTCATTTTTCAGACTTAGTAAATATGAATCAATTCCAAGCATGCTCAAATAACAAGGAAAGGGTCTGAAGTATTTATTGTAGGCAGAAAATTGGGATTTTCATTCATAGTTCTTTGGCTTCAAATCTAAGTAACTATAAATCCAGAGTGTACCATTTATTTGATTGATTGGTAAATTTCAAAATTGTTTTTACATCTTCTGTCAGCTTATAGTTCTACTCCCCCCTTTATAAAGTGATGTGGAAACAAATCATACAAAGAATGCATTCCAAAGCTGCACTTGTTTTCTGTTTCTCATCCTGGATATTCCCTCTGTTTAGAACAAAAGAAACAGCAAAGCATAAAGCAGTGCTCTACCTGCCATCAAATCCTTGCAGCTGCCTTTGATCAGACATAATGCAGTCATACTTTTAGCCTTCCTGCCTGCATTTGCTGTGCAGATCTTCTCTGGAGAGTGGAGTAAGATAATTATGTAACCCAGCATTTTTTCTGGATACCTTGCTAGGAATTAATGTCACCTGTCAGTTTGACAGGAAGCATACATTTTTTTCTGCCAGATACTGTAATTTAAAATTCCTGTTAAAAATAACTTTTACAGCCTTTTGCCAAAGTGGAGGCCCATTAAAAGAATGGTAGATCTAGGTTTTTGTATAGATAGGATACAGACCTCCAGTATTTAGAAAAAGCAGGAAACTGGCTAGATTTCCCTCAGATTTTTTTTCTGTGGGGAAAATGTTTGGGGATTATTTTTTTTTTCCTTCATGTACTCTTGTATTCAGACTACAAATGCATTGATAAAGTTTTTACTCTTCCTGAGGAACAGGAGTCTAAGCAGTCAGTGTTAGATTGGATACTAAACATAGCTACTGTGATCTAATTTATTTTTCATTCCTTAGGAGTTTATACAAGCTTACAGGTTCATGGATGTATCTGTGTTTTAGCTGCTTGATGTAAAGATACTGCCTGCAAGCTTCATTTTGATGTAAATATTCATACCCAAATGCACAAAGTCAGATGGACATGAAGGAAGTGATGGAATTCCCTATTTTTTGAAGCAAGCTGTTAGATCACCCTAGATATATTGTCAGTAGTAGCTTGAGCTGCTTTTCTCACCTGCTGCTGATCTTTTGAAGTTAAAGTCATCTTGATATGGTAATGTACAAAAAGATCTTGAGAGGGCTTGTGCTGTGCTGGTGTGATGTTTTTCCCCACTGCTAAATTGCTATAGGAAAACTGAGGAGGTGAAAAAGTGAGAGAGCTTTAGTATATTTCTACATGTGGCAAACAAAAGAATGTCCAAAACAGAGTCATTATCTACAGTGTTCAAAATTTCTGTGTATCTCATATTAAGTCTTTATATAGATTCCAGTTTTGATTCCTGTCTGGAGTTAAAAAAATGCAAGTTAGAAATGTCAATATTAAATAGCCTGAATAAATAGTGTGTTTTAAAAAATGCTTAAGATTATGGTAGCCTAATATTCCTGGGATATTCATTAATTTTCCATGTTCATCATTTTCAGACAAAAATACAGATGAAAATGGAAAAGCTTACTTCAACTACTAAAGCAATCTGTAACTTGGAAACATTCCACCATGGAGCTGGGAATTGCAAGGCTCCCTTCTTTCATACGTGGCCCACATCATACTTCTGTAAGTAAAATATTGATTATCTTAGCTAATTACATTGTGTCATCAGTGTCATCCAATTTATGACTGAAAAATAAGCCCTCTTATCTGGATGTCTTGCCTGAGAGGGAGAGAGTGCTGTCTCCTTTACAATTGACTAATCAATAAACACAGGAATGTATCACTTGGTTTAGGGTTACTGCTGATGACTGCCAAGCATTGTCTGACATGCAACAATTACAGCTTAGAACTAAATTTGTCAGCAGCTGACAGTGTCCAAGCTGCAACAGCCACATCCTCTGCAGGCAGAGATGAATTTGCAACTTGCTGGTGTTAAGCTGCAGGCTTAACTACTTAACTTGTTTCTTGACATTGAAATTAAACCCTTGAATGCAAAAGCAAGCTATACCTCAGTTAATTCTCAAGCAGCCAAAGAAAAACACCTCTGATCTCAGTGTCAATCAAGACAAGTAAAGAAATATTACACTCTACTGTTAATATTAATTCTTTTAGCATTCACTTGATGGCAAAAGGTACTGCCTCCCAGCTGGTATTACCCCAGTTTTAAAACTGAGTGAATTCAATAGAAGCCTGATTGCATGCAAACCAACTGCCTTCTTTGTGAAAATCATACTTCTGTGAAGCTCTGCCTCTTAATTCACTACCACAGTTTAGCAGGAGTCTTAATGTATCAGTTTCTGCCAGCCTCAAAGAATAAGAATGACAAAGACAACTGCTGTCAAAACACCCATTGTGACTGAATCATTTAGTGATGCTGTCTACTCCAGGAAAGACTAAATCCTTCTGAAGGCAGTGATAGTTCAGGCTAAGGTAGAAGCACAAGATCAGTCTCTCTTTAAAAATACTTTATGTGGTTATTTTTTAGGAATTCAAACAATGAAAGATTACAGATGAATTTTAATCTCCCTACCAGTTTTATTAACATAACTAGTAACAGTTTTTACAATAAATGCTTCAGTTTTGTTCTGTTGGGGTTTTTTTACTGTTGTTTTTCACTATTGGTATTACTTATTGGTGATCATGCATTGCTGAAGTGCTTCACAGCATGTGAGGGCATCCTTTAGAGTAGCTAAAATCAAGAGCAACTCTAAAATGTGAAGCTTGTATTGCAGGATGGCATTGCCAAATTTTAAAATCAAATTTCAGTTCTTTGAAGAATAAATGGATTCTTTTACAGTGGGTCCTGAGAACCAATACCACTGCTTATTCTATAATTAAATGTGGGCTCATGTAAAAATCAGCAGTGTGTAAAATACATCCCAGAGCTGAGGAAATTGTTTAGCATTTTATATTCTAATGTAAAAACATCATTAATGCTGTAATAAAAAGATGGCTTAATTTGGGGAATAGCTTATGTAAGGTAGGGTTTTTTTATGATCCACGTATTACAAGTATAATTTAGCTTTTGAATTGCTGAAATGTTCTGCTCAATGTGCTTGGGTTTTTCAATCCATTTCAGATGAGGTTTGTCTGAAGCTGTCTGAAATGTACAAGAAGGAGCTACAACTCAAGCAAACAATTGTACAAGACATTGCTCATTCTGCTGACCAGGATCTGATGATGGTGTATTTATCCTCGTGGCTGTACCAGCCTTACATTGACAACAGCAGCATGCTGCTGCTCGAAGCCATGCTGCTGGAAACAGGACACAGGCAGTGCTAGAATTCCAGAGGTTACATGGCTGCCTTCTAGGGATGCTAATATGAAACTGAACTGGCATGTTGCAAGGCTTACCAAGTAAGTTGATTTTTTGTAAAACTTATTAAAAATATTTTTCTCTATTCATATTTCTTACTTTGTCTCAGCTGATACTCCTTTTTCTGCGTGGGGCAATCTAGTTTTGGTTGTTCTTATCTATTTTAAATGCAACACAGAAGCTACAGGTAGGAAGCTAAGTCCTCTATAGTCAGAAAGAGGTAAGCACTGCTTGGCAATCTGGGGGATTCAATGCATTTAGAATCTACAGCAAAAGACGTTACTTCCTCCCAAGTCTGGACACCCTAAAATACCTACATGGTCCCTTTTGCCACAGAAATTCAGCAATTCTTGATCTTCCATGGTTTTGGGGGTTTTTTTTGGGTTTTTTTTTTGCAAGAATTAACAGGGCAAATGTTTTTGTACTTGATTTATAAGTGGAGGAAAGCACAAAAAGAAGAATCCAAAAGGATGCACATGGTTTGGTATGTGATTTTGAAATGCTGCTGCAGACAATAGTGTAAATTCTGGTTTGGTTTTGACTCTGGTGTTGTTGTGTACTTCACCCTCAAAGAGTGATCCAAGCTTGAACCAGCACCCAGGGAAGGTTTAGTACAACTCAGCATTTTACAGTCATTATATAATAAGGTCTTGTCCCTTTTAATTAATTTTAACTTTTTTTTTTTGGTAAGAGATGTTTCATGAAAGCATCTGTGAATAAAACGAAACCTGCTTTAGTCAAGGCTGTGTCCCATCTTGTTTGCTCCCTGTCATAGGGCTCAGTGAGTTTTTCCTTGGGTTACTGATACTGATGTCAAGTAGTTTTGGTTTGAAGGTGTCTGTCCTTCTGTACTGATAGGAAAAGCAAAGTCACTTACCTCATTAGCCCCAAGCTGAAACCTTGGGGTTAGCAAGGGAAATTCATCAGTTTCCTGCAGTAACAGGACAGACAGACATGAATTGATAAGTTTTCTTTAAATGTTGTTCTGTTAACAGTGAGGTTGTTTCTGGCAGCTAATAAGAGCTCTATTCTTAGCCCACAATTGCAGCATCTAAAAAGAAATTCTGCTGTAGCTCAAGGAGAATAAAGTTAGGAACAGTGTTGTTGGGTTTTGTTATTTTTTCAGTGGAAGTGTTCCACTTAGTTTAACAGCCACCTTAATTCATCTGAGTTGGGCCAGACCTGTGTCACTATGGAAACATCTCAGTACTTCAGAAATATTTTCCAAGGAGAAAAGATTGATTCACATATAGAACTGTTCTTTTAAGATGAGAGTAGGTGTATTATATTTCCCAGCATGTGCAAATTGATAGGGAAGGCAAAATTGAAGCAAGTTTTCATTTTCTCCACAGGTGGAAATTGTGGTTTGCTCTCATTTCTTAAGAGGAAAAAAGCTCTTCAGGAAGGGGTTTTCATACTCACAGACCCTCTTGCTTATTGACTGTTGTTGGGCATTGGGCGATTACTGCAAAATCATTGCAGAAATGTTTTGTCATTCTAGCTCTAAGCAGTTGATTGTTATATTTGTAGCTCTCAAATATAATTATTAGACAGTCAGTACAAAAGAGTATCATAAGGAATTGCTCACTGCAATGAAAGACTTTGAAAGACCAGCAGAACTTTGCTTTGTAGGCTACCTTCACTTACAAGGTAGGTGTGTATCCTCTGGCAATTACCACCTCCTAAAAAAAGAGGGGAAAAATCCCAAAACAAACAGTAACTCATTAATAACTCATTAATGTATCTTTCACAGCTACTCATAAAAAGCAACGTTTTGGATAATCAAATTCATCTTCTACTTAAGCAACCACAAAAAAAACCCCACCAAACAAAAAAGCCTAAAACTTTAAACTATGTTTAAAGGGACATAGTAGAGCAGTTTATTTAATCTGTAAATTGTCTTCTGTTTAGATTCAATTTTAATGTTTTTCTTTCTGGTAACAATACCATGAAAAAAAAAAAAGTCAGTGTTCATACTCAATTTAAGAAGAATTCTCCTGTCCTTGCCAGATTTGTCTGATTGTCCCAGTATTCAGCAATGAGGTGACAAACACATTTTAAGGATGTTACCACTTTTCAGTAATGTCTGCTCATTTAATACTGTTCTTTTTTACCTGCTAAACTTCTTGAAAGAAAAGACAGTGCCCTGGACAAGATGCTGGTAGGAGGTCTCTACAAAAATATAATCTGATCCAAGGATCATATTGAAAGTATGACAGAAATTCAAGTAATTTGCCAAGTTTTTCTCCCTGCCTAGAGCAACAGTCCCTTTGTAATATGATTAAAGAGTAAAAGGTAGTGTGGAGTTACTGCAAAGGTTCAAGTGTAGAACTCATAAAGGATGCATCATCTGAAAGGGGAAAAAAAAAGTGTAATACCACTCTAACAAGACTAAAGCAAAAAAAGAATTTGGTACCTCATTAAGGAAAATTATATCACTACTTATGCATTTTCCCATTTATGTCTATGTAACAGCAATTTTTAAAGGTGTGGCTGAACATTAGACAAGCAACTTAAACACATTTCCAACTGTTCAGTACAAATCAGATCTTTTGAGGCTATTTTTGTCTCAACTCAGGGAGTGCTTATTTCAGTAAGGACCAGCTAGGCTGTCACATTGTTCCCAGAATGCACAAGTTTGTGGATTATACTTAAACCTGCTCGTTTTTCCAGGCAGATTTATGTGCATCAAGTCTAGATGCTAATGAAAATTCAAGATAGCTTTTAAAAAGCACAATAACAGCATTTTGTAATCTCAGTGGCACAGAAAATGCACATTTTTAATATAGCTTTTATTTTACCCATATACAGCTTGCCAGTACACAGCACATCACTGCTGCACAGCAGTACAACTTACTGCATTTTGAGATGGCTAAAGAGAAAAGGAATTACATAACAAAAGGGAACAGTGCAAGTTTTAGCGTTGACAAGATTTCCACTTTCCACCCATCCCCAACATATAAAGCAAATAGAACAATGTTAATTCTAGAATTTTTGGTTGCAATGCTGCTAAATTTATATAAACATAAGTTATAAAAAGTACAGGGCATAGAAACAGTTTACAAATAAGTTAAATTTCAATTATCTCAGTATTCACATTAGAAAAATATACATTTTATAATCAGTCTTTTCCAGAAGAAAGCTTATAGGGTTTTCTAATTTATGGCTCCAATTCACTCTGAGAGAGCAAAATATCTTCACTTTGGCCACCTGCTTCCATTGCCAGTAGTGCTTCCACTGTTTCCAAAGGTATCCCTTGGGGTGTGCGGATGTGCATTGTAGTGCCATTGGAATCAGTCACAATGACGATGCCTTCTGCCTGAGACAAAACAGCAGTGTCTGGATGAGACAAGATAAGCCCATCTGAAGTCTGAATAAAAATCTGTTCGTGTCCCTGAGACAAAAAATCATGGCTCTCATCGGAAATCTCAAAAGCTACAGTTTCATCTACAGTAACTGTATTTGCCAGCTCGTGTGCTTCCTCTGTCCCACAAGAATATTCACTGTGGTGTTTGAAAGCATTTTCCTGGTTCCCATGAACAGACAGGGAAGCTCCCTGGCCAGGGTTCTGGTGTGACTCAGCCTGAGCCCTCTGAGGGTAGTTTATTGGCACAACATTTGTTGAAAACACCTTCTCAAGTTCCTGTATCTCATCAGTCACATCAGCATTATGGAGCTGCTCAGAATGTTCTTTAATTGCAAAATTCGGGTTTTCTTCTTGCAGCTGATGATATTTTGGACTGTGACCATTTTCTGTGCTCGTTGTCAGGCCAGTGCTCTGCCTGGCCCCTGCCTGCTCCATCAGGGAGCTGTGGAGCTCAGGAGCTGCCGGTGGCCCTGCCACGCTCCCGCTCACAAAGCGCGCCTGGAGCGGCCCGGCCGAGCCTCCTGCTGCCACAGGCAGCACCACTCCGGGGTGCAGCAGGGATCCTTCACCTGCCAGGCCTGCTCCCTGCATCCCTGCAGGCTGGGGATACTCCATCCTCATTTCCACAGTCTGGGAGAAGGTACCTGAATTTGCACCATCGATTCCAACTCCTGAATCAGCAAGTGAGTTATGTTCCTCTGCTGTCTGTAATGTACTTCCAGCTGTACAGCAGGTGATATGCCTGTCTTCTGAAAGCAGGATTTCTCCATTTAATGGATTAAAACCTGAAAAGGGAGAAGAAGTATTATTTTGTTGGGCAATCTAATATTGCATGCTAAAAAACCTGTATTTCAGCAATAGTTTTGGAGGAAAAGCTAGACTACTTCCCTGCTTTGCTTCTCCCAGATTAGCAAACCTGAAGCACCTTACAGGAGTTTCATAGAACTTCCCAATGAGAAATTCATTATAAAATATAAATATACAAATATAAAATCATAAATATATAAATACTAAAATTATAACTTTTAAAATATTTAAATTTCCTTATTTTTGAATAGTGATAGTTTGTCAAGTATTTCTGTATTAAGACACTTTACATTTAGAGGCAGTATTTTCCTGTTCATCCTGAAAACAACCTGGGCTCAAAGGCAAGCTCAATTTTGTTCCATCTGTCATGCAGCCAGTAATATTAAAAGATAAAGACTTTACCAGGCACAAACTTGTCAGCTGCTCACCCTCATCACTTTTAGTAAGTTGATGGAAGCATTTAAACTTGTTTAAATTTCTATTCCTAATCAAGCTCATCCTGGACTCAGACATGTCATCAGGTTGCTACATATTAATTAGCTGTGCTAAGAGCCCCAGCAGCACTTTTGTCCTGTGCCAGAAAAGGTAAAAACCATAAGAAATGCAGTGTTCTACCAGTTACTTGACCTGGACCTGACCAGGGTCCCAAGCCCTGAAAGTAGCTGGACAATAACTACTAAGCTGCAGTGGTATGAGCTGTCAGTCTTTATTATTAAAGCTCAAAATGAACAAGTAAGTTGGTTTGGTTTTGGATTCTTTTTGTTATGAAAGATACCACTGCACAAAGAAGGAGACTTAACACTGCAGAGAAGACTATTTTTAACATTTTGCACTGTAGACTAGCAAACACGCTACTAGCAGGTGCAAGAAAAATGTAATTTTAAAAATTCCTAGCCCAGAAGAAAATCATAGTGCAGCAAGAAGTAAGCATGGTCATGCAGAGAGCCTTTCAGAGAAAGAAAATCTAATGGAGGGAAACAAAAATAACCATTGACTGAAAGGCATACAAAGGGCAAAGGCACTTAGAGCAACACCAAAACAAGGTATTTACAAAGTGGATGGTACTGATAGACATATCTTACTAGAGATCTACTTCCCTTTCACTGTTACCCTGCTAATCTGAAGGGCAGCAGGATGAAACATAAGAAGTAATATAAAGAAAGGCAACCACCTGAAGACTGTGGTGCCAAATGGTGCCTCAATTCCAATACAAGATGTATTCCAATGATTGATACAGGACAGCCTACACCAGCTCTCCCTTTCCCCCAAGTTCCACAAAGCTCTGGTAATTGTGCTGTTGTAGCTGGCAGGGGCCAGAGGAAGGATGTGCACTGTGCTTCCTCTGCTCTCCCACAGCTGACACAAAGGTTGTGCACTCAGGGGGACAGGACAGACAGGGAGCACACAGCAGAGAACACTACTATGCTCATAAATAGTATCAATCACTGATTATCATGCATCCAGCACTGCTGTCTGCATCATCTGTAACTTTTCCCTCCTCATGAGACCTTTCCAGTTAAACAGCTGCTTTTGAAGGACCTGGGAAGCAAGTTAAGAGATGAAACTGGAAGACAAAAACCACAGTAGCTTGAAGAACAAAGATTTGTTCAGCTCCTCCATGAACAGAACTGGAAAATCTGAAGTTACCATCTTTTCCAAACAGCGTACACAAATTCCCACTGCTTTCTTTCACTTCATCTTGAGTGGCATAAGCATTGTTCACATTTTCTGTTACATCTTCCAACTTGGTCCTTTTGGCTGGTGGCAGCAGTTCTTCCCCTGAGCTCTGTCAATACAAGAGATGATTAGCTGCAGCCTGTAACACTTGACAATATTGGAAAAGATAACTGTGGGAACATCATGGCAGTGAACTGATGATCCTCGAAAACAGGATTTACACTAAAGGTCTTCCTAAGAGGTAAGGATTTAAACACAGCTCTCACACTTCACCAAAACCTCAAAGGGGACAAAACACAGCTCTCTGCTACAGCTATAAACAGACTGAAGCTCATCAACTGACTTGTCAGAAAGAAACTGTTTGCATGTCCCCACCCCAATTAGCACAGCAATCATTTCTCCACTGTCTGAACCTGCTGTAGGTTAGGCAGTTTCCTCTGATACAGGCTGGAATCTGTGGAGCCCCCAGTTACCAGCACCTCAATTAAGTTATTTTGTCCCTGTATCAAAGACCTGTAAGTCTTTGATACTCTGTCCTGAATGCTACCAAGTGTCTTCCCAAAGCCCATACTTACTGTGCTAGTTCATATGCCCTGCTATGATACCACAGCAGAGAGTATTTTCAGTATTTCTGAACACCACAAAAGCTTTACTTTAACATGACTCAGATAATATAGCATGATTTTCTAAGGAATAATTATGTATTTTTAAAAGTTTTAATTGGTCTTAGTTTCACTTGTTATTTTCACAAAGCTGTTCCATACCTCAGCTGACCGTTTTTGTCCCAGTATGTCCACAGGCACTTGCTCACTGACCATTTTAAAGACACATTGTGAATAAGGGTCTGCACCTTGCATCTTCTGTTCTCCAGTGAGTATTTCTGTGATTCCTAGAGATTCAGCAACCTTCAGAAACAGATATAAGGAAAAAAGTAAAAGTTAGCCTCTCAGATCTGAATACATACATGCTGAAATACAGATTAGTTTTCTTAAAACTGAACTAGAGCTACATCATATCTAGCCTGACAATCACCTCAGCTCAATGCAAGTATTTAGATTCCAATGTTTTCTACCAGCCTTCACACTGACACATGAACATCACCTTCATCTGAAGGTGATTGTTAACAGGCAAACTTGAAAGAATTATGGTTATATATAGAATCCAGGGACAGTTACTCAGAGCAGTGTTTAATAAAGATTATTGAGGCACTCCATCATATAAAAAACATTTAAATTTTCTGTTTAGAGTATCTCTGTGTAGTTAAGGATTTTCCCCTCTCCTCGTGTTCCATTCCTGTGCTTAGTCCTTACACAGATGTGCTACCATCCAGCTTCTCAAGGCCAGGTTGTTTTGGGGTTTGGTTCGGTCTTGTTCTTTTTTAAAGAGCATCATTCTATATTCAGAGTGCACATGAACACAGAAGAGAAGCAAGAAAGAGGTTTCATCTGTCTTTCTAGACACAGCTCCATAAACAGTGAATCTGGAGTCAATAATAATAGTTTGCAATTTTATTAATGTAGTCACTACCTTTAATGTTTGTTAATGTGACTGTGAACTGCATAGATGCATTCAGTTTGCCCTCGCTTTGCAATGAAATTACCTCTTTAAATCAAGGTCACTCATTTTAAATATAGACCCCCCCCTCCTTCTTGATCAAACATCAGGATGTGCTTTGATTAGTGGTTAATGCTAAATAAACCTTGCAGTAACATGCAGCTTCCTACTACTCTAGATATGCAAGGCAGGCATCAGCACTGCTAGAATTGTTTTTTTATCTTTCTAGTTGTATCCACTGACATAAACTAGAATTGAAGTTTTATTATGGATTTCTTTTTCTTCTTGCTAAGTTGTTGGACTTTTCACAATAATGCCTATTTTTGCTAATTAAAAATCTTGTTGTTTTAAAATAGATTTACCTGCATGAGAAAATTAATTATCACAGAAAATTAAAAATGCAAGGCATCTAAAATAAAACACACAAACAAACTAACCAATCACAGTTCCAAACAGAGTGCTTTATTACCTTAGCATCTTTTATTTCAACAGGCTGTTGACAATTCACAGAATCAGAATTACTGAGGTGATCATAAGCCATTTTCTTTACCATGTTATGCAAATCTTCAAACTCCCTGTACACATCTGGAAAGTAAGCTTTGGCTGGATGTCCTTTTTCCACCTGGGAATAAGAGGGGAATAAAAAGGGGCTTGTTTCTCCCTCCCCTATACTTTAAAAAAAGATTAAACTAAGATCTGTCAATTTTGTTCTGTTCAACATTTTAAAATAGAAACATTTAAGTCAAAAGACTGTGGAATATTCAAAATGCCACTGAACCAGGCAGCAAAAAGCAAGGCTTTGAGTTGAGACCTACCAGAGTTTTGCCTGTGTAAGACTGAAGTGGTGTGTGGAACATCTACATGCTGCACAATATTAATTTAGGAAATTCAATTATGTCTCTAAAGGAATCTTTTTACGTGTACTAATGGACATATCCCTAAAATAATTTAATATTTTTACATAAAAACTCACCTTCATCAAGAGGAATTCATACACTGTAACAAGCTTTGTAAGACGTGGGAGAGCCAGCTCCATTAAATCTTCATTATCACATTGTTGTATTAGCTGTCAAAAGCCAGAATGAGATTATTAGGAAAAAGCAGCCCACACATTATGCACCCCATTTTCAGAACATAAAATATCACTACTTTTTTTTTGAAAGATATGCTGTATGTTTAGGCAGCTTTAAGAATAGATGTAAACTAACTCCAAAATGGGGTAAGTTACAAAACCTCAGAATAGGTTTTACTACTCATGTACAGACAAAACTCAGTCCCACAAATGTTGCCAATTCATAGAAAGAACAGCAACCTCAGTAGCTTTAGTGGCCATAAAGGATCTATAACACACAGAAACCAAAGAACAAGTTGTGTTACTTGGATTTTAACCCCCATTCTATCCTTCGCCAAGACCTTTGTGGGTTTGTTTTGATGTTTTTGGGTTCTTTTCATTATTATTTCTTTTACTGTGTTGGAGGAGATACTAGTAATAGCCAGTAACTTTCTCCAGAAAAAGGGTAGCAAGAATATATCTACATGTCAGAAGTCCCTTTCCAAACCCAGTTCCCATTTTCCTTTTTCCAGTTTTCTGCTGGAAGTATTTTTTTCTTAAAAGACAATGTTTTCTTCTTAGAAGCCATCTAAGGCTTTCATCTTGTCCATACATAAGGATGTAAAAAAAAAAAAAATTTAATTATTCATTGAAAATAAATGATAAAAAAAAAAGGGTGTGGGAAATTCAGCTGGGGTAAAAATACTTGCAAAGTAATTGCAGAAGAGAACCATACCTCTTTTAACCTAGCTTTTCTTCTGAATACATTGTGTTCTGCTGACACACTACTAAGTGACTTTGAAGGGGACTGACCAGGTCTGCTAAGCCTTCCAGAACACCTGGACCTTCCACCCATCCTGGGCCGACCACGTCGCTTTGGTCGTCGGGGTCTTCCAGGTCCTTGTGGGGTTACAGGTCCCTGGCGTCCTGCACTGCTTTCATTTGGTTGTTCTGCCAGCAAGTGGCTGCTTGCCTCACACTCTGCTGCCTTAATTAAAAGGAAAAGTCTTTATTCACCATTTTAAACAGTTTTGAGGAAGACAGTTTTAAAATTAAGTTTGTCATCTATGCAAACAATAAACAGCATGTTAAAAAATGCAAAGCTGGATACAAGCATAACTTGCAAAGAAAGTTTTGGAATAAATCCAACACATGAGTAACACTGCTACTTCTGCATCACATATATGCCATTATATGCAAAGTTAGCATTTTTGAACCAGAAGATGTCACACAAAATAAAAAGGTAAAATAAACATAATGAAAAAGGTGGTTTAAGTGGGTTAGATACATTTAATATTTTTGAAGTAAAATACATCCTCTTTAGATAGAGGTTGTAGAAATAAAACTTAATTAGCAGTAAAACATAATTTGGGTTTCATTTTAACTATGTCAAAGCATGAAGACTTTATAAGAAAGGCAAAAACTCTGACGCCATGAACAGTGACAAGCCCAGTAATTAAATTCCAAATGTACTACCCAGTTACCACATTTCAAAATCCTGTCTTCCCTAGGAACACAGCTAGGAAGCAGCTTCTGTTATAAGATCATACAGAAAGTCAGAGTGCCTTTTATATGTTTAAGTTAAGATGATCATTTCAGTGTAAAACTCTTTAACTGTTCAAAGCAGTGACTTCTTACTTAAGCATCTTCCCCTTCCAAGATAGAATTTCTAAGAATGTTCCAGCATCTTTCAAGAAATTAGTTTATAATAGTACTGAGTTACATCAGGCTTCTTTGCATAATCTGTGCATTTGCATCCCAGTGTTCAGTAACTCCCTACTATTCTACTGATTAGGAAAGCTCTATAAATGGCAAATTTATGTCAGTTCTATCCAGGGATTAAATTACTAAATTAGTTCTAAATTTGACACAGGATTAGGGGTTGAGCATGGGGAATCTTGATTGGCTTCCTGTCTGTATCATACTACAATAATTCAGAGAGCAGACTTCAGTAGTCTGCAATTCTCTTCTTCCAGAGATGATAACTGAGTGGAGAGGATGAGGGAAGGTTTGTTTGCTGTAAATTTTCACTTTCCTGAGAACAACTTCACTATTACAAAGACAAGTAATAAACATGATACCCCTACATCTAAACAAGTACTTTATCCTAACCAGCAGCTGCATCAGCTGCAAAATGTTGAGAGTGATTTCAATATTAAAAGAGAAACTTTTCTTTGAAGTGACCAGCTTAGAACATCACAGGAAAAAATTTGCAGCTGAGGCAGCTTCTACCCTAGAGGGTGGAATTTCACAAGTGTTTAGTGTGCAGAGTTTCAAAGCCTCACTTTGGAAACCTGCTCTAGGAAAAGCTGCAGTTCACTGTTGTGCTCCAAATAAGAGATTTTTCTGTGATGACATTATTTCAGCAACAGAAAATGAGAGCAGATGATGTGCTGCTGTCATGTTAAAGGCTGTAACTGAACAACAGTGTTCTTATCCAAATGCAGAGAAGAATGTCATTTATGGAGACAAGGTGAAAACCATATGTCAGAAACACAGTAAGAAATGAACACTCAGTGAACATTTAGTTGTATGTGTCTGTGCAAGAGTGTTATTGCTGCAGCACTGCAAGAGACAATTTGATTTTTAAAGGACTTCAATGGGAAATTTGCCTAATGTAGTCTATCAGCGGATATTTCTGAGCAGTACAAGACTGTGCAGCTACAGAACTGCCATTCCACTTTCCACAGAATTGACAGATTTTCTAAGTAACACTTTACCTGTTCTCCAGCCTTTGAATGAACAGTTTCTTCCAGACTGGTAGCTAGTGCTTTTTCATGACTTAAAGTGACAGCAATTGAATCCAAATGTGCTGGACTCATCATTTCCTCTTCCACAAATATACTTCCATTAGGCTTATTTAGAGGTATTTTCTGAGGTGAAGGCTCCAGCTGTCCATGGTCTGGGTTAAGTTTATAATGTCTTGCTAATCCTCCTTTTCCTATGTAAGATTTTTCACAAGTCTGACATTTAAATGTCTTGGGTTTCAGATTATAATTTGAAGAACTGAATAATGCATCCTTTCCCTTCACCTTTCCTTCTTCATCATCTTCTATGCTCAGCTCAGAGTAGTCATCAGAATCAGACTGATGACCATCAGCCAAATCCTCCATTTTAATGAATTTATAATCTTTAGCTTTGTATTTGGGGGGGCGTGAAATCCGTCCAGAACGAGTTTTCACCTTCAAGGATTTCTTTAACTTGTCATCCTTTTGCTTTTTTTCAAGGCTTGGCGTACTTGCTGAACTGGCTGCAGCCACGGTAGGTTTTGGAGACCTTGAAGGTGATGCTGTGGCACAAGAAGCCCTCTGTCCATTCACCATCTTGGATGGGGGAATCTTGTCCCCAGACACTGCCCCGTGAGATGGGAAAGGCCTCTGCATAAGCAACTGAACCGGAGACTCAGAAGAACTATGCAGGAGTAGCTGCTGCTGCTCAGTTCCTGAAACAGGCTGTATCCTGATTATCTGGGGATTAATAATGCCAACTCCTGGTATGCTGGATTTCCTACCAACTGGCTGACTCAGCGTTATAGTTTTGGACTGGATTGGTGCCAACGATGTCATTGGCCCTTCAGTTTCCTTCATCTGTCCTGGCTGAACTTGGACACAAATGGCTTCCAGCTGCTTTTGTGGAAAAAAGAAAGAGTTGCAATTACACACATTTATTTCTTTATTAATAAATAAATGCAATATTTATTGAGATAATACACACATTCTCTTAAAGCAAAGTGTGAAGAAACCACTGCACATCATTAACTTTCCATCTTAATGCATCAAAGCAGATTCCCTTCCTTCAAGCTATGGGTTTTCCTGCACATTTTCTGCTGTGACTGTAGTTCAACTAAAGCATGTAAGGTTTGCTCTGAGGCCATGTCACAGCTTTGTTTCCTGCTAGCAGGCCTGTCTGGAGTAGCAGAGTCAATGCCATCACTAAGTCACGTTCATAACCTTCAGCAAACCCCACTGGGAAAGGGAAAACTACAGTCTGCTACATGACACAGGCCAAATACCCAGTCCAGCACATCCTATAATGTGTGTTCAGTTCACAAAAACTTAGTGGTGATGATTCACAGAATCAGATGCTGCTGTTTATCTCCCTCACAGTTTCCCTGCCTCATCCAAATTTCTGCTTCAGTTCAATCACTTCACAGCCTACACCCCAAAGGTGGGTTGGAAGCCCAGGGACCTGCAAGAGGCATGCAGTAACTTCCTGTGCATCACCACTTAACCACTACCCAACAGTTCTAAGCTGTTCTTGGCTGCACGTGTTGTCAGACTGAAATACTGACCACAGCAGCTATTAGTTACATTCAAACACGGATTTTCCTAAACCACATTGAAAGCTGTGCCTTTGAGCTGCGGGAGCGGAGTCTACACCCGAGGGCAGGTGTGACTGAAGAGAACGGCAAAAAAAAAAAAAAAAAAAAAAAAAGAAAAAGGATTAGACCCGCGGGAGCCGTGGCTTTCACCACCAACGGAGCGCCGCAGCCTCCCTCCCCCCAGCCCCGGGGTTACCTTGTGCGGGAGGAGGCGGGCGGCGGCCGCGGCCCTGCCCTGCTGCAGGGCGACCTGCTGGGCCACGCTCTGCAGCTGCCGGGCGGCGTTCTGCATGATGCCGCCCGCGGGGCAGGGCTGCGGCGGGGGCGCCGCCGGCTTCAGCTGCTCCTGGGCCTTGCTCACTTGCTCGATGACCCGCCGGAGCTCCGCGGGGGCCAGCGGCGCGGCGGCGGGACGGGCCGGCGGGGTTGGCCCCGAGCTCTCCAGCAGCCGCTCCAGCAGCCGTCGCTGCTCGCCGGCGCTCAGCCCCGCGCCCTCCGCCGCGCTCCCGTCCGCCCGCAGGTACAGCACGGGACCGCTCGCCGCCGCCCCCACGCCGGCTTCCAGGGCGGCCAAGCTCTGCACCAGCTCCTCCGTCACCGCCGGCAGCTCCGCGCCGCCGCCGCCGCCCTCCTCTCGCCCCGCCGCCCCGCCGGGGAGTGCCCCGCGGGTCCCGGGGGGCTCGTTCTCAGCGGGCGGAGGGGACGGCAGTGCCCCGGCGCCCCCCGCCCCGGGAGCCGCCATCTTGGCAGGCGCGGGCGGGCGGGCGCCGCATCGGCGGCTGCCCCCGGCGGTGTCGGCAGCGCGGGCGATGCGCGGGGCACCGGCGGCGGGGCCAATGGCGCCCCCGGCAGCGCCCGCCGCGCCCCCCCGGGGCGGGGCCGCCCGGCGCCGACGGCGGCTCGTGCGGGCTAAACCGGCGGAGGTGCGCCCGCAGCTCCTGGCCCCGGTGGGGCTGGATGCGGGACCCGCGGGCGGAGTTACCGTGAGTTGGGTTTGCCCGCTGTTCGAGCTGAGTCTGTACCGAGTCGCGGTACAAGAGGGACATGGAGCTCCTAGAGCGGGTACAGTGGAGGGCAGTGGGAGGTAGCTGAGATACCGGAGCGTCTGTGCGTGTGTCTCACGAGGAAAGGATGAGGGGGATCGAGCCTTTCCAGTCTCGAGCAGAGACGGCTCAGAGGTCCCCTTGTGTCTGTGTACAAGTACCTAAAGGGCCTTGTGCCAAAAGAATGGATCCACGCTCTTCTCGGAGGTGCCGACTTCTGGGATACGAGACAACTGATGCACAGAAAGTTCTACCTGAACATGCGGAAGAACTTAACTGTGCGGGTTACCGAGCACTGGAACAGGTTGCTCAGAGATTGCGGAGTCTCCCTCAACTGGAGATATCCCAGAACGGTCTGGACGCAATCCTGTGCCGTGTGCTCTAGGACAAGTCTGCTTTAGCAGTGACGTTTGGACGAGTTGCGGTCTCCTCCAAAGTGACCCATTCCGTGAATGTGTGCTCCGTTTCGGGCGGCGGAGCGGGTGCCACGCGGGAAGGACAGCCCACACGGCAGAAAAGAGCCCGAAGGGTCACCCGAGCCCGCAGTAGCCAACCCAGAATTCTGCCGGGGCCGGCCGGCCTCCATCAGCCGCCGGCGCGCAATGAAGCTCGGTCCGTGCCCTGGGCGCTCGACCCCGCACAGAGAGAGACACACACACCTCCCAAGTTCCCGGCCGTGCCCTTGTGCAAAGATCACGCCGCGTCTCAGCGCAACCGCGTGAGGTGGGTGGGAATCGCTGGGACGAAAAAAACACGGGAGAGAAAAAGGGAATTCCTGTGGCCCGTACGGGGATCGAACCCGCGACCTTGGCGTTATTAGCACCACGCTCTAACCAACTGAGCTAACCGGCCACTTACTTTAGCAGCCGCCGCCAGGAGTAATAAAGACAATCCTGTGCCAATGTTCCACCTTTCGTCCGAAGCCACGAAGGCGACGGACTGGGCAAGGAATCTCCTCGTCCCCAGGAGCACCGGACCTGGGCCCGCGCATATGGAAACACACGCTTATCTCCTCAGCAACACCAAAAGCAAATCGGAAAACTTTACCCTGCCTATAGAGAGATGCAGCGCCTGGTAGAGAACAACCGTAACGTGGAATCGGGGACAACTTCACCTCTAAGTCAATAGACTAATACTTCTTCAAGATTACTAAGATATGATTACAGTTTCTTTTAATTAAAATATTTGAACATTCTTAAAATGTATCTACTATTCTGGTCAACACGCTACAAGGATTTTGTTTTGCACGGACAAAAAATTCACCGTTTCCTGGTGTTCTGATTTTTAGTACATATGCTGTACAGAAAAGAACTTTTCTGCCCACCCTTGAAGCCTACGTTAAAGCACAGGATGTCTGTTTAGCAAGAGGCAAATACCGGGAGGCGGGGACAGGGAGGGGATGACACAGCTCTCCAAAATGCGGGTTTTTGGAGACAGCTCGGTGAGAACACAGCCCCTGCTCTCTCCCCGGGCTCTTCTCTGTGCCGGGCTGGCGGTACGGCGGCTCTCCCCATCCCGCAGTGGCGCGCAGGATCCGCCAGGGATCAGGCCATCACCGGGGATGAATGTGAGCCCGCCGGGGCGCTGCTCTGGCCACGGGAGTCTTGGCAACAGACAAGGCCCGCCGCTGGATTTATGGAGCACGTCTCTTGTCCCAAGGGCTCCCCTCCTTAACCCCTCACCCGCGGGCGGCTCAGCCCCGCCATCCCCGGGGAGTCGGGACGCCAATTGACACCTCGAGGCCAGGTATTTCGGGTTTTATTCTAGTTTGCGCAAAGCAGAGAGCTGGCTGGTGTCACACAAAAGTCTAGCCCAGTGATCATCAAAACTTTATACTTGCTATATACCTTTTAACAAACAAAGGCATCAGCATTCCTCGGTTACCAACTATGTAAGTTTTCTATTAATTAGTATTCAAACCACTATTTGGTAGTAACATCTCGCTTCTTGTGCTAACTAGTCCGCAGGCGCAGTTCTTTTTTTCCGGTTGAGTCTGGGGTCCCTTCTGGGTAGGTGGCCAGAGGGTTGCGATCTCACACTGCCGAAGTTTCCCCCAGTTACTGGTCCATTCTCCTGACTTCAGTCCTGATGGCTCTCGTCCAGACAGCCCATTCACCTTGGGATTTTCTTTCCTTTTCCTAAAAAAAAAAGATTTTACCCGAGGGTGCGACATGCACAATTCTGCCGCACCTGGGCGCGCACCTGGCGGGCAGGGACGGGGCGCTGGCACGCCGTGCACACTGCGCATGCGCGCCCGCCCCGGCCGTGCCGTGTGCAGCGGGCCGCGGCGCGGGGCCAGCGCGTGCGCGGTTGCCGGGGCGACTGGAACACAACATGGCGGCCTGAGGGGTGCGCCGGGAGCGGGGCCGGGTCGGGCCCGGCCGCTGATCCGCCAGCCCCGGCACCGGCGGGACGGCGCGGGAGGCACAGTAAGAGGGTACGGGGAAAGGCCTCGGGCTCTTTCTGAGGGGTGGTGTGGGCCCGGGCCCTCCATGGAGGCTGGCGGGCACGGAGGGGGCCGTGGTCTTAGGGAGCACCGCGCCGAGGGGGCTGTGGGTGCTTCTGCCGGCCCTGGGAACGCCGAACCCGCGGCCCCTGGGCAGCTCCCGGGGCTCGCATGGCCACGCTGGTCTCTGCGTCCCACTCCTCCGCAGCAGGGCAAAAATGGGTCTGTGTCTGGGCTCCTGCGGGGCATCACCCCGGCTGCCGGTCTGCGAGTGCTTTCTCAGAACTGCTGAGTGCTCCTGGTTCGGCACGCCTTGCTTTCCATTGCCTGGCATCCTTCACATCTGCCGTGTTACACCCTGCGCATCTGCCGTGTCTCTGAGTGCAAGAATTACGTACCATGGCCTTGAAGCTCAACTTCTTCATTTCTGCCTCCTTCATTTCTTTGGTTATTTCTTTCTTCCCACGTGTATCAATGTCATACTTAAACATCATAGCTTTTTCTTCCTCAGTATCTTGGCATCTTTGTAACAAAGAGTCTGCTGTAGATTTTTATAATATCCTCTTTTGACTACTGTAGTGCTGTCTTTTGTGTCATTTTGTATTGAATTCTTTAATTCTAAATGATTATTAATTTTCCACTCTCTCTAGTTAAAACGATTGGGTGTTGTCTTTGAGCTCCATCACTTGCCAATAATTTATACTTAGATTGTTCCTTATTTCCTGGGCTCTCTAGCCTCTTGCACAATAAACTCTTATTCTGTTGAATATTCATGGCCACTTTTTTGGGGTGTTGGATGAGTTCATATTGCTACAACTTGTTCTTCCCAACCTTTATTTCCCTTTCCACTAACGATTCTGAGCTTGAACATCTGTGTGTGCTGAAACAGAGGGGAGGGAGGGGAGAGGTTAATTTACATCCATTGTTACAGATGCATGAGAGAACTCTACCCAGTGATCAGGTCTCTGTTATTCTTCGGGGTTCTATGCAAATGTAATTGGAACACTTCCTTTAATTTATCCTCAAAGCTTTCAGTCTTACAATGCTCATAAAATTTTTAACCTTTTTTTCAGTCTTCTTGACTACAACAAATTCAGGTAATCCTAACTGGTAGTAAGTTTTGGTTTGTAGCTGTACAAATTTTCATAGCCTAAAGTTGCTCTGACCTGGCTTTTTTTTTGTTCAGTATGTGTTTGAAGTCTTTTGTTTTGATGGGTTCTTTTCATCATGATCAGGATGGTGCTGAAGTGGATTTTTAAGAATCTCCAGAAATCTTGGCTTGTGAATGCAAAATTAAAATTTGTTAGTACACCTGAACTCTAAATTTTATTTCTTCTTATTCTATATAAACTTCTGTGCTGTTGTCCTTACAATGTGTGATTTTCTTTCAGCTGCTGATTAAACAATAACTAACTTGTCATGGGATCATTATCATTTTGTCCCTGGGAAAAAAATCCCTCTTATTTTAGTGACCTGTTTTGTTCAGAGTTTACACATTGACTTTATTCATCAAAGAGACATTTCAAATACTGCAATTTTCATTCCTGATTCCACCCTTTATTCCATCAGTTGAAATTATCCAGGCCTTTGCTTCATTCTTTTAACTGGGTGGATCTCATAAGTGCCAGGTGAAAGCCTCAGTTGTTGGTTATGTGTGAGGTATTTATTTTGTCTACAGAGCTCTCTGTTGTGAAAGAATTGCAATAACAAGTTTTACATGCTTATGTGGAAAAGATCTGCAGTGCTGTAAGAATGTTCTGAAATGTGTGAAGGATTAAGTCCTTGTACTGTATCAGAATTCTGCAATTTAAATTCTAAACAACTCAACTTGTTTTGAGCTCTCCACTCTCATCTGGACTTCTCTTGTATGTGTAAAATACATTTATAGAAGAAAATATATAAACATAACCAAACAGTATAAACATGTACTATCTGGCTTGTTTAAATACCTGGAGATACTTTCAATAAATCTGTACAAGAATGCTTTCCCTGCATTTCTCTGCCCAAGTACTTTGCTTCAGTCACACTATGGCTGGTAGGCCATAGATATTTAAGATCTCATTTTCAGATCATATGATTTTGAATTTTTTTTTAATGTCAGAGAATCAATTACTTGCATTTAAGAAAAAAAATACAGGATGGCCATTTATTAGAATAAAAGAGTAAATCAGGAAATAACTAACTTTTTTGTGTCTGTCTTGTGTATATTTTGGGCTCAGGGCTGGCTCTGACATGATAAGAACATGTAACACAGCCAGTGTGTTTGTGACTGGTTGGAGGGCATCAGCTGCTACCAAAAATTGCATTTACACTGAATTCTGAGAGAGTAGTATTTAAGTAGTCTGAATTTACAATCTCCATCTTATATTTAGCAATTTAGATAGGAAATTAAAACTTAAGGTGGGGATAGAGAACATGGTGATTTTTCCTGACAAGATGTTCTTTCTTCAGTCTCAGTTGGTGAAGGCTGAGGGTCAGCTCACCTGGAGCACTAACCAAATTACCAAATTACAGCCAAAACAATTAAACTGTCCTGTGGCCTCCTCCCCATGTTGGAGTCTGTTAGAGATTGCCTCCTTTACCCACAATGATTTTCAAATTAATTTTGTGCCTTTAAAATGGCTCTACATGTAAATTGTCTCTATTGAGTGTATGAGATGGTGTGGTTTGTTTTAAATTACTCTTCTATTTCCAATTTTTCAAATTGAGATGGCCTAATTAGTTAGTTTATGGTGCAGCATGATAGAAAATGATCAGAAAACAGAACAGCAGATGATAAAAATGAGAAGAGCACCTGACAATTCTCATCTAAGTGCTGCTGCTGTATTGAAGAAAGAGGGGTTGCAAGGGGAAGGTTTCTATAATGAAAATACAAGCATTTGGCTCACAAAGAGAGAAAACACTTTTCTTGTTTGGGTTTGGTTTTTTTAAAGAGAAGCAAGTATGAAAGCTGGGGACATGAAAAGAGAATAAGAAACACAAATCGATTGTTGGTTGGCAGACAGCATTAGAGTGTCCCTGCCTAGGTAACTTCTCCCTCTGCAGAATTTCTTGGCAGGCTTTCTCCACTGTAAGGCTGTGTTTGTACTTGTAAATTAAACATATCTGGAAATCTTCTTGGACACAAGGAGCAGCTGGCATGAAATAGCCCTCATCTCTGCTAGTAAATTCTCTTATCTTCCAAAACAAGGCAGCAGGACAGAAACTGCTGGAGCACTGGCCTTAGAAGGAGTCCTCACACAGGCAGGGAAGGTGCCCCACCAAGTGCTGATTGTCACAGCCGTGTCCCTGCCAGGTGCTGCTGTCACAGTAACTAAGAACAATTAATAACTAATTCAGCCACACTGAATTCACTGCTGTCACAAAGCTTGAGACTCCCAGTTATTCTGACACCCAAAAAGGGCTGAATATGATAAAAGAAGTTTTCTGCCCTGCCTCCCTCAAAATGGCTGGGTTTGCATCTTTCTTGAATAAAGACCTGTGTCAAAAGCAACAGCAGCATAAAGCCAACCAGAACTGGATTTTGTTCAGGTGAAATTACTGAAAAAATTATCAAGGATAGAATCTGTAGGTGCTAAAAATAAAAGGCAATAGGAGGATGAGGTGGGTGAAGGGAACTAGGCACTGGGATTGGTAGGGAACAGTTAATCACAGAGCTGAAGGAGAATAAAGGAGGAAAGAAAAAAGTCAATTCTGATGGAAATTAGAAGACCTGAAAGTTAATATAAATAAAACTTTTTTTTTATAACCCATATCTGCTTCATCCCTTAAAGTTCTGCAGAATTAGAATTGACTGATTTTTCACATCTTTGTATTTGAAGCATTTAATTATCAAAGCCAAACATTACTTTTGGCCCAGAGCAAATCTCAAATCTGAATTTAATATGGGAATAAATCTTTAAAATCAGAAACTGCTTTGCTTAAAATAAAATATATAAAAAACCCCAAACAAACCAAACAATACCTCCACAAAAAACCCCAACAAATTTCCCATTGTTCCCATGTTGGAACAATGATTCCATGATACACTTACTTTCCAAGATAATTTTGTTTTCAGTACATTGTAAATAGAGGGAGTGTTTTGTTTTGTTTTGTCTTGGTGAAAGAAGCAAAGAATAAATTCAAATATGAGTTTCTAATATGCTGCAGGATAAAAAAAGGTAGGAAGAGCTGTGTGGAGAGGCATCATGTCTCTGAGCAAGGAAGTGGTAGTTTATTGTCTAAGAATTATTGTCTTTTTCTTTCTGGAATATATATTTCTGTAATCTGGGCAGCAAAACTTCATTTGCTGTTTTTCATTACATGTTAACAAAAACTTTTATCTGAAAGTTTTCCATTAGTCAGCATTTAACAAGTAAAGTAAGGATTGATACACAGTCTTCATAATAATTGCAAACATACTGAAACAGTGTATTTTTGTTTTTAAAATACCAGTTGCTAAGATAAGGAGAGGGAATATTTTCTGATGTTCTGGAGAAAGTGAGCCTTTGGGAAGGAAACTGCTATGCAAGTAAACACATGAAGCGACATTTTGAAAGGTATGCATAATTAATCATGGAAATTGTACAGAAAACCATGTTTAAATTCAGTGAGGGAACACAAAATTAAGACTAAGGGAATCTTTTTAAGTGCACATGAATTAAAAAGGTTTGCATGTGGTACAGAAGGGGAACTCTGCCTTCCTGTTAGGCACTTGGGGTTATTTCCTTGAGTGCTCTAATTGATGTCACCCACTGTGTTAAATGGGGCCTGGCCACTGGGTCAAGGGTACAAGGATGAATGAGGAATAAATAGTTGATTTCTGCCTTGCCAAATGCACAAATATACTTGTGCTGTTTTTCTTTTATCTGTTTTTAATAATTGAAGGAAATGTGTCAGTCCTCTTCTTGGGTAATACTTTTTTCAGCCTCTTTAAGTACTGTTGTAATGCAGGTTAAAACCAGTGCATTTATCCTTAGTCAATGTATAGCATTAGCTCTCCTTCATGTTTGCATTTATATTTACATCCATCACTCAGATGTTATATGTTATATATATATGTTATATATATATATCACAAAACAGGTGCATTTATCAGTTAGGGAAATGGAGCAGAGGGCTGTGTGTAAGTAGACATAGACTTGGCATTGTCCTCCAAGTATCCAAGTGCCAACCAGTGCCTCTTGGGTTACTGATTTTATATTCTCAGTTAAATATATCAAGTTCCTAATGAAAGCACTGGGAATGACTCATTTGTACATACAAAGTGAAATGGGACATTTTGCTCTTAGGTGAGATTTCAAAATGTAACTCATAGCTTCAAAGAATATCAGTTAAAAAAAGAGAAATATCTTCAAGTAATGTGTCTTCTGATCCTCTGTTATATTGTTAGAGATCTGTTGGTCAATTTATACACTACCTACAACTGACAGGATTGTCCACTTTATGATTAAAACAGTATTTAAACTGTTATTTAATTATATTTAGTATTTAAACTATCTGCTTAACTGTATCAAGGGCAGATGTATACAACTCAGTGGAAAGGCACTGCAGACTCTGTCATCTTTTCATCTAAAATGTCTTTTAGGCCTTTAACCCTTTGATAAATTGACTGACAAATTCTTTTGATGAAGAATTTCTCTTTTAACATTATTTTAAACAGAATCTGCCCATACATGGTATTTCTCCTCATTTCAAAGTGGAAAATATTGTTTTGGTGTTCAGCTGTACGTCTGACTGGGAAAAGACGTATGTCCTGCTCTGATCCATTCAATAGTGTGCAAAGCTCTTTGTTTCCTGCTTCCTCCCAGAGTTTCTGTAGCATGGCTTTTTTGTTTATTAAAGCCTAGGAGGGCAATGAAATAATATACACAATCATTGAATAGTGTCTATTTTTCATGTAAGAGGTTTCCATCAAAACTTAATTTTCAATGTTAAATTTGGCAATGCATCCCACTGAGCAATGTTTGGAATGTATGCTACAGCAGCACAGAGTAAACAGCATCATCCATACTCCTGTGCAACACAGAATTCCTGCTGGGAGCTCCTTGGTGTCCTAACTGGTGTCTGGGGCACAACACATTACTACTTTATTCTTGGGGTGAGCCCAGCTGCTCCAAGCTGCAGGAAGGAATAAAGCCATTTACTAATTACTGATCTCCTCAGTAAAGAAACAGGAAGGAAACAATTTATCAGGCCCTGCATTTCAAAGTTCAGTGACAGACTAAAGTTCTGACAGCCTCATGGCAGGGAAAAAAGTCAGCTATAGTCCAGTCCTTGGCTGCAAGACAGTCTTCCTCTTTTCTGTTTAATTCAACTTTAGTATAGCACAAGTGAATAATCTGAGAGAAATACAAGCAGTAAGGAGGCTGACTCCACATCCTACTATCTTTAGTTTTACATAAAGTTGTTTTGTATGCATGGTGCATTGATTTCTTTCTTCTTTATTTGAACAATATCCAGTAACTTTTGGGTCTAGAGAAAACCTGTAGATTCTTAACCAGCTTTTTGAGTTTGAAACACATTTCTCAAAATCTGAAGTCTACATGTCTGCTGTTGTTAAGAAAGTCTGATGTAGCTCTTGCTTTTCGTGTCTCTTTTCCAACAGACCAAAATATTTCAACGTCAGTATTAAAATGAAAATCTAAATATATGTTAAGCATAGTTAGATTTCATCTCATCATATGTAAGATTTGCTGGTGATTTCAACCCACATCCCATATCCAGTGAGTGCTTTAACTGTTCACCATGGCTCAGTACTCTGGTTGGGCACACTCAGAGCTTATCTCTGGTACTTAAGGATCTTGGCTCGACTTATCAGTTTGAACTAGGGATCAAAGCCAACGATTTGGCAGCATCATTTCACAGGCAGCTTTACAGACATCCCTGTGCAAGCAGTTGAAGTTTGGAGCTCAGAGTTAGGCAGTAGCTGAGCTCTGCTTTTGGAAAGAGTTGTCAGTTCTAAAGTTGGGTTCCTTGCCTCATTAAGCACTTCAGTGTCTTCTGGGGACGTTCTGTCTCCAGAGTGATCACGTTTTATGACAGCATTTACTCCATTACTGCATGGTACATTTCATCACTGTGCAACAGCAGACGTACCCTTCATTATTCAAACCCTTGACACAAAACTTGTTGACTGCTCTGAAACATTTTCCTTGTCCTTCAGGCTGTGTGAGTTCTCTGTTGAAGGCTGTGCAAGCAGCACACTGCTATTGCCAGTCCCGTTTCTGCAGATCCAGGACGGCGCTAATCGTGTCAGCAGCCTGGCTTTGTGCAACCCTCAGCCTCAGCTGCTGTGCTCTTAACTGAGGGTAATCCAGCCTGCTGAGCTCCTGCAAGCTGAACTGCACATTGCACCCTCAACCTTTTACTGGCTGCCTTAATACAACATTGCAGGGGAGATGGGCTGTAATGCAATTACCTTACAAGAAAAACTGAAGACCTAAAGATGTCTGCCTCTGCAGGGCAGTGAAATGGAAAATAAAGTGTCAGATGTATTACATCATGATTATACTTTAAATTGCTGTTGTCAGCAAAATAGAGAGTTCAGATACTCATTGCCATGCAATAGAACACTTCTGGAGTTCTAAGTAGAAAGTATTTTCACATATAGTGCAGTGGCTTCCCTCTCTTTTCTTCTGAGTTTGTATCAGAATATATTTCTTGATACTGCACAGATATTCCCAGAAAACATGCCTTCAAAAAGCTTCATTGAATAAATCTGTTGACTTCTGCAGTGGATGCTTTGGATAGCATAACTATGATACCTCAGATGTAAGTTTAAAAACTTCCATGAGACAGCATCAATTAAAAATGAACATGTCCATTTTAATACTGATTAAACTACTTACTTTTTTCTACACTGTGGACAAATCAATGTGCAAGTTTTATTTCTAGCTTAAAGTCTCCTTATTTGTTTCTGCAGGGATGAAAGCCCCAGCTCCCTTTCACTGGTATGTGAATTTATGGCCATGACTATTTATGAGCTGATAAAAGGTATGTAGCATATGCTTAAAAAACATGAACTCTCCTTGTGTAGATCACAAAATGAAATTAATTATTTTTCACTTGGTTGTTCACTGTGACAGATTATAGAACTCACAGGGAATCTTGTGTTGTACTGCTTTACCCTTTATTTATGGCCAGTGGAATATACCCAGTTGTTTAAGGCATAGGTAGGTGCAGTCCATAGCCATCTATCCTACAGTCAAACAACCTAGACTGCAAAACACAAAATAATTGTTTTATGTTACAAAAAATAAAATTTAAACAGACTCTTTGTTAGGTCAGGGCGATTGTGAAGTATTAAGAAAAGGATTCCCATTTCTTTCAAAACTATTGAATCAATGAATAAGGATTTTTAGTTTTTATACTTAGTAAAATATTAGTAAAAAGGTTATAAACTTAGTCAGTAAGTTTTCTTTATAAAATAACATTGTTCCCTCATACCTCCTATATTTAAATTTCTGGAGCTGTTTGTCAAAGCAGGTCAGAGATCATAAAGCATAAGGAAGAGTTCCTCCAAAAAATTTAGTACAAACACTGATTTAAAATCAGTTCTTATATAAACAGAACAGAATTGGATACAGCAAATGAAGGGACTTAGAATTCATGAGTAAAAGAGGATTTTTAAAAATGAATAATTAAGAATTTGTAATGTCTTAACACTTGGGAGTTTAATTTAAATAACTGAACATGCAAGTGTCATTCAGTGTAATACAATAAAGACTTGCTCCTGAACATGACATTGGTGACACTGACTATTCAGATCTCTAACAAAAGGAGTAACTCTGTTTCTGACCTAGATAAGAATGTGAGATTAAAATTGAGTTATTTGCTGATTGCTGAAGTAGATTGCTGTACTAGTTTTAATAAGACATTTTGGGTTTGCTATATTTAGCATGGTATTCAGATGGAAATGAGAATCATCATTTCAGTATGTTCTGATTTTTTTTACTATTTAAAAATACAAGTTCTTTCAAAGTTTCCCAGAAGATGATTGTTTTAACACCACTTAGTTATAGTAAACTCTTTTTCTATGCCATGGTGAATCAGTTCAAAATGAAATCTGTTCAATAGTAATCTGAAATGCTGCAGTTACAGATTATTTGAACATTCACCTTGGCTTACCTGAACTTCTCTAAATTGTTGATTCTTCTTTATGGTCTGAATTTTGAGTCTGGACTGTGTTGCCCATGACACAGTGCCTTATTTTTAATGTTGTAAAAGGTAGTGGCACATGGGGTAGAGCTTGTCAAATCATAGAGTATAATAGGAAACTGAACTGAAGTGGACTGAGAATGAATTTTTAATTTGACAAGGAGTATGGAGACACTTTTGTAATTATGGAGAAAGTTCACTGTAATGCTACTAATGTGGAAAGCTGATAGTTTTGTGTTTTTTCCTTAAAAAACAAGAGATCCATGTTACTTCAATCAAGCCTATTTGTCTTTATACAAAGCCATAATTGTCTTGCTGTTAATTTATAGCAGAAGCATTTAATAACTGAAAAAGAATCTTGCCCTTTATTTAATCAACAGTAGCTTGGTAATGTAAAACAATGAAAAAAGTGGCTGAGAGAGAGATGTGGAGGATTTCTCAAGAGAAATGATAGAAGCCTCAAGTGCCACTGCCTTAGGATTCATTGTACCATTGCTGCCAAATAAGGTTTCTCCAGTGATAAATCTGGAAGTAGAAGAGCATCTGCTCCAGATTTTTCTAGTGACATGTAATGAAAAAGCAATTGAGCATGACTTCTTTTTATGAAGGCCCAATTCCTTAAATAAGAATAATAATCTAAATTGATTTAAATAGCTGCATTTTCTAATATCTTTTCACTATAAATGACAAAAGTCCTGATGTTGAAAGCACCATTTATCTCTATGGGGGCACTAGTACTACAATTCCCCATGTAAATGGTGCTCTGTTCCAAGTGCTTTGTGATCTAATCCTGCTCAGTGGATTATGTGGCTGCCTGGAGGAGCACTGTAATCAGCTGGGAACACAAGTCTGGCTCTGGGGCTCTGGCCTCAATGAGTTACTGTCCTGATAATCCCCCTCCTCCTCCCAGCCAATTACTCATACTACTGTCATCACCAGATCAGTACCTGCTTTGTTTTTCAGAAATGTGATCATTTCTGCCTCCCTTGATGGCATTGCAGCGTTACATAAAGGCATTACAGCAAGATTAAAAGGCCTTTGGAGCCTATAAAAGAAAAAAGCTGAGCAGTTACTGAATGGCTCTGAAAAATAGATAAATGTTATAACTGTAATTATTGCCTTACAGGAAGCTAAACAACACAGGTTAGCCTTGAATTTGCAATTCAGATGTGAATCACAGTCTTTTAACCGTGGTGGTAACTTGAGGTGATTGATAGAAATCTTTAACCTGAAGGACAATTACTTTGAGTGGAAAGGAAATGAGATATTTAGAAGAACTGCAATGAAATATTGCAGTTCTGCAAGAACTCGGGGAAAGAGATACTGCAAGTAATACATGCAGTAAAAACTGAGGCATCTTACAGAGTATTGAATTGACAATTGTTAGTGCATACTGAAATATAAATTATGTCAGAAGTCAAGTGGAAAATGAATCACAAAGCTAGCCACAGATTACATATAAAAGAAGGATAATTGAAAAAGGTGATATCAATGCACCTCTGGAAGCAGAAGTCTATGATATTTGTATTCTATTTGTTCTTCACAAAATAGGACTCACACAACTTGAAATTTTATTCCAGGAAGGAGAAAGCTGTTGCCTTAAAAAAAAAACAAACCAGGGACAACATGTAACAGATATGCAAATCTCTAGGTTGTGTATATAGGTTAAAGTCCTGGTTCAGCAACAGCTCTGCAGCAAATGTAGCATACTTTTATTTCAGTCTTCTCTAGGCAGAAACAGAATTGTCTGGGGCAGCCCTGACTGCTGCAGGGAGAGAAAAGGCCCTGGCCCAGATCAATGTCTGCCTGCAGCAGAGCCCTGGGGGGCAGCAGGCAGCCAGAGCTGCTGCCAGCACCCCAAAGGAGCTCTGGTTCCTGCTGAGGAGCCCTCTGGGAGGGATGGCCCTTGCAACCCTCTGGTAGCCCTGGTGAGAGCAGGAGCACAAAGCCTGGCCTCTCCTGCCTGGACTTGCCCATTCCCCATTCCCATATCTGGAGCTGTTGTCTCACCATGATGGCAAAATTTAATTATTTACTGTTATGTTGATAAGTTTGAAAAAAGTGCTGGTTTCTTTTAGTATTTTTTGTTTTTTACAAATAACTGGAAGCACTGATAATGTTTATATTTTTACTGAATTCTTCTCTCTGCTGTGTTTGTATTAGTACAGAAATGGGATATTTCAGAGTGATGAGCAACAAGAAAACATAATAATAAAGGTAATTAAATTTATATGAGGATATTTAACTAAAAGTGATGTATATAAGTATTTTTCTCTTTACCCTGAGAAGGTAATGTTTATTCATGAACAAAGGTACAGTTTTTTAAGAAATATATAGACAGTTACTGTATTCCTGATCTAGGGGAATGAACAAACAATTTTGTTACTGGCTAAAAACTGAAATGACTGAGATGCTTTGCACCCTGTATGTGTTCCCTCCAACCTGAAACCTGTTCTTTATCCTCTGTTAATATGTATTTTCATTTCTGTGTTAATCTAGACACAGGAAATAGAGTTCAGTTTTTCAGCTCTTTCTTTCTACATTCAATTCCTACAGTTAGTGGAAGTCACACAAACAAAAGAGAGCAGAAGATAGTGGCTTTCAGAAGATTTAATTGTAACCATCTCTCTTGACAGTTCCAGAAAGTTATTTTGCTGATGTTTGAAAAGCAAGGATTTTTAAATTCGGTTTATGAAATTTTATTTTCTGAAGATAAATTTTTGAGTCATAGAAGTGTAGAGGAGAAGCCAAAGCCACCTATTACATTACTGCTAAACAGAAGAACTTTAATAACTTAATCTAGATGTCCTATTTAGCAGCCTTTCCTTCTGTGATAGTCCCTATGCTCTTAGACCTTTCTTTTCATGATGTACAGAAAGTATTTGAATTACATCCTATGGACACAGATACCTTCATGCCTGGACCCTACTCACTGTTTTAATGCAGCTTTACTGCTGTGATACTGCCCCTGGATTTTGGAAAGTTTCTTCTTTAAGTCATCTGTGATTTCTTTTACAATGACTATTTTACAGTCATTGCTTGAATATTTTACTGTTTGTAATCTGTGGAAATACTTTATTTATCTCTGCAGCAGAACAGCCTGAAGTTAAGAGAATTTGGATCTTGTAGGAGTATCTGTTCTCAGCAGGCACACAGTACCTCCCCATGCTGGTACTGAGCACCTGAATGTCTGCTTACAAAAGGGCTCTGTAGTTACAGAATTGGCATGTGGAGTCCTGGCTGTGTTTTCTATGAAATCACAAGGTACTGTGTTCAGTGGAGGGTTTTGCTTATCATTAATCAAGATAATCAAAGGTAAATAACTCAAATTAGGAGCATGTGGTTTGGATAATGTGATCTTCGTTTCCATGGATTTGTAGAAGAAGCTTCTGTGCTTAGTGTGCAGGGTTCATGAGGCAGTAATCCCATCTGGTCTGGCACTCCCTTCACCCTGTGGCAGGTTAGTAATAAAGCAGTTCAGGAGAACACAGTACAAACAAAAGTGATTTACAAAGGAACATTTTTGAACATCTTTCCCCAATCACGTAGTATTTAGTAAAAATGTATTTTCTCTGCTTTATCTCTGTGTAGAGTATGGCTCATTTCTTCTCATGAGCATCACAAACTATCCTCAGTCTTGTTAATGCACTTAATGGTAAAATTTTTCCTACTTTTTTTGGACTTTCTAACACTTTCTGCAAAAACAGGAGATTAGAGAATACGCTTCCTCTGATTTACAAATTTGATTTACAGTATAGTGTATCTAAGCCCCCTGTGCTCTTAAGATTTTGTGTGCTGGTATATTTTGAAATCAGGTTCTGATGAAGGAAGAGTTCAGGAAAAAACAAAGTCTTTTAAGATTTTTGGTCATAATGAAACTATAACTTAAAACATTTGTCACTGGTCTTCAAGAAAAAAGCAAAAATACCCACCATGAGTATTTCTCCAATATCTTTGTGCCCTAGCAACAGCAGCAGTTCTTTATTCTCCTCCCACACTGCTGTCTCTGATATGCAACCAGGACTGATAACATTTGCTTTGCTTCTTTCCTCCTCCACATGGCAAGTGCAGCTGCTGCCATCACCATCACATTAAATGACAACCATTATGCTTTGCCTGCTAACTTGTAGAAACATTTCTACTTCTCCAGCCAGAAAACTGTTAAAAGAAAAATCCCAAATGTGGCAGTACTCTTGCAAAGTAAATTGGGACCAAAAGCTTTAAGAATGCCTCGTTTTTTCACTTCAGCTTGAATCAGCTGGGCTTTGTAGCTTTGTAAGAAAATTACATGCTGCAAACTTAAGTTTTCTTAGGGAAAACCCCCAAACTTTAAAGATATTTCCTTGTAGTTTTAGCTTAATGTAAAAAAATCCACTCTTTGCAACCACTGAAGGTTTTCAGAGATCTTACAGGTGTGTTCAGAGAGGAAGGAGGGATGTTTATTGAAATAAATGAATTACAAGAGATACAGTCTTGCCAAACTGAAGGCAATTATGGACAGGCCTGTTTCTTTTTCAGTGCCTCCTGCAGTTATTGCTGTTGAATGGTTGCATAAGCCTTTATGCTTTACAGCACATTGTGTAAGAACTTTTAGTCTTTTATTCAGCCATGCTGATCTTTCAAATCTTGTTTCCCTTTCTGTTCCCTATAAATCATGATTCCTGGATCACACTTTTCAGTGGCTTGCACAGTTGTTCTTGAATTTGTTACAGTTTTACATTTGACAGCAGCACATTTTTTAGTTCACACAGAAACTCGTCCCAGCTGCATGTCTTGGTGCAGCTGCTCAATGTGAATCAGATCTTTTTTCTCCTTCCTCTAAGCTTTATGAGGACACTCAGAGCAGTGTGCAGCCAGCTGTTTGATTGAATTTGCAAACAGTTAAAAAGAAGTTTCTCGTGTCTACAAAGGGGCTGAGTGTTTTGCTTTCAAGAGTCATGTGGTGCTACTGAAGTGTTTCTTGAATTATAAGCCCAAAGAAAAAAGCAACAAGTGCAGGAAATGTTACTGGACCCGACTGAAGTCAGATTGCTCTAATATGATCACAATGTTTCAAGGACTCTGCAAGTTTTATATTAACTGAGGATCAAGCTCAGGAATGCAGTTCAATTTACCATGTTTCCAGTATTGCTGCTTGCAAAGAACCTGTGTGTTAGGAATGGAGTGTTATAAATACATTTCTGTGTGCATACACAGCAAGAGAGACTGCTTGATTCTGCTGGCTTAAAATGAGGAGAATACATTGTCTTCTAGGATCTGCCACTTTACTAGAAGCAAACACGATTCCAGATCCATTGTCCTTCACCACAAAGGATGATCTCTTTACATATTTTTCCCCAAACCAGCAGGAGAAGGCAGCTACAGACTTCTGTTTAATAACCCAAGCTACTCCTTCAATGCAAACCAGCAGCTGTGTTGCTCTGCTGCTCACTTTATCCTCCAGTTGTTGATAGGTATTAAGCTGTCCAAAAATGAATAATTCTATCATGTTATCTTTCTCACAAAAAAAGGGGTTTTTTAATCAAAAGTGATAGTTCAACTGTGTCTTGTCTAGTACTAATACCATCTCTTACCTTGCAGTTTCCAGTCTCTTTTTCTTGGATATAATGAGCTGGACCACATCTCAAAAATCCATGAAGTGATAGGCACTCCTGGTAACAAAACTCCAAAAGTTCAAGCAGTAAGTATGCACTCCCATAGCTACTAATCTCACTGTTTCAGTGTCCACAATGGAGCTGTACAGCTGTGTGCAATTTCTGCTCAGGAAACCACCACAAAAACCTAAATCTGTTGTGCTGACACAAGAGCAGTTTCTGCTGTCCCTGCCCAGAGACAGTCACCCATTCCTGAACCTTAAAGGCAGAGCAGAGGAAATCTGAACCTGTCTTCATCTTATCTGGCCTTTTATTTCCATAGTGTCTTTAAGGCCAGTGACATAAATTTTTAGGAAAGAAAAGGGTTTTTTTCAAGTACTACTTACTTTTCTCTAATGAATGATTACCTAAATCAGGTGAATTATTTCTTTTCAGTGAATTGTAATCCTCCCTGAATATGCATGATTAAATGTTTTTCTCAGCTTGCTTAACACAGGTCAAGAATTTTGAGTTTTGAATCCTCCCTTTAAAGAAAGGGAAAGTCTTTTCTTGTGCACAGATTGCCTTTTAAAAGTTTCTGTTTCCTATGTGCAATGATAAAATATGACCTCAATGAGAGAACTGCTGCCCATCAAACCTTACAGCACCCTTATTTTCAGGAACTCTGGCAAGTGACTTCAATCACTTCAGTTTTGAAGACTAAAGTCAAAAGGTGAGGGGAGCATTGTGTCCATGTTTTAAGTGGCATGAAATTAAATTTGTTTCCTGTGCCATGTCTTGTCAACCATGAACATAATTCAGTCAACATAGTTCTTTGCATTGAGTCCAAAGCTTACCTAAAGCACTACTGACTCTATTCTTTTTGCCCCCACCTTTTTAAGACAGCCAATACATGAGCTTTAACTGTGCACAAAAAATTAAGAGTAGTAGGAAATATGTCAGGGCAAGTACCTCAGGATTTGTGGCAAATTTCAAAAGCAAGTCCAAGACAGGTAGTATTTAAGTGGAAGAACTGTCAGCCCATTTAGAGAAAGTAATTTGTAGCACTGAGCTTGTTAGCTAGAAACAAATGTTTTACTTAAGCTGATTACTTGGGTTTATTCTGTCTGCCTAAACACAGATCTTTATTTGGTCTGATGCAGTTCCCCCTCCCCCCAAATCCCTGACATACACGAGTTAGAATTTAGAAGCTCTCATATCTCATAATCCCCTCAGTAGATTCTTGTTAGAGTTGCTGTTACTTAAAGGGTCAGCTCCACCTTTATTTTCAAATATCATCATCCTGTTTTTGATGTCTGCCTTAAGTTAAAAAGTTTTCCAGATGAAGTGTGGCAGAGACAGGAATTATGCTTTTGCCTTTTCAGGGCTTCAGTCTACTTTTTGAGCAAATAAAATATTTTTTTAAAAAAACTTAATTATCATGAATACAGATGATATCAGGGAAAATTCTAAATGTGTATTTGACATGAAATAATAAATAATTAAATTCTGATAACAAATTCTGGCCAACTAAAACTTTGTTTATACATCAGCTATGTGAAAAATTCTCTGTGTATTCACTTGCTGTATCAACAAGGTGAGGTGGAAGTTAGTACCACACAGAAAACTCAAATACAGGTTTTTCTCAAAAAACCCTCAAAAACTTCCACAAACTAGCAAAGAATAATTATAAATTATTTTCTGCTGTACATTCAGCTTTGAAAGCATGAACTCTCCTTCTACAGGAGAAGCCATTTTTCCCACAAATTTAGTTCTGGGATTCATCAGTGTAGGTTTTCTAAGAAGTTCCTTTAGGCAAGATTTCAAGAAACATCATGTAAGGCAAATAATTTTTAAAAAGGAACAAGGTGAAGTTGTAATTGGCTGAGGGTTTTTTAATTTCTGATTATTTGGGGTTTCTTTTCTAATTGTATTCCTTAAGATGTTCTCAGAAAGAAATTGAATCTTGTTTATTTATTTTAAAAGCATTCTCTCAGGAAAGTCTAGGGAAAAAAATCAACAACTTCGGTCTCCACTGGGAGAATTACCAAAATTAATTTTTCTGGAGTGGCCAAATTGATTTCCTTTCCGACTCCTACATTGCTTTCAGTTTTCTGGAAACCTAAGGAAGGTGGTGGAACCCCTGTGTTCCAGTCTGTCAGATTTACTGGATCAAATACTGAGGTGTAGACTCTCACTTGCCCACTGAAGCACATTTGAAACTTCTGTTGTTTCTTCAACAGTCTGAGAAACAGAAGGCACTTCAGTCTTCCCTGAAACATTTCCATTTGACTGCTATAGAAGGAATAGAAGTGAGAGAGACCCAGTCATGCTTCTCTTGTTAGAGATCTAACAAGAACAGCAGTGCCTGATTTTCTTGCTCTGACAATTTGCAGGAAAACCCCACAAGGTTTGAGGGCTGGTTTCCTACCATTTTGATATTATGTTCCTGAAGGGGATCAATATTTAATTGAAGCATTGTTCTGGCAGAGCACAGAGAGTGTTCTGCATTGAACTTCCTCAGTACTTGTTCCTTTTAGAACCTGATGGAGGAGGAGGTTGGTTAAAAATAACATGAAAGGATTCTTTGAGTTCAAGTATTAGGAATGGAATGTTATCTACAGAATTTAAGTTTTCAAATTGTATTACAAATGACAGCTAACTGCTGTATTTTTTTTAGATTTAAGAGTTTGGGGTTTTTTCAGTTAGCTCTGGAAATTATTCCTCTCCTGTACTCAGTAACTTCCACCTCAGGTTTTACTGAGAATGTGCAAATTTTGCAATCATATGAGATACCTGATTTTAATGCAGTTTCTGTAACTGCTGAATATTTTTATGTAACTATAATCTAATTCAAAGCTAAACCAACTTTTTGCTGATTCAAAAGCAAGCAAAACTTAGCCACAGTTTGCTCCAAGCCATTGATCTTAACATTAATCAAAAGTCTTAACAGGGACTGATGTTGCAGCCAGTTGCGTAAAAGAGCAGTAAAAGCACATAGCTGAGAATGCATCAGAAATCTGGCACACAGATCACCAGCAACAATTTAACAGAATATTTCCTATCATTAAATAAGGTGAGAGTTAAAAGGCAATATTCTTAACTTACTAGGAAAGAATCTTTATTCCAGATTGATACCATTGATTTTTAAATTCCTGAGATCTAAAACTTGCATTAAATAATTTCTAATACATAAATTTGGTGATGTGTTAGAGAACATTCTCTTAGTTAGAAAATGAAAGTCTGTGCAAGTCATACTTGGCTGGGGGTTAAAAATCTTCTCCCTACCAAGTGTGCATGCAAGACAGGTTTGGCAAATAACCTTTCTGGAGGTTTTAATAGTTATAAGAGTTACTCTGCTCATAACTGGGAAGTGATCATCAATTTTTTCCATAACCAAACACTGGGCTCTGGTGCTGCTGCTCAAAACCCCAGCCATGAGCAGGAGGCAAAGGGCATTTTGTGTGAGAGGTACTGCTGCAGGGAGCACTGTGGAAAATGGGGCACTGGGGAGGAGCACATCACATCCAAGTGTCACTCAGCCAACCCTTAGGCATCAACCTGAGATTTGTGCTCTAGATCCAGACCATTTATTTTAACCAATTAAGATACACAAGGCAGTAAAATACAGGTTAACATAAAGATCTTGTAAGAGTAAAAATTAAGCTTGTTACATTCTTAGCTCTCCTCCTGAGACTCCACAGGGCTGTGCATTTGTGAAAATCATTATTCTTCTCACTCATTTGAGCTCTTCCAGTTAGTAGGCTTTTTGCTGTGGTTTGGTTGTTTTTGTAAGAAGAGGCATCTCAACACTTGTAGGGCTCTGTTGTGACTGGACTAGATCCTAATCCTTGTTCAGGTCAACTCTGGACAACTTCAAGCATGCCCAAATTCAACATTGTAGCTTTTCTGTGTGGAAGCTCATGAGACTCAAGTTCTTTATGAATCCTTTTGATATCTACTGCTTAAAAACAGTTGTCTAACTTATGTTTGTCTTCATGTTTAGAAGATGGTATTATTATCACATACTGTACTAAGGATCAATCTGACATTTATAAAGAGATTCTTGAAAATGTAAAAATAGTCACAGGGTAAATGCGGTGCAGACTGTGGGAGTATTTGATATTGATTCAAATTTGACTATCCAAGTTAAATATCCTGCACCACCTGCATCATGTACCATTGCTCAATTTATGTCATTTCTTCATAGCAAACTTTCAGAATCTCAACAGCAAGAATGGAAAAAACATCCCAGCCTTGGCAAGAACTTGTATAGAGAAGACTAAAGCACTTGAACAAGGCTCTGCAGGGAAACCTCTATTGCTGCTGCTTGCACTAGGTGTGCCAAAGGAAGGGCAGATTTCTCTTACTGGGACTGAACAAATACATGAGTTTTGGTGGAGGAAATGCTTTACACCAGTAAAGTGAGAAAACTGTAACAAGGGGAAACAGCAGAACACAAGGGTACAGCTAACTGCTCCTTGTCATGTTATTGAAACTCCTACTGCATGGATGCCGCTTTCCTCCTGTTCCAAGCAAAAAATGTTCTCCTGAACACAGTATCTCCAAGTAGAGTGACTGGCTGAGGTTTCCTGCTCTGTTACATTTCAGTGAATCATCTCCCCACATCTGTATGCTTTCATGTTAGCAGCTCATACTGATAGAACAGAGAACTTCAACAATAACGCAATACATTATTTGTCTGAATACTTAGCACAGGGACTTTTTATAGACAGACAGATTAGATAGATATGTGAAAAGTATGATGCTACACTTAGAAAATGAAATTAAGGACTGCAGGTCTGTAGGCAGGCAACACAGTGCAACAGTAACCTCCAAATTCTTACCTTTGGAACACTGAACAAAAGGTGCCATGAGCTTATCCAGTGTTTTTTCCAGAGAGGAAGATGGTGAGTTGCTCAGTGCTGATATATTTGGAGTTGAGCATAATGAGTAGCATTAAAATTGATGGTCTAAAAATAGGTAACTAACTGGATCCAAGGGAGCTCACTCTCCAGTGTTTTTAAATTCTTACAAAAAGAGAGGACAAATCCTACTACCCACATTTGATGGATTGTTCTGACTCAGATCTCCCTTACCTAGCACTATACAGGGGTCAAAGCTCAGATTATCAAAACTATATTCCTGATGGAGATAATTTATTGTATTTGTTGCTTCCCATAATCAGTTTCTGGAAGCCTCAAATCACAGATCCTGAAGTTTAAGTATTTTGACTAAAAAATATAAAATTTGATCAAACTGTGTTTGGACAAGGTACTTTTCTGAATTCAAAAGTGTTATTGCCACTGTTTGCTTCCCTCGTTAATATATCAGGTAGGTGATTATTCATACACCAGGAAAAAGATGAAGTCAGAATTTTTGTAAGTTTTAACCAGGAAAAAAAGGCCTACCAGAACATCATCTTATGTATTATGACATTCTGTGTATCTGGGGCTGTCCCCAGATTCTGTGGGGAGAATGAGAATGATTCTGGTTGTAATGAGAATGGCAATTTAATGTTCAACACATCATTTTTGCTATAAAATTGCAAATCTGAAGTGAAGAACCATATTGGAATTTTATTCATGTTTTTTATACTTTCAGGTGGATCTTACTCAGTTTGGCACATACAGTACTTCAAGGATATTGATTTCCTAGCAAGTTCCTTGCTGTTAAACCTCTGGAGACAACTTACACTTCTCTGGCTGTTGGATGAATAGGCAAACTTGAGTTTTCCCACCTGCTTTATAGTTAAAATGTACCCAAACTTTAAACTACAAACTGGCAAGTATAGCTCCTACCCTCATTCTTCCAGCTAAAATTCCATACTGAGATTATCTGTGTTCTGCTCACTTTTAATTATTTTTTTAATGTAGTAGGAGAAATATTTTTATTAAAAGCTGTATCTACAGCAGAGGTCTTAAGTTCCTTCCAGGTAAGTTATTAGCACCCTGTTTCTTAATAAAATAATTTTCTACCATATGGAATAGAGTGTGGTATGGGCAATTCAAGTTTCTAGATGATTGCTATTGATGATAATTTCTTTCTTCTTTACTATTGATGATAATAGTAAAGAAGAGGCTGAGAAAAGAAAATCCCCCCACATACCTTGTGTGCTGCTGGACTACAATTTGTGGCAGGGAATGTCCCTGCCAACCCAGATGTGAGTAGCTGCTGCTGTTCCCCTGGTGTTGGATATTGCAATTCTTTCCCTACTGGTTTTGTATTTTTCCAGCTGAAGGAAAAAATCTTTTAAAGTTACTGCATATTTTTTCAACTGTTCCATTTTGACTCAGTCCATGTGAAGCAGTTATCTACAAGAAGTCTATGGGGAGATAACTACACTAGTTTTCAGTGATGAGGTTTATCTGTATTTTAACAGTTAAGCCCACTATGTTAATAAAACAAAACTTCTGAAAAATAATCCTGCTCAGTTTCAGTATTTTCCCCATTCCTCGTATTTTAGAAGAAGACAGATAAGAATTGTAAAGCACAGCTACATCTTGAATAAAGTAGGGAACTAATTCCCAGCTTATAAATGGATCTGGCAGTTCTCTACATGCTGGCTGCATTGCAAGGATGAGACTTAGTTACAAGCTACTGCAGTTGCTTCTCCCCAAATGTTCATTCATTTCCTGAAAACAAATTGCTTTTCATGCCAGAAAATGTCTTAAGTTTACTTGTAATTATAAAAATGCTACCCAGCTTTATTGTTGGAGAGCAGGAAGTGCATTAACTTGTGCCCACAGCTGCAGTATGCGCACCCTCAGGCAAGTTCATGCTTCTGGGCCAGCAGCCTCTGCTCTACTGTGCCTGCAGGATTCTGCAAATCCCAGTGGTGAACGTTTCTGCATAAGAAAAAGGGAAGCATATGATGGATACTTCTATTCTCTGTCAGTCTGGGGCTGGACATGGACTGTTAGTCTTTGCAAGAACTACTGAAAACAAGTTAAGTGGTGTGCTGACTGATTAAAAATGACAAGTGTTTAGACAAGCAACATTAACCTCTGCAAATCCATGGATACGTCTATCCCCATCACACTTATCAGTTTAGGACCACTGAATTATAAATGAGATGCCTGATGTAAGAGAAATGAGCCTCAGAAATGCTACTCCAATATGTTAGCCCAGTTTCTGATTGACAAGTCAGGAAGTGTGTACAGCCACTGCTGTGGGATCTTCCACTTCCCAACTCCAAATGCACGGGACTACACGGTGACAAAATCCTTACCCCATGAAGCTGCCTGTCTGTGGAGTTGCTGCTGTATGATGTATTTAAACTGCAGGATGTGTTTGGAGATAAGCCATTAAGAACAAGAACAGAACAATTGTATTTCACTTTCCTAATTGAAATTCAAGTCCATTAAATATGAAGCAATGTTCTAGGTAAGATATTTTTGAAAGGAATTTGTTCTACAAAGTTTAGATAGTATTTCTGTACCAAACATTTAATTCAGCAAAGAATTGGTTACATCAAAAGTGATTGGATTTGAACAGAAAGTAAACAGAAATGCATATTCAAGATAGTTTAATATGTATTTTCTGAATTAGAAATATCACTTTCTTAAATGAATGAGAATTTCTAGTGTAATGATCCATTACTCCCATCCCCCATCACTGAATTACATTATTTATACATATAATACAGAGCCGATTGCAGTTGGAAACAACAATATTAAAATAAATGTTTAATAGATACAAAGGATCTTTTCTCCACAACATAGTTTTTCTGGTGTCTGGACACCAATTTTAAAGTAATTCTCTATAAGCATTAAACTATTTAAGTGCAAAACAATTTTGTTTTAAAAAAATCTATGATTGCAGCATCCATCTTCCTGAAAAACATTTTGAAGCCAGAAAGTAATGACTTTCATTTTCCATGAGTGCATTCCAGGCTGTCTTCTAGCCATCTCTGGTTAAAAAAATCAGTGCAAAATAAACAATGGTGAAGTACTAGTTTAACCATTGAACTTACTTGAATTTAAGAAACATATCTTATTTTACACTATATATATATATATATATATATCTTTTATTTATATATTTATAGAGATTAAATTACACTGGACTTGAAAAGTATAAAGAAAACAAAAATGTTACTACTTTTTCCTGCAATACTAAAGGAAGCTTTTTGCTTTTACTCCAATGCAAACTCTTCCTTGGGTGAGCAGCCTAGCAGGATCAGCTGTAGTGAGAACTCCTTACATTTGTCCTTTGCAAGTCACTATGTGATTCACATAATTCCATGTTTACACTCTGCCACATTATAATTTGTGATGCTCTTTGCCTGAAGAACAGCTCGTGGTTCCACTGTCATTACTTCTTGTCCTGCGTTCAGAGATTTGCTAGCAGTAGTGTGATGGCTATACTACAGTTCCACTTGGAGAATTGGCCTGGTTTTGGGATGACAATAAACCCTGCAAACAAAGCAGTTTACATTAATCCAGCAAGAGAACCTGACATGAATTTTATAAAGTTCTTAACCTCAACCTACAATGAGTACAGTTGATTTTTACCAACACTTGTTTATTACTTCAGACATCAGCACCTTCCCTCCTACAAAGGCTCTAAGGCAGCAGCACGGTCTCAGGCAAGCAGCGCACAGAGAGCTCTCAGACAGGCAGAAACGTGTGCGTTGTGACACGGAATGGATCTGATCCCAGCATTTGGTTTAATCTACCTTGCACTTGGAGTCATAGTGAACTCTGAAACTTTAATAATCATACACCAAAAATGTGAACAGCATTTTACTGAGGTGGTGTCAAAAAAAATCTATTGCAATATCAATGTTTGACACCTGACCTGATACAGGGAAACACTTCATCTCTTGTATGTGATTGAGTATTACAAGGTTTGAATAGAAAAATAGATTGTCTAACCAAATATTTGTATTGGTAATTTTAAAACAGAATTAAACACTGACAAGAGTTCAGTAGAGATTTCCTATTATAATTTAAGTTAACACTCAGGAAAACTTGGTACCAGCTCTTCCAACTACCCTGCCATTCAAATCTTGTTTCACACACAGCCCTACAACTGCACAGTGCCCCTCACCACACAGAGGCTGCTGCTCTGGATTAAAGCAACTTCACCTTACAGATCAAACCTCTGGGTACCAATGGACAGATTCCATTTCAGATTAATGCACAGTAACCACTTTTTAATAATTCACATAAAATAACTATCAGGCTTATTCAGGAAAAGCTTATTGTCAAAATACAATTTAGCCTTATAAGGTCATTAGTTCTACTGAGTGCCAGCAGGCCAAGGGGCATGCTGGCAGCTGGAAGCACACTGGCAGCTGGAAGCACACCAGCAAATATCCCCATGCAACTCCTCACCTTGTAGGAATGATAAATGCACTTTCAGCAACTCCTCTAAGCAGCTCCCAGCTTATGTTCTTACCTCAAAATTAAGATCCTGGGACTCAGATCCATCAAACTAGACAAGATCAGGCAGCAGTTAGCATACAGACAGAAGACAGAATTATGTCACTTCTTCAGAATCTACAGGAGCTCTTTCAAACTTGGATCCAAGAACTGAGAGGTCATGATGATGGAAGTAAACCCTGACCTCAGAAGAAGTGGAAAGAGGGGAAAGAGGGCAAGACTGACTGGATTCAAGTCATCAAATTTCTGCTCAAATCAAAGCCCTTCTTTTTAAAAAAAACATTGATCATTTCAGACACGTCATGAACCTGAGTAGTTTGCAGGATTTCTGGCAGACTGTATTTGCATATGGTCCATATGACATTTATATATAACAAAGCACATGGAACTTAACCTGGTGCCTTCCATAGACCTCACCTGAAAGAACCTGAAAAACACCTTTATTTGTATTTCTTTATGCAGGGAATATCTGATTGAAACACTGTTGAGGTAGACTGAAGTGGGTTGTTCTCTACACTTGACATTCAGGATGTACAAAGATCCTGCATATTTCATGAGAACAAAAAGTTTCCTAGTTATTACTTATGGACTAGATGGTGAAAGAAGTAATAGGCAGAACTTTAGAGCAAACAAGCCACTGAAGCACTTCTGAAATTTTTACCAGGGAAGTTTTGTTGGAAAGTGACAAGGTTGAATCAGAATTCACTAGTTCATTACTGAAGCATTCTTCACAAGTCTATTAAATCCAGCAGCAACTGGAAGGTCTTTCTTGTCAGAAGATTACATCCACTAAGCAACTCTGAAGTACCCTGGAAAAAGACGTCCAAAGGTATTATTTTCAGTCTTAATTAAATCAGCAATCCAAACTGTTCATATGCAAATATGTGCTTTATAAGCACACAGGAAGCTCTAGGGATGGCATAATGTCAAGTCTTTTTCAACAGGCTCATAACCACCCTATACAGGAGAAATAAGGCATATTCTAGCATTGGATTTACATTGTAACACAAACAATTATTGGGAAACAAAATGAAGTTATTTTCCTAGGATTCCTTTAAAAACTGGCAGCACATACTGAAATTCAGTGTGGTGCCTTATTCCCTGTGAACTACCAGCCACTCCAGAATGCAAGTTCCAAGACTAGGAACAAGGAGTCAGTCCTGGTTACACCTCATAGGTGGTGAATGCTCCCTGCTTTGAAGAGCAGCAGCTCAGTGCAGATGGCTTTCAGTGAGTACCAGGAATTCCTTGTATTTCAGTCCTTGCTCTGAATTAATTCTGCAGCTCTGAGCAGGCAAGCCAGAGGAACACTGAAGTGGAAATAACCTCAAGACCAATATTCCTTGTGCTTCTGCAGATGGAACAAATGTATGCAAGTACTGCCTTAAAACTTGGACTAGGCTATGATGCTGTTCAGAAACTCACTCCCAGGGGAGAGACCAGAAAGTTTGTGAGTTCTTGCAAGTACTTGATTTCAGAAGACATCTTAAATGTTCATACAAGAAAAGCAGAGTATGAATTTGGTTTTTAGGCACATAAGTTTCACCAAGGTGGTGAGTTCTCAGTGGGTCCAGATTAAAACAAAAATTCTGCAGCATTTTGCCATTGGATCAGAGCCTCCAAGCAAGGCTATTCACAAGGTTGTGTGCAGTGTAACACAGTACATGGAGGAAAACAACCTAAGAAAAGCAAGTGAGGGCTCAAATAAAGTTACTGTTTTGATACAAAAGTTCTCAGTAAATCTCATCTGTGATACAAAGGGTGTGGGATTTGACAACAACTACAACTGACAACAGTTGTAGTTGTATTCTCTGGAAGAACAGGATGGGTAAGGTAATGAAAAAATATAAAAAGCTCCTGCCTGTAAAGAAAGAAGAAAGCCATTAGAGTGTGGTGCTTTCTGTGATGGAACCACCCAGTCTATCAGGTGGGAAAAGATGAAACAAAAGCTGGAGCAACTTATTAGAGCAACAGCCAAGTGAGCCTGTTTAACAGCTGTGCCAGGAATCATGGAAGAGCAGAGCCACAGCTGCAGCCCTGCCGTGTGGTGCAGCAGCTTCAGGCTTAAGGACAAACAGATCCCACTGAGCAAGCAGCAGGAACAAATTAAGACACTGCTCAAAGTTTTGTAAATAAATGTAGTGTTTTATTAGCAGTTGTATTTTGTCAGCATATGAGTAGCAGGCGTGGGAAATGGAAGAGTTATGAGCTCCAAGACAGGAATTTAGTAAAACAATATTCATCCCACCCTCAGAGGTAGCTGCTGTCATCTCAATGGGACACTCCACAGCTGAGCAATGCAGCTCTCAGAGGATGGGGTCATTTTTCCTAAGTCAGTCACTGCTGTGAGTATTGAACACAGGCTGCTTCAGCTCTAGCTGCTAGGGCTATCCTGTTTATCCATGCATTCTCTGACTTCCTGAAACACACAGGACTTTGCACATCTGGTAAAAATACGCTGGCATGGGTAGGAATGAAAAGCCATAACATGTACAATCAGGAAAGCCATTTGCACCCAAGGTTGTGGCACTCATCTGCTGGGGTCTGTTCACTGCAGCAGCACAAACACAAACCCTCCTCCTCCTTTATGGGATTGTGAGGAGAGGGGTGGGTATATTTTTAAAAATTCCACATACAATCCAGACAAAAGTCTGGGGCTTTTTTCCAAAGACATGAAACATAATGTTTCACAAGAGAAAAAAATTCCATGAAAGATCAGCATGTAATTGCTGTGTTAAAAAAAAAAAAACAAAAAAACCCAGGAAGATACTGCAATATTAAGTAGGAAAATAGTAAACAGTAGCCACTGAGTTAATATTTTCTTAATTTAAATTAGAAGCTGTTTAATTGGAGCCAAAGGTGCAATCATACACAGTTTCACTAATCTAGATAATAAACAGCAAGTTTGGACATGCAAGCACGATCCAGAAAGTGCATGTCTCCTTCAGGGAAACAGCTCTGCTGGCACTCAGAAAATGCTGGATGTCAAACTCTGCTCATCTTTCTACTTTCTGGTTTGAAATTGAAAGGTAGAAAAAATAAAGGGTCCAACATAACAAGCAATCCAATGTAAAAAAAAAGAAGTCTCATAGTACACTTCACTAATGCAATTAAACCAATTAAAATATGGCTGAATTAACAAATGCGCATACAAGAATGGTAGTGGTTTGTTAAACCATTTCTACTATTGCCAGTATGTAAAATAATGGGAAGTTATTATTTGAAAAATACTCCAGGAGTAGTTTATTCTTGTCCAGAACGGTGATATTCCTGGAGTAATTAGGGTTACTACATAACTGGAGTTACAAAGTATTGTGGACTGAAGCTTTGCTTGAGAACAGAGCCCATGGTCCATTACGGTGTTTGAGCAATAAGATACAAAAACCAAAGTGAGATTTCTCACATTTGTTTAAAATTCTGTAGGTAAATTAGCTGCACTGGTTTTAAGACTTGCATGAACAATATCGTCAAGTTCTTTATCCAAAGAATAAGTGTTTAACAGCAAAAGATTCTGAACTGCATATACTCACTAAATCACATATTAATCTCTAATGGAGTAATAAAATTAATTTATTAAAAATGCTCAGGAAAGCACATGTTGTTCCTTCACATAACATGCTACAGAGAAATATTCTGTATGGGATTTAGGGGATAGAGCAAAGCTGATGCCTGTCTTTACACAGTTTGTGTGTTCACTTTTAAATTTGTAATCCATTTGCCTTTTTTTCTCGATTCTGATAACATTACACAAAAGTATAAATACATAAACCATTTGACACCAGACCTTATAAAAAGACTGTAGCACCTTTAGGGTTTCACTTGCAACTTCTCTTCTGTGTATATAAAGGAGTTTCTCTTAACAGAGGTCACTGTCAACAAAAAAAAATTCAAATTCAAGGCTGGTAGAAAACCATCAGTAACTAAAAATCTGTCCAGTGGCGCTAGGTGAATGGAAGATATGCAGGTCCAAGAGGAAAAAAAAACTAAGATGCAACTACTTGGGTGCTTGAAAATGCAAAAAGGCTTTTGCCAGCAGAAGCCTGACCTGGGCTCAAAAAATAGGACCTTAAGCTACATTCAAGTACTAAGGGCTCACAGGCTTATAAACTGTTGTTTCTCTACTTTCCTCGAACTACAAAAGTCGTAAGGTGTAAAATTTTCGGTTTAGAAAATAATGAAATTGAGATAAACCAGGGAAAACATCAGGGAAAAGCATATAACTTAAGGCAACCCCACATGAGTTAGCCATAAAGTGACTGTGGTCTTAGAAGAAAGGAGCCAAATGAGTTTGATAAGGTTGAGCAGCACCTACCTAAAATCCAGCTTCAAAACCCAGAAAATAACATTGTCTTAAAAGTTATTTCCTTGAGAAGCTTGTGCAACGTTATTAAAGGCAAGTAAAATGACACCTTCATGTTTCAAGACATTTTGCCAAATACCTTCTCTAACCAGAAAACCTGTGGAAGCTGGGTTTTGTTTCAGGCTCACACTGACTATTGGGAAACTGGTATGACCTACCAGTTCTTGCATCATTTGATATAAATGGATGTTCCAGAAGCATTCAAGCAGATTTCATTTTTTCTTTCACTAGCCCCTGTTCTTAAATATGCATCAATGTTCTATGTATAGAACATCACAATGGTCAGTCAATACCTTGGAAGTACCACAAAGTTCTCAAGTTTACTTAAGATGATCGCCTCAGCTTTAGTCTACAGAATATTTTTGCATAAGAGACAAACGAGTCCTCCCTGTCAGACTGGACCCAAAGTAACTCACTTTTACACTGAAATTCCTCAAAAATGCCTCTGAAACACTTCAGTAAATAGCATTTGTTTGGCTTTTCTTTGTTAACAAAGAATCACTGCTGCAAAGGTGAGACAATGCCTAACCCCTCAAAAGGAAGGGCAACATCTGAAGTCTTCACCTAAATTTGCTCCAAGAAATTTTGCAAAGTTTTAGTCTAGTTTATTTTAGTTCAGATGAGTTTCATCCTAGACTATTTTCTCCTAGGCAGAAAATGCTTGAATCACCTGTATGAGCCATATCCTCGGGGCTGTAAATTCAGCAATCATTAGGCAAACACCAAGATCTAAAGCTGGAATAAAGAACATACCCTGCACCAGAGTCCACAGAGGAAAGAGCTCCTGTAGAGTCCTAGAAGGAATGACGACACTCTGCCCCAGCTCCTGCCGGACAGGTGTGCAGAGAGAATCTAGAGACAGCCATGTCTGTGTTCTGCTGAATCTGAGTTTAAACAAGTTTGAAAAGTGGTTTGGTAAGTATTCTGTTTCATGTTACTCTAGTCCTAAAAAAATTAGCTACCTTGAGTCATGACCTTATCAGCAAGCTTTAAACATCAAAACATCTGCATAGTCTTGAGATGAAACATTTTCTCAGAGCAGGTTACAGATGTGATCAACTTCTTACTTTAAAGCATGGCAAGTTAACAGTTTCATTGTGGCCATTTGTTCAGCACAGTGTGAGAGCATAAGACCACCTAAGCACTGCAAGATAAATTAAAACTCAAATGTGGAAAGGACTATTGAAAGTTATCTACATTTACAGTTCAATCACACATTTTTATTTAACATCAGTATACAGAGGACAACCCCAGCAAGTTATTTTGTAATGTCAAGTATTTAGTAAAGTTCTTCAGCTGTAACAGTGACAATAGAACAGCTAAAAATAAGCAGTATGAAACAAACATGATCTTCTTAAAATTATAAATATACCAACAATACTTCTTAAAGCTTAATTATTGCAACAGTTAAATTAACAATAGTTCATGTTAGAAAGGCTCTATGAAATTTATTCAAGTTGTCAAGAAATTAGATGGAAGTGTAAAAAGGAAATACATATGAATTTTACTTTTGATTTTCACTAAAGGTAGTCAATACAATTTTGTACAGTATCACCTAACATGTCAATCTTTAACAAACTCCAGTATACAGAATCATAAAATGCAGAAAAAATAGTTTAATCTTTACATGTAAATTGACAGTAAATTAACTGACACAAATTTTATTATTGTAACATAAGCAGGCCAGCAATTTAAATATTAATTTAGTAGTTTTATGTTGTTAAAGGGGCCGACATATACAGTCATTCCAAGTACATACTCAAATTTTAAGAGGTGATAATTCAGAACATGGGTTTTCTAGAAAGTGTTTAGTAAAAGTCATGTTATTTCCTAATCCAGACATCCTCATCATAATGCCTTTACAGGGTTATGATCTCTCCTGGCTGTACTGGAGCCACTTGTCACACCTCCTCACACACGCACACACACATACCTTGCTATAAATATCACACCAGTGTACTCTAGGTTTAATTCACCCTGATAATGTGGGTATGCCATGTGCAACTTTGCTATTGTGCACATTACAGAAAGCTTCAAATTTTAGCATGGTAACCTGAAGTTGTATAGCTGTGTTTCAGTTTAACTATAATCATCCCTGAAGTTTATACAGATACCGTATCAAGTTGAAAGAAATCTATTTGATAGTACTTAAATACCAGCAATTGAACTTCAATTGTAATGATGAAATGCTCCTTTCCACTGAGGAAGAATTAGTATGTATAGCTGCTTGTCTCACTCAAATATAGTACATGAATGTTAAGTACTTTCACTAAAACAGAAGCCATACTAAAACATGATACTGTACTACAATTGTAGTTAACTAGAAAATTCAAGGATGTTATAATTTAAGTCTAAGTTTTCCTGTACAATAAGTCAAATAAATAAATTCCATGTGCATTTGTTTTACAAAGTGGTAGGATGTTTCTCTTGCTAGGTTATACACTGCCATTTCACCTGGGGGTGCTTCTGGCCAATCTTACCTTGAGCCTTCTGACACAGGGAACTCCCCAGCAACTTTCACTCCCAGAAAATGGAGTCACTTACAGACAGTGAACAGTCAGTTCTGAAGCCCAACACAGAAATCATGTAAGCAGTTACTCTGACCACTGAGTTCAGAGAAAACTTATTTTGCATATCCAAGTACCACTTTGGGGTTTTGTGGGTTGCTTTTGTTGGGGTTTTTTAATTGCTTCCGCAGATCCTGTAATTCAGACTGACGTAGCTATAAAGATACCACAATAAAGTTTACTTTTATTCCTTCCAAATTCTGCTTCTATATTTCTAGATTAATCCAACAGTTCTGTAATCCTGTTTAGGTTTCCCATCAGGGCCTGGCAAAGACGGGGTGAGAGATGACAGCTAATTGTCACCATGTTGAGGAGAAAAGCTCACACTCTTGTTAAGGCAACCTATTTTTCTGACCGCCCTGAACCTTTCACAGAAACCAGCTCACAAAAAAAAAAAAAAAAAAAAATTGAAACTAATGAACCCTGAACTTCATCCAACTTGTTTCTAATTGAATTTTGCCATTCACTTCACTTCACTGACTGGGAGTTGGCAGAGCAGTTCTGGAAGTGCAATGCAAGAACAGCACATCCCGTGAGGAAGCTCAAGGTAGGATTTTGTACACACTGAAGCAGTAATTTGGAAAGTTTATAAACAAACTGTCAGGACAACGTCAGCACTGCACAGACTATCAACTATCACAGGGATCATGGCTGAACAGACACTTCTGGATTTATTTTCCACTCAGGGCAGCACAAGCCCAACCAGAAAAATAAAGAGAATTTGTCATACACTGTCAAATTATCCAGCACATGTTTTGATGGCTGTTGGAAATGAAAGGGAGAGGTAGCACTGCTCAATGGAAATTACATTAGACACTGCAAGCCTCCTTTGCTTTTCCATCCAATTCTTTCTTCAGGCTGGCAGTGGCATCAACTTAATGAAGGCCTTCTGAGGCAATGATGGAAGCAGCAGCAAGATTCAGAGGCTTTTACTCTATAGAGTTGGCAGACAAAGAAGTGACAGAGCTTTAAGATCACTTGGGGAGCCGTATGTCAAAGGAAGACTAGAAATAGCAACTTTAAACCCCAGAGTAATGGGACATGCTAGGATAAAACAGCTAGTGAAACAGAAATGATGGTATATAACCCAGTAAGAAAGACATCACCATGAGTGTTTTATACTTTGACAATTCTCATTAAATAAAATTAAGTGCTTTCCTATAAACAAAAAGGATGCTCATAACGTCCTTCTGGCACAAGTATTTTCCTAACAAAGCCCTGTAAACATGCCACCAAAATTTAGTTTTTACCAGCAGAGTGAGCTCACTAGAAATGCAAGTGAAATCAAAAAAACAAAATAATTTGTAAATTTCTAAGTAAATACATCCTAAAGAATATGGCATTTACATCAGTGTGCAATATATTAATTTTGAAAGTGATAACTTCAGCATGAAAATTACTTACCTGTAGTTAAAGTTTTCCATATTGGCCAATACATAAATCCTGATTTTTGGTACTGCATACTTTATCTCTGAAATATTTGAAATGTCATATTCCAAATCAAAGTCAATACACAAAAATATTTAAGTTATACTCAGTCTAACAAAACCCACCTCAGCCACTGAAAAATAAATGTGACAGTGTAGTGTTTAATAGCATCCAAAGGAGTTTTAGAAAAAAAGAAAATGTAGCTCACAATAGCAATCTGAGGCACTGCTGTATTTAATAAGATGTGAAGTGCACTGAGTCACAAAAGTATAACTGCTTTAATACTTTCATTTTGAGCAAACATTTTAAATAGTTTAGTGTTTTAAGGGAGTGTTGGTTTTTTTTTTTTAAATTAATGCTGGATTTGTAGTTCTCAGGCAAAAAAATACTTTTAGGTAACACCCTCCTCCCTTCTCCCATAAAGGGGTTTTCAATTTTAAGTTTTAGATTCAACCTTTAAATATGCATTAAGATGCAGAGCAGACACAGATTTTTACGCACACGTATGCTGAGACAAATTTGATAGGATCGCAAAAAAGCCTACATTATACAAACAATTTTAAGAAAAATAATTGAGTGTTACTTGCAAGTTTATAGTAATGAAGATGTGGTATCTAAATATATACAGAACCTCTACTTCAAAAGTCAGATTTATGAACCGAGTGGTTAAAATCTAACAAACAACAGATTTTCATTTAAGTTGCTCAACACAGCATTATTCAGGTATTACCAGATCATTTCTCTCACTTCAGGTGATAGTCTACATCCCCTTTCAGAAATTTTCACAAAAATAATGGTCCTTTTTCTCAGATCAACTCTGGAAATGTTTTCACAGCTGTATTCCTTTGAACTGTTGCTGGCAAGCAGAGCTATTGTAGCACAAAGTACTTTTTAATGTAAGAATCACCACATTTAGCTTCAGTCAAAATTTAGCTATCTATACATTGGACAGAAGAAAAATAAAATATTATAGGTGTTCAAGTGCATCAACAACAAGAGTGAAAACTAGTAATAGACTAATGTAGGTTCAGCTGATGGAACTGGTGCCATCAAAAACACGAGCTTGTAGTGGTTGAACTGCCTTAACAAACCTGACAGGAACAGAACACTGAAACTACTGACAGAAAGCTTGCAGGATTTTCCCTAACTTAAATACATAAATCAAAACCTGGCTATAATTAGAGTTCCTTGTTAATACTGATTCACAATTTAAGAGCATAAACTACAGTCAGTACAGGGCTCACAAATCTGTGCATAAAATGGCTGATGTTTTAATAAGAAGTGGTTTCACATTAATGGCAGGCCACCACAGAAAAGAATGGAGGAATAAAACACTTTGGTTTTCACTTTTTCAGAGGCTCACGTTTCTCATTAGACTTAGAAGCAGCAGCTTTTCATAAGCTACTCTCATTGGGAGTGCTTATTTTTTATAAAACATTAGAAGGATTATGATTATTTTAGTGTTTGACAGGTTTTACTTCAATTTTTACATAAATAGCTTTCACCATATTGTGGTTATGCTTAAGTATAAGAACACTGATCAATAGTTTAGATGCACAGTATTTATTTCTTCTGCTGGAAGGCAACTATATTTAATAATTGTATCCAAGACACTTCAAATCATTCAGAAATATGGCATGCAGTATCCAAAAGTATGGCTCTGAGGATATTTTTTTACATTAAGCATAAAGAAATTTTATATTCAACATTCATTATATTTCAAGAAAACTATCTATTCAGAGTTCTAGCTCTTTGATGCAGCATTAAGGATTAAAACTTACCACTTTACCAGGCCTTGCCCATGTGCAAATAAATCCCTCCTGACAAGCAGTGACTATACAGTCTTCAAGAAAAATTAACACAGTCAGTCTTTCATGTGCTATCTTTTTACAGATAAGAGGCTCTAACAAGGGAACATCTTCCATTCGGGGACAGAGAGGTGTTCCCAAAGTTTTAGCTGGGTCCGTTTTGGTTTTAGTAACTAGGTTCAGTTTGTCACTGCTCTTGCTAGATATATGTCCCATGCTATGGTTTCTCTTGTGATCTTTTTCATGGTGTCTTTCCTTCCGATCGTGTAGCGATAAGGTTGCAAATTTACTAACGCCAGAAGCAATGGCACCATCCATGACACTGCTCTTACTGCCAGCGTTTGAGACTGCAGAGTGGGGAAGGCTGTTTGACCGTGGAAGAGGAGGGGGTACAGAGTTTCCAGGTGTTGTGATACTGTTTCCATTACTTCCCGGGTTAGTTCCACCGCTTCCCGCAGGCGGACTTGTGGCATTCATGACATTTGTATGTGTCCTTGCTCTTGACAGAGGTTGGTGGGGGAAGAGGATATCTTCTGTAAGATCCCACAAACACAGCTGCGTGTCCTGGCCTACCGAACCAAATCTATACGTAACACTTACTGGACGACTGTCTGTAGAGTTCCTTTTGGACAGTCTGGACTGCGTGCTATTCGCTCGATCTCTGCCAAAATGAAGGTCTTGGAAATCCTCATCGCTTCCGCTAAATTCCATGGGGTCGCTCTCTTCTACACTAGTGGTGTACGGATCAAAGGCCACCACGCTGACCCACGATTTGTGTCCGTGGCCTCGCGCTATGACTCGACAGTCCACGAAGGACCAAACTGTCACCAAGTCATCCTCTCCTCCTGTCACTATGTACTTCCCATCGGGGCTCCAACACACACACAGCAGTCCTCCAAAGTAGCTTTTCATTGTACCATGCAATTCCACCGAGTCAAAGTTAAACACGCGAAGAAAACCATCCTGGCTCACGCACGCCAAGAACTTCCCATCAGGGGAAAAGGCAAATTCGTTCAGGGCACCCTCACCTACTGTCCATTTAAGCAGAGGGTTTCTTGTGGATTTACTCTTGCAAGTGTGCACTGCAAAACTCTCTCCTTGCTTAAGTAGCTGGTAGTGCGGGGCTGTGGTACCACAAGTGTGCTCCACGTTATACAAGTACATATTGCCACTGGAATGAGCTACTAGGAAAAGGCTTTCCGAACCTGGTACCCATTTTACACAGGTTACTCGGGACTTGTCTATTAGTCTCTGTGAAAAACAAAGAAGATACACATCAGAAACTCTGAAAATTAAAGTTTCCATGATTAACTGTAAATTTGGGCTTTCTGGGGGATGAGGAGCAATACTTCAATGAAGTGAACTTAACTTTCTAGACAGGAACTATGTTGGTTACTGTATTTGCTAAAACTTATCAGGCAGTAGAGGGGAAATTATTTTCAGACCAAGTACTTTCAAAGGTTATTATTATGGTCCAGTCATGTGCCACAAAGACCGTACTTCACTCAAGCCAATCTGTTCTGAATCTAAAGGCAGTGCTCCTTGGTTTACTTTTCCCTGTGTAGGCTGAAGAGCATGAGAAGGAAACAAGAAAACACTGAATAAACTAAAGGGGAAAAAGGCAGTTACTCATCTGGATTATAAGCAAACAGGTTACAAATCAACAACAGTAAATTTAGGCTCTGATTTTATCTGAAATCACAAATAAAATCCAACCTTTAAAAAAAAATCTACAGCTTTTACTGATTCAGGGAGCAAAGGCTGCATACACAGAGACCCTGTTATCATGAAAGTCAGTAGGTAAATGCACGGGCTGGGTGAATTCACAAGGCATTACCAACTTTTCACCTTGGAATCCCCAACCTCCAATTATTTTTCTTTCAATAGCCAAGCACCTGTCAATGCTCTGTTACCATTTGATGAAGCACTTTCCTTTAAAACAATGTTTTAATAGAGTTCATCGTTGCAAAAGGATGCACACACATTAAACAAACACTCCTGGTAATAATGTCTTCAATGCCCTAAGAACTGAGAGGTGAAGTTTGACTCCTCTGACTACTGTAGTTCTGGTGGACTTCCACAACTTACCATGTTGTTCATGGCACCACTCAGCTGTAACTTGCAGACAAGTAATTCTTTACAAGCACATTCAAGATTTGTATTTGGTACATTGATTGAAAGCAGAAAGAAGAGCTGAGCTACACAAAAGGCAAGAATGCAAATATAAAGAGCCTAAGGAATACCAGAACAAGTTGCAAAAGCCCTAAAAAGAAAATAGAAAGAAGAATTCTCCCCCCGTCAAACCTTGCTATGCTGTTTATCACACACAAAACCATCAAACTAATGGATAATACATCAACTGTTATCTGTTGTGGAACTGTCACTGGAGAGCAGCACCTGGCCATTTTAGATCACACTTCTGCTGCTCTCAACCTCAGTATAAAACCAGAAAGTCTCTCTCCTGTAATTTCTCTTTGGTTAAAACAGCCATGGGACATTTGAGAGCTGAGAGATGTTACTAAATATGGCACTGTTCCTTCAAATGGAGTAGCTTTAAAATAATAGAGTCTGTGATTCTGTTGTGATATAGTCTGTGATTCTGTTGTAATATTTTAACTAGTTTGTCATATATTCACTGATATATATTCATGCATGTCTCAATAATGATGGCATCAGAAACATTAGGGAGAAAGTTACCTGGCACACAGTAGGAGAACATGGGCAGGGAACACCAGCCCAGCTGGTTTCCTGTAGGCACCAATCTTCTCATTGCCAGTATGGCAACAAAAGCAAAATTTCTTGCTCTCTGCTAGAGCAGCTCAATCTGACATACAACCTTTATTTGTAAGAGCACCTGCTCAACTTTTATATGAATAATGCACTTTATGTCTATAACCATGTTGGCCTACATGATCCTAAATACTGCAGAGAAACTCTGCAAACATGATCTTTACTTCAAGGAGGCTGTGAAAAACAGAAGATTACAATTTGCAATGAGAACAGATCAGCTCAGGAAGATGCAGAGGGACTCAAATCTGACACGTACAAGTGACCAGAATGCACCCCCTTCTCAAGATACAAACTCTGAAGTTTTGACTTTCTGATGGAAGAACAGGAAATGAAGAAGCTTCACTCACCAGGCAGAAACACTTGCCAAGATTATCTTGGTCATGTTTTGAAGAACTTGAAGGGACAAAATTACAGACACAGGCCACAAATGACTGAAAAATCTGAGGCAGTCAAAGAATCTGCATTAAGGTCTTACACAGCTTTGGCAACAAAGATACAGGACGAGTTTATTAGAAAAAAAAATGTAGCTCAAGGCTTTGGTTTAAATTAAAAGGATTAAAAAGTAAGATGAAAAAGCAGTGGCTAATTTGATAATAACCAATCACTGCCTGGAAACAACTGAATCTGTCAGGTGTATTTGACTGTTTGGGCAGTAAGAAAACATCACTGCTTTAATTCTGACACAGCTGGAAGGAATACCACTGTGACTACAGATGGATTTATGTAGGCAGCCACAAGCTGCCTATCATAAGTCCCTATCATCCTCTACATCAATAGAATTTTTAAAAAATAGTAACAAGTTGAAACAATGCTAGGGCTATTGCATTTTATGTTCAACATAACCCATCATAACAGGTTGATTTATTTCATGTATCATATACATTCTGATTGCTATTCTGATTGCTCTACCACAGCTGATAGGCAAAGCAGAGCTCTGGGCTCCCTGAAGCACCAATTACTCACAGGAGAGGTGGTGAATTCTGTTACCTCCAGCATGAGTGCTGGATCTGTAGAACAATGTTCACACTAATTCAGACCACCTTATGCCTACAGTTATTCCTAAAGACTATCTAAACTCAAAATATATTCCAAATCCAATAGGCACCTTCATCTTGAAGCAAATGAACTGGTTCAAACATCAGTGCTCATGCTTCTCTGAAAGGGGCTTTAAATACAAGTCAGAACTTTAAAACACATTTAGAGCAAACTTCAATACTGTAATCAACAGAATAAAAATATATTTCAGTTTTAGATTTGGTTGTAACTGCAGATAAGGTCAGTGTGGGAAACAAGAATTTGTCATTTATTGTAGCCTACTGTGTGCAGTTTTGGTAGCACTGAGCAAATCCTTACATTAGCTTGGTACAAGAGAGATCACCTCATTTAGATTTCCACCAAACTGTCAAAGGCCACATTTCCACCCCACAGAAATTTTGTCTGACAATGGCACAGACAAAAAGCAATACTGGCTGACGGAAGTGGCTGCAGTGCTTCCAGCATGTGGGGAATACCACAGGAGCTATTCAGGCTGCAGCACAGCTCTGCACTGGAGTCACCAGACACCATCAAGGCCTGGAAAGGTGCACTGGGCCTTGATATAAATATTCCAGCAGAAGTTTTTTTCAAAGGAATTCAGCTCAGCTACAGGAGTGGGAACTACTCTGTGATATGCAACCAGCTGTTTAGAGATGTCTGCTACCCTTCTTAATACTTACAATATTATTGTACAAGAATAAATAACACACTTTTGGAAGGGTGGGTGGGGGTGGTAGGACAATGCTAAAATTAACAATTCAACTACTTATACAGAGGTTTTTACCAACAGACAAAAGATTGATTAAAAGACTCTCCAGCACTGTTTCCCACTCAACACAAGCAGAGACAGAGCAGTTGGGACAAGGCCAGGTAGGAAGAAAAACACCCCTCTTCTGATCTAATGTTGCTACTTTTAGAAAGCTGAGGAGGAATTAGATCTAATTATAAAACATCCCCAGTGAGAACACTACTTCAATCTTCTTTGCACAAGGAAGGAGGAAGGCAACACATCTCTCTGAGGCAGGAAAGGTAAACTTTGAAAGCTGAGCAAGGCTAAACTTCATCTGTAAAGTTTGAATCCAGATGTGAAATTTCAAAAAAGAAAAGAAGAACAAAGAAACAAAACCAACCAAGAGACCTGCAAACCTCTCTACAGAACTGAATTAAAACAAAAAAGGAGCAGAAGAACAATCCCCAAAAGAAAGTCACCTCCCCCAAACCACCCAAATTCCCAGAGCTTATCCCTCTGCAGAAAATGCTGTCACAAGTCAGCCCAGTTACCAGGTTTCTTTCCTTATTAGCATCTGGACACTTATTCCTGTAGGAATGTCAATGCTACCACATACCCAGAGGCAGTGGTTCTGTAACATGGCATTAGTGCTCCCCACAGTACTCCTCCTATCTTTCCTTACTGCAGCAACAGAAGAAGCAGATGGAGAGTTTCCTTCTGAACATCACATGGCCAAGACATCATAAACCCTCAGCATTTCTGTGCCCTCAGCTTTACAGCCTACTCTTATCCAAGCAGGCCTTTAGGAATATGGGCAGCTTTTGCTGTAATGCCCCAACCATAAAAATGTGTATTTTTAACTTATTTAATATTTTCACTATAAAATATGAGTTAAGTAGTGGCTTAAAATTTTCTTCTTCATTGGCAATCAGAAGCCTCAGAAACAACTGAATTCAGAGCACACACAGCAACATTTACACTTGTAGACCTTATTTCCATCTGTAAACTGTCCTCAATGCTAGTTACAGTATTACCCAAACTAGAAAATTCTAATTTTTAATTCTAAACCCCACAAGATGCCTTTATCTTTTCACAATGAATAACATTTTTATATAAGTACTCCGAGCCAATGGAACAGCTGAAAAACAAAGGCAGTGACTGAACAATAAGCTACACAGGCAAATGGAGCCACATCTACAGAACTTTGAAAATCTAGAAACTTCAATATCACAAATACATTGCATGCAACAATATTAAGATTTCTACTTACTTCCTCATTAAATAATTTGCTAGTTTCTTTTTTAATAGGGTCTATAAGTTGGACCTGGCCTGCAGAGAAGCCCACTAGAAGAGACACACTTTCTGCTGTGGCTGTTAAGTGATTGAAGTCGTGGCATGTAGGCTGTGTTCCTTTGTATATCCTTTTGTCTATTGGTTTACTCAAGTCCGCAGCCTGCAAAGAGAGCAAACAGAATTCAGTTTATCACAGTGTGTGCACATAACCACAGCTGGCTGAAAGCAATGTTCATACCACACTACAATTTATACAGTCACAAAACCCTACTTTAAAAAGCAGCTCTGCATTTATGAGACATCCAAGATCTTATCAAAATGTTTCTCCTGCCCTTGCCTTGGCACCTCCAGCACGTGACAAACCAGTGCCAACCACTCGGTAGCACGAAGGCTCCTGTGGGTCCCCAAGATACCAGAAGGCTTCTCCTGCCCCAAGAGCCATCACAGAGACAAGGTATCTTCTACTTTTCTAGCAGCACTTTCCCAGTATTGAGTACAACCAATTTTGCATTAAAAATACCATATTCTCAATCACACAACTCTTGAACTGTAAATCTGTCCTTTAACAACAGGCAAACAAATTATATTGTTCTCCATAACCACAAAAAATGATCAATCAGCTCCAAAGAGAGCATTTTCTAAGAACAGTGATTCAAGATACTGATCCTGTGATTATAAAATACTTTTTACACCACTGAGCTACAAAGTAATTTGCTTCTGAAAACAAAACTCAAATATAGCTCAGACAAAATAAGTGCTAACAAAACTGAGGAATTTCAATATAAACAAATTAAGATCTAGCACTAAGTGTCAGAAGAATCAAAAGGAACAGAAAAGCAATTTAAAATGCTCCCTCACTTGTGTCACCCGTGTTTATCCCCATATCACTTCTGAACAGACAACTAAATCTTTCATCATGCAGAGACTAAACCCCAAACATTTAATATGCAAGATCATACACCACGTTCAACCTTGTTTTTTAACCTCCCTATTTACGAGGTTCAGAGTCTGTAATTAGAAAGCTGCAGATACTCAGACAATATTACAGGCCTCAGATGTAGCTGTGATTTGGGGCTCAGATTCTAATTTTGATATATACTTTTGCAGTTATTTAGTCAGAGGAAATCAGGCCAGCAATAAAAGAGAAAGTAAACAAGCTTCACATGAAATAGAATTGCTCCAGAGCATTAAACCTTGGAGGACAAGGACTGAAGAGCAGCACATCTTTGGTATTCACAGAGCTACACAGACAGAAACTAGACCTGTCAGTAGGGAAAAATCCTAACCAGCTACACAGGTGAGCCATTTCCAAGGCAAATTTAACTACAGGATATGCATGACAAGCACTTACACACAACAGTATTGAGGCTACACTTATGTTTTGCAGCATATATCATAAACCAGTTCAATCAGGTGTACGGTCTCCTAGTTAAAAACTCCAAAATGAGATGATGTATTACAATTTTTAAAGTCAGCAGACTAAAAAGTTATTCCCCAGACTCCAGAGATCCATTTTAAGCTAAAAGAGAAAATTACCAATACCTCTTCAAGGAGAAATTAAATAGAATACTAGTTCTACAGGGAGATGGCAGGATAATGTGCATGCCTGCCACAGAGCCTTCACCAGCTCACAGGCTGATGTAAATCTGTGATCTGAAGTTGAAAAATCAAATCCTAAAGGCCTTGCAGTTATGTCTTAGACTGTGCAATATCACTGCACTTGTCCTATATCACTGTAAGCAAGTGCTGCCAAGAGAGAGCTCTCAGAATTGGGGTAGCATTTCTATCTGGAAGAGCAAGCTACACAGACACATAGCCATACCTCAAATAAAGCAGAATTAAAGCAAACCTATGAGACTCAAAGTTCTCTCCTCTGGATAGAAGTTGCAGCAGGACTCAATGCTAAGAACAAAGATCCATTCTAAAGTAAAAATTACTTGGCCTGAATCCTACTGAATGAGCAGAGAACCACAGACTGTCCCAGCCAGCAGAGGATACAGGCGTTACCACCTTCCCCTGAATCCTCATTGTCCCTTTACGTAGCAAAGAATCAATAAATAGGTGGCTATGTTCAAACTACACCTTGCTCTTTTGTCTGGGTGAGGTTTTACATCACTAGCTTTTGTTTTTGTTGTCCAACAATTTTGGTGTGACAAGTTCCCCGCTGCATGAAATTGTGTGGTAACAGACCTAGCAACACATGAAATTCTGATAAATTAAATCTCAGCACAGACTTCACTGTGCTTATTCTAGCTGTTCTCTGGGAACCAGATGGCAGTGAGAATCTGTCTGAACTTAAATGAAGTATAAATAAACTAATTCAACCCAGAATTAACCAGGCTTCAGCTGACAGGGATGCCTTGCCTTTTATTTACATGCAGCTACTGCTTCCAGTTACAGCACAGTTGTCTCATGGAGATAAGTCAAATCTACAAGCACTAAAACACTGCTTTGGTCTACATCTCTCTTAACTGAAAGAGAGAAGAATCAATGGGCACAGCAACTAGGAGACATTTTCTTTATTTCTGCATGAAGGTTGCTATTGGATTTTGCTAAGAACAAGAGAAGTGCTTACTCATAAAATTCAATCATGCATGGGAGTCAGCTTTTCATTAGCTCACCACTAAACCCATTTGCTATTTTGTGAAAGATGTGATTCTCAGAGAAGAGCTTTTACATGAGATCTTGTCCATAAAAAAGGGTCAAATCCCAGGAACTGACACTCTCTACTGAACAAGGTGATATGAACTGCCCCCCACTTAGAAGTGGTGATGTACTTTGAAAAAACCCAGAAAAACCTTGGGATTAAGTGTTGCCAGGCATGGAGATTAAAACCACAGAGGCAGACACCCTCACCATGGCAGCTGGCAGCAAGCTGTTTGCACACTTCCTGTCCCAATGCTTTTAAAATTTCCTTCTGAGAAACACTCAGCACTATTCCAGCCTGTCCACTCTGAGAAACTCCCTCAGTTGTGGATGATTCAGGATGAGAGCACCACTTGCAGTAATCCCAGCTGAAAGCACAATGGGGCAGCCAATGCAAGGCCAGGAATATCAGGAGCATCCTTCCCTGCTGAAGTAAATCCCAGCTAACCAAGGCTCTGGGACTGGCACCTTGGCCAGCTGATACCTGTGCTCAAAGTCTGCTCCTCCAGACAGAGGTACTGCACCCCCTGGGCAAAGAGACAAGGAGGAACAGGTTTGGGCAACAACAGGAACTCACACAGCTGTATAAAGCCAGTGAACAAGAGTGCTGTACCTTGGGCACCAACAGCTCCCAAGTCCTGTCTCTGAGGAGATTAAAACTCTACTTTAAGAGAACCTCACACTTGCTCACAAAAGAAAAATTGAACATTTAGTTTTGCATGATGAGTTCATACTCTAGAAATAAAACATGAACCATGTAACTGTTTGAGGGACTTCCTATTCTTATTTATTGAACTCTCACAGCACACTGTTTTAACAAAACTATTCCCACTCTCTTGGGGAGGGAGGGAAGAAAGAAAAAAAAAATCAAACAGTTTAACAGTAGCCCATTCACCCTGGACTCATGACTTCCAGTAGAAGGGCAGTCAAATGGAGCATATTAATCATAGCTTTAACTACATAAACATTAAGAAAAAAATGGCAGAAAAAACCCAACAAAAAACAGTTGCCTTGGTTTGAAGCAAATTTTAAGCATTCGGATTCTGATGTCTGAAATGCCCGATTAGGATGGGCATCAATAACCTTGGTTCTGTAGCTGTGTGAAACTCTAAGGTCAAAGCCAAAGATTAATATCTATCCAAGATTTATTTTATTGATCCAAGACTTAGAGCTTTCATAATAAGATTGCCTAAACAGTGAATCACATTATTTTAAGTCACTGTTTAATCACACTCCTTGACAGATGTTATTTCTTCCTGTATCTTTTCTTTTCCTAACTTACATTTGCAGCTTTCTGCAAATTTTACTTGACTGAAATGTGTCATACATGCTGCAATTCTTTCCAAGCTAAAAACATTGTGAAGATATTAAATTAATTACTTTATTAATTTATTCCAGGTAATTTCAGTTGTATTCATGAAAAGGCTTCCATTAGACACATAATAGTATTTAATACAACATTTGCCAGCAGACTGGCTTTCAATGGGTCATAGCTGTGAGACTGAGACAGAATAGTGAAGCATTTAATAAAAATTTTACTGCCAAAAAATCCTCTTAAGAAAATCTCTCTTGTCCAGAGAATTAATTGATCTTGAACAGCAGATTACAGATTGCCTATGTATGTACAGCTCTAGTGCACAATAAAAGAGAAGACACACAAGAACCAAGACAATGTACTTTTGAAAACAATTTCCTCAGTATTTCTGGAGCTTGGAATTTGTACCTGACTACCTGTAACTTCCTACCTCTACCACACCTTGCTGTCCAGGGATTTAATGGTCCCTGGTCTAGGGAAAGAGAAAGCTGAGCTTAATATGCTTATTGTGTTATAATGCTGTACAGGTAACAGAAGAAATCAATTCTTAGAATTATTACTAAGTGAGTTTCTTAGAACTTCACAGATGCTCTTCAAAACTTGGCTGTAAAAAGAGAAAAGGCAACCCTTGCTGGAGCCCTCTGCTTTACACAATCTCCTGTGAATAGACAGAACCCTCCCTGACTTGCTCACTGCATTAGCAAGGATAGGGAAAACTGAACTTGTTTATTCTTCCTCCATGTCTGTGCTGGTCTCCTCCTTCCTGCAGACATGCCAAAGGACAGGGACCACTGAGGAACACAAGAAAGCAGAGCTACCCCAGGCACTTCTGTAGAATTTTCTGGCCAACTCCATCCTTGTTTCTGTACACAAGTTTGTGACAGAAATACCAGCGTCAACACTTCACACTCCACTTTATTAACACAGGAGTGAACTTTCAGATTTTTTTGGTTATATAGCCCAAATAGAGATCACTTAATATTAGCAACAGAGTAATTTTTAGTTACATCACCGTTGTTTCAAGCTGATCTGATCTCACAGCTGACCCTGCTTGGGGCAGGTTAGACTGGAGACTCTCAGAGCTTCCTTCCCACCTGAATAGCCCTGGAATCCTAAGCTTAGGATCAACCAAAGCAGCAGCAACAGGGCCACTCCCAGCTTACTTAACAGGTCTGGTTTGCATCATAAAGGAAATTCAGGAAGCAAAAAAACTCCAGGAACAAGTTCGTTGTCTTTCCCTATAAAGACCACTGATGTAGGGCAAAAGTTCTGCTTAGTTTATATAAAATACACAACAGAAAGTCCAGGCAACACTTCCTGCAAGTACAAAGCCCTAACAAAACACTCTTCAGTGCAGCTGACAGTGCCACAGCCTGTCAGTAGCAAACTGGCTGCTACAAATATAACTGCACCTAAGCTGACAGACTGCTGATTTGGCTTTCTCGGCAGAAAGTTTAAAGTCTGGCAAGAACTCACATCATCCCTTCAGATCCAGCATCTCTTCAGGTACACAAACCTTTCAGGCCCTGTGCAGGTCAACACATGTTCACTTCAGAAGCCCTCTCTGAAAACTTAAAATAGTTTAAAAGCTTCTCAGCTTTCACTTAGAAACCAAGGAGAAGGGGAAAAAAAAAAGGGTAAAAATTCTCATTAGGATTCAATAAAAAGCCAGTAGATAATCACCATTTGTAAAGTTGCCCTATTTATAGCCACAATAGGTTTCTTAAATAAATGTGAGCTGCTTTTTCCATACCTGAGTGATGTGCTTAGTTTCAAGGGTTGCATAACAGGTGTTGTGTGTGTACACACAGTAGTTTTAAATGTCTCCTGAGCCTTGCAAAGCCATTAATGCTAAGGAAATTTTAGGTCTCCATATTGCATTCAATGTACCTGCTTTATATTAAAGTCACATTTCTAAGCTTCAATAAAAATATTATTTTTAGTTTTCCATTTCAAATTTGGCTGATCTTCCAACTCCATGAACTGAAGCATCAATAGCTTGCCACTCACAATACTGTTCCTCATAAATGGGTTCCTGTATCTTTGCAGAAGGTTTTTTATAAGTTACAAAGCACTTGATTAAATGCTGAACAGGAACACTTAAGGCATGTGACAGTTTCTAGGATACTCTGAACAGCTCTGCTAGTAAAACAGGGACACCAAGTAATTTTATTTAACCTAATTTTTTTTCAAGTGTTCCACACAATTCATCCATAACAAAGTCTTAAAGATCAATCTTGTACAAAGCTGCTTGCAAATTTGGGAAGCTACTTGATATTCTTCTCCCTTCTAGATTTAATTCCCACTTGGGGCAATACAAGACATACATGACTTTTGAAAGGAGAAAAACATTACTTAACAAGATTTAAGCATTTATTCATACAGCAGACAACTGTGACCACCTACATTTAGAGAAAAGCTCTAGACCAGATAACTGGACATAAATCCATATTTAGGCAGAGATCAGTGCGGTTTTCTGAAGGATCCAATAAAATAATCATATTCTGTTTCCAGAAGAATTACTCTAAGCACTCAAACAGAGCAAAGAGCACGCACTGGTTTGAAATAAATCTGTGTCATATTAACTGAACCCACGGTTATATAATTGACAAGATCAAGAAAGTAGATGTGAACACCATAAAGAACACACATAAAGGACTGTTTGATTTACAGCTTATCATAACAATGTTAACTCCATTTTAGTAGGACCATAAACCAAAACATTTCTGTGGTTACAGTACAGATCAGCACATTCTTTTGAAAGTTGTCTAAGGTGAAAGCACCATACTACCAATAACCCTAGAAAAAGCAGATATTTTTATTTCTAAGAAGTGTCCAAAACCTCACAACAGCAGACTCAAAAAAAATTGTTTGCAAGACCCCATTCACTTCACAGGTGTGTACAGCATCAACTTACTCTTCATTTATAAGACTGAGCAAAGGGAACTAAAACAAGAACACCAACACATTTGAATTACTGCAGGCCAGGGAGGCTAAGGGAAATTGGAACAATGTTTTGAACCCCTCCACACAAAAATCCTTCTGTCTTCTGAGCACAGAATGCTGTTGCTGCCTCCACCTGTCATAACCCAAGAGAGGTCTGAAGTCCCTGAAACTGTTCCTGTAGAAACTTAAAGCATCTTCAGGTGTTACTCACTTGGTTCAGTTTTCACCCATGCTGACACTGCTGCTTCAGAGTGGAAGACCAGAACACACAGCTTGTGCCAGTGCAGTTCAAAGAGCCAGGTCAGACCCAAACTGTTCTAAGGAACTGCCCATGACAGCTCTGCAGAGCCCATCCTGCTCAGTCCTGACAAGGTCTGAGAGCTTGGCATCTCCAAGAGAAACCCAACAGCCTGCCCACTCCACAGAGCTGACCAGAAGCATTGCAAGCAACTCCAGCACCTTCAGCTGCACTATACTCAAACCACTAAAGCTTCAGGCAAGTGACAGGACACTGTAACTTTTCAAAAGGTGTTTGTTTCTCCATATTTAACAAAGTCAATGTTTTATTACACTTGCAGAAGAAAACCTGCTCCCTTTGCTCACCAAAAGCACTTGAATTACACACTTTGCACAACACTGCTTTACTATGAGACAAAAAGAATATATCAGCTTTAACTTCTCTTGAGCCTCTAAACAATCCCTCAGGAACCCATGCTGAAGAAGAGCTAACAAAAGGGATTCCACAGCTCCTTTTGCAAAGTTCTCCTCATCGTGGGTGCCAGTCAATGACATGATCAACTCAGATAAGAACTGAGACTATGACTCCAGTGCTCTGCATTTGGTCACACTAAATCTGTAAACAGGCTAATTAAACAACTCTGAGTAAAGTCACTGTATCACACATTCCCAACAGACATGAACTGAATTAGATGTTCTATTTTGGTTTAAGCAATTACTTGCCTTTTTTTATATTAGGAAGAAGGGAGAAGAAGCTCTGATATCAGCATTATTGTCTCTTCCCAGTGCCTGGTCTGCAGAACTTTGGCTCTACTGTAACTCAGCCTGCTGGATAAAAACCTCTCCAGCAGAGCCCTGATTCAGAATCACGGATGTTGTGCATGTGATGCAGACACCTTCCTCCTCTTCTCCCCCTACTCAGCTCTTTTTAAGAACATATGTAAGAAAGAGATCTCACTGTGCAGTTTTAAGTTCAAAATAATGATCTCTGGGGGTATTTATAAACCATGGGTGACAGGTCACATTTCTACACTGGTTTCCCCCTCATTGGCTTAACAATTAGGACACCAATTTAAGTCATAGCACAAACATACTTGATAATTATGGACTCCAAACTGGACTTTTTTACCAGGACTTTTTACTCCAGTACCATTTCTTCAACAGTGAGCAGATACATGTTCCAGAAGTTAACTCATGAAGTCAGATGCATTAATGGATTATTGTCCATCCTAGATTTCTTTCATGAAGTCATTTATAATGTAAATATGGAAGGTCAATAACACTTACAGGATTTTTTTTTTGCATTAACTACTGTATGGAATTGAAAAAATTGCCAGATTTTAACTCCAACTTCCTGTTCATTATTCACTTATATTACAGAAGCAAGGTACCTTGATGAGTTAATAAGCAGAAAAAAGTGTAATTTCTGAATTTTGTTCCACTCTGATTTTACTGAACACCACCTTGGTGCCAAGAAGAGACAATGATGTCTAATATTCCTCATATACACAGCACTTATATTGATTACCAGAGTAAGCTAGTCCTGTCTTCAGTATTTACATAAGAGTTTTCAGATGCCACAATTTTCACCACTTCTGAATATCTCTGTAATAATACACTTTTATAGACCTACTGATTTATACAATGCTGTATGATTTATTCTAATATTCTTCTTCATTCCATTTCTTAAATAAACATTTGTTAGAACTCAAGTACTAATCAGTTAAGGCAATCTCCAATATCAATCCACTCTTCTTGTGTAGTAGCTCCAAACTGACTCAAGTATTTTCCTCCACTGTGTGCCACCAAGAGATTAGTGGGAACCCATATTGCTGCTCACTCAAGTATCCAAACTGCATCCCCCAAGATTCTTACAGCTGCCTCTTGCCAGTTACTCAGTCAAATCAGTCCATCCTCAACTTCTGCTGCTCTTCTCCTTTCACTTCTTCTCCTGAAGTTAGATATACCACATAACTATAAATTACCTTATGTTAAACTTAGTGGGATGAAACATTTTATTTACTGTGGCTAATCAGTGGCACAATTCTTCTCCTCCTGCGGCTTCTAAATTCTTACTTTCCTTTCAGTTAAGCCCTAGTATAATCTGCCAGATGTTTTCACGTTCCACTTTTGTTTTAATTAAAAAGTGCTCAGTAAGTCCTTTTTAAAGAGGTCAGCAAAAAGCAGACTAACCTGTAATTCAATATAACAGTTACTGTTCACAACCAGAACTCCTGAACACCATTTCATAAACTGTTTGTTCCATTACCTCCAACATTTCACATGGCAGTAACACTACTTCCCAGTCAGAACAACAGCGAGCCTCCCTTCCCAAGAGACCAAGTGTTACAAAGACAGAGGCAAATTCATCATAGTTTCTCAGTAATAACCTAAACTGCTTTCCCTGAGCCTCCAACTGCCTACCATAATCTCCAATCCATGTTATGCAATGCATAAAGTGATGAGGTAGAGTCACATGTTAGGGTAGGTGCTCCTGATCACAGTGCCCAACGCCAGCTCTAACCTGGATCTTCAGGAGATCTTTAAAAGTAGTGTCTCCCTCAAGCCACAGGTTGGCTTTCTGTGCAACAGCTTCCCTCTGGGGGATGAGACTTTGGAGAAGATACATGGAAATATACATACTAGTTTACATTCAGAAAGAGAAAAATAAACTGCATGATTTGCATGTGACCACACCTATGGAAAACTGTACAGCAAGTCACATGCAAAAGGATCAGATTTGCCACAACATCCTGACAGGACTACAATACCAAATACTGTGTTCACAGTAAGCTGATTACACAGGGAACCTATCAAACTGATTAAAATACTCACATAAAGATTAAAATACTCACATAAAGACCTTGGTTACAGGTAGCAAGCCTTAAGACAAACAACTGTGGGAAAGTGAATTAAATATGGCAAGATCTTTAATATTCACAAGTAATTAAAGGATATATATGCAATCAGGAACATAGACAAACCATGAAATACACAGAGATCATATACATATATTTACACAGCACACACATGTGATCTAACATACATATAATCATTAACACAGACAAATTTTAGAGAGACAAGACTGAATCATCTGTGAAACAAAGCACTGCACACTGAAAATATGTCAACCTTGATTACAGTACTTCAGTAATTCAATTCCTCTGTCTCCAAGAGGCTACTCTATTCACTCAATGCCCTTACAGTTAGAGGGCAAGCCAACAAAGAATCTCACTCTTCCCTGCTTGTGAATATTGCCTCCTTTGTGCAAAACTCTGGACTGGCAATTAAGATCTGCTTAATAAAATAGGATTTTAAAACTGTATTCCTTGGGAACCAGACTCTAATAAATCATAAACAAGTACATTTGCTCTCCAAAGTGATTATTTCGGTTTACAAGTTTTCTTTTGCGTATCTTTGTTTCCAAACTTTGGCATGGATTTCCTACTGTGTTTGCCATGGTAACCAAGCAGCCTGAGCCTCTACTTGAAATTTCATTTAACTCTTTAGCATTGCATATTGATCAAGATACATTAACATCCTTAAGCACTCCAAAGAGTGAAGCAGCCACTCTCATACTGGAGAACCACCTTGTATCACAAACCTCAAAGGATTTTTGCTGCTGTTTAAAATGGCAGGGTAGTAATGAAACTTCTTTGCCAAAGATGTATGTAAAAAGCTACCAGATAAAGAGAATGCACTCAGATGTGAGAAAAGGAGTACACTCAGTTTACATGGAGCTACATTAGAACAGCAGTCTCTACCTGACACTGTCTTCTCCCCTCTGAAAGAAGAGTTTGCACTCATGCCCAAAAGGAGAGTTTGCTCCAGGAGAACATTTGAATGAGGACTGTTTTCTGCATTAAAGCTTGTTCCCCTGGTGGAAAGCTGCTCTGTTCCAGAGCCAGAGGGGCCAGGTAACTGGCTAACCTGAAGTTCCAGGATTAACACTAAACACTAAGAGGGCAAAGCCAAAGCACAGCTGCTTGCTTCTTTTAGTTTCCATTTTGAAGAAAGATCTTTCTTCAAACATTTCTCTCAAACACAGGATCATGAGAAAACATCTGTTTTAAGCACAAGAATCTTTTCCAATTCCTACAAAACCTGCCAAATACCTCAGCATAGTAAAATTTTATTTAAAAGTAAGTAAACAGATTAGGAAAACCTCAGAAAACAGGCTTACTGCTCATATTTTTCAGTCTCACTACACCATATGATTTTTTAATAAAATAAAAAAAGCCGGCTGGTCACCAGTTAAAATCTCATCCTTTACTCTGCTCCTGGTTTAAGACAGGAAGAAACAGTTCTGACCTTCATGCCTGTTGTATAAATGGAGACTCAGAATATAGAAAGCCATCGCCAAAAAATACACAAAATACAAAATCCCCTCCTAAAGCTTCCCCACAAAACTACTGAGATACTCTAGCATCCATTTAGTCACCATTAAAAATCTCCTGCTCTTTCCATGCTATCTGCCAAGTGAGCTGTACATCCATTTTTTCACTGAGCATTACTGCCTCCAGCTCCTCAGCCTCTTACAGTCCTTTCCTCTCCTCATCTGAAAGCCAGTAAGGTGGCCTCACTGGGTACCACACAGAGAGTTGGATTTGTATCACTAAAAATAAATTGCCTTCATTCACTCTGCTCATCTGGCTCAGCTCTAAGAAGCTTCTGGGGGAAACATTCTGCCTCTTGTTAAAACCTATTCTGGACTTCCCTTAGGGTCACAGCATTTTCATCCTGCAGCTCAACTATTAGTAATTGCTTACAGCAGGGCTAGTCAAATAGCAGGATAATTCCAAATTAATAGTAGATTTTGCATGATTGGGATTTGTGGAAGATCTGGTAATGCTTCATACATCCAGGGAAGGTTTTTATTTATTCTCTCCCTTCTTTCCTCTCTTCTTATAGTGTGACAAAAACTGTATTTAGTGACTTATTATTTTGCTCAGAAAATTAAAATCACACACCTCTTTCTCCAGTTTTACATTAGACATCATCCTCTTTTAGTAGCAGGAGTTAAAAATCACCTTCAACACAATCAACCAGAATTTCTTGCAATATTAAAGCCATCTTCTCAAAGCCTAGTACAATGGCACTAAAGAGCTTCTTTATTTCTATTGTAAACCTCATTTGATACATGTCTGAATTGCATTTATGTCCTTCAGCCTCCAACAGCTGTATCACAAGCTGCCTCAGCTTGTAATCAACACTACACTCTGTGTATCATCTTCTCAAAGTTTTATTGCTGAAGCAAAAATTCCCTATGGATTTCTTCAATAAATTTTCACTTCACCTATGGCTGTGGTATCTGCTTGTTTCTCCTCATAAAATAACTCTGATTATGAACAGTGATGCATCCCAAAGACATTATGAGCACCATGTACTTGCTCTTGCTTCTCTGTATCAGCGTCACCAATTCTATTATTTCCAAAACCCCTCCTAGAAGACCTCAACTTGAAGGTCTCTTCCCAATGGTTGTCTCAGATATAAAAAACTTAGCTTTTAATTCTCTCCACACTTTGTAACAGAATTTCTAAGTTCTAAAATTCCCTCAATTTTAATATATGGAATTGAATTTCCACTTCATTCAAAGACATGAACTTAGCAAGTTACAACTCTCCTTTACTACCAAAGTGTTACACTACAAAGGCTGAGTGCCTGAACTTCACATAAAGCTGGCTGTATATACACCTTATACATTAATGTTTCCCACCACAGGGAGACAACATTTTACTTTCAGCAAAACAAAAAAGAATCCCTAACACAGAAGTCTACAATGTAAGAATTTCAAAAGCTAAAACTGAAAGGGGATTTGTTGTTCTTGTTGTTGTTGTGGTGGGGTATGTGTTGAATTGCACTCCTGCATGTTTTTCTCTATCTGAATACAATCCAGGATAAGCCTTGCAAAAATACCTGCCAGTCACTCAGCCAAAGGCAGTCAGAAGGTTTTTAGCAGAAATTTTCACTGTTAGGAATAGAGTGAATTAAAAAGCAACTGATTTCAGAATAGCACAGAGCATTCCAAATATTCACAGGCACTAAATAAAGTTTGTGCTGGAATACTACTTATGGACTGTCACAAGATTTGTGAAGAACACATCACCTTCTGTAAAGGCTGGAAGGCACTGACACATTTTAATCTCCTCACTTTTGAGGAACTGAGAAAGTGAAGTGTAATGTAACAATTATTTCTTTCCTTAACTACACTTCATAATTAAGTTCTGCAAGTCTCACTTAATATTTATGCTTAGTTAACTATAATTCTACTACTCTTAGTACCTTAAAAGAGATTCATACCTCTAAAGTAAAAAAGTAATAGTTACCTTTCTGATCTCCTTCTTCCTCCTTACTCTCCAGTGGATCCCTTTATTTCCTCCTACAGTCTAGTCACACTGTTGCCTACACTTACAGTCTTTCTCACCTTTTTTAACACTGAGTGAGGCATAACTCAGATGAGCTTAACAGAGATAAGAATACATGTACTAGATGTACAAAACAAATTAAAATATGGGAAATAGGTATGTAAATATCAGACGGATTCCAAGTAAAACCACACATTCTGGCACAATTCAGCAGCTGTTCTCATTTGGTTCACACACTCAGTTGCAGTATTTATTAAACACTTAGTTACTTTCACTGGGAAATTGTTTAAATTGGCTCAGCTCTGCAAGCAAAACTGGTTAAAAAATCATAGCTGTTAAAGGCAACACTTATTTAAATTAGAGCTGGCAGACAGCTTTTAGATGGCTCCCAAAACATGGAACAAACTGGAAACATTGCATGACTTAATGGCATCATCATCTCTGAGCTGATCACCTCCTCCCCATGCACACACACAAAAGTTACCCGACCTGTTGGACCAGTGCTCCAGTCAGTCACTCATTTGGAGCCAGTACTTTCACTTTACCGTTCAATCCTACTTTTTTCTTTTCTAAAACAATGGTATGGTTTTGTTACAATCCTGGAAAAATGCACTTATGCAATACAACAACAGCAAACATTGAGGCTGACTGACAAAAGCAAAAACTGCTTTTGTTTTTTCTTCCACGAGATCAGACATCTGAAGTGTATTTAAAATACTTCACACAAAGCTAAGAGTCCTGTTAAAAAACAAGACTGCTGTAGCTTCATCACTTAAGTTGTTAAAATTTCATCTCCTCTAACTTGAAAACGATCAAAATATAGTAACACTTAAAAGTTGGCTTTATGACTGTGTTCTAAGGCAAAAAACCCAAAACACCTGCAGTCCCTTGACAAAATCCTAATGTTTTTCAATTTAAAGAGTGAAGATTAAAGTAGAATATTCCTCTCTTTAAAGGTATTCAGAAGTATTGAAACCAAAAAACAAATACAGACACTTTAAACACAAAAATAACAAATTTTTAAAACCCCACATCTGGCTGATTCAGGGAATGAGCATTACAACTTATCTAAATTTATTTACTTGAAATTTGTAAGCTATTACATGATCACCATTATTATTAAATTAGACCAGGTTTAGTTTCATGTAGACTGTCAAGAGGCAGAAGTGAAATAAGAATTCATACTGCATAGCAATATATTCTGTATAACTCCATTCATTACACCAATAACATACAGGCAAATAGCTGCAGGTTGAGTTTCCACCAGTCTGCCACACTGCTATCTATCTCAGAAAGTTTCTTCCATTTTTTTTTCCAGCTCATAAGAAGAAAATTTATTTCTTTATGAAGGAAAAAAAAAATTAAAAAGCAAGAGCAGCAAAAGCTGAGGATTATCCGTTGCTATAATAAAACAATGTTTTAGTCCAACAGTGTAAACTCAGTGCTTGGAAGAAAAAATTATCTGGTAAGGAAAGCAGTCTGAATAATTGTACCCTGCATTGCCCTGTTGCTATAGAAACTTATTTCACTGTAGCAGTTAATTGCTAATCAATTTATAATTTTTCATTACAAAGCTCAATAGAAGTCAAATGGGACACTGTCACATCTGTCCAGCAAGTCTGAATCATGTCTCTTCTGGCTACTGTTGGATTTTGCAAGTCCTACAGGAATGCTGGACATTTTTGATACAGAGTTTTTATCAATAATTCCATCATGTTGCAGCATATTAAGAAAATATTCCTAGAACAAAGCCCTAATTATTTTAGTACTAAAAATAAGATGGAGCTGGCTGTTATCCTAAGAGCACCAGAACAGTTTCACAGAAGTTATGTGAATAAAATACTGCACAAATGTTTAACCTGTGCTCCAAAACCAGGATGAGGCCCAGTGGTTTATGCTTTTTGTGGTCATATACAGTAACAGACAGATGAAATAACATATTTGCTCTAACTATTGTCCTGCAGCTGTAAATTTGCAATGCATCTTCCTTCTGGGGCTGAAGACATTTCATTACAATCCAGCCCAGTAAAATGAAAAGTGTTGCAAAACAAACACAGCTACTAGCAAACAAGTATCAAATCCAAATCCTTAAAACAAATATAGTGAACTCGGATTTCCCACAAACCCATGTGTACAAGTTCTAGGATATCACCCAGTCTGAAAAACAGAATCCTCCTTCAGAATTTTTAGAACAAAAGGCAATATGTTCCAAATTCAGGCACTCGTTTTCTCAATAAAAATATTTCTTTTAAAGTAAGCAAAGTATTAAGACATTTTAAGCAATAATAAGTGTTGGCAGTTTCACTGGCATAGATATTATGTGAAAAAACCCACAACCTTTTGCCTGCCATTAATAATCTTCTTTAAAAATTGCCATCAAAGGGCTAAAAGTACTCCACATACCAAATGGTCACACATCACTGTCTCCTTCCTCAGGGTGATTTCTGTCTCAAGTGTGGCAGGGAGTGATCAGACTGTCTATTGTCACCATGCTGCCCACTGAGTGCCCACACGGCAGCCGTTCTGCTGAAGGTCCTCCCAGGAGACTCTGAGGACACCCAGCACAGCCCAGCTACTGAATCATCCCACCCACTGATATGGGCAGACTGATAGCAGGCACACCAGGGATCTCTGCTGTCAAAAATAATCACACCTTGAACCACCACTGACGTTCACACACTGTCCGAATCTAAACTCTCCTTTGTATCAACCTGCACGGCAAGCGTCACACTGCAAGATACCTACTAAACAGGGGAGACAGAAATGAAGAAAAGGTTCCCAGATGAGTGAGGAGAAAGCACAGCAAAAGCTGCTCCTAGGCTCCTAAGACTTCTCCAGGCCCTGATCCTACCAGCATTCCCCTGTGACTCCCTCTTATGTACACACAATGCTTCCATCAGTCTAGGACTGACAAACACAATACACACATTAACCAGATCAATGCCAGCCCAACATGTTTTTGCAGAAGGTGTGTGGTGAGTTGACCCTGGCTGGATGCCAACACCCACCAAAATGTCCTATCAGTCCCCTCCCCAACTGGACAGAGGAGAAAACAATACAGTGAAAGGTTCATGAGCTAAGGACTGGAAAAGATCATTCACCTATTACTGTCATGGGCAAAACAGACTTGACCTGGGGAAATTAACTGCATTTATTACTAAGAAAATCAGAGCAGGATAATGAGAAGTAAAACAAACCTTAAAACTACCTTCTCCCCACTCCTCCCCTCTTTCTAGCTCCACCTCCTCCCCAGGAGCACAAGGACACAGGGAATGGGGGCTGCAGTCAGTTCATCACAGGGTGTGTCCCTCCCACAGGACAGAGTTCTCCATGCACCTCTCCTGTCCGAGTCCCTCAGGCACAGCCTGCTGCAGCAGAGTCCCAAGTCCCACCTGCTCCACATGGGCTCCTCCCTCCGTGGGTCCACAGTCCCTGCCAGGAGCCTGCTGCAGCTTCACAGCCCCCTCTCAGGGACCCACCTGCTCTGGTGTGGGTCTGCTGCAGGGGTTCAGGGGATCCCTGCATCCCTGAGGGCCTCCATGGGCTGCAGGGGCACAGCCTGTCCCACCATGGTTCTCACAGGGGAATCTCAGCTCTGACACCTGGAGCACCTCCTGCCCCTCCCTCTGCAGTGACCTTGGTGTCTGCAGAGCTGATCCTCTCACATGTTCTCACCCTGCTCCTCTCTGGCTGCAGATACATCTGCACAATAACTTTTCTCTCCCTAAACATGTTGTCACAGAGGTGTTACTGCCATTCCTGATGGGCTCAGCCCTGGCCAGCAGCAGCATCCTGGGCTTCTCACAGCAGCTTCCAACAGAAGCCCCCCAGAGCCTGGCCAAGCCAGGACAAGGTGTTCCCTGTTGTTCCATGGGAACAGAGACCTCAGAGTGCAGCACACAGAGCACTGAGCATCTGCCACTGGACTGCAGCAGGAGCTCACTGGTAACCACTACTCTGTCACTAAAAATGAGAGGTGTGGATCACCTTGAGCATCACTAAAGGCATCTTAACCTGGGCATTTGTTTGAGTTCTTTAGAACAGTTGTTGGCCCCATCTTTCTGATTTAGAAGTGCTAACATGTGCCCACGCTTAACTATCCCAGTTCCATCTAGCGAATTTACAGAGGCAGCATTTTGGCTAAAACACAGAACTGCACTTGAACAGTCACTTCACTGGCACAGAAGCTGTTCTGCCAACGCTCTTAGGTCAGAAACATCACCTGGAACAGCATCTCAAAACTCTGAAGGTGTCAGCAAACAGCTCATGACACAGACAGAAGTTATTCTGTACAAGGGACCACAGTTCAGTGCTGAAGGCAGGAGAGGCCATGCCCTGTGTTAAACTGATGTGAATGGAACTGGACAGCTGCCTCTGGGGGGAGGGAGCAGCAGCTCACACTGAAGCAACAGCAAGGCATCTCCTGAAGTCACCTGTTGAGATATACAGCTCATGCTATTAAATAGAAGTAACTCTCTAGTCAATACAAGCATCTCACTTTTACAAGCTGCATCCTGTATTTCTGAAATTCTTCTTTGGGAAAAAACCTCCTGGATCAATATATCACACTGATCAGGTACATTTAAAAAAATATGATTTAGTTATTTATGAACAGCAAATAATAATACAAACTGACTCAAAATGACAATGCAAAATGGGCTGCAAAACAGGTAAGAAATACAGCATTTGGCAGCAGATGATATCAAATTTCAAAAGTGGTATTGCCTAATCATGCAGCTATTCCTGCCCTCATAAATTGCTATTTTAAAGACACACCCTCTTGACACCTTAAGTGCAAACAGGTATTGAAGGTCTCTGGCCCACTCTTACTAAAAAGGTTGACGAAAAGCAACCTTTAGAAATACTTTCATTTAAAAATGAAGTCTGAAAATGAAATCAAACTGTTTGCTATTCTGTAGGAAAGGCAAAAATTTGAAGAAAAATGCACACTAAGCCTTCACCTATGGCTTCACAATACAGTATTAAGCTGATGGTAAGAAACAGTATTTTCCATTCAAACCACCAAAATATGCAAATCCAAACATCTAGACTATAATTTAAATCTTAATAATGTGATGTAAAAAACAAATAATTGCAAAACTATTTTTCTATATTACTGACAGTTACCAATAGAAAACCAGAAAAATCAAGACAACAAAAGTAAGTCTTTACAACTGGTGCCAAAATTTCATTTCAATGATAACTTCAAGCATGAATCACAGCCATGCTCTGATACCCACCTCAAATATCAAGAAAACCTGCACATAACCTTTCTAGAAGTCTTAAAAGAACCATACAAAAAAACCCTCTAGAAATAAGCTGCCACAGTTAAAATAGGATGAGACTACAACTTTTAGAATTCTGTATTTGTTATGGTTACATCTGTAAGTCAGGAAAAGGAGACATTTATGTTACTGAGACTCACAGTTATCCCTGTCCCTGCAGCCCCGGGCAGGCCAAAGTGTCCTTAAGGCATTGCTCAAATTGTTTCTTTCACCACACTTGTGGGTTTTAACACACAGTTCAATGTATCTTGGTATCCATTCTCTCTCCTGTTGTCATTGCTCCCCCTTTCTTCAGCTGAAAGGGAGAACTAAAACCATAAACTTGAATCCTCTCCAACTTTCACATCATATCATTTCCCTGAAAAAAAAAAATATCTAAAACTTCTGCTAAATATTTTTTTTAATTACTAGGAAACTGGGGATAATGACATTTGTTCACAACATGCAATGTTTTCTCCCTACACCAGCATGCTCCTAAGCTGTATTTCTTGCTTAGACTAGTATTTTGTCTGACACAGCACAATCTCTAGTAGTACAAAAATTACACACTATTAAACCAACAACTTCTTAATACAGTCACCTTCCAATCCCACATGGAGTTAAAAAGTAGTAATAAGAAATTATAAATATTTTTTTACCATTACAGCCACACATAAACATTATTATTAACTCATGAAATTAAAGAACAAATAAATCTGGTAAACCAAAACTGAAATCAATTTGCAGACAGCATCTCTTAGAGATCTATCATTCCATTATGAACAGCTGGACTGAATAGTGCACAAGAAATCCCAATGCAAGTTCCAACACTGCCCCTGGAAAGGTTTCACTTGCAGCAGCTGCTGGTCCTGCCCACAAGGGCCAGGGGGCTGCAGCCAGGGCACCCCCAGCTGCCCACAGGAGCCAAACAGGCAACAGCAGCTGCTCCCAGGTACAAGGGCAAGAATGGGTGGGAGGTGGATGCTAAAAAATGAGCTGTCTATTCACTTGGGCCTAAAAATGGAGTGAGTAAGGAAGAAAAAATACTTGGCTTCCCAGAAGGACACAACCAAATATTAATACTTGAAGTATAGCACATTTGATGTTACTGTTTCTTTTCCTTATGCCTTCTAAGAGGACAGATAATTGAAATATTAGGCATTATTTTGCACTAAATGGCACTACTTTCAAATAATAATTTGTCCAAGTGTGTCAACTCATAGTCATGACAACTGGATAGCAAGTGGCCTTTTGGTACACATCCTTCACAAGAAAGTAATTCAGATGGGTCCCTTTAGCCAGAAAACTGCAATAATACTTCAAACTAGGGCATTAAATTTGATTCTAGAATGTCAAACAAGACAATTATGGCTGGCAATCCTCTCAGAGGTGGGCCTAGGCAGCCTTTAATTAGAGTTTGAGGCACCTTCAATGTACATTTGAACTATTAACAGTTAACTATTTAAGTGTTTTGCAGACTCACAGATGTGTAATGCAAACTCCTTGTAATTTAAGCACATGGCACAACACTTTTATAAATATTCTGACAAAGCTGCCCCATAAAACTTTCCACAGGCACAGAAGCATTTGTTACAAATGATCCCTCTTTGCATCTGTGAAGCATTATGACTAAAATTTTGTCAATTTGCAAAGAATAAGTGCCACAATTATTGGCTTTATGCTAAATTAATTTCCCCAACTGAATTCAACTAAGTGCAGTATTACCACAAATGCACTTCAACACAAAACAAAAACCTCCAAAATTATAACTGCTGTGGCAAAAAAAAAAACCCCAACCAAAGACACACAGAGAAACTCACTGCCTATAAAATACTGCATGCCAAGGTGGGGCTGTGGGCAGCCCAGCCAAAGCAGCAGTCACAGCCAAATGAACCCTTCCCTCAGAGAGCAATCCTTCAGCCAGCACAGGGCAAGAGCCCACTCAAGTCAAACACTGATATGGGCTTGAAGCACAGACTAGGACAAGAAAAAGCACTACAGACTAATATCACTTCCTACATAAAAATCATCTTGCAAGCTCTGTCAACCATAGATATTTCATCTTCCTCCAGAGCAAGAAACATGTAACAGTGTAACTGTCATTTTAAAGCAGCTTTTTAGGCTTTTTATCTCACTCTAGCCAGTCCTAGTTGCTCTGCAGAAGCCTCATAACAAAATTAAACACTGAAAGCTACCTACACATCTGTAATCTGCATTAACTCTTCACTGTTTCCTTCAGCAGGGTTGTTGGAAAAAAAGGCATCACTAAAAATTGTACCCTTCAGGAAAGGTTACAGGAGTACTTTGTAACATGTCTGTCAGTCCCTAGCACAGTTAGAATTAGGAACAGTACCTATCTACATCACACAACTCAAAGGGGTAAATAGATCCACCCATTAAACACCTGAAATAAATTTCCAAGAGCTCTCAAACACCTTCACAACCACAGATCAAGAGGTAAAGAATTGCTGATCTAGCCACAGTACCTCCATGAGACTGCCCAGTCCAAATATAATAGCTATTATCCAACACAAAGAGAAGGAAAAAACTCTGCAGGAAATAAAGGCATTTCTTGAAAAAAGAAATCTACAACACCCTTTTAAGAGGGACAGAACAGAGTCACATCCAACACACCTGAGAAATGGGAACATCAACAGCAAATCCAACACATGGATTTAAAGTTCTATGAGAGATTTTCATTAATAGATGAGAGTACAAATCAAATTTGTGAGTAACATCAAGACTGGAAGGATTTGTTGCATTATGCAGCACAGAACTGGAAATAAAACCACTCTAATAATCTTAATAGAACAAAATTCAATGAAAATGCAACATGGCATTTATAAACATCCACAAAAAACCAAGGCATGGATAAAAATGGAGAAAAGCAGCAATATGATAAGAAATAATCCAAGTGAGTCATCACTATAAGGAAGATTCAAAAATGTCAACACTATTCAATATGTTAGCAAGAATATTAGAAGACAGACACAGCAAGCAACAATTCTCCCTTGCTCTGCACTGAAGTCACAGTGCAAGCACTGGGTCCAGGTCTACTTTAAGTAGATGATATCAAGGTTACCACTAATAAAAGACAACAGAAGCCAATACAGAAGAACAATTAAACATTTGGAACTCTGAGAAGAATGATTTAAAGAGCTGGGTTTATTTACCTTAGCAAAACTGAGTGGACAAATTAACAAGTTTTTAAATATGCAAAAGCAAAGGCAATAGTAAACTGTCCTCAATGTCCACACTAAATAACTGCATTCAGCCTGGTTTGCTTTCTCTTTTTTCCCTGAAGGAGAAGTTCAGTCAGATATTGGAGGAAGAAGAAAGAGAACACCAAAAATCGTTATTGAAGGAAACTGTGGAATTCTCATTACTGCAAGTGCAAGAACCAGTCACTAAGATGTGGATATACTTCCCTCTGCTACAGACCCAGTGTATCTTGCAATATCCTTATAAACCTCAGCACTTTTATAGCTCATACATGCTTTTATAATCTGCATGGTTTTCAGAGGCCTGACACAGCTTAGTGATCAGTACAAGCATACAGTAATATAAATTCACATCTTGAGAAAATGTGATTGTTTTCTCCACACACCCCAGCTTCCAACCTAGAACTGCCTGACACTGCTCTTCTCAGAGCAATATATTAAGCACAGTGACAAATGTCACCCATTACCATTCTGTCACTGCAACAAGTTCCCAGGTGAACAGTCTGTAGAATGAAAGTCACCAGCAAGGATAACATTCTTCAACTGTACAACAAATCAAGCCAGACACAAAAAAAGTAATTTTGAGAAGTGCAAAGGAAGGAATCCTATACATCAGTCTTTTTACTGATAAGCAGGCACTACCAGTATGCCAACTGTCAATAAAAGAAGTTGAGATATGAGATGATTTTCATCCTAGTACAAATATAACTTCCAAGACACTTGCTCAAGTAAAGCTTAAAAAGACAGTCAGCAAATTCTGCCCTCCATGGCTCCAGCAACCTGTGCTTACCACCTGTGTATGTTTCTAATCCAACACTACTGCAATACACAGTAATATTCCAAAGTTATTAACAGACTGCTGCTTTAGGCAGCTGCAAGGAAAAAGTCAAACTAAAGACAAAACCTCTTCTTCAAAAAGGTGATTTCAAAAAATGAAACAACCAATATTAAGCCACACATTACCAAAGAGTATATAGCCAGAATTTAACTACAATGCAAAAGGTTTTCCTGTAATAAGCTAAACTATGCATTCAAATTTCATAACCTCTCAATATATTACATAAAAATTAAGCCTGTGCACCATGCAACACTATTGCTGATGTGCGCCTGCACTGCAATGACAGCTGCAGATGAACCTGCCCAGAAACTTTTACAACATACAGAGAATAACACATCATCACACACAAAACTTCTACAAGGAAAATGCAGAAGCTTTCTCTTAGGAAGGGAAAAGGACTTGAGAGTTAATGTCAGCAGCAGGCTGGAAAGCTTTGCCTTGTCAGTCATTCCTAAGGCAAGGAAGATGATATAGCACTCTCTTTTTCCAGCCTAATGAATCAACTAATAAATCATTTTGCAAACCTAGCCACAAACCATATTTAAGTCCTTCAAGACTGTCTTATAAACAAAAACCAAGTAACAGCCCTCACTCCTGGTTAGGGGCTGTAGGAAAAAGCAATCCACCAAGAGCATCAGAGCATCATAATTTGAATAATTTTTGAATTATTACGATATAATCTCACTCCATGAAGAGGAAAATGCCTAAAATAACAGGAAAAGCTTCTGTTAACACCTCTAAGTCTCTTAATGAAGTCAACAATCCCTCAGGAACAGATCATTCCAGAAGTGACTTAAGGCTGAAGCAGAGGCTTTACTCAGGAGAGGCCTCCAAGGCAGTGGATCCCAGCAGACAGTCCAGGCCACTGAAGGGGGCTGAGCCCCTCCAGCCTTCCCTTGCTGTCACTGTACTCATCAACCCCACGATGACACCATGCAAGTCACCAAATCAAGAGGAAATCTGCCCAGAACAACTGCAGATTTTGCTGCTGGTTTAGCAAGCTGAACTGGCTGAACCAGAGGCTGAGCAGTGCCAGAGACAAGGGGATGGAGCACTCTGCCAGCAGGATCCCACACTGCCAGTCCATCACTTACAGCTCTCACAGATCAGGGCAGCTCATGGGAATTTACCCCTTCTGGTTAATGAGAGATCACTGCACACACCTCACCTGAAAGCAAAGCAAAGGAGGACTGAAAGGGAAAGTCCAGTGACACTCAGTGCAGTTAAGAACAATTACACACTTATCTAAGTAAACCAACCACATCTCCTTCTGTCACAGTTTAACTTCTTACTAAACTACAGCTCTGTGTCTTTTTTTTTTTTTAAGTGGATCCAAATCAGAACACAGGAGTTTTCTGGAAGTCTGCATTGCTTTATAAACACAAAGACAGCTGCAACGTTTCATTATTTTTAAAAAATCAGGGTTTTTTTAAATAATGTTTTTAAATTTTTAATAAAATAGTAAAAACTCAGCTTCCTTCTTAAAGAGGTGAAGAATGAAGCTGGAAAAAGTACTTTTTTGCTTTGAAAAGTCCCTAGAGACAGCTTCAAATCTGTCCAAAACTTTTGTCTCTCTACCAAACCCTGAGGATTGTCCATTTGTACTCCCATCTCCACACCACTGTCCTGGATGCCAGACCTAACTTCTCCACCAGGTGCCTTGGAAGGATTAAGGTTACTTGGAAACATTTTTCTTTATGTAAGTTAAATCTCCTAAGACAACACACACATCAGCAGTTCATGTATAAAGGTGACTTCCAAACCAGATATAGCAGACACAAAGCATTTAGGATTTAAAGGAAACTAAAGGAAGAAAGATTAGCATTATTGATGTCAAGAAATATCCTTCCAAGTGGTATCTTTGCCTCAATATTAGGTTATTTATTCTTTAGTGGCATTCATGGCTTAAGTGTTGCTCTTCTTTAATGTGTACTCATCTGCAAAGGATTACTGATGCAAGAATTATCTCAGCACCTAACAGACATGGTCACTTAAAATACAGTCCTGGTGGTTCTTTCACTCATTTTAGGAAAAATATAGCATTATCCCATCAACAAAAGAAGTCTTTAAAAAAAGTGGGAAAAAAAGGAAAAATAAAAAGACAAAATCACAGTGACCTGATATATTTACACAGCACATCTTCATTAAATTCAACTCAATACTCCAGTATGACTTAGCCAGAATGAAAATCATGATCTTTAAGTAATCAGGGAAAATTTTTAAAGGATACATAAATAATTATGAAGTAACAGCTAAAACTAAAGTTATCAGCACCTGTATTATGCCAAGGAGCACAAATAGGTTGGTCTTAGATCAAATCCCTCTCCCCATCCTGCTCCCAGGAACAGGAAGGAACACAGAGTGTCACAGTCTGCCCGGTTTAAGGCAGAATTACATCCTGTCCATTTAGGTAACAACAGCTCTCTCCCCTTTATGATAGCTACAAGATAGAACTTTTGATTCTGAAAAGTTCACATGATCAGCTGACAGGCTGGCAGCCTGCTCCTGCTTCACTTTTGTACACAGACAAAACAGTTACTTCCAACTGAAGTTCCAAAATAAATTCCCAAGCAGCAAGTACTGCAGATTTAAGCCAGACCATCTTCCCATTTCATTTAAAGTTTTCCTTAGACTGAGTCAACCTATTTCAGCTCTTTCTTTAGGTTCACTTCACTAAAATGTTATACATATAGAATATACAGTATTATCCTACATAGTTAATACTGTAAAAGGTCATTGAGATTAATTTTGTCCTAACAATGTGTATGTTTTATTCTATTCTGAGAAAAAAGTGTTTCACACTGTCACAGGTATAAATGCCTCAGAACTCCTGAGTTCACAAACTCAAATATCTCAGCTACTGTATATCATACCAGTAGCTTTTAGCATCTAAAACAATATCCAAATACCAGCTCAAGAAGTCTTTTGTAATTTGATATAATTATTCCACTCCTTACTGTCAACGAAGTTCCAGCCTTTAGATTTTTATTTCTCAGAAGTGTGGCAAGAGATGACTAAGAGAACTTGCAAGAATCACATGTGCCATTACTAAACTACATGAAGGCCTGCTCTGTGAGCTGAGGGAGAGAACTCTGCATGGAAAAAACAAACATAGCAAGACCCAAACACAGCAACGATTTAGGATATAGATTTTCAGAGATACTGCTCCTCAGGATACCTTGTAAAGACAGCAAGTGGTTGTAAGCAGGGAATACTGTCTGATACTAAATACTCCTTGTATGCCTAAAAAAGCCATTTGAAAAATGGCTAAAAAAGCTATTTGAAACATACCTAGATTATTAAAATTCATTAAAGAGTGAAACTAAATACACACAGACACACTTTCACATATAATTATACAAGACATATCAGATCTGTTAGGTCACAGTCAACAAACAAGCACGTAGACTTTAAACTCCTGCTGTGCCGACATTTTACAGAAAGCAGGAGTGCTGGGGGCACTACCCAGGACACAGCAGCTCCAGGCATAATCCCCTGCTCATCCACGAGCTTCCTGCACAGCCTCCTGCGAGTCTCGAGCTCCCTGTGCCCCCATCCCATGCTGAATGGTGAGCTAAAAGCAGGAAGATTTCAAGGTACTCACATGATGGCATGCTGAGACCCGAGCATGTAAAATAACAAACGCCCACCACGTGAAACAAAACAGAAAGCTGACATTCATTATATCTGTGTTTACATCTATGAGGAGTGACATGTGCTCACCTAGCACGGCAAATTCCCAATTGTTCTCTGAACCCCATAAAGTCAACGGGTTGCTCATAAATATGGTGATCTGAGAGATCAAAAGCATGCACTGTCCTGCATCCGATAATGACAAGCAAGGAGTCTCTCTCTCAAGTACATCAATCTTTCTTTCCTGCAAAAGCAACTTTCTCTCTGCCAATTATCTGATATTTAAGACTCATCTCACTGCACCGCTCCCATTTAGAAACAATTCTAAAACCAACCCACTTCTAAGTGTCATAACAAAGGCCTAAAGCTGCACGGAACGCTTCAGCCATGCAACCAAAGCCAGGAAGATCCTGGAAGCAGGGATTTGACACCACCATAATCACAACAGGCATTAGCGTGTCCAGCAAATTCTGACCTGAAGCAGCAGGTGAAGGAGGCCGAGGGAGGGAAAGCCAGCCAGCCCTCACTCCGCACAAGGAGGGCCCAAGCGATCGCATCCCGGCACAGGGCCCACACACACACACACAGCTCCCGCCGGTGACACCGTATGTGGAGCAGCCCCGAGCACCGGCCCGGCGCCGATGCCCTCACACCGCCCTCGCCCCAGGCCCGCTGTCCCCCTCGCCAGGCGCTCCCCGGTTAACCGGGAGCTCGGCGGGAGCCGAGGAGCCGCCGGCCCCGCGGCCGGGGGAGGGGGCACGGCGAGGGAGGGGCGGCCCGGCCTCGCTCCCCCGCCCCCGGCGCGGCCCCGGGGCTCCCGCACCCCGGCGGGCGGGCGGCGCGGAGCCCCCAGAGTCCCCGCCCCATCCCGGCGGGGGAGCCCCGGTACCTTGCGGACCCCCTTGTAGATGTAGAAGTAGAGCTCCCGGCCCACATTGAAGCAGAGCCGGTCCCCGTTGCCGCTCTGGTCGTTGACGTTGACGAAGGAGACGCGGACGGGGTTGGAGCCCTGCGAGTTGAAGGGCACGCGGTTAGGCCGGCTGTACTCCGAGTGGCTCAGCAGCTTGTACAGCCCCTCCCGGGTGGTGAACTGGGTCTTAATCTCGTTCATCTCCTTCCCACCTCCCTCCGCCGCCATCTTGGAAAGGAGCGCTCATCCTGCCCCAGTGCCCGGATGTGCCGACACTGCGCAGCCGCCGGCGCGCGCGCGGCCCCTGCGCGCGGGGGCGACACGAGGAGGCGGGGCCGGCGGGGCCTGTTTACCGCGCGACTGCGCGCGCGCCGGGCCCGCGCGCCCGGGGGGCGGGGAAAGGGGCGGGGCTAGGGGCTGGGGCGGGGCTCGGGGCGGGAGGCGCGGCGTGCCTGAGGGGCCCCGCCGGGGACACCGCGCTCGGCGTTCCGGCCCCGCTGGGCCGTCCCGGAGAGCAGCACTGCCGCCGGAGCGCTCCCGGGTGTCTGCAGTGAGCGGGACTCCAGTCCCTCTCTGGGCAGCCTGTCCCAGTGCACGGTCACTGCACAGTAAAGAAGTTCCTCCTCATGTTCGTGTGCAAGTTCTGTGCATCAGTTTCTGCCCGTGGCACAGCGAGAAGGGCCTAGCTCTATCCTCTGACACCCCTCCTTTAGATATTTATACACATTGATGAGGTCTCCTCCCAGTCAGCTTTTCTCAAGGCGGGACAGGCCCAGCTCCTCCGCCTTTCCTCCCAGGAGAGATGCTCCAGTTCTTTAATCATTTTTGTAGCTCTCCACTGGACCCAGCCAGGAGCTCCGCGTCTCCCTTGTGCTGCTGAGCCCAGAACCGGACCCAGCGCTGCAGGTGTGGCCTCAGCAGGGTCACCCAGCATGGTGGCTCCACGGGCAGCTGCTCTGGGGATGGGACAGAGGGGGAGGAGGGATCACGAGCAGGGGCTTTGTGCACCCACAGAGCCCTGCCGCCCTGGGATGTGGGCATCAGTGCCAGCACAGCGTGGGGTGAGGTATCCCTGCTGCTGGAAGTGCCTCAATCAGGAGGTATCCGTGTGCAGCGCTGATTTTGGGGCGGTGGCTCCCAGGTGAGAGCCCCCACTCACCTCACAGGGAGGCACCACAGCCCTGGCCATCTCCACTGGCTCGTTTGCCCACAGGGGACTTGCCAGTGCCTGGAGCCTGCTGAAGTTCCTGCTGTGAGAGTCTGTCAGTGTAGGGACAGCAAATCCAGGTGTGCAGCTGTGCTTTGGCATTTCATGCCAAGCTCAGGTGTCTTGATGAAGACGGTGCCTCCATCCCTCCAGCCCTGCACCAGCCTCCAACCTGCTGCAGGCAGAGCCAGGCCTGGGAGTTGGCCTGAGGTGTGAACCTGAAAAACTGGTTATCAAATCACTCACCCCATTGTTCTGATCATCCTGCAGCCATGCAGCCAGCTGTGTTGCATGGGGAACCAGATCAATATCAGATGGAGGAGGCGCAGGGCTGGGAAGGATTGCATTCACTGGGCAGGGAGGCAGGACTGTTTCTTCTGACAGCAGTTTCAGCTTTAAGAGTTTGTCTGATTACAGGCTCATGACTGACTCAAACTGATCTAAGACTGATCTCCAGCTGGAAAAAAAGATTTTGGCCCCTCCTCTACAGGTATTTCCATTTCTTGCCTTGCATCAGTTCTAGTAATCATGCAACCAAAGGGTGAGTCAGATCCACCTGAAAATTAACACACACACAGAAATTACCGAGTTCTCAGGTAAGCAAAGTGTTGATCAGCAGCCAGGTTGATTCAACACATCACAGAACTGCTGGAGCCAAAATAAGGAAGGAGTTTGGAATGTGGGACTAGGGGAAGATAAGCAGCACAGAATTACAACATCTTCAGTTAACAATAAAAAACCACACTTTCAAGGTACAGTTTCCTGCTGTAGCTGTGTGGCTCTAACATGACTGCTACCAAAGGCATTGTCCTGCTCTCTTCTTTCTGGACCATGACTGTCTGCTGCTACTCCTTCCTGTACCAGCCATAGTGCTCTCCTGACCTCATGAGGAGCCATTTCTGAAAGGTAAATGGAGAGACAATTCAACACCTTGCACGTGTGAAATGAATATGGTTAAACAAAAAACACTGACTCCTTAAGGGAATGGACAGCAGGACCTTCCTGCTTTCCATTACATCAGCTCAGCTGAAGAACTCCACTCAGCCTTCCAGACTGCAGGGGGTTAAAGGGATTTAGTTTCAAGTCAATTTAGTCCAAAGAGATTTTGTTTGTGCTGAATACTGCCTTGCTGCTGACCATCAAAATATTAGTCAAAAATAGCTGAGAGACCCAAAACAGCCAAGGATCTCCAGAACAGAGTATGTATCTGAGTAAATACTGAACAAGTACAGATGATTAGACTTCTAAAAGGCCAAGTATTGAAGACTTGCTTGAAATTCTTAAGATAAAGCCAATCAATAATGACCAATGGATCTTGTCAGCTTATCAGCCAGTCCTGCCAGATGGTATTGATGACCTCCTGAAAGCGCATAAAGTAGGTAAGCAGCCTTGCATTTTTTTAATCATGTTAAGAGTGATTGTTTCATAAAGAAATTTCATGAATGGACATGCAGAGAGAAAGAGTATTTTCTTTCACCAAAGAATCACCAAAGAAGAGCAGGAACAGCAAGGATCTCTAAATAATAATATTCAAAACAGATAAGGACGTAACAACAACAACAAAATAATAAAAAAAAAAAGTGTTGCTCCAAGCAGGCATACTCAGTACGTCTTATTCATTACCCACTGACAAGACAGGATAGATCACTCTGAAGAAGAAAGCAGGGAACCTTGGTAGAGGGACTGTGTGGAATGCAAATCACACTGAAGCCACAGCAGGCCATCTGTCACTGTTGGAATGAGTGTGATCCAAAGAATAAACAAAGTTAACAAGTACCTGGTTATCAGCAGTACATGATGGTGCAGAAAGTCAAAGAATTGATGTGGTGTTTAACATTTACAAGAAACATCAATAAAAGCTGCTGAGAGATTCCACGGAGAATCCAAGACAAATATTCATTTGAAAAACACAGCTGCAAGTCACAAGAACACTATTGTACAACCCCATCCACAATGCTCATCAAATACTAGGAGAAAAAGAGATTACAGAGATAAGTCTTATGGAAAAAAATTCCCTGTACCACTTGAAAATTCTTCTGTTTTAAGCTAACCAAGGATGATAATTCTGAAACGATCTCATGAGGACACCCCAAATGAGTTGTTTAGTATGCACCACACAACCAATAAACTGCAGTCAGTCACAATCACTGCTGTGTTGTGCCTTTACCTTTTGCAAATTGTTTTGGCAAATTGGAAAACAGACATGAGCAAAATTCACTAATAGTAATAAAATAGTGTGGTCCTTTGAGATTGCTTTATGCAGGGCATAAATTGGTCCTGCAACTTCCCAGAATGTAATATTAATAGTGCTTTTACTGGACATGAAGAACCTGCAAGAATAGTTATGAACAAAACTTTCCTGTGTTTGAGTTTGAATGCTCTGTTACTTCCCAAAAAGTGCAGCAACTGGTATTAGCTTTTACCAGCTTTTCTGAGACAAAAGAAAAGAGCAGGGTGACTACACCCATACTGCATCAGGCAAACTGTCTATTCCAGCAAGCACTGCCTGCAGATTATGCTGCAGAAATCAGGAGACCATCTCTGCACTGTCTGTCAGCTATAGCAGGTCTGTCAAGTCTTTCTAATGCCCAAAACAATTTAGGCATTTAGTGTGACTGGCTTAAGAGAGTCAAAAGCTCTGCAATGTGTCAAATTTTAATAACTTTTGAATGTGTGCGAGTTACTAACAGGTACAGAGACATGTAAGGAACACATCTGAACTAGGCAAAAGGTTGGTGCTGGTGAGAAGATGGCATGAAAGTTCCATTTAATATGGGGAGAGGAAAAAGGAAATGTATTTTCAAGTACTTACACGGTCTTTAAAGTACATTTAACTTGCTTTCATCATGAGAAGTTATTGTTTCTGGCATAGTTTCATAGCTGCTTATTTGCATTAGGAATCTCTTCTTAATCACTGCATACATTTAACATTAAATATGTGAGGTAATGCATTATGAATTGCAAAGTGAAAGGGTGTTACAAGGAAATTTCTGCTCTCCTAGAACACATTTCATGTTGTTTATACTTGTATCCTTCCACAGAGGAGCAAGAGCATGTGAAACATTTTGTTTTCATAGTGTGAGGGTTAATTACTGAGAAACAAATGGGTACTCTTAAAAACAGACATTTGGATTGAAGGAAGCAAGGTAAAATGAGTCTGCTTTGTAGCTGGGATAGGATGAGGGGTGAACTCTGTTGTTGTCTTTGGAAAACTTCATTCTGCTGTTTGCAATCAGGTCTCTGTGAGTTGTCTCCTGAAAAGACTACCTTGCCTCCATGGCCAGGAGTGCTGTTCTTGTCAACAACAGTTATTATCTTGGAACTGTAGTTGTGCTGGAAATTATGTTCTCTGAAGATAAGACTGAGATATTGAATTTAATTTTAATTCTACGGAAAGCCAGGGAGATTGGTTTGATATACCTACAAATAACTTGTGTTTCCAAGCTGTGCTGCAGCATTATGTACTTCTCAAAACTCCCTAAATAGGGAAGACATCTTGTCCATATAAACAGTACTGCTGTAATAAGCTGAGGAACGACAACCTGTGAATAAATAAGGTCTGATTGTTGGTGAGCAGCAGCAGCTCAGTTTCTCACAAAACTGGAATTTCTAGACAGTGCTGCAGTGTGAGAATGCAGTGCTGTTGAGACAGCCAAGGACACTCCTAAAGTGCAGTCTGCAATAGACACTTGAATGTTTGTAATTCAAGAAACAATAGATTCAGCAAATACATGCTTCAAAATTATTTTCTCTTTCATCAGAACTGGCTGTTTCACTCAGCTGGTTTTCATTGGGAAGCTTGTGGTTATTGTGTTACAATAATGCATGGTTGGTTATTGATGAGTCTTGCAGGTCAGCCAAGCAACCTGCAACAGTGAGTTAACAGTCATCCATGCAAGAAAAGTGGCTGCCAGTGTGTGATTTAGGAGTCCCTAAGCAGAACAAGAAATAAGGAAAGCTGAGAAAGGTGTCCTTGGAAAGAACTGACTTTAACAGTCAAGGAAAGGGAAGCATTACCGGCATAAAAAAACCACAAACAAACTGTCTTAGTTTAAAGGTGACCAGATTCAGGAGCCTCTGAACATTTTGCTCATAAGAAAGATATGTGCATGTATATCTTAAGTTTATGTCAGGTTCTTCAATGTCCCCCAGGTCATCTACCTAGCTGATGGTGAGATCTTTCTCTGTTGCTTTGGTGAATTACACAAAGAGGAACTGAAAACTTGTGAGCACATTCTTCATTCCTTTATCACCTTTCTCACATCTCAGAGGTTGCAGAGAGCTTCAGAAAAAGCATGGCTATCTGCTTTCTGTCCAGTTACAGGAGGAGATTATCTATCAGTGTCACAAGCATAATTTCATTTCCATGGCTGGAATCACTGTCTCAAAATTGTTTTAGATGAAGCATTGAAGCTTTAGATAAATGATCATCTAATGGGAATTTTTATGAGTTTTTCCATAAGCTCACTGAAGCATGGGAGCTCTGCATACTGCACAGCACTGGCTGTTCATTCAGTGCTGGTTGAATCATTGCACATTTAAAGAAAGGAGAGTTTATTTCCCTGAATTATGTGCTGGCTCCATTCTGGTCATCATTATGTGCTGGCTTCATTATGGTCATGTGGTCACTGATTTTCATTTGCAAGTCCAGAAGGGCATAAGTTAAATTCACATGGCTTTTCCACCCATCTGGTGTCCAGAACTTACTCATATATAGGAAGATTATGTACAACCTTTTAGATAAAATTTACCAGTACAGTATTTTCCATGAGAGTGGGGATAGCTTTTTTATGATTGGGGTTTTGTCATCTACAAGATGACAAAACTGAGGAGAAAGGGCATTTATTTATTATTATTACATATGTACTCTTACATCATTACCATAGGTACCTTATAATTTCATCACACACAAAATTTAATTAATAATAAAAAATTATAATCACTCAGGCTTTCAGCAGCCTAAGTGTCTGTCTAAATGGAAGTCTGACTTTCTCCATGCCTAATGAGACTTTTTCACATTTAATCTCTCTCCTCACTTTCTCTCACTGCATACATAAAGCAAGGGATGGTATTACTAAAGAAAGATGTGACTTAGAAGATTACCTATCTAGAGTAGGCTCTTGGGTCCCTGCTTTTCTGGTTTATCTGAAACCATTATCATTATGCAGCTCATACAATATTGTTCTTATATAACAAGCACTTCTCAGTAATCATGTAATCAAGTATGCACATTCCTGTGACATTCCTTGTCTTTAGCCTCCATCTTTCTAAGGCCAGGTGCTAGGTATGACAAGATTTATGTCATTTTCTAATAGCTGCTTTGTTGGTTGAGTTAAATCCCATCTGAAGTCTGTTTGTTCACTGTCATTTTTCTTTTCATGAGTAGGTATAACAAGCTAAAATCAAATGTAGGGTAGATGTGTATTAAATCTTCATGTATTTTCCTTGTTTTCAGTAGTAAAAATGATGGAATTGCTTCTTATAGGCATGGTAAAATAGCGAGAGCACCAGTCTGACATCTTTCACAGGCAATTTCTTTCAATTTTCAAATACTAACTTCTTGATTCAGTGATGTGACACAGATGAAGACGTTTGATATATGCGCTGGCATACAGATATTTCCTTTTTTTTTTAATCAGTTAACTAAAACTCTACAGTGATGTGTAAATATGTTGAATCTCTACAGGAAGATGAATCTGGGGGGTGGATCTATGTGACAGGATCAGTCTCTGCATCAGTGTTCCAAAGGAGAAGGGAAAGCTCTGCACATTTATAAACAAACTGTTTTTTACAACTTTCACTTATTTAAACATAGATAAAAGTATAACAATTAGGAATTGATCTTAACATAAACCTTCAACTTTTATATATGTGGTTTTATAGTTGTTTAGAGTTTTTTAAAGTTAAAAATAAGCAAGCCTGATCCAACCAAAAGATTTCCTGAGACAGCTATTGGTTTGTGGGGTAGGAGAGAATGGTTGAATAGTTAAACATATGATTCATGGAAAATTAATTTAACAAAGTATCTATTAAAAATAGTGGACCCATTGAAGGGGTTAACTTAAAAAAAAGAAACCAAACAACTTTTATAAGGTTGAAACTCCTGTGCTATATACACAAATATATATTGCTCTCTCTACCTATCTCTATATATTTGTTCAATATGACTCCTATAGAGAATATTTATATTTGCTGTATTAGCCCCATCTGGTGAGTTCTAACAGCATTGCAAACTGGACAGCCCTGATGCTGCACTCATGTCCCAGCTCTTAGGTGGGTGGCAGGGCTTGCACAGAGACCCCTGCATTGCTCCCTTTGCCCACTGCACAGGGCACAAACACTAGCAGGAATCCTCATTAGCATGGCAGTACCATAACTCATGAGCTTCTCTTCTGCTTTCATGGATTCCTCTCCCAGGTCAGGGTGTTACTCTGTTTGTTTGCATCCAGAAACACGCACAGCCCATCAGTGCACCTGAGTCACCCCCATTCCCAGGAAATCTGCCATTTCTGATCCTTGGTGCTGCTCCAGCCAAGGCCACGTGTGCTAGGGCTGAGCCCACTGCTCCTACAGAGACTTTACCTTTCAGTTTTTCTGGAAGGGCTGTGGTCCACTTTCTGTGATTGCAAAGGGATGTCACCCATCAATTAGTTCATTTCAGAGCAGCTGCTAGTGGACACAGTAATGGGCAACCTGCTCCAGGTGGCCCTGCTTGAGCAGAGAGAGATGAGGTGACCTCCAGAGGTTCCTCCCAACCTCAAGCACTCCATCATTCTGAAAGATTACCCTTAATATTATAATTTATTTTTGTGCAATATCAATATGAATCGACACTGTTTTGAGTAAGAAGCATTTTACTTACCTTCTGTAAAAACAAATTTTTATGAAATTCTTTTGAAGTGCAGGATCATGATGTTAGTTTCTAAACAAGCAACGAGGAGGCTGCTTGCCTCTAGTAAAGGAGTTAGCAAACCCTGTCAGCCTTTGATATTTGGTAGGTCAGACTAAGACACTCTCCATGGCTGCCTGGATTTGCTCCATGCTGAAGGAGTTGTTCAGTTTCTCTCTACTCTCCTTCTGCTGCATGTCTAAACCAAGAGATGGGATGATTTTTAATGCTTTTTTTTTTAATTTTATTTTTTGGTGGCTTGAAGGTTACCTACACTAATTCTGAAGAAAGATGAGTGATGACAATGATTCTTTTACTGCCAAACTTAGCTGATTAGTTAGCTGAAGATTAGTTGCTCTTCTAATGTAAGCTGAAATGTGGCTACAGGCTGTTTCTTTCCATCACTTCCCTCTGGAAAATTCAAACATAATCTCATCATAGTATTTCTAGTCAGTTTAAATTATAATTGATTCTGTTTCTGCTGTCTACTTTCCTTCCCACAGCTGTGACAGGAGACAATTGGGGCAAAATAAAAACAGCTAGTAGCCAGACACAAGGGCCTTGTGGCCTTTTTTCATGAGAGGTGAACAAAGGGGGTTGTTTAAGAAGAACTTAAATAGGAACAGGAAATAATAGCCTATCTTAAGGAGCAAATCTACACCTTTAGGTGGTTTCAGTCTTGGTTTCTGTTAAATGATCAAGAGAAGGGACATTGTAACATGTCCCTTCAACAAAATGTGTTTCTTTTCAGTGTTATTCTGACTTGAAGGGACTATAAACAATCTGTGTTAGTCTCATCATTATATCAACTAAGCCAGTATCTCCCATTCCTCAGAGAATTTTCAAGCTTATTGTTAAAATTAAAGAGTTACCTCAGAGTATTCCTGTTGAGGCAGTGTTTCAGTTAAAGGAGAGTGAAAATCTTGTGTTTGTTATTCTCTCAAAACTGCAAAATTTTATCTCTGGGATGTCCTAGAATGTACAAGCAAAATTATTAGTGAAAATAAATCAAATCCTGTGATGACTTTTCTTACTTTATAATACAATCTAACATGACAATATTAAAAAGCCTATGGATTTCCTCTTGATTAAACAATTATTCATTCTATGTTATCTTAAGTAAGTAATCAGTGAAAAATCTAAAATGTGTATTGGATTATTAATCCACTGAATAATTAAATTTCTCTGCCCTATGCTCTCAAGACAAATTATTTATATTTTTTCAGTTTAAGAACATATGTGCCACTGTCAAGTGTATGTGTGGGTGTACATGCAGTGAAGTTTCAACTCTGTGTATCCTTATTAACACTGAGTCTGTGCAAACTGAAGATCAGCCCATGGATGAAGAGAAGATGACTCTTGCCTTCCAGGCAGAAATAACTGCTCACCAACACTTTCCATTCCAGCAAGAAAAACCTTCTGAGGGAGGCAGTTAGCAAATCACTGGTTGCAAGTAATCTGGCTATTAATGTGACTCAGCCAGTAAAACACAGCCTGGATTCTTAACTGTAACCCTGAGAATGCTCAAGCCTTCTGTTGCGATCCCTGGACAGGATGAGACCTGAGGCTGTGACTGACCCTAACAAGCTGCATTCTGGGAATGTCGGGAATGACAAGCACCATTGCACTCTGACCATCCTGGATGCAGGCACAGGAGCTGATCCCATGAAAACTGTGAGGTCCAGCAGAGGAGCTTCTATAGAAACGTGGCTTGTGCTGGTGTCAGTTTGGGGTCAGCTTCCTCTCTGCCTCCCTGTTTGCAAACATGGCTGTGGTCACAAAGCATAGACAGGCAGTAGGAGGGTCACCTCCACTCCAGGTTCTTGCTGTCATTGATAATGGTAAATGTTTGTCAGCAGAATTCACTGCTCTCTGTCTTGTGGCTGGGGAGAGTGAACATTGTGCAGAACAGAGTGGGAGCACAGGTGCACAGTCTGATGGCACAGGATCTTCAGCAGCAAATTTGCCTGGCTGGGTAATAAGCATTGACTGAACTTTGTGCAGCAGAGAATGAATGTGCATCACACAACACAGCACTGCTGTGTTTCATTTTTAGTGTGTGTAACATTTAAAGAGAAAGGTCAAACTTAATGAATTTCTGCTCTATAGACTTTCTCTTGCAGTTCATATGGTGTATTGCTGTGCTTCCTGAGGGCTTTGAAAGCTGGGGGAAATACACATTGAAATGGTATAATTGCTTTAGTTGTTCCATTTGTTGGAGCACAGAACAGGTATAGAACACCAGCTCAGCACTATCAGGTAGTCAGTGATGATTAAGAATTTATTACAATTGTATTAACTCAGAAAAAGGTTGCTATTTGTCCATTTGTGCTGTCACTAAAACACATGTATTTCCTTCATGGGGAACCACATGACTGTAAAACAAAGATTATCCTATATCTGAAGGAAGACCAAAGAGAATACTTAGGAAAAAGGCAAATCAAAGAAATTGTGAAGAAGCATTCTCAATTCATCAGCTATCCAATTACACTCTTTGTAAGTGCCTTGTTTGAGATGCTAATTGTACATGCTTTGAAACACTAGCTGCATACCTAATGTCCTTGCATCATTCCCAGATGCTGCTAGAAAAACATTAACTGAGATGGCTCTGTACTGCCAGAATTAACATTTGCAAGAAGGACTCTTTATTGTGTGATAATTTCTTGGTTTGCTTTCCTAATGAGCTCTGAAAGAGCACTGTCAATGTAGGACAGAGTTATACCATATATCAGTCTAGATGCTGAGCTTCTCCTCCACCAACCCAGTGGAAATCTTATAAAGATAACATTCATCTTAGTGAATTTAGTAAGATACAGTTGATGCTTTTGTTAAAATCTGGACTACTTGGCAATGAAAATATGCGCTTCTAGCTGAAGATCATAATTATTCAGGTGAAGCAATAAACTCTGATTATGCATTCTATATTGGTATTTACTAAAGCTGTGCTTTTAGGGCCAAAAAAAAAATCTCCTGATGTATTTAGATATGCTTCTGAAAGAGGTCTGGTTGGCAGTGACTAACTAGTAATTCTGGATTTTAAGCCAGACTTATTATGGCTCTAGTTCCAAAAGTGAGAACAGATGAGCAGAAGGCAATTTAGAAAGGTACTTTCTAAAAGTACTTTGAATGCCAGGTGCATCAGGATTATTTAATGAATTAATTCTACAAAACTGCAAAGCAGAGTTGGAAAGACATCTCATATGACCTGTAATTATGTTTATTCATACAAAGCCAAGGACAGGCAGGGAAGTTCATCAAGATGGAAATAACATGCAAATTAAATAATGTATTAGGAATGTGACTTGCAGAGGTTTCTAGAAAAAGAATGCCCTCCTGTAATTTTCTGTCTTGAGCTACAAAGAAGGAGGCCAAGCCATCATGGTTATTCTTAGTATAAATTCAGAACTGTATTTCTGTCAGATGAAACAAACCTGAACAGTTCTGTAGAACCACAACCAAGGGAGATATTTCACTTTGAACAAATGGTCTGAGGAAACACAGTTTTAGGTAAGTCATCAGAAAAAGCAGCTTTGCCCTAAAGAAGAAAAGCTGAAAAATCCCTTCTTTTACTGTCCCAATCCTTTGATGCCCCTTCCTGCAACTTAGCTTTGTAGATCTACTGTGAAGACAGCCAAAACAAGAAACACAAAATGCATTCTGTCATAATTTTAAAAATAGTTTTGCTTTATAATAAAGAACCTGACTGGTTAGAGTGAACTTGCTGGTTTTATTTTAAACATTAGACATTTTAAAAGTAACTTGAATAAAAGTATACTTTCACTCTTTCAGATATATCTAATCCAAATAAAGCAGAAATGAAGAAATCCTGGGCTGTCAGCATCTGAAACAGTTTTAAATTTGTCAATCACAAGAGTCATTGCAACTCCCATAGGGCTGAAAGACCATTCTGGAGGGGTTTTCTTCCTTGTTTTGTTTTGTCAGAGATGTGGGGGGAATAGGCAGAGGTGTCTCTTGGCAAGTGTTAACCAGCACCCCTCTGGTTAGGAAATAACCTGGTGACTTGAAGTAGCTGTGGTGTGTCCTACTTTCCCAGAGCAGAGCAGCTGCATTATACTGACCTGCATATTAACTGGCTAAGAATACCCTGGGCTCAGCTGACTGCAAAGCAGGATTTCAGCATAAAGAGCCAAGTTACATCACAAGATTTGCCTCAGTATGGCAGCAAGCATCTCCTTGAAAGAGATGAAACCCGATTTTTTCCCTCTAATTCACTATGCCTGGTTCCTGTAGCCCACAGATAAATTTGTAATGATTAATCAAGCACTTACACAGCTCTTGACAAAATTTCTCAAAGTACCTACTCACAGTCAGCTTTAATCAGAATATCTTACTGCTACTATTCTTTTTTTTCCAGCATTCTTTTGTAGAGAGGAAGCTGGGATTCACAGTTCTCCTGTTTTTTCACAAGAAATAAATCTTTTGATCTGTCTGACACAGCACGAAAATAACATTAAACTGTGCCTAAGCAGAGTGTTCATCACAGACAGCTATTAAGCCTTAATCTGTGATTATCTGAAAGCACTCCATAACTTTAGTATCTTGTTTTTTATCCCATCAATATCTTGGTAATAAAATGGAAGTACTCTCTGGAATATGAAAAAGGGTCTATCTAGAATATATGGACAAATTTAATTAATTTCTTGCCTTTTTTTTTTACAAGTATAGAGTGTCAAATTAAGGAGCATATCTTGTTTGAAATACTAGAACAAAATCAACCTCATTCACATCTATTTTAAATGCTCACAGTCTCCTGTCCTGAAAAATGTGGATCCTGAACTTGTAGATTTTAAAAGTTTCTATGACCTCTAAAACCTTTATTGAAACATGTTTCATGATGAAATTTGAAACCTCTACGTGTGTAGCGGACTCACAGTATAGCACACAGCATACAGTGAATTCTGAATAGCTGACTTCAAATATTTTTTCACAGATATTGCAGCACAGCACAATTACAAAGGTGATAATAATAAAAAATTTTCCAAGTTTTCCTTGAGCTTCAGAAGGAAAAAAGACAGCAAGTTTGTACACAACTCTCTGGACTGTGGGGTGTTCTGCCTGGACACCTCTTTGGCCTTGGCCAAGGCTTCTTTACATCTTTTTCACATAATTCCTTTCATACTGGTCACATATTGGCTGTGTGATAGCAGAGCTACTTTTGAGCTGTAATTCACACTCAATAAATATCTAAAAATCTGCCATGCAAATTCCTTCTAGACTCAGGTTTATCAAATTAGCACAAATTTAAGCAGATGTTCGGCAAGATTCTTCAATTCTTTCCATTTCTGTGCCCTCTTTAAAGTAGAATGATTGAGGTTATTGCATACTCAGTATCCTCAATAAAAATGTGTAATTGATTTCTTTTTTAATCTAGCTCACCCTGATTCCAGCTATCACTGCTTAGTAAACCTACTTTCTCAGCTCTTTACACAACTAAAATTCCATTCACAACTAAATCTGAAAGTGTGATCTCCATACCAGACTGCTCTCTCTTTCCCTGATTTCTAAGGTAAAGCTATCTATGAAGGATTTTTTCTCTTTGTTTCTAGGAAATGTGCTTATAAAGAAGTAGATGCTTTGGAAGTGTTCCTGAACTATGAAGGCCTTTCCAACAATCTTCCTTTTGATGAAGTCAGCAGAGCAATTTGATCCCAAAGATATCTTCTTTATAGAAAATCTACCTAATGCCAAAATACATGATCTTTCTGATCTGCTTAAAACCCAGGACTAGAACTTGCCTCTATTTAAAATGAATTGAAAATTTATTTCCTATTATCAACTTTTCTTTCATGTCATAATCACCTAACTCAACTTTGAAAAGTTGCCTGTTGTCAGTAATTTGCAAAATCAATACTATTGCATCAAGAATGTAAGTGAATACAGAACATCCTTTGTGACATAATTACCAACAATATCCAACATGTAGGTGATGGCTTGAAGGAGAGTTTTGTCTCTAAATCTACCAGGCACACATAATAAGTAAATAATAATAAAATATGCAGCAGTGCCCAGCTGTTATAGGTACTAAACCCTCAACCCTTACTGTTATACTGAATTCAACTCCTACAACATGAGTATGTACAGGGAAAAAAGTGTCAGGTTTATTTCCAGGCTCACTGATACTGGGGCTCTATTAAGTTATTTTTTTTAACCATGTAACTTTACTATCACTATTGTTTTTAACATCTTCATGGGAAGTCTAGGGTTTTGTTTGTCTAGGGACTTTTTAGTCAAACCTTCTGCTGACTGGAAGGGCTTTTTCTCCAAGCTTCTTGTCCTTCTGAATTAGGATCTATTGAAACTTCTGGCTATGAATAGAACAAAGCTCTTAACTATGGATAATAAAAGTTACAGCTGCCATCATACCTCTTGTTCTCCCTCCAAAGTTAACAGTTTTATGTAACTGTTCCTGATTTAAGGGAGCTCTGATGGGCAGGACATTCTCCTGTGACTCTCCAAGCCATGTAACTGTGTCCTGGCTTTTTGGTCCCATCCTACATGGAGATCACACACATTTCCACAAAAGGCACCACAGTCATGTTAAAATGCTCTTAAAACAAAGAGCAGAACCGGAGAAGAACTTTTAACTTGGTGGAAGACAAAGTGTCTTGTATAGCTCAGTTGGCATAGGTATGATGCTTGATCTGTACATATAACTTCAGCTAAGAAGTACAAAATTATGCATTTACTCTGGGAAAGTATAAAACATTATATAAGATCTGAAACTATAAAGAAAATATGTTTTGTTCCAGTTATAAGGGAATACTAAGATGAGGAAAAATTGAAAATGTCAAATTTGAGTTGTTATAAGGTTAACCTATTAATTTTGTAACAAACACAACATAAAGTAATTTATTATAAGCCTGAACAATTATTCTGGAACCTTATTAATGTCCCATGAATCCAGGCCTTTCCATGCTCATTCTCTCAGCTTTCCTATGCAGCTGAGCTTTACATATCTAAAGAAACATATGATATATGTTACATTATGTATGTTTAATATAAATTATAATTGACATTTGATAGTAGTGGAATTGTTGACTTCAGCTATAACAAATATATTCTTGTTCAACAGTAAGTCCCTTTAGAATTCCTTCTGAGAGAAATTAATGACAGTTTTCACAGTCCCTGACACATATTTCAAGAACCATAAACTTTTAGGAAAAAAGAACGTGTACACACAGCCCATGGTCCATGCAATTATTGCTGCCACCTGCAGTTCTTCAGTACAATTACATTGTATGAGATCGATTTTGTTCTTTGCCTCTTAAGTAGCTTCTTCACCAGAAAAATATTTCTTCTAAGTGACTATTGATCCTATTTCTAGAATGAATCACCTTTTTTTGTGACCTACAGATCTTATGATCACTTTAGCTTCCAGCAAGCAATGAGAAAGCACAAAAGAACACAGCCTGGGAAGCAGTTTTAAGAAAACATGAAGCTTTGCTCAGACAGATATCCACTCCCAGCTTTACATTTCATTATGATAACACAGATTTTACATGCATAATTCCATGTGTTAAAGCAAACTAGACATGCATTACCACATCTTTATACTTACATCATTCTTCTGAAATCTACTGTTAAGCAGTTTCAGTTAGTGCTGTTTTGTTTTCCTCCAGTAAACCCTGAAGCACTGAGATAACATGGCAAAACTGTCTCAGAACTCAAACAAAATTAATTTTAAAGCAATGCTATAAAAGCATTAAGGCTACAACACCAAACACTCAGAAGTCAAGTTAAATGCTGGAATTCAAATTCTTTATGCAAACATCTTTTAATTTCTTTGTGGCTTACAAAAAACAAAAAAATTTCCAGCAACACAGAAAAAGCCTTTGATTGAATTAAGAATAAACCCAGTTTTTCCTGTGTGCTATTTCAACACCTTGAACATTAAATACCTTCCTTTCAGCTTTTGCTTTGTTCTTTTTAAATAACTTTCACATAGCAAGGAGCTCTATGAAATTGTGTAATTAAAGATTCTAAAGATCCTATTAAGGAGGATGCAAATGTATACAGAGACCAAGTGTGGAACTAATCCTCAGGAAACCAGGAAATGCACAGTGGAGACTTTCTGGTAAGGAGCGTCCTGCTGGTGAGCTGGGTCAGCTGTCCCAGCTGAGTCCCCTCACAGCCCCTTGTGCCCCCCAGCCTCCTTGCTGGGGGTCAGTGTGAGGAGCATAAAAGGCCTTGGTGATGTCCAAACACTGTTTAGCAATAACAAAAACATCTCTGGGTTATCAACACTGTTTGCAGCACAAATTCAAAATATAACTCCATGCTGGCTGCTGTGAAGAAAATTACCTCTACCCGATGAAAACCAGCACAATCTCTTGGTTGAAAAATTGATCTCGCTCAGAATTTCCTCCAAAATTAACTCTGACACAAACCAAGTTAGGAACCTTTTTTTTTTTTTCATGCCTAGAAGTGAAGCAATAAAAAACTGGGACCAGTTAAAATAGAGTAACCATAGGAACAAAATGTCTATATTTGCTAGCCCTCACTGCATAACAGAATAAAAAGACTACAGGTTATTCACAAGTCATGAAGAAAATATGTGTTTTACACAGTCACAGAGGAACTGGGATTAAGCAGAGCTGGGAAAACTTCGATGGTTTGGGATGAGATTACATTCTCCCAGTGCACTTGTCAAACAACTTTGACAAAAGAAATCAGCCTGCTTTTGAAAGCTGAATAACACAACCACAAAAGAGAAGACAGAATGATGTGACTGGAGATTAGACAGTATAAAGGCATGTGATCCTGCAGACATATGCAAAAGCTTCCATAGGTTTTCACATGCTTGAAATGACATATATCCCTAAGTCTGAATCCCTGGGCCCACATTAATCGAGAGATTAGAAAGGAAAATACTTCCTTAAATCTTGAATATTATTATAAAAGTGGCACCCTTAAAATTCTAGACACCTCAAAAGGAGAGCACACAAGCAAATTTAGCAGGATATTGCTGGATAAAATGCTTGGACATATATTGCAATATTTCAGCCATTTTCTGAAGTATAGAAGTTACTTTGGTGCAAACACATGTTAGAAAGCATTTCCCTCCATGGAATCTGAATGTAAGAGGGTTTCAGCCTAAAAGGCACATCCTATAGTATTTATACTATACCATGACTGTTTTGTAATCTAAGAAAACCATGAAAGTTACATCATTATGCCTGAGTGTAACTGCCACACTTCATTAGGGCAGTGGTAAAGAGCCACTAGGCTGCTTTATGGAAGCAGACAAGCAAAGCAGCTGTCAGATCACTGAAATCACAGTCACTGTGCAAAGAACGGAACCTGTCGTACTCAAGAAAGCATTTTGGTGCACAGGCACTTGGTACAGGCACATATGTCTGAGAGAAAGGAAGAGAAATGCATTGAGAAACACCCCAAAATCCAACTTGAAGACAGTACAGAAAACAACCAGCCAAAGTAAGCACCAAGAAGGTGAACCAGACATAAGTGCAGAACTTTCAAGCCTGAGCACTGGCTGAAAGTCAACTTTCTCAGTGGCTTAGAATGGTGAGCAAATAACCTCACCCTTACAGTCTGATTTCTCCTGTGGGCTGAGCAGCAGCTCATTTACACACCCTTTTCTGTTGTTGACACCATGATTAATTTTTCCACCTAATTAACTATCCTGTATTTTGGCCAACTGCTTGGGTCAGAGCTGGAGCACCAGGATTGAGAAGGGCAGAGTCCTCTAAGACACTGCACCAATGCATGTTCTGATCCAGATACTGCAGAAACTGCAGCAAGAGAAGCTGTAATTTTAATTTCTTGGTGTTCCTGCATGTTTTACATGTGTACTTAATGCATCTTCTTGTCAGAATACTGAAAACTCTCTGAAAACATAAAGCTACAAAAAATGAAGCCAGTGGACCCCAATTCAATCAGATTTGCTTGTCTGGGTTAAAACTGCAGGATAATCAATACAAAGGACATGAAGTTCAGCATGAGGATTTTTGATTAAACGTGTTAATGGATCTAAGTCTTGGAATATTAATTCATGCTAGCCAGTCTATTTTAGACACTCAACTTGGAGAAGGGCAGGTTAGGCAACTTAAACTTCAATTCCCCAAAGTCAGACAGATGTTGAACTAGATAGAAGTCTGGGCCACATCTAAGAGCCAAAAGAAAATGGAAAGAAGTTGCACCCGAGATAAATTTTTGCAACAGAAACAACAAACTTTTTATTCCTCAAATATATAGCCATTCCTTAGAGCAGGGAAATATGTCTAAATTCATGCTTACATCAGTGCATAATTTTAACATGTAGTTTCTCTGGGTATTTATATCCTCGAAAGTGGATCAGCTCCAAGAAGAAAGTTTTAGAAGTCTGGTCTGGAACACATGGGATGCAGATCATTCTCCTGAGATGTGGAAGATCTGCATTTAACTCCCTGCTCCCAACCAGGTCATTCAGGATATAAAAATACCCGCCCTGCTAAATGCTGCAATCACAGAGCTGCTTGGTATAATGAGATGTGTACATATCAAAGCCTTTATGCAGCATATGTAAATGTATGTATAAAGGTGTCTCTTGTGGTGCCCTTTGAACATCACCCGAGATTTCCCAGATGAACTGGCAAAGGCCATGCTCAGGCTGAGAATCCCAGCGGGTTTCAGGCTCTGGGCTGTTACAAACCCAGCAGCACTGGCCTACGCCTCATGTCTACTATTAGCACTTAAATCCTTAAGTAACTGCATAGCTATGTAGGTCTGCTGAGCCGCTTGGCTTCGGTCCCACGGCTCTTTTTACCCTGTGCAAGTGCACAGACCGAGAGGCAGAATTTTTTTAACTCTCATACTTATACCTGCTGCGTGAGAACCGGTGTTGTTTTGCCTGAGCAGGCGAAACGCGTTACCACATCCCTAAGGTGTGATTCACCCGGCTACGCCCGGCAGCGCGGCCGGATCCTGCCCGGCCAGCAGGGCAGGGGGAGCAGGGCAGGGGCAGCGGAGCCGCCCTCCCGCAGCCCCTCGTCCCAGCCGAGGGGACGGCGGCAGCTGCACAGCGCACACACACAGAGCTGCACAGCGCACACCTCCACCTGCACACTGAGCTGCACAGCCCGCACCTCCACCTACACACACACAGAGCCACAGAACTGCATCCCTCCACCTGCACACACACACAGAGCTGCACAGCGCACACCTCCACCTGCACACACACACAGAGCTGCACAGCGCACACCTCCACCTGCACACACACACACAGAGCTGCACAGCGCACACCTCCACCTGCACACACACAGAGCTGCCCAGCGCACACCTCCACCTGCACACTGAGCTGCACAGCCCGCACCTCCACCTACACACACACAGAGCCACAGAACTGCATCCCTCCACCTGCACACACACACACAGCTGCACAGCGCACACCTCCACCTGCACACACACACAGAGCTGCACAGCGCACACCTCCACCTGCACACACACACACAGAGCTGCACAGCGCACACCTCCACCTGCACACACACAGAGCTGCCCAGCGCACACCTCCACCTACACACACACAGAGCCACAGAACTGCATCCCTCCACCTGCACACACACACACAGCTGCACAGCGCACACCTCCACCTGCACACACACACAGAGCTGCACAGCGCACACCTCCACCTGCACACACACAGAGCTGCACAGCGCACACCTCCACCTGCACACACACACAGAGCCACAGAACTGCATCCCTCCACCTGCACACACACAGAGCTGCACAGCGCACACCTCCACCTGCACACAGAGCTGCACAGCGCACACCTCCACCTGCACACACACAGAGCTGCACAGCGCACACCTCCACCTGCACACACACACAGAGCCACAGAGCTGCACAGCGCACACCTCCACCTGCACACACACAGAGCTGCACAGCGCACACCTCCACCTGCACACACACACACAGAGCTGCACAGCGCACACCTCCACCTACACACACACAGAGCCACAGAACTGCATCCCTCCACCTGCACACACACAGAGCTGCACAGCGCACACCTCCACCTGCACACACACACAGAGCTGCACAGCGCACACCTCCACCTGCACACACACACAGAGCTGCACAGCCCGCACCTTAAACCCTTAAGTAACTTAAATCCTTGATCTCGCACAACTGCACCTGCATACCTGAGCACCCGCACACCTTCACTTCCGCACCGCCGCACACCTGCACAGCCGCACTCCGTCCGGCACAGTCCCGCACCTGCACCCCGCACTCTCCCACCCTCACACACCTGAGCACGCTCACACACCCGCACCCCACACTCTCCCACCCTCACACACCTGCACCCCGCACATCTGAGCATCCCGCATTCCCGCACCCTCACACACCTGCACCCGCATTCTCCAACCCTTACACACCTGAGCACCCTCACACTCCTGCACCTTCGTCTCCCACCCTCACACACCTGCACCCCGCACTCCCGCACACCTGAGCACCCCCGCGCTCCCGCACGCCGGCGCACCGGCCGCGCAGCAGAGACAGGGGTTCAGCACGGGGAGACAGAGGGTGACAGCCGCCCCGCACCCCAGCCCTGCGCCGTTCCCGGCAGGGGTGAGGGGGCACCCCGAGTTTTCCAGGCCCTTCCCTGCCGCTCCGCGGGGGCGGGGGGAGAATGAGGTAGGATTGTGGGGGGAGAGACCCCGGCCGCAGCCCCGCCCCCTTCTAGGACGTTCGGAGCGGGGCTCGGCAGCGAATGACGTCATCCAGCGCTCGCGCAACCGCTCTGGGCCCCGCCCCTTCGGCACCGCCCCGCGCGGCTCCCGCGCACGCGCCCGCCTCCTTCCTGCTTCCCCCTCCCCCCGGAGTCCCGGCCGGGCCAATCGCTGGGGGCGCAGCGGGGCGGGGCGCGGCGAGCGCGCGCGCTCGCGCCCATTCAGCCGCCGGCCCCGCGGCGCCTGTCGCGGACGGCTGCGATTGGCTGCGAGAGGCACGGCCCCGCCCCTCGGGCGGCTTGTTCCGCCCCCGCCTCGCGGCCCCCTCCCCGCGCCCCCCCGCGCCGGCGGTGAAGGTTCCCGATGGTTCTGGAAGGAGGCGGGTCCCGCCGTATATAAATCGGGCGGGCTGTGGGGAGCGCGCACTAGAGAGGCTACAGCAGCGAGAGAGGGCTGTATTACAGCGTTAGTGCGGAGAGCAGCGCCCCGTCCCCCTGCCAAGGTGAGTGGTGGGGGCAGCAGCCGGCGGTGGATCGGCGCAGGGAGTGTTTTCCATCCGAACCCCGCTGGTGGCTGGGGCGCGGGGCTCGTGTGCGGAGTTGCGTGGGTGGTGGGGGTGGGGTGTGCTGTAGGAGCCGCGTGGCGCTGGTCGTGCTTTCCTCTGTGCTTCTGTAGATCTTGGGAAAGGTGATGGGGGCTTACAGTCTGGGTATAGGTGAAAAAAAAAAGGGGGTTGGCGGTTTTGAACCCAGCTTATTAAATTTGCATTCTTGTAAGAATGGCGGTGGAGGTGGGGAAAGCGAGCCGCTCCTTGGGGGGGTGCCGGTATGGCAGCGGAGCGGCGGGCGCAGAGGGCGGTCAGGGAGGGGTGTTCGTGTCCCGGGCTGCGGCTGCAGCGCCCCCTCCGCCTCGCAGCGTGCGCGGGAGGGCTGTGGGAGGCTGACCCGAGCACGCGTCGGTGCGGAGGTACCGGGTGGCCGGAGAGATCCGCTCTCAATGAATGGGCCCCCGGCCATGAGAGTGCAAGATGGAGGAGCGCGGGGGGGGGGGGGGGGGGAAGCGCCGGGAAAGCGGCGGGGGCGAGAGGGGGAAGGAGGGGGGAACGGAGTCGGGAGCAAGGGAAAAGGAGTGGCGGAGATGGGGAAAGAAATAGGTGGATAGGTGGCGTAAGCAGAAAGAGCAGAGTATTATGGGGAGAGAGAATGGGGGTTAGGGGAAAGGAGCAGAGTGCCAGGTGGGAAGGGAGCGGCGGGGGGGAGGCGAGAGTGGGGGCGGCAGGAAGGAAGGAGCGGGAGAAAAGCGGGGAATGGAGGAGGGAAAGAAAAGGGGGGATGGGGAGAGAGCGGCGTGAGGGGACAGGCGGGCAGGGGATGGGGCCAGGAGCGGGTTCGGGGGCTGCTCCGCTCCGCAGCGCTCTGCTGGGGGGGGGGTGGGGGGTGGGGAATGCGCGGGCGGGAGGCGGGGGCAGCCAGGGAAGGCTCTGGCAGTTTCTAGAAGGTCTCGCGGTGCCGGCGGGCGCCGCCAGGGGGCGCTGCGGCGCCGCTCCGCCCGCGGGCTCGGGGCGCGGTCCCGCGCGGGCGGGGGGAGCCGGGCCCGCGCTCGGGGCGCTCCGCTCGGCGCCATCGCAGCGGGGCTGGGCTCGGACACTGCTCTGCCGGGTGAAGGTCTGACTCCCGAACGGGGGTAAACGGGCAGCTATAGCCGGTGAAGGACGAGTTTTCATTAATGCAAATATTCGTCCAGAGAAGCGAGTCCGGCTGAGCAGTGTTGGTATCTAAGTCAGCGGTGGGGATAGCTGTGTATGCAAAGTAGTCAAGGGATGCGGCTAAGAAAAGAATAATCCAAGTAAAGATTTTAGGTAGTTGTGTGAAATGGGAAAATTAATGTCGTATATCAATCCGTAAACTGAGGGAGGTGAGTGGAGTAGTCCTGTTTTACCTTACATGCTGCAGAGTAAAATGAGTGTAATGCAAGTCTATTGTAAAAGTCTCGTCATCTATTTTCCGCGTTCTTTAAAACTTCTGAATAGTTACTCTCTGTAAATGAGGTCTGGGAAGGGCTTTGTCGTGTGTGTGTTACTCTGGTGCTGAAACCACGTGGTTAAAAAACTTGATCTTAGAACGCCATTGTCACTGCCTGTAAGAGGCTATGTTAGGTAAGCTGTACTGGATGGAATTTCAACTCCTCCCTCCTTTCACAGATGCCGGAAGCTGTGCAAACTCAGGACCAACCAATGGAGGAGGAGGTGGAGACCTTTGCCTTTCAGGCTGAGATTGCTCAGTTGATGTCTCTGATCATCAACACTTTCTACTCCAATAAGGAAATCTTCCTCCGTGAGCTGATCTCCAACTCCTCAGATGTAAGTACCAAAAGTAGTCTGGTTATTTCTGACAATTACTGAAATTCTCTAGGAATAATCAGGGAATGTTAAAGCATGTATGTTTTCTTACAGGCTTTGGATAAGATAAGGTATGAAAGCTTGACTGACCCAAGCAAGCTGGATTCTGGGAAAGAGCTGAAAATTAACCTGATTCCAAACAAGCACGATCGCACTCTAACCATTGTGGATACTGGCATTGGCATGACCAAAGCTGACCTGGTCAACAACCTTGGTACCATTGCCAAGTCTGGCACCAAGGCTTTCATGGAAGCCCTGCAGGCAGGTGCTGATATCTCCATGATTGGCCAGTTTGGTGTTGGCTTCTACTCCGCCTACCTGGTTGCTGAGAAGGTGACAGTGATCACCAAGCACAACGATGATGAGCAGTACGCTTGGGAGTCCTCAGCTGGAGGGTCCTTCACTGTCAGACTGGATAATGGTGAGTGTTCAGTGTTCCTGCTCAGTGACACCTCTTAAAGATGTTTAGCAACAGTGCATTGCCAAACTGACTTGAAAAAGACACTAAATAAAATAAATTATTACAAAAAATGTGTTACATCAAACATAGGTCCAGGTCATATCTTGTAATTTCAGTTGGCATGATTTCATATGTATGGAAGGCCCAGGTAAATGATGCATTAAGCTTTCAAAGTTTACGCATGGAAAAGTATTTGTTGGAAAACAACTTTGTATGCAGAGTCTTCGAAGACTCTGAACTGAGTAGTAGGCCTTTTCTGAAGCTTCTTTGAAGTATATGTAGTAAACTTGAGAAAGCATAACCTAGGCTGTTTTTATACACAGAAGCTTCATTTTGCTAAGGTGAAAAAATAGTTGAGGAGTGTGGTTTTTAAAGAGTTAATAATCGAATCTGCTCTGCTACAGCAAGGTAAAAACATATAAATTCCGTTCTAGGTGAACCTCTGGGCCGTGGAACCAAAGTCATCCTGCATCTCAAAGAAGATCAGACTGAGTACCTGGAGGAGCGGCGCATCAAGGAGATCGTGAAGAAGCACTCGCAGTTCATTGGCTACCCCATTACACTCTTTGTACGTACCCTGCTTGAAATGCTCAATAAGTATTATCAGTTTCACAAGTGGGAGTTCATGTAAGCAGGAGCAGTCAATCTTTCTTTGGTTAGTTTCAGTTCTCTCAGATATTACACTGAGGAAGCTCTGGGGAAATGTAGTTACTTAAAATTGTATTTCACAGGACTATGTTAAAAAAACCAGTGTTTTCCAATCCAGTAGTATTTGTTTCTGAACAGTTAACCTAGATGTATTGTTAGGAGCCATTTAGTGTAATGAAACTGAGCAGCAAGAACTTGGCTCATAGCACATGGAAACACCCACTTGTGTCAGCCCCCAGAATGAGAGTCCTTGGAGTGTGGGAGGGAGAGCTTTGACACCATGTTCTTGGAGTATGCTGGTTTTGTGAGGCTGCAAGGGGTACTTAGAACTGTTACTTACTGAATTTCTGCAGTTCAAGTACTGATACTGTTTTGTAGGTGGAGAAGGAGCGTGATAAGGAGGTGAGTGATGATGAGGCTGAGGAAAAAGAAGAGGAAAAAGAAGATAAGGAGGAAAAGACAGAGGACAAACCAGAGATTGAGGATGTTGGTTCTGATGAAGAAGAAGAGAAGAAGGATGGAGATAAGAAGAAGAAGAAGAAGATCAAGGAGAAGTACATTGATCAGGAGGAGCTCAACAAGACCAAGCCCATTTGGACCAGGAATCCAGATGACATAACCAATGAGGAATATGGAGAATTCTACAAGAGTCTGACTAATGACTGGGAAGACCACCTGGCTGTCAAAGTAAGTTTTTCTCTTTGAGACACAGCTGTGGTTGCTATATCTGTAGATACATAAACTCTAACACACAGCACTGAAGCTGTTGCTTAACAGCTTCAACCGATCCATTATGCATTGTTGTTCATAATCTGAATTAAATCTGCAGTCAGGGAGTACAGGTGCTTTCCCCGTTGATAGTTTAGTCACCATGTCTAATTGAATTTAAGACTAGGTTACATATAAGTAAAAAAGCTAATTATGTTTGTAGTATGTTATTTGAAAAGGTTTTTGCCTTTTGTTTAATGCTAAGTGTCATAAGAACACATTTGCTTTCTAGATCTCAGTATGCTGTGTAAGGAGCTGAGTGTGTTCTGAATTGCTCATAATGTTACACTAATTCAGTGTGTCTGGCTGAGGACAGGCTGTTCCTCACCAGTGTCTGAGCTGCTCTATGATCTGATCTCCAGTGCATTGCCGTTTGTGTTCTGCATTTGAAGAGCTGTTACGTGGTTATCACAGTGGAACCAGGCAAACTGACTAAAATTATCATCTTACTTTCTCACAGCACTTCTCTGTGGAAGGGCAGCTGGAATTCAGGGCTCTGCTGTTTGTCCCACGGCGTGCACCCTTCGATCTGTTTGAAAACAGGAAGAAGAAGAACAACATCAAACTGTACGTGCGCAGAGTTTTCATCATGGACAACTGTGAGGAGCTGATCCCTGAATATCTGAGTGAGTATAATTCTGGGGAAAGTGTTCCCTGAAAAGTTAGAAGAACTGCTTAGCTGTTCTGTAGTTTGCTTTTGGAAGGGGGAAAATTTCAGTTCTAAACAGCTGTTAAGCAGTTAAAAGTATTGCTTAGTTCATACTTACTGGAATTCTATGGACAAAAATTGATGCTTTCTGATGGGCAGAGGCACGTGCATGTAGAGTGACTGGTAATATTTGTTTGAGACTAACAGAAGTAATTGTGTTGTTTGCAGATTTCATGAGAGGTGTGGTAGACTCTGAGGATTTGCCTCTGAATATTTCCCGTGAAATGCTGCAGCAAAGCAAGATCCTGAAAGTGATCCGGAAGAACTTGGTGAAGAAGTGCTTGGAGCTTTTCACTGAGCTGGCTGAAGACAAGGAGAACTACAAGAAGTTCTATGAGCAGTTCTCCAAGAACATCAAGGTTTGTAGTCTTTCTGCTGAGCGCTGCTGACATTTGCAGTTGCAGATTGGTGACTGTGGCAGTTCAGTATTTACCTGAAGGAATCACTAAGTGAATTTTCTTCTTGCTTTTTGTAGCTTGGCATCCACGAGGACTCGCAGAACCGCAAGAAGCTCTCAGAATTGCTGAGGTACTACACATCTGCCTCTGGTGATGAGATGGTTTCCCTGAAGGATTACTGCACTCGGATGAAGGAGAACCAGAAACACGTCTACTACATTACTGGTGAGTGGGGGCCTGAAATGGTCAGGCCAACACTGTGTGTAGGTTTGCCTTCTGGGGGCTTTACAAATGATGTTACAGGGTTCCCAGTCTCTTGCTTGGCAGGAATGGGAAGTATTTTTTACCTGTAAAAATTTTATCTGGAAATAAAATTTTGCTTCCAAATCAGTTAAGAGTATTGAATGCTGGAGTGTCAGTTTAAACAGCTTGAGTGTGTTTTGGGCTTATGGTGCCTTTTTTCCTCTGTGCTTGGGACGTGAAGCACCACAGCTGTGGCATAAGCTCTGCAGAAGCTGAACAAGCTGCTGTTAGTGCTGAGGTTCATCTGTGGTGGTGTTTGTTGCAGGTGAAACAAAGGATCAGGTGGCCAACTCTGCTTTTGTGGAGCGTCTCCGCAAACACGGGCTGGAGGTGATCTACATGATTGAGCCCATTGATGAATACTGTGTGCAGCAGCTGAAGGAATTTGAAGGCAAGACCCTGGTTTCTGTCACAAAAGAGGGTCTGGAGCTTCCAGAAGATGAGGAGGAGAAAAAGAAACAGGAGGAGAAGAAAGCAAAGTTTGAAAACCTTTGCAAGATAATGAAAGATATCCTTGAAAAGAAAGTAGAAAAGGTAATAGTAGTACTTGGTTTACTTGTGTGTAAAAGTCAATCTAAAATGAATTTAGGGTAAATCAGTTGTACTTGTTGAAATGCTTAAATAGCAAACCTGTGCTTTGTATTCCCTCTGCAGGTTGTTGTGTCCAATCGCTTAGTTACTTCTCCATGCTGCATTGTGACAAGCACGTATGGCTGGACTGCCAACATGGAGAGGATCATGAAAGCCCAGGCGTTAAGGGACAACTCCACAATGGGATACATGGCAGCAAAGAAACACCTCGAGATTAATCCTGACCATTCCATCATTGAAACACTGAGGCAGAAAGCAGAGGCTGATAAGAATGACAAGTCTGTGAAGGATCTTGTCATCTTGCTGTATGAGACAGCGCTGCTGTCCTCTGGCTTCAGCCTAGAAGACCCTCAGACACATGCCAACCGCATCTATAGAATGATCAAACTTGGCCTGGGTAAGTTAACAAATCTGTCCTGGCTCCTGTGAGCTCAGGGTGTGTTGTCTTGGTCCTGCTTGGTAGTGTGGAAAATGAACCCTCAGGTGCCTGAAAGTACTCCTCAGGTGGGAGGTGAAAGGTTTGGGTTGTGCTGTGAGCACTAATGGGTGTGTGTTTCCTGCACAGGCATCGATGAAGATGACACTGCTGCAGAGGAAGCCAGTCCAGCTGTCACTGAGGAGATGCCTCCTCTTGAAGGAGATGATGACACATCACGCATGGAGGAGGTGGATTAAACGAGTTTACAGGAACTCATGAATGTTTCCTTGGCTAATATGAATAAGTTATATTTTGTATATTATGAATGTTACCTGCCAAAAAAAAATCTTTGACACTTTGTCTGCATTCCCTCTTTATATTTATTTTCGAAGATGTTATACCTTTATTTTTGTTACATTGCTTTTTCAGCTGATGTGAGATAAAAATGCCATTGAGGGAATATTTTCTTTAACACTGTACAACCCTAAACAGGCAAGCAAGGAGTAGTTATTTTTGTCTGTATTAGCTGGTTGCAGGTGGCAGGGTTTTTGACTTATTCTTAATTGCCAGAAATGTGGAAAGAAGTAACAAAGATGGGAAGACATCAGGGTGTTCAAGTTTGTTTAGTGTTACACAGCTCTTCAGTTCTTAAGTGTCTAACATACAGTACCTAGTAACTAGGTATCTAGGAGAGCTGAATCTCTTGGGGAAGCTTTAATCCTTCTGCTCCTAACAAGGTCTTGATGTTTAAAGTTGTTTTTTATACTGTTCAAGGATTCTGGATTGCACTCTACCATAGAATAGAATCCACTGTAAATCTCTATTGTGACTTATGCAACTCTGCATGTACAGTTCAAACCTAGAACTGTAAGAATAAAAGTGTTAAGAATTGAGCTGTGTCTCTGACTTGTCTGTTCACACTGAAACCAAACTGCCCTGCCCATGCCCACATGGGTTGCTGTTCTGGATACTGAGCTCCGGTTGCTGCCCTCAGTGTATAATGAATGGGGTGTGCTCGGTGATCCCACTGCAATGCCAGTGCCACACCAGAGCAGGAGGGGTCTCTGGAAGAGTGATCTGCTCCAAGTTGGGGTAGAATTCACATTGATGGTTCAGCAATTGTTCCTGAAGTCTGGGTCAATGGAGCTGCACCTCTGTTCCATGGTGCTGCTTGGAGGTGATCAAGAACTTTCATCTGAGAAGTTGCCAGTACCATCACAGAGCTTGCCAGGGAGTGGGGTGGTTGTGCTGCATTCTGTATTCTTTGGCATTTGTTCTGGAGTAGCAAAGAAATTCTTTGCAAGCAGCTCCATTCAGCAGTTGGGCCTTGGTGCCTCTTGGGTGCCCTTTTGGTGACATAGGGCAGATTTTATTTGGTACAGTGTCTTAAATTCAATTAACCAGTTTGGGAGGAGGAGGGGTTTAAGGGCAGGTTCTGACCAACTCACCCTGCTAGTTTCCTGTGTCCATTTGTTCTGCTCCATGATACAGGAATTCCCAGTATAAATAATTTGCATACGTATTACAGTGTGTTGGTGTTCTTTTCGTAGTAAGGTGAAAAGAGGTAGAGTTCCTGGTCCTAAGTGTATTTCACAGATACCTAAACCTGGTTGCATGCAAACCAATTCAAAATTATGTCAGACAAGTTGTGGTTTGGAAGATGTTTATGTCAATGCAGTTCTTGGTGGGGAGAGGCCGAGCTGTTTGTGGATACACTGCAAGCTGAGGAATTGAAGCTTGTGTCCCCTATATGTCAGTTCAACAGACTGAGGTGATCACGTGGCTCCTAATCTGAATCCTGTATCAAAGATGAGAAATAAGATGGGTATGAAGATCAACTGCTTCAGTGCTGCTTACACAACTGCTGAAGGCTGAATGTGTGTGACAAGTGGGGCCTTTGTCTTTCACACCTCACAATCTGTATCATGACGTGAAATGTTCAAAATCATTTCAAATTGTGGGTACCTCAGTAAAGTCTGCAGAAGGGACTGGTGCCTGCACACCAGTGGGAGCAGCACTGTCAAAGCCAGGACATTTCCTTGGGCAGTGAGGCAGGAGCTGTGGCTCACCCACAGCCCTACCTGGGGACTGTGAGGTGTGCTGTGATCCCAAGTGTCCTGTGTCTCACAGGAACTGTTTGCTCAGCCTGGCTGAGGTGTCCCTGTGTTCAATGCCACTCCTAACAGTGATGGTTGTACTGCTGCTGTAATAACAAACACGGCATCAAGCCAGATGCAGAAAGGGAGTTACAGTTTCTAATGTGTGCACCATTATTAACTTTCAGTTTGGTGGGTGGGTGACAGAAGCAATGATCAGGAGGAAAAGACTTTCCTTCTGTGATGTTCAGTCTTGGAGGTTATCAGAAGAGCAGACTTCAGCAAGCTTTAGTTACTGCCTCAAGACCTGTATCAAAAAATAGGATTCAATAGTATCAAACCTAAGGGCGATTCTAAGGTATGTGTGACTTGTGACTAAAATCTATTCTACGAGATCTTATGTAAAAAATGGTGAAAGCGTCTTCCAATGAGTAACACTGGGATTTAAAATTTACATAATGCTAAAGACTTTTCCCCTTGGCCAGTGATGGCACAAGTCAACCTCTCTTGAAAACTGATTTATCTCTAAGAGAATAATTCAGGCGAAACTTGCATGTTATCTCCGGTATTTCTTGCCCTGAGAACGTGTTGGGTGTTTTTGAATAATTCCCTGCATTACACTGGGCAGCCAGAGCATAAGAAACCTGGACTCAAGGGAAATCGGAGCCTGTGGGGCTGGCACAAGTTCTGTGCAGGGCCAAGAGTGATGAGGAGTGGCAGAACACTGGGAAATGATGGGAATGAACCCTGGAGCAAACTTGCTGCACCCCTGGGACCCTCGGGCCACCTCGTTCCCACAGGGCTCAGCAATGGCATCCCCTGTGTGCCTGGAAGGGGGACACCCAGATCTCCCTTGGAATGCTCTGTCTGGCTGTCACTCCTGCCTGGCCCTGCCCAGAAAGGCTCAGGGGGGTTGTGCTCTCCCTTGCAGCCAGCATTTCTCCTGCAGCCCCTCGCAGACCAAGCAGCCCATGGAGCCCAGACCTTGCTGCTAGCAAGAATCTGTAGCTAATTTTGGGCAGCCTTTGTGGGAGTAACGAGTCCCAGCCCTGTGTTTGGGCGGGGCAGGATGGTCATTTGTGCTCATTGAGCTCAGCTGGAGCTGCAGGCACTAACACTAAGTGAACCTCCTCAGCTCCTACTTCAGCAGTGGGAGGTGCTGTGGGATGGTGAGTGAGGTTCTTGGTTGCTATGTTTTGAAAATGGTTGGAGATTCTGAGGAGAAGGAGTGTAATCATCAGATGGTTTTAGTCTGGGTGGAGAAGGCAAGGAGATGGAAAGGCAGGGAAGAAAAGAGCTGTAAGCAGCAGGGTCTAGATCAGCTGGAGGCAGAAATGGGTGAAGGCTTGTGAGCTGCTCCTGGTACAGCTGCTGTCACTGTCACCCCCACTGGGACTTGTTCCTGGTGCCTTTTCAGAGCAACAACCCACTGCTGGCTTTAGAGTGAGATGTTTGTTTTGCTGAGGTTTTTATACAGTAGTACACTGTGCTATAAAAACAGTATAACACTGTGCAAGAAAACCAGCTAGGAAAGAGGTAATGGCAAGAAAAGGAATTTGATTTGGAAAAAAAGTAAAGATAGTTCCTCATTTCTTATAAAAAGAACAAGAAAGGGAATGGAGATGGGGCTTTTAAAGGGTGAAATCAGATCTGCTTCTTTGTGAAAAACAGACCTGGTCCATAGCTCTCTGGTAACTCTGAAAAAATACTGCTCCTGGTATTTAAGAACAGTAAAATTGCTATGCTGGATTGTAAATGATAAGGAAGATGCTCAGAAAGTTTTGTGTGTCCAGCTACAACTGTCCCTCTGCTCCAGGGGAGATCATCTGCTCCAGTAATTCACAGAATAAACATCTCTGGTGACCCTGGCTGCCTCTGGAGGGAACTGGGGGTGAAGAGGGGGCTCCCCTTCACTGCTGTCTCTTGTGTCAGCCTGAGGGTCCTGTGAGGGAAATGGGGCTCCAGAAAAAGCAGAGGGGAAGCGTCACATCCCTGGCCACCAAGCCTTGCAAACTGGGAATGTGTACTCTTAAATATACACATATAATATATATGTGTGTATTTTATATGCACACGGGAAATGCAGTGAGTGCAGGCCCCACAGAGGCAGCGCTGGAGCCTTGCAGCCGCACAAAGGATTTTCCTTCACGGGAGGGTTTCACTCCCGAGTTTTCTTTGCCGAGTTCCGTGTTCGGCAGGAGCCGCTCCAGGTGCAGGAGGTTGAGCAGGGCCCGTGTGAGGGCGCAGGGCCCGGCCCATAAAGCGGCAGAGCGGGAGGCGCCGGGGCCGCCATGGCCTCGGCTGGGAGGAGGCAGCGGTGGAGGAGGCGGCGGGAGGCCGGGCAGGACATGGAGGGTACGGGAGGGAGGGAAAGGGAGCCCCTGGGACAGAGCCCCGAGCGGGGAAGGGGATGCGGGAGTGCACAGGGACTGAATTTTGGCTGTGGGGACCTGGAACAGGCTTATGGCACAGCTTTGCATTTATCCCTCTCTCTAGTCTGATTGGGTGTCTTCAGCACAAATACCTCTTTAAGGATTCAGAAAACTTGCAGTGCTTAAAAGAAAAGGAAAAAAACCCTCTATGGTCTGGTATAAGCTTCTATAAAAAAAAAAAATCATATTTTCCTCATGAATGAAGTCTTGTTGTGGTAGAAGACAGTGGCTGCTTCTAATTTATTTTTAAACAGAAGCTGCCTTTGATTATGTAAAGGACTGATCAGCTTTTCTAGCCTGAAGGGAGTAGCCATGTCTGGGCATTTTATCTCAGAGAAGGTTTGCTCTAATGTGCTCTCCTACCCTCTGTTTCAGTCGATGCTCAGGAAAAGGAGGATTCTGTTAAAAGCCCAGACTGTGTGGAAAGACTGGCACGAAAATACCTGGTAACTTTTTAAATTGCTACTTTCTCTACCTCCCTGTTAAAAGACAATTCAGAAAGGGTTTGTTGGTTTGCCCTTGGCCTGATGGTGCAGCTGCCTTGGCTGGAAAAGATTGCATGAAGAACAGGTGTGGATAAATTAATTTAAATGGGAGGGATGGAGGTAATTCCTCCTCTTCAGTGCTACCCTTTGGGGACTAGGGGAGCTCTTTGTTTGTAAGGTCTCTTTCATAGCAAGAGCTTTAGAAAAAATGAGGGTGTTTCATTCATCTGCAGTTACATTTCTGAGCTGTAGGGTTACCAAATGCAAAGAAACAAACAGAACCACAGTGCAAACTAAAAAATGTTTTGTAAAGTTACTCACAAGGCTGGAGTAACCATTGTTAGCAAGTGCAAGGCGTGCTCTGGACTGCTTCCCTTTGTGGTTTTGGGGTGAGGAGTGATGAGAGAGGCCTCTGTTTTCCCCTTATGTCTCACTTGCACAACTCAACCAGCACCACAACTGTGGGATATTTGGGAAGACAAGCTGGCTTCAGATGGGGAAGCTTTGGAGAAACTCAGCACCCACAGCTGGTATTAGAACTTAAGCTTCAGCCTGAAGCTGCATAACTTCTACTTTGAGTGGAATTTCTTTCCTTTCCTCCCCTGCAGCAGAAGTGCACAGTGGAGTCAAGCACAGAGTCTGAGTCTGAATGCAGGGCAGAGGTAAGGACTGACTCTGCAGGGTCTGATGGTGATGTGATTCCCTGATGTGCATCCAACCTTCCTTCAGCCTCAATAGGGAGCATCCAAGGCATGTTGTGGGGTTGTTGATTTTGTGCCCGGAAAAAACCCAAAGCAACCCCAAACCCAATACTCCCCTTTCCATCACGCTCTTACAGCTGTTACTAGCTTTATAAAAGTTGATTCTAGGGGGATGAGGCAGGAAAAGGCACAGTGTTTTAGGCAGACACATGCTAAGAAAATGCTGACCTGGGCTGTTACTGGTGGTTAACTTTCAGCAGCTCTGTGTGGAGAACCTTTACTTACTGACCATCCCTTTTGGAGGAGATAAAGAGCAGCTCTGTTGCTGTAGCAGTTAGTTATGGATATTCGTAACTTCTTGAACATTGTTCTGTCAAACCAGTGTGTTTAGTGCTGATGAAAAAAGACCTGATGCTGAAGTGGAGAACAAAATACTTAATTTGTGGGTAAAACTCTTTGGAATTGATGCTCACTGCTGGTCCATGAATCACTGTGCTTTGTGACTTGGAGAAACTACCTGCCACTACTTCACCTTCCAGACAGGGCAGGGCAGGGCTGGAGTTGTCTGCTCTCCTGTGAGAAACCAGGCTGGAAGTGCAGCTGTGTGATGGCTGGGCAGGATGGAAGGGGGGCTTGCACAGTCCCAGCCTGAACAGAGCTGGCTGCTCTCACTGAGGCTGCTGAGGCAGGGCCAGGATAATTTCTGTGCCCTTTGGGGGAGCAGAAGGGCTTTGTGGGGGTGTCTCTGTCCTGGATACATAGAATACACAGTCACAAATGGGCACGGACTTCAGCTCCTCTGATAAAGCCTTTGGTTTCCTGATTCCTGAGCCCTGCTTTGTCTCAGCTGTGCTCAGTTCTCCTCCTTCCCACTGGAAGCAGCACAGCACTGACTGGTGGGGTGTTCTCTGAGCACCTGTGGTGGATCCTTTTCAAGAACTTTCCCCCTTTCCTTGCTGTTATCTTCTTTTCCTTTGTTAGACTTGCTACCTGGGGTTTGCTTTCTAAAGGGAGTCTTCCTACATGGCTTTTTTTTTTTTTTTTTTTTTTTAATTAACAGGCCCAGACTCTTAGCACTATTTCAGGATTTCAAAATCATCCCCATGTGAAAGAACAAAAAGGGACCAGAGTGGAAAGGAAGGTCTCTAAACTGTATCCTGACTGCTATTATTTAAGTGCTGGTTTGGTTTATTTTTCTGGTGGCATGTAATTACTCACTGTTCTCCTAAGGGCAATGCTTTAAGTGCACTAAGGCTTACCCTAGCTCTATTTTAGGTTAACTTTACCAAGCCTTTAAAAGTTAGAGAGACACAGTTTTTATTCTTTTAGCAAAGTGATAATCTGGCTTCCTCCTCTCCAAGATTTCCACCTACTCTGTTTTTCATTAGGTAACTTATGGGAAAGTGCCTTATAAACCCATGTTAACTTCTCTTAAATAGGTTGTGCCTAGCCCACTTGCTGGAGGACCCAAGAAAGCAAAGGAATCCAGGGGACTACAAGTAGGTTTTGGGTATTACAGTTCTTGGTGTAGCATCCAAAAACTAAAACAGAGGTGGGGAGTGTGTGTGGATAAACAGAAAAGCTCCCACAGTAAGTCTGTGACTTAGGTTGAAAGGGATTTTAAAGTCCAGTGTATGTTCTATCTTGTTTGGGTTTTTTTTAGGGACAAATAATCATCCACCATGTTTAGAGATGTTTATTTTAGTTTTCAGATCCTTATGATGGTGATTCAGAAGATGCATCTGTTCACACTGACTGTGGTATGAAAGACACACCATGGATGAACAGTGCCTCACAAGCAGTGCCTCTGGAGGATGCTGCTACTTCAGAAGATGAAGAATCCTTCCCTAATCCCCCAGATGTCAGAGAAATCCAGGCAGTAAATGACTGCAGAGCAGCCCTGGAGCCTCCTGGCCCGGAGCAGGATCTGTGGCAATCCCCGGAGCCGCCTCCAGGCACAGGCGGCTTCACCCCCCCGGGGCTGACACCGGACCGCGCCCCACCGAGGGCTGTTAACCCTTCAGCCCCCGCGGAGCTCCCTGCAGCCCCGGCCGGCACTGCTCCACAGCCCCTGCTCGCAGCTCACTGTGATGGCACAATGGCCAAGCAGCCCATGATTAAAAGAAAACACGGGATTCCTGCCACAGAGAGTGCTAGTGAAAAACTGAAGAGAAAGAAATTCCGTGCAACTTAACCTAAGGGATGAATAAATCATTGGACAGACTGTTCTGAAAAGGAAGGATCATTCTGCAAGAGATTTCTTCTGCAGTGTGTACCTGAACTATCCAGGATGCCTCTGGCCTGTTACAAATGCACTGCACTGTACAGTAAGCTCTGAGATCCACCTGACAAACCGAACCAAACAAGCTGTGTGACAATTCCAGTGGAAACTAGCAAAGGTACATCCACAGCATGACAGACAAGCTCGGTGCCCAGGTCCTATGGGAGCAGCAGCCCCAGCTCCTGTGTGCAGTACCTGGAAGCAGCTGCTCGGTTTCAGTGTAATTTCACCAACACTGACAAGGGCTTGTGAGGAGGGAAAGAAGAATGACCCCTTGGCTGCAATATCTTCCAACAGCCGTGTCTTGTCTGGCACCTGCTTCAGGTCTTGTTTGGCTCCTGCTGTGTCTGACCTCCCTCCAGTGGTGAACAATACAGGCTTGACTCCCAACAGCTGAACTGCATCACGCTGAACTGACTGCAGCTACTGGCAACCCAGCATTTATTTTCTCCTTCAAAGGGGAGAAATTGCCTAGTTGCTCTTAACACAGCTGCTCCTTCCTTGTTTGACCAATGTTTTGGGCAGTTTCTGTGTGGCTGCCAGAATAGTGTTTACAATGTGATGTGGAACACATGAGCTCAGAGCTGCTTAGTGAAAGCAATCATTCAGGAGCTGCAGGAATGGTGCCCACAGATGGGAGGCCAGTTAGGGAGCACATCTGTCTCTCTGATCTCCCTTTCCTGTGTGGTAATTTCTTTAATCAGGTTTAGAATCTGGGTAGTCCATTTGTGTGGGAGGGAAACTACTCACTATGAAAGTATAATGATGGCTTGAAAGATGTTAGTACCAGCAACTTGTGGAAGCATTTGTTTTGTACAACTGGCAGAGATTTTTAGTTTCCAGTTTCTTTCATAAGATGGAAAGCCACTCACAATGTTATTTAACTGCTACCATTGCACCCTTCCACCTTAGGTGCAATGTGTATTAATTTTATTAAAGTGTATTAATTTTATTAAAGTAACTTTTCTTTCATCCTTATTCCCCCAGCTATGGTTTTTAATCAGCTTGGAACATATATGGTTAAACAGTAAGTTTCAGAGGCCTTTGCCCCAAGACAGAAGCTACTGTGCTTGCTCCTTGACTTGTCCAGAGGCAAAGACTGCTGCAGTGAAAACTGTGAAGTTAATTGAAAAAACCCCAAACAAACCAACCAACCACTTGTAGCTATAGATTGGTGTGTACTGCAATTAGGCTACAGCTCTCTCTGGAAGGAAGATGTGTGAAAAGCTTAAGAATACAATAGTGTGAGGCAGCCTCAGTTTAAGTCCTAGCTATCAGACACCCTAGCTGTGAGCCCCATCAGCTGGGGCCAAATAAAACTGAACCCCCTGACTTTCAAACTGCAGACAAAACCCCCAAACTCACCTAAAGAGGATTTCATTAAAAGCAGCTGTTTCACACAGCATGGAAAAACACAACAGGAGGGGAAGGGAGTGGAAAGGTAAGCCACATATGACAGTATCTACTCATTGCAATATGTTTACTCAGTATGAGAATCCAGATGTGGATTAACCTGTGACCTGAAATTGTACCTTTTGTTAATTCAGGCCTAATGCAGAAGTTAACATAAAAGAGCTGAAGAGTTTGGGAAGCTCAAGCTCTAGGATAGCTGAGACTCTTGATCTCCCCATCAGTGTTTGCCAATAGGTGGAACTGGTTTGGGCAGAGTTTTAACAGTAGCTGTAAGTGGTACCACAGCCCAGGTCCATGAGCTGGGCACAAACAGCAGCTGCTGAAAGGAAGGTGCATGTTCAGTGGAGCAGCCAACAGCCAGCTCCTGATTTAAGGTATCATTTATACTGGCAGCTGGTACCCAGAGCTGCTTTCCTTCTGTACAATGTAACTGAAACTATGCTGGAGGCAGTGATACCAGTTCCAGGCATATTCTGGTGCTGGAAAGCAAAGTCTCTCACAGAGGCTGAGACAAAGCAAAGGCATTATGGTTACAACTCATCTTGGATCAGGATGCATGTAGTTCTCATCTCTGTTCCTCACAACTGGGTAAGAACTGCACAAGGATTATTAAACTGCACGTGATTCACTGGTCTGGGATTCACACTTTGTAAAGTAACAAAACCAGGACAGTTTAATCTCAGGGATTAACTTTGCAAAACAGTATGGAGAGGGCAGACAGCAGAATTCTGTTTCAGTAAACAGCAAGCTCTGACCAAAACAAGTATGTGAGGCAGGCTGAGATAGCAATTTTTCTTCCCAGTCCAGGCTTGTACTATGGAACCCTTTATCACAGAAAAATACTGGAGCTGATCAAAGTCACTGCTTTCATAGGAGCATCTGGGGAGGAAGGAACGCCCAAGATTTCTGTTTTCAGATTAGAAAGCTGTGTACCCACATTCTTCATACATGCCTTTAAATACTTGACTTCAGCCACTGTCAGAGAGGACAGCTGTGCTGAGAGGATGGTCAGAAAGGTAGAAATGCTGAGCCAGCAAATTCAGGATCAGAAAAAGCAAGCAAATGCTCAAACCATTACAGCAACCCAAGCAAATAGCAGGAACTCTCAGCTTTCCTGATTTAGTAATGGTTGGTCACATGTGAGAGTCTCAAATAATACTGTAACTCCTTGTGTAAGCATTTAATAGCCTCCTCTTGGGTTACTGAGACATAAATCTGGAGACATATTTCACCATAAATGCAGTTTGAGAAAGAGGAAGCTCTGTGGTCAATAGGACAAGAAAGTTTAGCTCAGGATGCTCCAGCTTCTCAATGCATTGTAGCAGGTTACTTCAAGTCAGACCCAGCCCATTGCAATTAATTAATGCAATGGCCTGAACTGTCACAGCAGATGTCAGGTTTTGTGTATTACTGCACTACAGACTTGCACTCCAAGGTTCCTGTTACTGCAGGTTAGCTTGAAGAGCAATTCATAGTTATTCTCTGAAAAGATCATGGGTACAAGTTTTCCAGACAGAAATCATCACTAAGAATTAGATTAGCAGAAATACATGGTCAAAAGTTTTGCTGTATATTTTATTTAATATAACATAATCCATCAAATATCACATCTACCAATAACCCTCTAAAAACCTCATTCAATCTTCCTTCAAAGAAATCTCTCTGGCTTATCAGCTTCCCACTGCACCATCACCTTTCCAGCCAACTTGACACAAATCCATCTGCTAACCTACCCTGATTACAAAAGTACAGGAGAGCACTACATAGAAGACTGACACTTACTACAGCATTAACCAGTGAAAATAGATTTGTTCACTCAGTGCAGAGAACTGCAACACCACGCTCATAGAAGCTGCGGGGATCTTCCTTGGTGGCAATTTCAAAGTCAACGGTGAAAATCAGATCAGCACGAGTGAAGTTCAGATAAACTGGTAAAGTAACCTGGGGAAAAACAAGAACATAGAGTTCTGTAAGACAGCTGAAGGGTGTCACAGGTTTCTCTAACACTGTATGATACCAATGAGATGGGAATTCAGTTTCAGATAACTCAGTACTCAAAATATGAGGAAAAACCCCAAGACTTAATAAATTCACAGATGCTGCTATAGATATAAATTTGAGTTTTGTCTTGAACAGCATTTTTAGATGTCTCTCCTTTTTATCTGTCTACAAAGGAAAAACACAGTGAGCACTAGGTCTGTTTGCTGCTAGCCCTGAAATCAGATGGCAACTGACAAGAAGAGTAATTAGAGAACACTAATTTGATTTGTTGTGCCCTGTACAAGTATCCCTAAAGCCTTAGGAAAGAATTGCTAGGGGTATCTTCTAAATGTTTCCATCAATACTTACAACATTTGCTTTTTTATCAGCGTTTGTCTGCTTGATCCAGCGGAGCTGTGTAATGGGCAGGACAGTTGAAATAGCATTCGAAAGCGACAGCTTGTTGTTACTGCACGTAGCTCCCTGGAGCTTCAGGCCTGCAAATTGCAACGCAGTTTAGAGTTTGAAGAGCTTTCATACATCCAAAGGCTGTCGTCTCCTGCATCATTTAATGGCTAAGTCCACTAAATGAGAAGTATTTCATAATGCAAAATGAAGAGGTTGTAGGTGATACACTATGCAATACCACTTCAATATATACTGATCCTGGTCTTGAGATTTATTAGCATTGGAAATACTTCCCTAATAACTAATATCAAATTAATCTGAAAATACTTTCAGAAAGCATGTATTAACTTTTGCAACAACAGCATCTTTTTCATTTGACATAGCCCATTTAATAAAGAAGCTTCTGAAAACATTTCAGAGGAAGCTCCCTTCCTTCAGCTCAGTTTACCTGTGACTCCAAAGCTGCAGGCATCCAGGACTGCGTTCTGGGTAGTTGTAACATTGACCTCGAGACAGAGCTCTTCAAGGGACCAACTGTTTGCCTGGGCAACATACTGTCTTGTAGCAGTAATATATGCCTCTGGTACAAACAGGCCACCCAGGCACACATGGATGTTCTGTTTAAGGGGAGAAAATATAGGGAAAAAAGTATTTCAGCTGCAGTATTAATTAATGACTATTATAAATACTTAGAGCAATCTATTTACATTAAAATGTTCCTGCTACTACTGGAACACAGTGTAACTGCTAAGATGCTTTTTGCTCCAAGGCTTTGTCTCCCACTGTCCCACAATACCAATGCTCCCTCTGATCTCTGTGCACAGTTACCCTGCTAAGCCTCATCATGCTGTGATCAGGAGATGCTCAGCAGTATTTACAGACATTTCAGAGAACACTGACTCAAGATCATTGACGGAGGGGCTATTTAGAAGCCCTGATGTGAAGACTCCAGAAAGCAGTTACCCAGCTCCACCAATAACCCTGAGAAGTCAGCACAAAGTACCTTCAGTTCTTTTGCTCCACCAGATGCAGCTGCCTGGGAAATATTCTGGAGCTGTTTAATGCGCTCACTGAAGTCAGACACCCACTGGATAACAGTCATACCAGCTGGCACTGTGTAATGAGACCAGCTACGAGGCAAAATACCTACAAAGATGTGACTAGAATTAAGTTTTGTTCATATACAGATTGAAATTACACACTACATTAAAACTTTCAAGACTTGGACTGGAATATCAGCCTCTATTTTAAAAGGCCCTTCAGTAAGTGAAAACACTTTCAAAGATTACAGAGCAAATGGCCTCCAGGTCTACACTGTATTTAAAATGCCACCCACTTACAGACACCCTTCAAGTGCAGCTGCAGTTACACATAGCTATTTACTGCAAGACCTGATCTTCAGCTCTGCATGAAGATTTGAGTTCTTTAGAAAAAGCTGAAGAGGTTGAGTATCTGCGTTTCAGAAAATGTTTTTGTTCAAATCACCATGTATTACAACATGCAGCATTGTCTGTGAAAATTCCACATGTACAATCTTTAAATAGAAATTTAAAGAGCTTGAATATTTTATAGGATCAATACTGCTCATATGGTGGTATAAATAGCTTTGTTATGTCACAAGTCAGAAACTGAGAACATAGTAAGATTTCAGCCTAGAAATTAAGCTGCTAATATAAATTGTACAAAAAAGCCTAATATATTAAAGCTGGACTATTATTATTATTATCACCTAATTATTAGGCTATTATCAACCTCAGCTTGGAATCTCATATCAAGCCAATGGGAATTTAATGCTCAAATTTAAGTATTACTTGTCTCAAATGACAAAATCTATCCACATTTTTCTACCATTTTTGGTTTTTTTTAAGCTGCTGACCACAGCAGCCTCTTACAGAGCACAAGGAGCAAAGAGAGCCCTGGAGGTGCTGGTTTGAACTGCCATACCTTTCACCAGCTCATTTATCAGTGTACGCAAATAGTTGGTTTGTTTCTTTTTCCCTTCACACACTTGAACCACGTCTGCCAGGTCCTGGCGAACATCCTGGAGCAGCTTAGCTCCCATTTTCACCTCTCTCTCAAAGAACCGGAACAGAGGATCCTGATGGTCAAAACATTCAAAGTAAGATGCAGATCAAAGGTCTTGCTGGAAAACTGCTATGAAAAACAACCCCCAAATTCTGAGTGGATGGAGCAGTAACACTCTGACTACAAGCACTGCGGTGCAGAAAGTGATTACAGAAGCTATTTTACAACCAACAATCTCCTCTCCCTTGGAGAAGCAAGAAAGTAGAAGTCACAGTTGAACAATTAATGCAGACTGCCTGGCTAGACTGTTTGCCATTCCATTTCTTCAACTGTTACCCAAAAGACATAAACCAGGTTTTTGGAGCATTTCAAGAAACCAAGCAGGTCATTACATGGTTATGGCACTCAAAATCAGCATTGACAAAGGTTCCATTGACCCCTCAGCAATGTAGTTGGTACTTCCAAATCACAATGCACCTGAACTTGTGCTTTTCCTATGCCCCCATGAAATAAAACATAGTCCTTACTTTAATGTTTTCCACAGTCCGCTTCAGATGGTTTAGAGTTTGTGGGATAAGGTGAAGCCAGTTAGAGGCTGTGGTATGCAGTGTTCTCATCCAGGCTGGGCGTCCATCTGATGTAGAATCAGTTCTTGTCTTCTTCTCAGTTTCTGCATAAGCCAGATCATCCTCATCCTCCAGCATCTGCATCTTCAGCATTTTACTGATCATATCTATGCCTAAAACAGAAGATTTGCTGTTAGAGAAGCAGTGGCATCAAGGTTACCATATCCCACTATAGGTAAGAACCAGGACTTTCCATTATTCCTAGTCTAGACCTAAGATTCAGAACTGCCCAGCTGTAGGTGACTCTAGAAGCTTACAACAAAGCTTTCCGGAATCAAGACAGGAGCTTGCCATCTGGAGGACTAAATGTAACTGGCCTTTTTTGACTCACAGGCTCCTGGTCAGTTTTTGGATTACTCCAAAACCAATTATGTTGAGGGAGAAGGAGAAAGCTATTGACTCTTTAGCAAAACTTGTATTTCTCTTCTGCTTTTTAGTTAAAATGGTGGCCTGGTAATCTATGCAAGACATTGCTAAGTTCTAGATTTACCTTGTGTGGTGAGAAGAACTTTCTCTGCATTATTTGGCAGTCCCAGCCATGATGGTGTTTGTGTATCTGGGAGCATCTCAACCCACTGGACAAACTCTTCACGCCTGCAATGCAGAGTTTTAATATCCATTAAAGGGTTTCCTCTGCTAGAATGCCAAGGTAATGCTTTGCCTGAGACAGATGTTCACACAGCACAGAAATACAGGTTATAGGCTTGGTATTTTTTCCCTTTGTGTACAGTTTTCTAATTAAAAAAAAAGTCGTACTTAAGAGATCAGGATAAGGAAAAAATGATACCTGATTCCATCTGGCATCTGAATATCTTTGTGTCCATCAACCTTGCAAGCCAGTTTGAATTCACTGTCAAAACTTAAGGTGGTGAACAGACGTTCCAAGAACGTGTTTAACAGACGCTGATCAAATTCGTTATCGATACGCCCTCCATAGATAGACTGGGCCATCAGTGTCTTCAGTGCAGACCAGGGGATCTTATCAGGGGAAATGTTCTGGCGACCCTATAATCAGCAGGAAACAATTGTTGAATCACCAACAGGTTTTTTGTGCCTACTCATTTAACTTCCTTAATTTTTCCAGAACAGACTGTTTCAGTGAAGATCCTAAGTAATGTGTTACCTGTGCTTAAGCACACAACACTACTTGCCTTTGCTGTATCATCCAGCCAGGTATCCACTGTGTCACAGGCAGACCTCAGGTCAGACTCTCCAAACTCGTACTTCTTGGACCAGCCCAAGGGAGCGTAGCGCAGGCGCTCTTGGATGATGGCATGGAACCAGGCAAGGAGGAAATACAAACGAGCACGCTCATTTGGAGACTAGAAGTGGGGAGGAAAAAACCAACACAAAACCAAATAACTGTCACTCAAGTGAACTGACAAAACCAAAGCCTGCTAAAAGACTAGAAAGTATCAGATTTAATGCTAGATCGCCACTGAAACTGAATACATTCTACCAACAGAAAAAGCAACTACTACTTTGCTTGGGTGAGGAGAGAAAAAACACTTCAAGTACATCTTAATATCTCAGGTTTTATCATCTAAGGTAAGATCTCAACAAACACGTTCTTCAATTAGTTTCATCAAGACAAATCACAGCCTCACCTTGCACATCCTAGAAACTGGAATGCTGCTGAAGGTCCTCAGCATGTTTGCCTTTACACCAGGAGGAGGCTCAAACACAAAGATCCGGCCGGCACGTAACAAATTCACTGGCACCTAGACAAGATCAATAAGCTCAAATCCAGCTGCTTTAGCCTTCACTAAATTAAATCCCAGCAGAGATTGCATTAGCTTCAAAACCTCATGGTGAGCACATGAAGTACTGCCTTTTTTTTGGTGATTAGGGGAATCAGCAAAAGGAACAGTATCAAGTTTACAGCTACAGTTCATTCATCAGAAAGCAAGGATAGTAACTGCCCTGACAGGTGTGTTTTCCTTCTTTACTGCAGATGGCAGTCATGAGAGAACCTTCCCTGGGGAGCACTCTTAGCTCTGCAAGCCAGTTACTCTGCAAGATAACCAAATTTTAAAATCACCATTACCTTTGGATTAATCTCCATGGTAAGGAAGAGCCTGAAGCACGCATGGGGTTGCAGGGAATGCAGTTTCTTTTCTAGCTGCATGAGCCAGCCAGGAGCCAGGTGAACGTTTTTCAGCATTACCCATCTGTGAATTTTTGAAACAGAATAAGTGCTTTTTAGTGAACAGCTTATGGATCCTGGCTGTGATCATCACAAAGAGCAACAGAATGTATCAAAGCTACAGATTTTTCTCCCTCTTTTAAACTTGCCTTCTACAAAGAATCAGTTACTATGTACTGTAAATGAGTTAACTTTCTTGTTTTGCAGGTACAACCTACTTCTCCTGAAAATATTTAAACAGATGTGCTTGCTATTACAAACTTAAATTCAAAAGATAGTCCTACTCTTTTGTTTTACTCACAGTTTTATCTCTTTAACCAATAAACTTCCCCCTTTTACCTTTCTACTAGGCAGTATTCTAGCTGAAAACAAAATAGAACTTACCTTCCAGATTTCACTGCTGTGTTTATTGCTTTATCTGCTTGGTTAAACCCTTCGGCAGAACCTGAAAGACAGAAGGGTTGCTAAATCTCTTCCTGCTAACAATTTCATTTATGCTTAGATGTTGAAATAAGGTATGCTCTTACCAATAGCAATAGAAGTAATCTGTGTATTCTGCTCAGCTGCAAGGTCTTCAACATGACCACTGGCATCATAACCAGGCACTGAACACATCAGCACAGGGGTATTTGGTTTCACCTGTGCTCCAAGAAGTTGAAAAGGATATGAATCAATCACTAGATAAATATGAGAGTGCAGTATGCTCAGTATTTATTCCCTCTGTACAACTAAAACTATTATGTTACTGTTCGTTTTCCTTTAAAAAAACAATCCACTCAGAGAAGAGAAAGTGGAAGAAATGTTCATTGTGGAACTCATGCAAGGTGGCCCTAAGCATTTCAAATCCAAGCAGTTTACCTCTGTATCCACAATGTGTGTCAGATCCAAAGGCTGCTCCATGATGGACATGAAAGACTCTCCAAGATTTGTGGAAACAAAGGTGTGTGCCATGGCCAACAAACGATCCGGACGGAAGGCCTGGATCAGAAGCAAGCGATGGATGGCCTGTCCAATGGGAGCTGGAAACAGGAGACAGGATTAGATGGACCCTCCTCTCTTTAATTCTCCATTCAATCTCTCCCCATCTTGTTCTGAAGACTACATATTTAGAAAGTTAATTATCCTTTTGGAAGATCTGATGCAACTTTTTAATTAAATACTTATATTCTGTTTTCAATTTGACGACTGAAAAAACAATTAACAGCTTCAGCTGGTTTTCAAAATCTACAGGTTAAAATTATTGACATGAGTGATTTTAATTTCCAGGGACAGCAGATCTTTTCACATCTTCTCACTCACAAAATGCTTGACTAGCATGGATAGTGTAGATAACCTAGAGCTGCTTCAGTTAATGCTCCAGCAGCTTCAATAAGCAGCCAGTAAAGAAGAGCATAGAATCCCTAATTTATAAAGTGACAGAAATGAGCATGGAATGATCCAAGACAGCAACACTTGCTGAAGTAGTTACCTTACAGATAGCAGAGGAACTGAAGGGCAACAGTTACCCTCAAGTTCTCACTCTTGAAAAATTAGCACTGACAACTATTGTAGCAAGAAGTAACTTCATGCTTAGGTACAACTGCAGGTCTACTAGACCAGCCCTGTCCTCAGAAGATCTGTGTCTTGGAGCTTTTTAGAGTATTGAGACATCTCCAGATTGGCAATGACCAAGGTTAATCCAAACTATTATGTAATCTAATGAGATTGCAGAATTACGTTTCATCCTCAGTGGAAGACCAGATCACAGGTTAAGGTGAAGCAACAAAGGGTTGTAACTACTGCTTAGAACAGTTTGGTTTAAAAAAAAATCCAGTGAAAACAAACAAACCTCCCAAAAACCCCAAAACAACCAGAACCAAACCCACTAGACTTGAGGTTCTTATACAATCCCAACTTAATGATTTTTCTCAACCATTAAGGTCCAAAATTAAATTCTAGTTTAGAATTGCTTTTAAAATCATAGTAACTACTTAGATCAGTACAGTAGGACTGATATGGACAACAGTGCACATTCACTTACTTGCAGGTTTTTCTTCAGTCCAAAGGTATGGTACAGTCTGCTCTGGGGAACTGCTGTCCAGCCAAATGCAGAATTGCTGTATTGAAAAAAAAATGCAAGAAACCTGAAGCTGGCTTTCAAGATATCAGAAACATACAGCAAGTGTATGTAAAACTCCAATTACACTTTGCCTATTATCCTATCCTTAGATGTGCCAAATCCTTTCACTGATATGCCTCATTTCACTGATAGCCTCCAGCACACCTGACTCTACAGATCTCTATCAAGTCCCAGGCCAAGCTGTAAGTTATTTTACCCCGGGCTGAACAGTTTGAGAAAAATTGGATGTAGTAAAGAGAATTCAACTCCTAATATAAAAATTAGGCAGGGCAAACCAAACAGGTACTATTTAAGATATGGATGTATTTTATGACATACAGTTTCACAGTCAAGACAAAGATGTATTACTCTTTGAACACTTCAGTCATGAGAAGGTGCAGTGTTTAGCAGCTGAGTATTATTCAAATTGATTCCACTTAGGCATGTCCAAGAGCCCACCATAATGAAGTTATTTGTGGCTGAAGCTGCTCCCCTCTACTGCATAATTATCACACAATAGTGATGCAGCAAAATACAGGCAGTGTCACTTTCTGCTACCATGGGAAGCAAAGCTGGTCAACCACAATGCCAGAGGCATGGTGAAACTGTTTCTGAATGATGAACAGTGCTGGTCTTTACAAGTTTCACAGCTGGGTTATGAGGGAAGTAAAAACATTCATTTCTACAACTACAACTAGCTAATCTTTAGGACTTCCCTTTCCACAGCAGGAGAGTTTGCTTTTAAGCATGAAGCTTTTCAAGCAGACACCTGAAAAGCTTAACAATAGTGCAGGGGAGAGACAGACCCTAGGCACCACTTACCTCATCAGCTTGAACTTTTGAAACAAGGTCCTTAAATGCAGGAAGGCAGCTCAGTCTCATCATTGCCTCTGTCTGCTCTACAGTCAAACCATTGATTTTGGGGAGAGATGCAGTGTTTAGTACAATCTCCTTCCCTCTCAAGAAGTGCTGGAATTCTGCATCATATGTAGGCTCCCTAATGTTAAGGGAAAAGAAGACTTCAGCTAGATGCCTTCAAGACAGCCCTCCCTTTTTCAACTAAAGTGAAGCAAGGAAACAAACATTTACCCAATAGTGCCTTTCAGTTTGATACGGGCCAACAACATGGCAAACGTTATGTGGTCCTGGTGCAGCATGCCACGTGCCACTCGGTTGAAGGCCACCTAGGAACAAAACATAGTAGTAGTGTAAGATGCTTTGAACTCTGACCCTTCAAAAATTATTAAAGAATCACATTTATTAATTAAAAAACTGAACCTGAAAGAGATCCTTTGTGATGATTGAGAGACGATGAGTATGGTCTGTAATTCCCTTCAGATTTGGATTCTCATACAAGACATTGTGATAGATGTCCAAGAAAAACTGGAGGGAGTATTGGTACAGGAAATGTATCTGAAAGAGAAGAGAGTTTATTTTTTCTCTCCACAATCTTGCTGTTTGATAACCAACAGAGTATGCCTACCAAACTGCAATATTGGGCAATGCCTGTTTAGCTTTAACCAGTAAACACTCAAAGCTCCTGAGAGGAAGAACTCAATTTACCTGTTTCAGTGACTCCATGGTAAAGTAGATACTGCTGCAAGCTGTAGAAAGAGGCAAGTACTGCTGGGAAACAGTTTCTACTTCTTGCATGACAATATCAGTCTCTTCTACTTTTCTGGTGACCTCTGCTGCTTCCCTCTTCAGGTTCTCAAGTGTAGTAATGATGGTGTCATCATCCAGGATACGTCCTTTCACTTCATTAAGTGCCTGGAGTAGGGATTTTTCCAACTGACGTAGGCGCAGCTGAAATTCACCTTAATTAGAAGAAAAACAAAGTCATACATACATATTGTACAGATATGTTAAAGAATTATGTGAATTGTGTGTACTTTGCCATTGGGCATCCTGAACAAAAGAGTATGAAGATAAGAGCGTTGTGTGCTCTTAGAGTAAACCCACTGTATTATTTTAGAACAGGAGGAAGTTAATTTTGGCAAACATACCCTGAAGCTTAAGGAGGTCAGAACGTTTTTCATCAACATCTGGTCTTTCAGCTTTCAGGACTTCATTCAGACACTGGCTCTGCAAGCTGCTGCGAGTTACGGTGAAGTTCACAAACGTAACACGAGAGCAGAGGTCTGGTGGGAATTCAACCTGTCACAGGAAACATGGAAAAGTTATCTCTGCTCTCTTCACATGCCATTTCTACAAACAGGACTGCTTTTGATTTACTTACTGTTGGATCTCTGGTGGAAAGGAAGATAACGAAGGATGGTGACAAATCAATATCTTGGTCTCCCAGAGTAATCAGAACTCTGCCTCCGGTTCTTCGGACTTCACGATTCAGAACAGGATTCAGAACTGGATCATAGCTCTCCACATCCTAGAAGGACAGGTAGTGTTAAGGACTGTTGTTTGCAAATGTCTCAAGCTAAAATTCCCAATCCAACAAGGGCTTAAAATTCTGGTAAGCAAACAATTGGCAGTTGGTTTGGAATAGGGATCACATTCAGAAGGTATCTGCACTTTAGATGTGTAGCTAAGCTACACAGGTACAGAAGAGAAGCATTATTAGTGGCTGTAATTTTGTTAGCTCTACTGCAGGTAAGGCCTACTCTAAACAGCACAAGCAACAGTTACTGATCTTTTCCATTTCCATACTAAGAAGTGAAAAACATACCCATTTCAAGTGAAAGTCAATTATTCCTATAGCTGCCTATTTCTTCATATTACTGAAATTTCTCCCTGATATTCAGAGTAGATTTAATAGATAACTAACTGTATTAGTTGCCATTGTCTATGACTAGAGAAAGCACATAAAAACAAAGGAACAGATAGGTTGCAAGTCATTTTACAATATGGAAAGATCATTTTGAAATAAAAGAATTAATCTTGAAATGGTGGAAAAGTAAATACCTTCTTCTGATTTTGTAGCTCACTAATTCTTCTCAGGACTAACACCGCATGTCTCACTAGTTTACTTGTTAAATTGTAAATTGAAAATAAAGTTGTTTGCATGTTAGTAACATGCAAGAGAACAATTGCAAACTTTTCTAATACATAGGACAGAATTCAAGAATTTAAATAGCTTCTACACAATCATGCCACTAACCTGAACAAGAAGTGGGTTACCAAATCTCAAGGCACTTTCCAAGTTCTTTCTGAAAGCATCATCCAAGAAGCTTGTGCGAGTTATCTTACGGTCTTTATATTCATTCATGATAAACTCTGTAGCTTGCCCAGAGGGATCGATGATCAACGGATACCTTAATTAATAATAAAACACTTTCATTAGTTAGGTTTTGACTGCAGACAGTGTCTAAGCAATTTTATGAATTTACATTGCATTATTAGTCTCAACTCTAAAACCTTGTTTATTCCTTCACTAAGTTGAGGCACGTTCAATGACACACTTTAGTTTTGAAAGATAAGTTTGTATTTGGGCAACAAAATAGCTCAAATATCAAAACAATTCAAGCCAATTTATTTTAACAGCTAAGCATAACAAAAAAAGCAAGCAAAGTTGAATGAGAGTTTTTATGTTTACACATGGTTGAGAAGCTTTTAAAAACATTAGAGCTTCACACCCCAGTGAAACTGTACTTTGCAGGAACTACTGTGATTCAATAGGTGCAAACGCTGCCTGCTGCAAGAATGTTGCTGAAGATCTTCACATCTGAGAATGAAGTACCTGTTGAAGCGTTTGAGCATGATGGCATTCTCTGTGCACAGGTCATCTGCAGGCAGGGAGCTTGCCTGCCAGCGCAGCCGCTCATCGGCGTTGGAAAGGTACTCGGTCCTTGCGATGTCTGTGCGGAACTGCAGGAAGCAAACAAAGTTAATGTTTAACTTGACATTCACCAACCAGCTGGTGAAGACATTTTAAGTACATGTAGCTCTATAAAGCTCCAACAGCTCCATTCTTTATTTAGCAATCCTAAAGCTTAAGTCCTGCATTAAATAAATTTATGTTTAATTTATCATGACTGTATCTTTACCTGGATATTTGCCTGCTGCAAATGGTGAGACCATGTAGTGAACAGATTCTGACGCATCTGCTGATCAAAGTAGCCAGCATAGGCAATAAAAGCTCCTGAAAGTAAACAGTCTCCTGCAATAGTGGACATCTGGTTTTTGAAAGTTTCACTTGTCTTCTCCCATCTTTCACGTTCAGCAGAAAGACTCTTCAGAAGAGCTGTGCTACGGTTTACCTAGAAATAAGTGGTGAAGGTAGATTCTTTAGATGATGAAATGTTCTTCTATTACAAGTCTCTCAGAACACTTAAATTCAGACTCAAGGCCCAAGTTAAATTTAAAAGTTCAGAATGAGATAAATTTGGGGCTCTTCAGTGCTAATTTATTAAGTTGATTCTGTTACCTTGAGGAACTTAGAAGTGCTAAGTACTAATAGAGTAGCAACATACTAATGATGAGATCAAGTACATAGAGAAATCCATACTCCCCTCCTTCAAGTCCACTTAAGACGTTACAATCCCACTACATCCATGTCTGTTTTCAAAGGCTTTCTATATATTTAAAACCTTATGAGAACTGTCTTGTTAATCAAGCAGCAACATGAGTTGGTATTTCTCTAACTCCAGACAGGTTTCTTGAAAAGCCTCATGACACCCAGAGATGAAACAGCTCAAATGCCCTGCACAGGGGAAGCAACCACTCTCAAATTCAAAGAATGATTCAATTTCAGACTGTCAAAGATCAAAGAATGAAAAATTATTGGTATATGAAGTCTTACTTTTGCTTCAACAGCAGCCAAGTCTGCCTTAATAGCTTGAGCCTCCGAAATCAGAACTGCATATTCTTCTTTGTAACGGGCAATACTGGCCTCAAGGTCACGAATCATCTGCTCCACTTCATTTGCTTTCTGCTGGTTGTCTTTGGCATCATCCTCCAGCTTCTGCAGCTCATTGCGTAGAGGTTCCACTCTCTTCAACATGTCAGCATAGTTCAGCTGCAAATGGAAAATAGAACCTTTACACTTTCTAAAATGACAGGTTAACAGGAACCACAGCATTCAGGTATATACTGTCAACTGCATCTTTTCAAATTTATGTACTTCTGATCTGTGTAAGAATTAGTAACTACTTAAGAGAAACTTAGTACTGTTTATCAGTCCCTAGGACTCTAGTTTAAACTAAGCACAGAAACATAAGTAACTGCTTTTTGCAAGATCCTTGTACTGCTCTGTAGATTTACACAAAGTCATTCAAAAGGTTCAGACCCCATTGAGAAGTGCATAGCATTGTTTTACATAAATATTCAATGGGGTGTCCATGCCAGTACTGTGCTAATCTGCCCTTCTCAGCAGTGAAATGAGTAAAGCTAAGCCACAGAACAATTAGGACAGGGCCTGTTGGCAAGATTCAAGTTAAACAGAGTCTCTCCAGATCAAGGCCATTCCAAGCAGGCACAGTTTCAATGAGCCAAGAATTTTGCTCTATTGGAACACCAACAGGCAAGTAAAACCATTCTTGGGTACCTCACTCTGGAGGCAAGATTCCCAAAGCCTATTCCTTTAGGAAACGTAAAAGTCTGCCTTGAGTGTGTCCTACTCTGAGTCAAGACAAATGCAGTCTCATTAAGAGGACTGCATTGCATTTTCCACTGGACAACTGCCTTGTCCTGCAGAATGATATCACATTTAGAAAGCATCCACCAGTGCTCACTGTAAACCTAAAGTTTTTCAGTGCAGAGGCTGTATCACAACTGGCCAATAATTCTCTGGCATGGCACTATATATATATTCCATTAGCATTCATCTAAACCATCTACCCCATTTCTTTGAAGCAAAATAGCTTGTAATCCTCAGCTGAATAAAGGCAAATTCAGAGCCTTTAGACATTGCCATGTGCCTTCTGGCTCACTCTTTTCACCTTGCCTTTGCTTCCTCAAGCTGACTTTACCTGTGCAATTGCCCATTTCACCATAGGTCCACAGGCCAGTGATGCTCTGTTTACAATTTCATAGTTGTAACTTGGATTTGACAGGTAGTTTTTCTTCATCTTCTCCCGGATGGCATCACTGCAAGGGAAAAATTTTTACAGATAGCATGAATACACTATGTCAGCACACAGATGCTCAGTATCCCTTCATCCAGCCTGCCTTCCAAGCTGCCAAGAAACATTTCCTGTCAGTTTTGCTGAGTAGTAGCTGGGAAGTTCAACATATTGTTTCAGAAACTACAGCTTAAAGGTGATAAAAAAATTTATCAATATTTTAAGATTAGTCATTCACAAACTGCTCAACTCTGGAGCTGGAAGGGAATTTAGATGTCTCTAGTCTGACCTTCTGCTCACAGTTAGAGCCAGCTAGGAAGCTGACCTCCTAAACTGAATAAAGCCATCAGCAGCCTGGTCTGTTACTGCTGCAAAACCACTTTCAACTGACTATGGCTTTGGACACCAACACACTGCTTTGCAACCATGCCATTAAGTCACACAACAAGCAGCTGCTTTGTGTTTTCATGATACACCTTGGCTTCAGCAGTCTATTTCCTGTACCACCTGCATGTTCACCATGTGCAATAAGCTGGTGTCAAAAGAAGTCAAGTGCTACCAAAGCAATTACACAGAGCAAAGTCCAGTTAAGACCCCCTGTTCTTTGTAAATGGTTTGTTCACATAAATATCTCACAGTTGCACCTCACCTGATTTCCTCAGCAGAGAAGTTAACAATGGTTGGAATGAAGTTCTCCCTCATGATGATGGAACGTATTTGTTTCCAGTCAGTGGTGCTTTCACCTAAGAGCAGGCAGATGGACTCCAGGGCCAGCTTCACTGCTGCAGGGGGATTGGCCATGGAACGCACCTCTACCAGGTGCTGCTTCTTTATTGACTTCACAGCTAACCAGGGTCACAAAGATGAACAGTGTTGATTGGGAAGAAAACAAACAGTTAGCAAAGCCCAGCAGAGTACCCTGGATCTGCAAAAATGCTTTAAGAGTCTAAAAAGGAATATAAGGTTATTAGAGAAGCAGATACTCCTGAATAACTACTACATTACAAGATACACATTCGTGAATGTCAACTTGCCAAATGGGCACAGGCAACTTACTCTGCTGCCTAAAAATTATTCACTCAAACCAGTGATTTGTCTAGCCAGTTTAATGAATGGGCAGCTTGACTGTATACTGTCTATTCAGCAGCAAGGCACTACTGGTCTTTCTACAGCTGGTCTGCCAGAAACTAAGCCACAAGCCATAGAAGGAGTATCAAGAATCAGATTGGTACTGTTACACACAGGAAAAAAAAAAAACAAACTACAAAATTACAGCTCAAAGACTGTGAATTTAAAAGGGATTTCTTCAACTCTGCTCAGCCCCATGCTAAGAGCCTACACTTTTATTAGACAGGATCAATCCAGATCACAAAACACATTCTCATAGACCAGTTTTAGATCCAAACCCACAGTGCGATCTCTTGGGGTGCTAACATACCATTCTGAGCTTCAATGACAGCAGGCTCCACCTTGTCAAGATCTTCTTTCACACTCATCTGCTTGTCTGCAATGACCTCCTGCTGCTTGTGCAGCTGTTCCTGAATCTCCTGGCTCATAACCTGTAAGGAAATGTCACAAAAATACTGCTTTGTAGAAACTGAACTTCTTCCAGTACTTGGACTGTAGGCTCTTTTTTGTAAATAAAATAGTTCCTATGTACACAGATTTAACAAAAATTTTTACCTTTTTCTTTTCAGCTTCCTGCTGGTCTTTCACCATCTTTTTCAACTTGTCATTGGCTGCTGCATTTTTCACTTCCAGCTCCTGACTCTTTATTCTTAGGTCACGCCGCAATTCCTCCACCTAAGATTGATTGCAAGATGGAACAGAGAATTCATATTGAGCATTGAGATCTATTTACTCACTTCAGATTTACAGAGGGCAAAGTTTTAAGAATACATACCTGATCAACTGTTTCCTTGATTTTTCTGAGACCAACATTCAGATGCATTTGCTGTTCCTCCAGTTCACTTCGTTTCTCATTGAACAAGTTGGCATAATGGTTGATGAAGTCCAGGTAGTGGCGTGGTGTGATTGCCATGGTTCTGCCTCCTCGTTTCGCCAGCCGAGCGTTAGCCTTAGGGGAACAAAGTGTTGTAGAGTATGCACTGGTTTAAAAATTTTCTGGATGCCAAGGATCATAGTTTTTAGCAATCTGGTGAATGCCATGGCCTAGAGGTAAGTGTAAGTTAAGCAGTGTAATAACATACCTGGTGAAGAGTCTGATGAACAAACACACAGCTATTAACAATAGCCTCCCTGTGCGATGGTGGTTGTGGCAGCTTATCATACACAACTGGCATGTAATCAGGCACAATGTAATTTGGCTTCTCAAGATCCATTTTGCTTGTGAACTCTTTGCCAACTTGGTACAGTGCTTCAGTTGACCAGTCTCCAAACCAGTTCAGGACACATCTGAAATACAAAGCATTTGTGAAGACTTCCCCAAAAGCAGTGTTTTAATGGTACCTGTAAAATGTATTGGAATATGCAGCAATTACCTGTTGAAGAGAGCAGGAGAGGTAGCTGCCCTGTCCTTCAGGCCCTCAGAAGATGGATTCATAGTGAACACTACATGGAGATTGCGAATAACTTGGCTGGTGAACCATTTGTAGAGTTCCTCATGTGAATCTAACATTAAACCTTCTTTCTGTGCTCCTTCTTTACACTGAGTCATGAGGGTAGCATATTCATCTCCTTCAAAGAGACCAGGAACCTAAATCAAAGGGTAAGTTTTGTTGTAGCTTATGGTTGCAAAAAAGTGCAAAAAATATTTATTTAAAATCTTCTTACCTCTCCATTGGCTAGGAGAGTGTTCATTCTCTCCAGGAATCCAGAATCCAAGACATTTGACTCATCCATAATAAAAGCTATTTTTTCATTTTTGCAGCCAGAGCGTCTCAATACTGTCCTGAGGTCTTCATCAAAATCTTCACCTGTGTATTTTCTGTGAACCTGGTAAGAGTTTACATTGGTCATTAACATTTTGGTTTAGCTTTTAATGGGATTTTAGGGGTCAATATATAAGTGGGAGTTCTGACTCAGAGCATTTTAGAAGTAAACTTAGCACACCAACCTTGATTTGGTAGACACTCAAACCGTTCATCCAGGCAACAAATCTTGACAGGGTTGTTTTCCCTGCTCCACTGACTCCAATTAGCAGCAAGTGGCCCTGTGGCTGACGGAAGATTCTGAAAAAGAACACAACCAGGTGTGATTGATAAGTGTTAGTAACTTAGTGAAGCATTTCCTAGAACATCTAAGCTACAAGTTAGTACCAAAACTGACACACCTTTCTAGTCAGGATCCCACTATGTAGAGGCTGGCAGTATATTTTTTATAGACATCAATGAGACCATGCTCCATTCCTACTCTGTTCTGAGGCTACTCTGGTTTAGAGTAACTCTATGTACTGCTCATATGAGCACCAATGGAAGTCTGAACTTACCGGTCAATTCTTAACACATGATCCAAGACTTCATTGAACAGGACAAGTGGGACATCAAGTTCTTCTTCATAAAAGACTTTAAGCCTAGCTTTCACATAGTCTCTCAATTCCTCTTGATCCACTGGAATATAATCCTACAAGAACCAATACAGTCAATACAGTATGGAAGTTAAGACTAAGGGAATTTGCTTAGGGGTAAATTTATGAGTACACCAAAGCAGAACTACTAGAATACTTGAAGTAATAATCCTCTACAAAAGCATAAGAACATTGTACTCATTTAACTTGCACAGGAACATGTCCACTGCCTAAAGTGCCACAAGTATCTGCATGGGGTTTAAACACTGGAACTACTGAACCTACCAAAGGCTGAGTCTGTGCTGCCAGTTACCAAAGAGACTGGGAAGCACCACTACAGACTAAATCCCTTCCCCAGCTCATTTTAAACAGCCTTTCCTAGTCACTTACTATTGGTCAGAGATGGATAACAAGATAGATAGATTTTTGCCTAAACTCACCAGGATTAGTACAGTTTACTCAGATGGATCACCTCCGATTATAAGAAACAGGTCACCAGAAAATGTTTAATATCAGTATTGCTCAAGATTCACTGCCTTATCCAAGAGATTCCATAAGGAATAACTGTCACCTGGTAGTGTCACAATATTCTTGAGAAATATTATTTTATACTGCCTTTACATTCTAGGGTGGCTCTTACAATAACATCCCTGGTGTAACAGCTATTAAATTAATGGCAGAGCTCACTGCAGATAATCATAGTAAAAATTTCTTGGAGATCAATTTAACAGCATGATGGGCAGCAATTATCACTTTAATACGGTCATAAGAGCTGCATCACTCAATTGCATCTAACCTACTGAATTTAGAGGTTCACTTTTTTAATTTTAACTTGCCTTTGACAGCCAGTTGCTGTACAAGATAGGTCTGCTCATAGCCTTTTCTTTGTCGATGTTGGGGAAGTGTTTCAGAGCAACCATGTCAATGTTCTCATCAGTCCAGCGTCTCTCCTCATCTTCCACAAGTCTGGATAAAGAATTAAGTCAGTGAGTACAGTCCTCTGTAATGGGAGGACATAATCACACCACATGGCAGCACCATGCCTGAAGTGTGTTTTTGCTTTGTACAGATACAACTCCTAAGAGAGTCAAGCTGCAGTGAAATGAAATATTCTCGCTGGTATTCCAACTTTTATATAAAACACACTTTAGTTTGATGTTCTAATGAAAGCTGGCAAGGAGTAGGCAACTTTTTATGGTTTTGTTTCCCCAGCTCATGAATTTTTTACCTGTCCTGGAAGAGACGTAAGGCTTCGTGGGCCCAAATCCTGATAAGGCCTTCAACTGGTAAAGTTTCCAGTGGTCTTAATGCCTCAAATATACCTCTCACCCACCGAGTCATTTCACGAGGTGAGTAGATGTAGTGTGGCTGTGTGTCCTGAGTGAATCTCTCCTAAAAATTTAAATTTAATTAGTTACTTTATCTCAAAGTTGCATCATATTTTTTACACGACTTGGCATTACAAGACATTACTCTGACAGCATAATTCAGTCATTTTTGCCAGAACTCAAGTAATTAGTTGAGTTCTTGTACACATATTATCCATGAGAAAGGCTAACAACACATGTTAAATGAAGCATAAAAGAAAGCATTCTAACTGGAGTTTGGAGTTGCCCTTAACAAGTTACCTGAGACATTGTGTAGAATTCTACCATGGCAGCAGTGAGAGGCTCTGCATACGTGCGAAGTGATGGGATCAGCCTCAGCATTGCACGGTTGAATGTTCCATATATCTGAGTAAGTGAAGCTGGCCCAGGGTAGTCCACATAAACCACAGGAACATGTCGTAAAAATCTGAAAGATTAGCATATTACACAGTACAGAAAGTCAAATTACTATCTGTATTCTCTTTGTTACCTTTTGTCAAAATTAAATTACTGCTTGATTTGAAACCATCAGCAGCAGCTGTAGCTGGTTTGATTGCTCCCATTCTCAAGCATTTCAGACAGGTGATTCAACAGCCTAATTCTGAGCTCACTGCTGGGCTGTCATGGTAAGAACCAAGCAGCAAATAGTGCAAAAGCAAGGAACAAAATTTCAGCACAGCTGTTGTTAAACAAGTGTATTAAGAACAGAATACATAACCAATACTTTAGTTTTGACTCCTATTCCATTGTTACCTAGAATTTACTAGACACATTACCTGTGTGACAGAGGTTTTCTTCCAGGATCAGTAGGTGGATTACATGCACCAACGAACTGAATTCTCTCCAGTTTCACCCATGTCTGGTCAGATGTACGGTAGAATCCTCCATGTTCCACCATCTGGAACAAAAACATAAAAATAAAATCAAATCAGTGGAACATTTTATTTTCCTATAATTAGCTGTTCTGATACAGTTGATTACAAAGAAATACAAACCTGTCTAATGAAGGATATGACTCTCTGTGTGCCATACTTGTCCATATCTGGCAAGTTGATCTCATCACAGAACAGCACCAGCCACTTTCCTAACTGCACAGGAGCCAGCACCACTCCATTAGGGGTACGCCTGTATTCACAGTAGTGATCAAAAGTTTTCAACAGCAGTTCTGGAGTGGTAGCACTTGAAAAGTTGAGTCCAACCACCTTAAAAAGAGTACAGTGAAAAAAAATATTAAAATACATTAAGGATTGAAAGAGAGTATATCAAGAGTCCTGGAAACAGGCATGTTTGGCTGTTCACAATGGAAGTACACATACCATCTACATTACAAGAATATTACCACATATATACAGCTATGTACAGCCTAGATACTCTTTGCTTCCCATTGCAGGTTCTCCATTTACCATGCAGGAATGCTTCCTGCCTAACCCTGTATTTTGAACTTGACAGCCTCATGTAACTGTCACCCAACCTAAATACACAGAAGGATGTGAGTTGTTCTTAAACATTTGCACAGTATTTTTAAATACTGAATGCAGGAATGCTCCTCTATTACTGAAATGGCAAAGGAATAAAGCAGCTTTACGCTAAGGAACTTGAGAAATGAATTTGTATTCTCAACATGATTTTATTTTTTACTATATATACACATGACTGACTGAGGTGAAGCTATCACTGAGTTTCAGCTAGGAAATACATTCCGTGCTATCTTTAATCTTAAAAATATCAAAGACTTGATACTAATCACAGACCCATGTGCACACACACATACACACACACACAAGTCTCTTGTGTACCTCCATGTCAGGCAGAGCTCTGAGAGCACTGAAAAGGGTCATGGTCTTTCCAGAACCTGGTGGTCCACAGAGCACCAGAGGTTTGTGTTCTGCCAGCCAAGTGTACAGCAATGCTTCATGGCGAACTGTATCTAGGGTTGGCACTACAACATCAGGAGCTGCAACTTTGTGTGTTTCAACTTCAATTTGAGGAACTTTGGATTGCCATGGCACCCATTCACCTGTAATGGACACCTAGAAACACAAAAAAATGGTTAGACAATTTAGAATAGGAATCCAGCTCAACCTTAGTTAAACTTAAGTGACATCAAATTTTATGTGTTTGTTGAAGTATGAAACTGTAAAATTTAAGGTAGTCTAGCAGTTTATTCTCCAGGTTTGCCTTCAAAATCTAAAGTAAGCTTTTAAGAAAATGAAAGAGCAACATTTCTAGCACAAGAAAGGTTTACCTCATAGTCAATGATAGGTATGTTGGGTGCAGTTGGCAGTGGCACAGTGGTGATTCTTCTGATGTATTCTCCCAGCTCCGCTCTCATTTTCAAACGACTGTCTCCAGACAGAGACCACAGTATGGCATAGACCAGGTACCTCTGTAAGAAGCAAGAGCAGCAGCTATTGGTTTTGGAATAAGGGAACAAAGCCCAGTGAGTAACTCAAATCAGGCAAACACAGGAGTCACTAAGAGCAGGCTGCACGTACCTGGATGTAACGCTCCAGCTGGTCAATCTGCATGGGGAAGTCGGGGTGGTTGGCGTTGTACTGGGCCACGTTGCGGCAAGCCTGGTGCAGCATGGAGAACAGGGAGCCCAGGCAGCGCAGGCGCGTCAGGTCCATGATGTGCTCCAGCTTGAAGGCGTGCTCAAGGGCCTTGGTCACCAGGCCGTTGGATGTGAAATATGGCTGCATTATTGTTGCAGCATCTCTCTGAATCTGTTGGGGGAGACAAACACTGCTCTAAGTGTTTGCTTCTCATTTGACTACCAGGCAGAAAGAAAAATTTTGTTTAAGGTTTGAAATGCTTCATTTAAAAAAAAAAAAGGAGAAATATGTAAAGAGGAAGTCAGCTTTCCTATGATGGGCTGTCATAAATTCTACATATGGTGTACCTGTGATACAAGCATTCTTACTACTTTATTCCATAATGAAATCTAAGTTATACCTGCAACATTGGGGATGCTGCTTCTTCTCCTTCGTCTTCTTTGCCCTTTCGCCTGCGCTGAGCTTCCTCCTCACCTTCATCCAGAGGAATGCTTCTTAGTCTGGCCAGGAAGTTATTGAATATCATGTCTGTACTGAGAACATCCTCACTGAACCAGACCATACCACACCTTGACACAGTAGCCAAAGTGGCATATTTCAGATCCTGTACTTCAAACATGATACGCACCTGAAAAAAGAAATTTTAAACAACATTTAGGAGTAAAAACAATCAACCAAAACAATACAAACACTCTTTCCCTGAAAAAATAGAGAGCTTTTAAAATATGCAGATTTGCATTTAGACTCTGAATAATTAACATCAGTATTATACTGCCCTAAGGTAAGTTCATCATTATTGACAATTACCGTAAGACTTATATAATTCACATTTTGTCTTACAGGGTCAGACTAAGTGTAACATGAAATGTTTCCACAAAAACCCTTTACTCCAGCAAACCACAATCTGAACTCAGTATTACTTTGCTTGTCATGAGAAAGAGGCACAACACTAGTACATATTAAATTAAACCAACAAGCTTATACACAGCACATAAACACAACATAAAAAAGTAACATTACATTTGGTGGGAGGCTGAGACGTTCCCCATTTGGCAGAGTCAGAAGTTTGTTGTCATCCAGAACAGAGTTCAAGTTCTCAACCCATTCAGGGTCTACATCACCATCAAAGATAATCCACTGACGTTTCTGTAGTTCACCTCTCACATTGTCTATGATTCTATATTAAAGAAAATATTAATTGAAGGAGAGAATTAAGGTGAGTTTATCCTAGGCACAAATGTACCAGCCATTTTGTACTTGTGCTATTACAGACTTACTTTCTCAGGACATGGGTAAACAAGCCATCTGTCCATTCCCTGGTATTTGGATCCAAAGTCCCATAGAGGTGATCTTTGCTGATTGCTTTTGGATCTATAATGTGAGCAACACCTTCCACACCCTCCAGCCGCTCAAGGGCCTTCAGAAGTACTCTCCAGGCCATGCTCTTTCCACTTCCAGAGGGACCAACCATCATCAAACCATGATTTATCTGTGTAATCTGATACAGCTGAAGAACCTGTGACACAGTAATGTACCAATTAACTTCAGCAGGTAATCTAAACTTTTAGGTATAGTTTGTTCAAGACAAGAAAAATGTAAAGGTTTTCAACTTTTCATAATATAAAAGGAAATTTAGTCTTATACATAAACTTCAGCTGCACATTTTCAGTTTTATCTCTTACCTTTTCAACCCACATGCCACCAACTTCTTCTCCATCACCATAGGTAAGGTACATTTCCTGACACACTTTCTTAAGTTCCTCTCTCAAGGCTGTCATCTCTCCACGGTGATACTGCACTCCAGGGAATACATCAGAAAGGAGACTGAACAGCAGTGGAATGTCTTCTGCAACCAGTTTTGGTACCATAGTTTCACATACACTTTGGATCAGGATCTGCAGAGAGAGAGTCACATTTCATTGAAGATTTGTTAAGTTCACTTCATTTGACAAGGAATACTTCACTAAATAATTTACTGGTAAGTACCAGACCAGGGTAGTCTTAATCAAAACAACTGTTGATGTGGTTTCAACTTTGGAACTACCCAGTGATTTCCTAGTGATTTGCAGTTTATACAACTCCTTCCTAAGTCTCTTCATTATGGTTTTGGCATTAATTGCTGAGACACTGTGCAGCAATAAATGTCATGGATGTACCACCTCATATGAATAATTTTTTCATTATGATTCAGGCACTTAGAAGGCGTGTTCAACCTGGTGCTTTTAAGCTATCAAATTACCTTTGGGTTTTTTTGTAATTATTTTGTTCACATGGCTTAATACTAAATGGTAAACACTGAAAGGCTACTTTCTTTGTTTAGTGTGCACCCTTTATCACAGAATTAAAGGACTTTACACACACATTACCTCTTGCTCTGGCAAGTTCTCAGCGATTTCTCCCTCATCAACGACTTCCCCACGCTCTTCCTTCTCCCGCTTTATCTTCTGAATCCTCTCCCTCTTCACATTACCTGCACTAACCAGCACACTCTTCAGTGCTCTCAGGCCAAAATCATAGTGACTTTGGGAGGACAGCTGTTCATCACAAAGCCTAAGAAGCAAAAGAGACAAAACACAATTCAATTCTCAGTATGAAACAATATAACACTCAGTAAATGTCATTCTTTACTTGAAATTATTGCTTGAAATGATTGCTGCACAATGTGCTTAGTGAGTTACAAAGAATATTACAGCATTGAACATTAAGTTCTACTATTACTGACTGCAGCCAAACTTGTTACTCACTTGAAGAATGGCACTATCTTATTGGCAAGAACTTCAGCAGTACGGAAGCCTTGGGAGTACAGCATGACCTGGGCAATCAACTGACGGTCTGGTTTTGTCATTGCCAAGCTACGGAACAACTTCTTCAAATTGTCAGGCAGATTGGATCTGCCTGCATAGCCAGGGTTCATGGTGATGAAGATAGCCATGTCAGGGCTCACTTTGACTTGTTTGTTCAGCAGCTCACAGGTAATGGGTGTTGCAGCTGAAAAGAGAGTGCATTTAGTTATACCTGAGTCAGTGATCCATCACTCTGAGAACTGAAGTCATACATTATTCTATTTTAGTTTCCTACAGTAATGGACAGCAGGTTCTCCAGTACTCAAACTCAAACATAAACTTTTACCAGCTGAAAGTTACATCAGATATTTAAGTTTTGACATAAAATAGCTTTATCATTCACAATTTGCAAGAAACATAGCTGAGCAACAAAACATGAAGGATGTTAGAGAAGAATTACATACTCTTGTCATAGTTGGGGTTGGAATGCTCTCTCAAGGCTTCCTGGATGCACTGAACTTGCTGTGAAACTGCAGAGAGCATTCTCTCCTCCAGTCTGTTGAACTCATCAAAGCAGCCCCACGCACCCACTTGGCAAAGTCCCACAAAGATTCGTCCCATTGCCTGCACACAGAGGGGGAAATTCACTCAATTGCATTGGCAAAAGGAGCAGAGAAGAGCACTTTATACAATGCATCCAAGGCAGGAAGAAGCTGTATTTATTTGTCTGTTACTGTATTTGTAGTATTGTAAGAGTTATGAAAGGGTTCTGAAGTTTAGTTTTCACTGCTTCACAGAACCACAGATCATAGCTCCCTGTACTTCACACTGCACTGCAGTGTTTCCAAAACAGGCAAACGAAGTACACTGCATAATGTTTTGTTTGCTAACACCATTAACATCAGGTGCAGTTCTAGTCCTTTATCGCAAGGAGGGTACAAGAATTACAAAACATTTCAGAAGAGTAAATTGGATGGCCAGAGTATGATAACCTTTCTACATAAAGAACAACCTTTAAGGTAAGATTCTGTAGAGGGAACATGATGAAGGTCTACAATCTACTGGTTTCAGATGAATAGGAATCAATCATTCACTGTTATTTCTACTACAAGAACTTAATAATCATTAAAAAAAGACAAAAGGAAGCTGCCCCTTCATAGTAAGTGCATAGTAATAGAGCACAGTGGAACAATTTGGTAAAGATGTTCTAGTGCCAAGTGTGCAAGTGGATTTAAGGGGAGAAATGGTACATGAAAAAAGGTTCGCTGGAGCATGAACAGAGTAACAGACTTCCACTGATGTAACTGTCATAGGGAGGAAGTGAGCTGGGGCAAAGAGGATCACATTATCTGTGATATTAATACTCCCTAGGCATTTTCTTACAGTCACCTCTACAACCCAAATGCTGGTTAAATGGAATCCTGATCTGGTCAAATTACAGCTGCAGAGGGAAAAAACCACACATGGGCAACCTGACAGAATCCATAAAGTTTAGTGCTTTCTTGTCCATGTTTTATATTGTTTTTTATCTATACACTTGACCAAGGATTTTATTTTAAGATAATTTGCTGTGTTACAGTTTAGACACATTTCATCTGGTTCTCAGTTTGAAGACGTCATTAATCTTCAAATGCCTGGATAAATTTTCTTAAGTTTTGAAGAATTCTTCACACATTGAGATAAACTGCACATCTGTGTTGTAAAGGATAATTTGGTAATAGTACAGCTACTTCAGTAATCTCACACTCTCATCTATTCCTCATTAAACCAGTCCTATCAATGCAAACTACATAGTTTAAGATACTTTACTAAAGCCAATCTTAAGGCCCTGCCCCTGTACTTCCATTCCCTCCATTTGCTGTTACAGAACTACCTGTTCAAAAGCACAGAACCTCTGCTCTAGCAATAGTTCATCCCACTTCTGCTTTAGGCATTTTTTTGTTACAGAGGTTATATGACCAACAGATACCAGCTCAGTTAGGATTTCTACATAATCATCTTGAAAATAAACATTGCTGGCTGTTTCAGGGTTCTGAAGAGATTCCTACTTGTTACTAACAAAGACTACACTGTTTTAATCAAACAGCTTACCTGAAAGTCAAATGTTTCATCACAGTTGAAAACCAACACAAAGCGGCCGAGCTGATGTCCAAGAGCTTTAACAGATTCTGTTTTACCAGTACCAGCAGGACCTGTTTTTGAAATGGGATGGACATGCTTAGAGTTTATCATCTGAATAGCACTGCCAACTCATGTAATCTGCCAGCATGTGAATTCTGAAGGTGCCTGTTCAATCAAGAGGCTTCAAACAAGACCAAAACTGTTTTGACTTCCCCCAAAAGACCATTTTGTTCTATGCTTACTTAAAAGTGTCCTGTATGTTCATATTAACACTGTACTGTGGGGATGCACCTCCTTGCATCCCCCTTGCATGTTAAGCTTGTTAAGCCATGGCCTACATTAACAGCACCAGTTAGCTCCCCTTGTGCTTATCAGAAACCTTGTCTGCTCCCACAGCTTCCCTTGTCTAACAACCTCCTGTTTTCTACTTAAATAGCCTTGAGACTTCTTTTTTCTGTCTGAACAACAGAGCAAGTAGAATAATATTTTTGTTGTTGGACTTTTCAAGGAAAGTTCCAACAACCACCAACTCAGATTGTGGCCAGGATGGAAATTTACTGATGACTAAAATTGGTAATTTTGCAACTCCATAAACAGTGGTCCTAAGTGAGACTCTTTGAGATCTCCCAGACTGCAGCAGGCTGTGACTAGGATCTCCCTCCCAGTGGGATGCCTCTTGGAGCTTGTCATGTCTCCAGTTTGCAATGGAGGATTGCCACTGAAAGTTGACAATTGAACCTGGACTGATATCTCCCACTCCTTGAGACCCAACCCTTCATCTCTGGAGAGATGCAAAGGCATCTGATGTATTTCACTGAATTTAAGGTGAGTTTTTCATAGGTATACCTTTGCACATACTTCATGTCTATAATTACTCTAAACATTTTGTCAAATTACTGCTGTGCTTATAGAAAATCCTATTGAATAATTTTGTTTTAAATTAATAAATTGTTCAAGTACTGATATTATTGTATTGATTAGATAATTAAGTTTTCTAAACTCTTTAGACCTAAACTGGATCCAGTCTAAAGCTAAGTTTGGCAAGGGAGTCCACTCTGACCCTTGTGACACAATAGCAGTCTCCCTTTGCATCCCTTACTGTTATCCCTGCCTTTCCTTCTGTGTCCCCAGTCTCCACATATACCATTTTAGATTTATTTTCATCAGATTTTTCCTTGTGTTCTTTATCTATATAGTCAGTAATAAAATGAACCTTGCCATACAACTTGCTGTGCTTTTACAAATTCCTATTAAATCTGCCTTTACTGATTCCTCACTGGTGATTCTTTAAGTGACCTAAACCACTCATTCTCATATATATTAGACTTAAGAATTTTATACACTTGTCTCCCAAACTTACCAAATGGTGATCCTCCAAGTCTTGCCTCCAGGGCCTGTGTCATTGTCAGGTAGCAGCGGTCAGTGAGAGGAGTCTGCACCAGCTTATCCTGAACCCCAAGGTACTCAAAGCCATAATTGAATTTGGCATTTGCCATCTGAATGGAGAGCTGCTGCAACACATCTGTCTGCTTTGGGTCAAAGTAGAACCGCATCTGGCTGAGCCACTCGAAGGATTTGGAGTTGTCGATCTTGCTTTTGATCAGTGATCTTGTAACATCTCTCTGGTGCACCAGCTCAGTGATCTGGAGAAGGAAGGAACTCCTTAAGACCACAACAATACAAGCCAGTAAAGACACGCTAATACAGTCAGGAATCCTAGAGCTCCTCAGATTAGCACAGTGAACTGCCATCACTTAGAAATCATGACCTAAAACCAGTCTCTGGTTTAAAAACCTGTTGCTACAAAGCCAAAACTAACAATGTTGCCTACTGTTCTTAATGACTTTCCTAGTTTACAGCAAAGCACTTTGGCCCAGTCAGCCTGTTAATCCATTACAATACTGAACTTGATATTTTACTTGACAGAAACCAGGTATTTCCCTCTAGAAATACCAAGGATGATTTTAATTCTCCCCTCACCTCCAATCCCCATCTATAAACAGAGGCATATTATGATTACAATAATAAGCAACTTAATGACATATTTCACATTTGAATGAAAAAAGTCAGTAACTTCCATACCCGGAAGATCCAGTTTGAAGATCAATTCACATGAGACAGCATATCGTATAATATCATAAATTAAGCTGACTAGAGTGAAAAACTACCACCACCTACTACCACTAGAATGAAAAACTACCACCATTAAGGATCAGGCCTTAATGTAATTGCTTAAATCACACTAAATCGTTTGCTGGAGGAACAGTAAATCTTAGACTGATCAATTTTTTCATTAAAATTTAAAAATGCTCACCTGTAAACCCTGAAGAGGAAAGGAAGTTTTTACTTACCAAGTGCTCCAGTTTCCTTCTGCGAAGGGGTGGCTGCTCCATCAGCACAGAGTCTGCCAGGACATTGAGTGTGACCTCAACATTGGCTAGCACAGACTGGAGAGGGCTGTTGTCTCCACCTCCACCATTGAGGGCTGACTCCACATTCTCAGACCAAGCAATCTGGGCTGACAGCACAACAAGCTGAGCCTGTGTAAAAAAAACCCTCATCAGATAGTTTTCCTTGTTGAAGTAACCAAGCTGCAGTATACTTTAGTGTTCCACATTAATACCTGGTATTTGTCAATCCAAGAGATGTAGACTGCTGGATCAATTGAAGTTGCTTTTCCAAAGATTTCTACTTCAGTAACAGACTCTGCAAGCAATTTAGCAAGGGTCACTCTCATCTCTTTCTCAACAAGAGTGAGCCACTCATTGATCTTGGGATGTTCTGTGATGGAGACGGGTGTTTTGAACAGCACCTGCAAGAATTAAAGGTTCAAGTCAGCCCACATCCATTTATTTTCAGAATTTTATTTAAAAAGAAATACTGCAGCTATACCTCCTCTCCTTCACGTGAGGATATTCCAAGAACCACAGAATTGTCTTCATTGAGAATAATGCTAGAAACTCCAGCAAACATTTTCTTGAAGTGTTTCTGCAACTTGGCCACATTTTTGCTGTTTCCAATGATTTCAAGCAAGTCTTCATCACCAACAAAGTAGAATCTATTAATCACAAAAATTATATCTATATCAGAACTTCAACTATCACTTTTAATTGATAATTTATGCTTCATCCATGGCCACTACATGGAAGTAATTGACAACCATTTCCTCAACATTGCAAGTGTGCATGAAACACAAATTTGCTGGCAGTTATACCTCAGTACTACTTTTAAGTTCATGTGGTCTGTACTATACAGAAGTGTATACATGCTCCATAGTGTGGGTAATTTTCTTATCCATCTCTGAAATACCAACAGTAAAGTTTGGGATTGAATTGCCTGTCAGGAAGAAGAACTCCCACTCAGTACCTCCCTCACTCTTATTTTCTCATGCTAAGTGACAAACTAGTTGAGGACTACAGGTAAGTCATAATCAATGACCTAAATACTGGACTGTGACAATTTAGACACTGTCCTTTAGTCAAACGGCAGAAGAACCTCTTCAGTTTACAGAAATCAGCTGCAATGGTTCCTTAGGCAGTATCCAAATCCTGAAACCAGCCACAGATGAGCAAGTAAGGGAAGTTTCAGCCTTCTGGAGAAGCAGCTATAACTGAATTATGTACACAGACAATACCTAAGTAAATGGTCATAACATCTCATATATATGCACCACAGAACTGGTAGAGGCTTTCCAGAGCAGAACACCAATTCCTGCACAGAAACATCAGATTACTTCAGGAGTCAACTGCTTACCGAGGGAAAGAGGACCTCTCCCTTTCCAAGTATTCTCCCAGGGCTTTCTGTATCTTCCCAAGCAAGTCTGCCAGTCTCTCTAATGATCTCTGCACACCCTGAATGTTCAGAACATCCATCACAAGTGGAGATTTGGACACCTTTTTCATGAGTGCCAAGAATTCAGTGCTGATGCTGCAAGTAAAATAACACAATACATTAGTGCAAACTCAGTAACTACAGGCCTACAGAACACCAAAGTTATTTGGCTCTAAATGACCACTCCACCACTAATGGCTGCAGCAGCTCTAGGGAACACAAGCTTAAATTCCCCAAATTACTCTTTATCTGCCTCAAGCCCTCAACAACAAAATCTAACTTCTTTGTAATGTTCAATCTACCAAGTCCAGAGCAGGTCTACTTATCTTTACCTCCTGAAGTGACACATAAATCTGATTCTTTGATCTGACTGGAAGTGTGTAGAATAAGTAAGTATGATCAGACCAACTTAAAAGAGAGGAAGTAAATAATGTTTAAAGGGTGACATTAAAGGCTGCAGCAACAGAAATTTGCCTGTTTGTTGCAGCCGCAATGCCAGAAAAATCCTTGAACTAACTGATAGGAACTAGCAAGGAAAATCACCTGAGTCCAAATCATCTCCTAAAAATTGTACATCAGCCTATTTACTACAAACATTTTCTGGCATAATTGCACCTCTTTGCCTGATGAACTTGTATCTACAGCAGCTGTAATCCAGCTGGACCAGGTAAGAATTCAGTCAGTATTTCAACTCAGAGAGTGCTACAGTGAGTCATGAAGTTTCACGCCTGCCCACAGGGTGCCCCAAGGGAGGCAAGAAAACAACAAAATGACAAAGTTACCTCTGGAACCGCTGGGTCTCCACAGGCAGCAGGTGCTTGATGTCTGCACTGCCAGTAAAGATACCCTCCAGGTACACCCAGCGCCTCTGGACATCAATCCAGACATCAAAGAGTGCCATGATACGGTTCAGCTTATCTTCCCAGCTAAGGGCATCTTCCTCAAACACCTGAAGTTTAAACACTACATTAATATTCATTTTAATATTATAAAGTGCTTGTCTACTAATAATTATCAGAGGAAACAGTTTTTTGAGAATTACAAAGTATGCATTATACAAATAACAGTCTGTCAGCTTTAAACACTGAATATAGTCCCTGCTGACAAAAATATAAACTAAACAGAAGGGAAAAGCAGAAATAAACAAAAATTCTTTAGCTTTGTTCTCCATTTTACCTTGTAGTATGGTGACAGCTTCATAGCAGACACGCTGTTAATGTGCTCCTTGACTTTGTTGAAAAGGTCATCCCACCCACGAATCAAACGACACTTGTTCTGGTAATTGACCAAGTCCAGTTCATAGGTGTTCCACACTTCTCTTATCTGGAGAAAAAGATGTTTAAGATATGACATCAATAATTTCTGCTCCAACATAGTTACAAAGTAGAAATGTATTACAGGAATCATATACTATTTTTTTTTTTACCCAAAGATTCTGGCTTTATACTTAAGCTTTTGTTAAAAATACTGAGACTATGATGCAGTTCAAGGTGGGATTTTTGCAGTTACTACCAAGAACTGCTTTTCCCAAATAATGCAAGTTTTCATCAGAAGAAGTTTACAAAGCTTTAAATTGCTCCCCAAAACAGAACAAACCACGGAGTCTTGGCACTTGTTTCAACAGCTTAGAGTGACAAGTTAACTACACAAGTAGCCACTTAACAGCAACCCTCAGATTTGCTATTACATGCATACACATAAGGGCTGATACTAACCTGTTTCAAGAACTCTTCCAAAGCCATCTCTCCCTGAGCCACAAGCAGAACATCTTTGACAATTGCTTCATTTCTCTGCAGATCAACATCCCAGATCTGGCCCAGGGTCAATTCTGAGACAACCCAGTTAACATGAAGCCTCTTCATCAGCTGTTTCCAGTGTCGGTCTTTAAGTGCCTCGGATTTCAGTTCAATAACTAACATGTTTATCTACAGAAGAAAATAAAGCCAGTTACATCTTTGAACTTGATTATAAAACACATACACTTTATAAATGTGGGCAGCTTACCTTCATGTAGCCCTTCAGAAGTCTCTGCACATACTCATAGGAGGCGTACTGTCGCAAACGGGCAGGGAAGTTTTTCAGCTGGTTCAGCAGACCATCCAAGTTTTGTCGAAGCTGTCAGTGACACAAAAGCAATGAAATCTTTCTCTACAAGTCCTGTGCACATAACCATACAAATTACCTATACATTTGTTACAAAAAACTCTCTCTAATGAGATATTAGCAACAGGACAGCATTTACAAGTGTTAGCCTTGTTTGCCTAAGATGTGGTTACTCTACAGCTGAGAATGTAATTTTATTGGTCTGACTGAGATTCATGATGCAGTCTTGTCACAGGCAGTTAGTTTATAGATTAGTGTTCTTTCTGCTCCTTACCTCCTGAGCACTGAACTAAAATCAATGCTGTTTACCCAACTGTATAATGAAGTTTCTCTAATGAGGTCCAACAGACTATTTAAAAACAGCAGTTTCTTCTCTGTAGATGCAGTCAAATCTCAAACTATGGAAGCTGCATAAATTCCCTGTAGGATTACTTAAATTATGACAATCCTGTGAATATTTTTTATCTTACTTTCAGAAGAAACATGCTCACAATATATTGAAAAAGGTACCTAAACACTGAAAATTATCTAGACTGATAATAGAGCATGTCTGTCTCAAGAGGTCTAATTCCTAATTTGCATATACTTGTGGCAGTTATATTGTTAATGCACACCAAAGTGAAGTACCTTGCGAGGCTGTACTGAGACCCAGGGCTGCTCTTTCATTTGATCAATTTGTTCCCAGACCTTAGAGAGTTCAGACCAGACACCTTTGAGATCCTGCAGCTCTTCAAGGGCTACCTGTAATAAAGAATGTATCAAACATCAGCAGTTACTCCTAATTTCTTCACAGTCAGTAGCACAGGTGAGTTAAACAAAATACTTCTAATCCATCAAAAACCTTTGAATAGTTTGCCAGTTCAACAGAACTGCAACAGCAAGTGACCAAGCTGAAATTTTCCATCTCAGCTCACATAACAGTTTCAAAAGAATAAGACAGTCAAGGAAGAGATCACGGACAAGCTCTGAAGGCTAGAACTGAGTCAGTGTGGAGACTGTGCCCTGATATTGGTACAGCACACACTACAAGTCACTCTCCTGAGGGAGAAAACGATGGAACTGAAACATTTTTATCCAAAACTGGCACGAAGGTGTGTGAGCAGGTTGTACCTGGACACGCTCTTCACTGCCACTGAGCAGCCCAGTGTCTGTAAGCTCCAGAGCTTCCTTGGCCTTGGCACACTTCTCACGGTCATCCTTCAGCCTGCCGAATTTTCCTTCGTAAATGGTAAGAGCTTGGAGAGCCTCTTCTGGACGCAGATTTCCCTAAAGTTTGCATGGGATACATTAATCCAATAATCCTACAGTTACACTGAAGGCAAGTTAAAAGCAGGGACTAAACATAAATGTTGGTTTGTCTCATTTTTTTACATTTCCATTTTGCTGACTATAAGACAACATATCATTCCGCAATAAGTCCCGTTTCATTTTTACATGCAGTTTTTTGCTTTACTAAAAAGCACTTCAGAAAAAAAAAAGGCAAAAAGCAGCTTGCTTCTGAATCCTCCTACATGCATACCTCTGACATATACTTGTTTCAGACAAATCTCTCTTAGTCAATGAAGTAATTTACTTTTCTATACCTAAGAGAGGCCTACGGTTTAATGGTAAATTTTCCTCTGAAACTATTGCCAAAAATCAACACACTAGCAGGTTATTATAGAACCCTTAAATACAATCACCTAAAATGAAAAACTGCAAAAAAGCATAAAAACAAACTGAATGCAGAAAATCTACCTCTTTCACTGAATATTAACCATCACTACTTACTGTTACAGGCTTTGTTTTCTCCCAGTCTGTCAGCAAGTCAGTTGTTCGGCTCTCCACTGCACGATCCTCTTGAACTATTTTCATCTGCAGATTTGCTACTTGTTGTTGAATGGCAGAATCCTTCCTCCGCATGATGTCATTGAAGGCACCCCATTCTCCTTCAATGTTGTCAATGTAGAGCCAAGAGGAAGGGAACTGGAACCTTTGCTTCTCAAGCAAGCGCTGACCGTTGCGATAAAGCTACAAGACACAGTGGTTTTAAGTTAAAACCACAAAATTTAAGCTGCAAGGCTAAATAAATACACTTTAATAAATGCTCACTACAGAGCTCACAGGATTTTTCAAAATATAAATTCAAGTCTGTTTTTAAGAGAACTTGAGTATCATTTTATGATTATAATGAAGCTGCATTTTATGAGCTAAGCCTGACATTTCCACAAGTCAGAATCATTAACAAAAGACAACATACCTCAACTTGCTTTTCAAACTGTTTGATTTTACGTTTCAAGGACTGCACGTATGTGATGAATGTAACAGCATCTGATGTGCTAGCAGTGTCCACAGAATGCTGCTCCAGCTCTTGACGGGACTGTTAAGGGCACAAATCAATGTTTTAGCATTCTGCAACAGTTGATCTGAAAGTGAAAAACTGGAATTAAGACTGTTCTTACCTTAGAAATTTGTGAATGAAACTCTGTCATGTTCTGACCAAGCATTTGGCCAAATTTGCTGAGCACCTCCTTGTGCCAGGAGTCATACTTCAGGTTCACCTTTGATTGTACCTACAAGTGAATAATATTACATAACAGTAAGTTGTCACCCTTGCTATTTTCTGTTATACACCTTTTCTGAAATTCAATGCATTTATCACAACAGATAATTAAGATTTCTCACCTTGCCATAGTCTATGACAACAGGTCCAAACTCCTTTCTGGTTTCTGCATTGTCAAATGTTCCTCTTGCCTTTCTTATCTGAACCAAAAGGGCCTGCCACTTATTCAGGTCTTCTCCAAGACGGTTGTATATATTTTCAGCCTGCATGTCCCACAGACACTGGTACTGCAGCCAAACCTAATGGAGGTATTTCACAATGTTCAGAACTTCTCCAGTATATTCCAAAACAATTGTTTCCCTCCAGCCCTCAGGAAAACTGAGAGTCCATGTTAATTTTAGCTGTTCCACTATGTCCTGTCAGCCTCCTACCTTGACATACTGCTCCACTTCAGTCACAATTCCCATGACAGCTGAGTATGACTCCTCCAGGGCTGCAGGGCCATCAGGCATCCTTGTCAATGCATTACGATAGAACTTCTCTTCCTCAGACAGCTCATAGTGCACTCCAACCTAAGAACCACAGTTACACTTGTGATATACACAAACTTCCAGGGCACTCAGGTTTGGTTTTAGATGGACACACTAATATATTGAGGACAGTTAATTACTAAGTGAAAGCAATTGCTCAGACTTATATACAGCTTCATTACACTTACCTGGTATCTCTGACTTTGAATTCTTGGCAGCGACAAGATTACCATTTTCCAAGAAAACATTTCTTGGTAAAGTTTGTATCTACAGTCTTCAATTGGTGGATTCAAGTAGATCACCTGGTTAGTTATTCTTAGTTCGTGTACAATGTTCTGCAGAAATAGTAAAAACACCCAGTTTTACTGGCAGATACTGCTACATATAGACAAGAATTTTTGACTTCAAGAAGTATTTTTTAAAAATCAACTTGCACTTAAATGGAAAGAGGAAAATATTTCTCCAAAAACAGATGCAAGAAGAAATATTTATCTACCATACAGGCCTCAGAAATAATTTCTGCATTAGCTAATTGACAATACGGAAAAAAACCAACCAACCAACCAACCAACCAACCAAATCTAATGCAAAAAAACCCCACAGGGAAACTTACTTTGATCTTGGGTTCACCACCAGGCTTATGGCTCACTTGAGGAGCATCTGTATCCATGTCAACTTCTGCTTTGTCATCTGCTTGTCCCAGAAGAACCTGGGTCCAGGCCCTCAGTCCAGCTTGCAAACGAACACCCAGGATTCTTTCAATCTAAAGAAAATGAGGCACATTGGAGGAAAAACCTGCATATTCACTGCATGAAGATCCCACTATCAATATATTCTGACAGGCACACTACAGCACCTCAAAGAACCAAGTGCTCCTTCACTAAGCCATTCCAGCACCAGAAGGGGCTTACAAGAATTGAAGGGACTGTTTACTAGGGCTTGTAGCAATAAGACAGGGAATAATGGCTTTAAATTGAAAGAAAGGAGGTTTAGATTAGTGTTAGGGTGGTGAGGCACTGGAACAGGTTGCCCATAGAAGTTATGGATGCCCCATCCCTGGAAGTGTTCCAGGCCAAGCTGGATGGGGCTCTCAGCTACCAAATCAGTGGCATCACTGCCCATGGCATGGGGGCTGCAACTAGATCATCTTTAAGGTCTCTACCAATCCAAACCATTCCATGATTTAAGAGGTTTAGGAGTATTGGTAAATTTGCACTGAATATAATTCAAAGCTTCTCCTCCTCCTTGTGGACTTTAATGCAATTAAACAATTTTAACCATATTGAAGTTGGCCTAGTGACCAATAACCTGGACCTTAACAGGCAAAAGCAAACAATATGATGGCAACAAGTCTTTGCTATCAGGATAGCAAATTTCCACCACACTTTATCTACCTTGCTCCCCAGCATCTTCTAGGCCATCAAACTGTATCAAACTTTTTTCTTTAAAAGACACTTTTGAACTTTTTTCTTTCTCCCCTTGAATGAACTGATCCCAAAAGTCAACAGTAAAAAATCCCGACACAGGTCTTGTATCTTCTGCATACCAAAAATGCACTGAAATTTTCAGGGAATGAGAATTTAGTCTCTGGTGTGACTATAAAGAAAAGTCTCCCTCGGTTACTATGAAGACAATAATCAAAATATATTTTGCACCTGAATAAAATGTTACCTCTAAACATATACTACTCCTTGATCTCAAACTTACCTCCATATCCAACTTATTGACCCAGATTGGCAAATTTGAGTATGAATGAAGATTTAAATCATCCACAGCTTTCTGAACTCTGTTCAAGATTTCAGAGAAAGTCTTGTGATCATACATGCATGTTTCCAATGATCTCACTTCCAGGTCTATCTTCTCTTCAATAATGAGCAGATCATCCACCTAAGACAGTTTAGGAAAAATGAGATGTTTAGTTTGACAGGTTAGATCAAGGAAACAATAATTCAGTAATGGTTAATCATGTGTCTTTATTTGGATGCAGCAAACCATCAATTTTAGCAATATCAAATGAAAACAGTACTGCTAATAGCAATTTCAGCACTATTAGAAGATCCATCCAGTTGGCCAATTTGTGCAGACTCAATCAGCTACTTAAACCAAGAGCTGCAGAACTGGTTCTCAGCTATCCAATGACACTTTTCTCAGCTATCCAATGACACTTTTGGATAACCACACATTACTGAATTATAAATGTAAAAGTTTTGCAGATTTTGACAGAAAACACAAACCTTTTCCTGGAAGCTGAAGACAGTCTCAGCCAAGCGCTGCACGTATGGATCAAGCTTGTATGATTCCCACACGAGTGCAATTCCTTCTGCAATCAAAGCCTGCACCTCTTTCTTCAGGCCAGCGACCAGCAGTGAGATAGTGTTACGCTCTTCTACCTTCTCACACGTTCGCTCGTATGTGCGGACACTTTCAATGAGAGAAATAGCAAATGGATAGAGCTGGTTTGCCTGGTGAGCTTTGTTGACAATTGCTAGTGGGACACGGAAACCAAGCCACTTCAGGTTTCGGACTTCTTTGGAAAGCGTAATTATTTCTGGAAGGAAGTTGACTTTCAGTTTCAGGACATTTCCAGTTCGGCCTCGAACACGAGTGCTTTCGATGGTGAAAATGCGACCAGACACGCCAAGGTTGCGCTGCTGAACTTTTCTTGCCCAGTCATCAAAGATCTCCTGAGTGTTGAGCTTCATGCGAAAGCTATCTCCATCCTGCTTCAGCTTCTGACCTTCCACATGGTTCTCCCAGCCTTTGCCAAGGACATCCTCCACACGCTTCATGTAAGCGGTGAGCTGCCTGTCGATCTGTTTTGCCCAAATTATAGACCCAGACACAGGAGGCAAGTCACGAACGTGGCTCATTTTACACGCCTGACTCTGTGGATATTGTACTTTAAATTTGTCATGAAGAGACTCAATATCATCCTTCACACGCTGGATCAGCTGTGTTTGGTACTCACGAATGGCGCCGCGAATGTGAGGTCTGACAAACAAGGCGTTAAAGCGCGAGAAGATTCGGAACATTTCATTGGCGTTCTTCGCTGTGCCGAGCTGGTCCCTCAAACGGGCTGTTATCCTTGTTTCAACTCTGTCAATTCTCTCATCATAGCGCTTCATTGCTGCTTCCCAGGCTTCTGTACCTTCTTTGGAAACATCTAATCCATCTACTTCCTTAACATTCTCATAAGCAAGATTGACTTCTTCAATTGCATTAGCATCTGCAGCATCAAAAAGGACTTCTGCTACTTTCATATCCTGTGGTTCAGGTACCTCTCCTTGATTTTGCTGGGCAACAGCTGTTACCTATATTAGAATCACAGTTTAGTGAGTTGGATACTTCAAATTTTCCCTGAAGTAGCAAAATGCAGTTGGTTCTAAAAAATAATGCACAAACCCCCAGCCAATCAGTGATAAATTTTTAACAAACTTTCAGTCATGCTTCAGAATTAACTTCCAGTAGGAACAAGGCAGCACAGTTACTTTGCAAACTTCCACTACTGTGCAGCATAATCTCATTTTCCACTGTGGTTTAACCAAGTTCAAGGATTTAAACATTTATTAATCTCCTCTGTGTTATGTCTAGACTTGCTGAGTTTATTAACACAAGCATGTATTATGCAATGTGAGTCAGAATTAAAGGTAAGCCTATTAGCAAGCGTTCAAAACTAAACATGGAACCTGAATGTTACACTACATTTGTGTTGCTAACTTCAAGTAACAGTAACACTCCTGAAGAAGCCACTCAGATTTTCTGTTTTGTAACAACCAGGATTACCTGAGGTCTCAGGACTCTCACAATGACAGCTCTCAGCTGCTCATGCTGACGCCTGAATTTCCTCATTTGATCAAGTCGACTCTGGAGTTTCCTGTGAGCAGGATTGATGCGCCACACCATCTTCAGGTTCTCTTCCCTTTTTCTCTTCACAATATCTCTCAGCAGAACTTGTAGCTTCTCATATTCATCATCCCAGGTTTGGAATACTTCAAAGCATGCAACCATTACCTGAAAAAAGTTTTAGAACAGGAACTTCAGCTCCCAAATTAAATCCTGCCTGAAAGTCACTGTCCAACACAAAAATACAGCAACCAGTATCACAAAGCCATAACATACCTTTTCAAATTCTTCATAGGCCACATGCATCAGTTTTCTGGTTCCCAACACTTTAAGCAGCTGAGAGCTCAGATCTCTTGAAATAGCCTCCACTAAACGCAATGCCCTTTGGATTGGGTATTTTGTGTTCCTGATTTTTCTCAAATGGGTAAATATTGCAACAAGGGCCTGTCTGATTTTGTCCAGCTCCGTAGCAGACAGCAAGTCATTCAGTGGAAAGTCTTTCATCAGTGGATTATAGTCATTCACAGTTTCCAGTGCCTGTTTCAGACCTAAATGGAAAAGATTTTGAATATAACTTTTCATTTCATTGACCAAAATCTCTACCTGTAACCAGTCCAAAGTTCCTCGCAACAGCACTGCTGTTTGCAGCACAATGTTCATGTTTTTTAACAGTTCTGTATGACATTTGAGAAAAATGTTATTGAACAGATATTTTACCTGTGTCAGTATCAAAGCTGACAGTTGCATGGAAACGTTTGCCATGTTTCAGAATGTCCAGAGTCAGCAGAACTTCTGGACTTTCCCGTTTTTCCTGAATGCGGTACAGAGCCCTTTCCAAATTTAACCAGAAGCTTATCTCCTGTAATGCAGTGCCTGATGCAGGATCTCGATCTAATTTGGTCACCTGCAAGGTAATGGAAAGAAAGAGAAGGGAGAAAGAAAAGCATTTAATTTATATGCTTCAGCTGTAAAAACTTGCTTAAATATAACTGAAGCATGCAAAAACTGCGAGGTTTTAATAACCCAACCTCAGACAGTTCTGGCACTCATTCTTTGAAAAGTGTAGGAACTGTATGCAACATGTGAAAAGTGTAATTCCAAAGATCCTAAAGGTTGGTTTTAGGACCCTCATGTAATAATCCTCAGCATAGCCTAAAAATGTCACCTCTCTGCTTTCCTGAGCAGTGTCTGTATTCTGGTTAAAGGCAGATGAGCCAGGCAAGATAACAAATGTTTTATGCTCTTAAGCAAGAAAAGACAACACTGTTCCATGAGCAATAGGTGTTTCTCGTGCAACAGAGGCAAAAAGCCAGACTAGTATCTCAGATGCTGCTTTTGAGTAACACCAACAGAACAGAAGTTCTTTTGAAAAGTAACAGGCAGAAGTATGAGATTATGAGATAGGGCTGGAGCAACCATTTGTGGTTGTGGATGCACCAGGGGCAAAAAACAAAACAGGCCAAATCAGATGTGTTCCTCAATCTGCTGTATCAATCTGCTGTTCAGTCTGTAAAGATTTGAAGAACAGTTACAAAATTCATAGGATTACTGCCATTTACTTGAGTCTATTACAATATGTAAAACAAAGTCATACTCTTGATTATTTGTCAAACAATTTAGACTAGATTCCAAATTTAGACTAGGCTCAGCCTAATTTTAGACTAGACTTAGCCTAAATTTAGACCAGTGTTTCTGGTGACTCAAAAATCTGGTCTGAGATCTTCAGAGCATCCTGCACAAGCAGCATGTTACCAGTTAATCTGTGAAGAAGATACACAGTACTACACAGAAGTTCTTATTACTTAGTTGCCTTTTCCCCGTTGTTCTTTATTTGGTTACCTTTTGTATTTCTCTAATCCAGCGGTTGACTCCAGACTGTAACTGATTAAGGAACAACGGATCCTCAGCCTTCTCACCAAAATCTGTAACTTTTGGTTTTTCTCCACGTTCATAACACTGCTTGGCAACATTAGTAATGGTTGCATGAATGGGCAGACTGATCTCTGGAATTTCAATATTCTGCTGCAAATGCAAGAGGCCCATTTCAAGCTCTGCAATCTTTTTCTCAACTGAAGGAGCCATTTTATCTCCATCCCTGAAAAAGCACAGATGTTTACATGTAAGAAGGCAAACCAAAAAACCATACATAGCACATTTAGACCTGAACTGTTTCCCCAGAGTTAGCAACAGCATCATACCAACCATGTGCTAAAACAATTCATGTGATTCACCTTGAAGAGTCACTGTTTGTTACTTTTTTTTAATCATTAAACACTTCAGTTCATTAGCACAGAAATGCAGTATTTCTACTAATTACCTGTCTGCCTTGCCAGATTCTCGGATATAGGACTTGAAGAAGGGAGCAACAGCATTGCTAATGAAAGAGTGCAGTGTTTCATATGGAGAATCTTCACTGAGAGTGAGCACTCTGAGCTGGGAAGACACTGGTTTGTCAGCATCGATCACTGCTGTACGTTTAATGAACGCCAGGCTGCAGAACAAAGAGGAGAGTTACTGACCAATCATCTGACACTTCAGTGACACAACAGCTTAAATCTGACTGCAAGGTTAGGAGTCAAATGGCAATCCAAAAGTAAAATCTAAAAAGTATCATCACACTTCACAATCTTTCTTCTAAGAGACTTGAATACAAGTCTTCCAAATAAATACATCTTTACAGTTCAGCAATAAGCAAGCTGAGTTATCAATAAGGACTCTGAAATAGGTGCACACTAAAGACAAACACATTTTACAAAATTTCAGAGTCAAATATGCCTCAATATAAGTGAGGCATAAATAGTAAATAAATATGCAACAGCCAGACATAACCAAAGAATATTGAACCCAAGTTGTGTATGTTACAGCTGCATGTAAGCCAAAATTAATAGCCCATAGCTAGAAGTCCTAGGTCCACTCCTTTCAGCCTCATGACACACCCTTTTTTTATCAGAGCCTCTGCCTTGAAAAGCTTGAATAAAAAAACTGCCTGAAAGCAATAGGCAAACTGAAAGTAAATTTGTAGGTAAAGTACGTAAATTTGGTTATACAAGTTTTACATACATAGAGTAGAAATCTATTAAGATCTATTTTACTAATTCACCTGTTTGACTTTATTCCATAATGAATGTCAGTGCTGATACTGTAGGAAATGAACTCTTTTTCCTCTTCTCCTTCATCTCCCACATCCTCTGCAAAAAAATATTGTATGTAAGAAATAATTTCTAACACATCTGCCACTCCTTCTCAATCACCTTCTGTTGTTATCAGAGTATTTCCTAACCTTTAAGCCCCACACCAACTTAATTAACTAAATTAGGTCAAATGTAGCTTTGCAATATGTCTCAGATGCAGAATGGGTTCATTGTCTTTAAACAAAACTCCATTAAGATTTAGCTTGCTATAAAAACAATAAAGCATTACAGTAAGTGAATTATAAGTCACAGAAGAGTTATATGAGAGAGAAATCTGCAATACAGAATGTGCATTTATTTGCAGAGGTATGTTGCCAGGACAACTATGCTTCAGTGAGAACATTAAACAGCTGCTTTTTTCTTCCAAAGGTAGCTTTGCATTTTCAGACATCTACTTTGAAAATGATTTGGAAATTAAGTCTCTGAACAACAACAACAAAAATGTCTTGGCAGAACAAAAAGCCAAGCCGTGGGAAGTACTCAGTGCATCACAGATGATGTAATTGCTGAGGATGCAGGCAGCCGTGCTGCAATGCAGTGATTCCAGTGCAGGTCACTCCCAGCTGGGGGATGCACTCTGGCTGGACACATTACAGCAGACTCTGCCCTGCTCCGTCCCCTGCAGTCTGGGGAGCTGGTGAATCCAGAGAGCAGCTTTCATTGTGCAGAAATAAGGCTTCTGTTTTATTGTACTTGTAATCAAGAATCTACTTCATGCTATGCAGTCCATGGACAAGCTTCAATAACAACACTGTTGTTACCAGTGTCAGAGCTTTCCATAAGCTGCTGGAGGTTTCAGATCTGTTACACCTGGCTGTCATTCACAAAATCCACTCTGCCCAAGTAACTGCTATTAAACCAGAAGACATGGACAGAAATGGCATCTGTGTATCATAAATTAGTATTTGGCTTTTGACATGTAATGAGTCTCTCAATTTCTTTTTATGCATACATGTATAAGAATACCTATGCCATGAGCCTGGAGATAACTGATCACCACGATATTATTTCCAAACTTAACTAGGGATAACCATTCTCATGATCCAGGCATAGCAAAAATGCAGGAATCATCTGCATTAATATTAAATGGTTTTCTTTAAACCTTATTTAACACCGTATCATGAATTCATAAAGACAGCAGTTCTTTTGTTCTCTTTGAGAAAATTAACCCTACTGGAAAAGACACCTCAAACTTTGGAAGGGGAAAGAGGAGGGTGATCTGGATTTAGGCAAAAAATAAACAATGATGGGGTATTTTTAAGCAACATCTGAAGTTTACAATTAATAGACAGTGAATGAAAGAATCTTCTTGATGTTCCTCTCTGTGTGCAGCTACTGCAGGGCATATATCAGGATGTTAAATTGTTTCTCTTCTTATTGACATGTTGAAGAGCACAATATGAAATATGATTTTATTAGGATTTGATATATACAGGAACAGAACCACCAGCATACTAGGAGTAGGGATTCAGAAGTTTAACAGAATTTTGCAAGCTCACGCTGGCAGGCAGGTAGCCATTTATGGACTGGAGGGGCTTGTTTAACAGTAAAAGCCTGCATTATTGATGAAACCTTGCTGCATTTTGTCACTGCATATTAGGCTGCATTCTGTGACACTAAGAGCCTATTTAGCAACAGATTTGTTGACAAGTTATTTTCGAAATAAACAGTTACAGCAGCACATGAGTAACAAAGACACTCCAGCCACAGTCTGAGCTTGGCTGCAGTATTTCATGCAGAATTTGATGCGCTTCTGAGCGCAAGCACCACGGCCACCAGGCTTCGATAACGAAACAAAGGCACGGCAAGGCCCACATCTTCCTTTGTCAATTACAGGTCCTCCCTATTTAACCATGAAACGACGCTTTTTACAGGTCGATTCAGGCTGGGGTTTTTGTTTTTGCCTTTGTCCGGGGTTTTGGCGCTCTCGCTCTGTTTCACAGCGGCTCTCTGCCTCGCCCAGGAGGTCACTTCCCGAGCAGCCTGGCTGCCTCAGGAGCGCTGCCACGGCCGGCTGACAAAGCATTTTCGGTGCCTTTCCAAGCAGGACCGGCCGCGGCCGCAGCACGCCCGGATTTGCGCCGACAGCGAGCCCGCAGCCCCGCCGCGCATCCGCCTGGGCCCGGACCGCGGAACAAAGGCGGCGGGGGAGGCCGGGCGGCGGCCAGCGGGACCCGCCCGCAGCCCAGGCTGTGCCGCCACCGCCCGAGCCCGACAGCGAGCCCGCCGTGCCCGGCGCGGCGTCTCCCGGCCGGGGCCGCGCTGAGGCGGAGCGGGGCCGCGGCGGAGGCGCGCCCCTCCCACCCGCGGCAGGGCGGCGGCCGCGGCCGGCAGCGGCCATTTTGCCACCGCGGCGGCTCCGCTCCCGCCTCACCTTTGAGTGTGGAGCGCTCCACCAGCACCGTGTGGACCTGCGGGTCAGAGAGGAACTTGCGCATATGCTCCACGGCGCCCTTCTCCTCCAGCGCCGCTTCCAGCGCCGCCGGCGCCTCGCCGCCATCCTCCAGCAGCAGCGGCACCAGCTTGCGCAAGTGCTTCTGCAGCACCGACACGTCGGCCACGTTCTGCACCGCCGAGCCCGAAACTTCCATGCCGCCTTCCTCGCCGCCGGGGCCGCCGCCCCCGCCGCCGCCGGAGTCGGACATGCCGAGGCAGAGGGACACCGGCCGGCACCGCGCTCCGCCCGCCCGGCCGCGCCCCGGCTGAGCCCGCCCGCCGCGCCGCCAGCCCCGCCCGGCCGCGCCGCGGGGGAGCCTGGGACGGGCGGGCCCGCTCCGCCCCGCCCCGCCCCGCCCCGCCCGGGCAGCGGCCGCTCACCGCCGCCGCCTCATCGTAGGACCATGGAGCGGTTTGTCTTGGGAGAGACCTTAAAAATCATGGCTTCAGCACGCCTACCATAGGCAGCACCACCTTGTACTAGACCAGGCTGCTCAGGGCCCCATCTAACATGGCCTAGAGCACTGTCAGGGATGGGCGCCCACAGCTTCTCGGGGCAACCCGTTTCAGTGCTTCGCCATCCTCACTGTAAAGAACGTCCTCCTAAATAGCTAATCTAAACCTACTCTCTTTCAGTCTGAATCAATTCCCCTTGCTCTGCCACTACATGTTCTTGTAAAAAGCTCCTCTGCGTCTTTCTTGTAAGCTCCTTTCAGCTAGTGAAAAGTTCCCTACAGGAACCCTTCCACAAGGGTTTTATCCCTTCCACAGCGGTTTATTCTGGAAGGAGAGGGCGGGATGTGAGGGAAAAGGGGAATGCAGCAGCCTCCCCTCCACAGGTCTGGCAGCAGCAGCCGGGAGATGTGTCCTGCCGCTGCTGCCTCCTTCCCTGGAAGATAAAGCAGGCCCGAGGCTCGTTTGTCCAAAGGACAATAGTGATTATTTTATGTGAAAAATTAGGCCAGAAGCCATTAGGTCAGGTGGCGAAAATGACAAATTCCTGTGAAGAAAGCAGCAGGCCAACTGCAAGGCTTCTTCAGTGAAGTATCTCCGGTGCTTTACATGCCCAGCCAGCCAGCTGTACTAATTACTGTTTAATCAATCTGGCACCCAAACCATTAATCCCAGTCTTTGGTGAAACTGCTTCCCAAAAGCAAAGGACATAAAAGGAGACAGGGACAAAGAGTACTTCAGTGAGAAAGGGGATTTTATTAAAAATGAAAGAATTTAATTTTTAAAAATTCTTAAACATCTGTTACAGCTGCCACATCTCAATGTATGTTTGACTGCTGGAGGTATTAGATGAGTTTAACTCACTGCTGCTGAGATGGACCATCCTGTTCCTCCTGGCCCAAATGAGTCCCCCAGTCCTGGCTGCATTTGGAGGTGTCTGGAAGAAGGGAGGGGGCAGTGAAGTTCCAAAGCAATTCCACTGACTCCCCAAAAGTACACCAGGGATGGTGGGTGACTCACAGACTGAAACTCCAGCTTTTGCTCATAGGGAAGTAGAAAAGGGAATGGGTCTTCTTTGGGTTGTCCCCAAAACAAAAGCAAGACAACCATACAAAACTGCATCTGAACCTCCCATGCATTTCCTCAATAGATACACAGGGAAATGCACAGACCCCCAGGCCCAGGATCTGTTCAGATGTACTGCCCAAGAAATAAGGAAGCTGTGGTAGAATATCCTGCCTAGCAAATGAAGACCTGATCTGTAAGCCTCTACACAAATGTAACTCAGAATTAAAGTGTTTATGTCCAGCCAGGACACTAGAAATCTGCAAAGACCACCCACATATCCAAGCTCCTTTATTCTACCAAGGGAAAAAGCATGCCGTGTTCAGGCAGGCTCCTAAAGCATTTATGAGTCCAGTTTACCTTTGAAAAAACAGATTTCTTAAGTAATAAAAATCTCAAATATTCCTGTCTGGAAGAAAAATTATTTGTTCAGCAACTAAGTTTCAACTGCAAGAACCAAAACGAACAGAGGTGATTGTTTTTTGATGAATCAAAACTATTTAACACCCCTCTCCCCCAAGGTAATTTTTTTAAACAAAAATATTGGTAAATACTTCTCTGAGTACTCTGTTCATAGAATGGTTACTGAGAAAATGTTTAAAACAACACTCACCTATTTCAATTTTCTGAAGTCTAGTTTGCCCACATCTTATAATTCTTCTACATTCAGGTTGTTCCAGGATTGTGTTTTGTATGAAAAAAGTGCTAACTTTGCATAGCTGTCTGAATTCCACCGAGGCTATCCTGTCTTGGCTGACAGCTTTCCAATGCAAGGAGAATTAGCTACTTCTTACATCCACACAGTAAACATCAGCACAGGCCAAGCACCCCAAACCCACAGGTTAAATTCACATTCTGGATGCGGAGATGTTCATTAGAAGGGTGTTGATAATAATCCTAAGCAATCTAGATACATCTCAAGTGTAACTTGGCATCTCTTTGGAGGTGAGCTCAAGCAATGATTCTAAGTACAGGCAGGCTCATTCTTCTGGAGCAGTCGTCATCTGCCACGCCAAACTGCCACAGAATTTCTGTAGCTTACAAAGCAAGATACAATATCTCACTGCTGTAAAACTGTTGCCAGGAAAAAATGCAAATAAGGAAAATAAGGAAGTAAGTAGAAGAAAGCAGGACAGGGATAGGAAATTAAAATTCAAGTAAATATTTATATATATTGCTGCTGACTTGCAGAAAAAGTAGGGTCAAAAATCCTCAACAAGTCTCATCTTACTGTAGGTTTTAAAATCAGAAATCCTCCATGTGCAACAAGTCGAATTCTGATATCAAGTGTTAGGCCACTTGCAACTAAAGGCCAGCATAGGTAGAGACTTTGTATTCCTTTAATCTCTTCAGCCATATCTACTGTGCTAAGGGGAGCAGGAGAAAGATGCAAATTAAGTTAAAGGAAACTGAGGCACAGACAAGAGAAACTAATTTTTAACATAAGTTCCCTTCTGCAGTCAAAGCCTACGGAGAGAGGAAAGGCTTTACTTGCTCAATCAGGGTGAAAAATAATTTGCATTGATGTGGTTCTAGTTCATTATGCATGTCCTTTTCCCAGGGGGACACAGAAGACCTGGCCCTTCTTACAGGTGTGAGAAGCCACTGCAATCAGCCATCCAAAGGGAAAGACTGCCAATATGACACATTTCCCATGTAATTTAACTAAAGACACGTATTTCAGAGGTTCATAATGAAAATAGGATTTGTCAAGACACAAGACTTACTCCTAGAAAATGCAATACAACGTATGTAGAAACAAAACCTTTTTTGTAATTTATAAAAGAAAGAACTTCAGCAGGGGGAAAAAAAGGATTTTTTTTTTCTATACTTAATATTAATTTGGTAGTATTTGAGACCAAAACCAAAGGAAAATACCCCAAGAGGTAACCATTAGAGCAAATCACCTCCTTTCCCATCTCTAATCCTCCTGCAGCTTTAATTCTACAGCGAATCTACTAGAAAAATTACTATGGCAGGGTCTTCATGCTAGCATGAACCTGCTCAGTGTGGTTTTTTGGATCACAAAAATGCCTAAAATAGCCCAAGATAGCTCAAGGCAATTATGTGACTGCCCTCTCCCCTCCTCACCACAGGGTCAGTGCTTACAAACCTCCCTGGGGAGGGAATGAATGCAGTCCCCGCGTGCCTGGCTCCAGCGAGAGGCAGCTGCAGCCCTGCTGCTCTTCAGTGAGCTGAGCAAGGAATAATGAATGCACTGCCTTCTTTTAGCTCCACAGTCAATTCTCCCTCGGGAATTTGTTCATACAAAAATGTTTAACTACATCCAGTTTTACTGCATAAAGACAGCCCAAGCCAAGTCTCCTCATAGAAAAGAAACTATAATCCAGGGAGACAGTGATATGGTAATTAGAATGGCATTTCTTAATTAGCTATAAACAGTCAGAGTCTCTACAATCACTGCACACAGTAAGGACAAGATCCAAGGGGCAGAAGTGCTCCACTTTTAGGTGGGTGGCCCATAAAACAATGCAGAACATGGCTAACCTGAAATCACAGCTATCTCCTGTACGTATGTTTGCGAGGTGGATAAAGCAAACCAACACATCTCCAAACACAAGCAATATGTGCTACACTAGCACCTTCCTTTCCAATTCTACAAAGCCAAACCATGAAAGCAGTGCCAAAAAACCACTGCTGGTCAAAGCCCCTGAGACTAATTCCCTTAGAGGGAAAGGATTAAAGGTCATTTCCTGAAAAAGCTGGCAACTCACTAAGGTATTTATGTGGAAAAAATGTCATTGCTCTCAGTATTTTAAAACACTGTATTTTGAGATGTATTTAACCCTGATTTCCAAAGGTGAATAACTGGATCCTCAGTTGTTTCAATATCTTGTTTTTCATTCGTGATTTGATGAGTTTACTACTGAGCTCATGCAGAAAACTGTTTCACTACACAGACCTAACCTGTAACTCCAATTTTATATTTGTAACTCAAGCCAGTAGTCAGCTCTTGATCCCAGGCCCAACCCCCTCCAACTCCCCCAGCTACTGAATGTCAACTTTATGTGACTAATTTCCTTAGTTCTTTTGAAGATTTTTATGGATTGCAGAGGGAAGACAAGCCTTACTGCAGACTTCAGTTTTTCCCTATATCCTTGCCACCCGATTGTGTATCGAGCACCACAAAATAATCCTAGATTTTATGGCTACTTTGCTTGAAGCCTGTCAATACAGAAATGTTTCAGGGGAAAATACTATGGTATGAAAGATGGTTTTTTCCTATTTAGATTAGAGCACTACCAGATTTTAGTACTGATTGCTGTTCTACAGGCAGTCTGCTTTTTCTACTGAATATCAATCATTCCTGCTTTTTCTTTTTTTTTTTACTTAATGGCCTTTCCATAATTTTGTCTTGCTTTTGTGAAATTTATGAAGTTAATTTGCACATATGAGTCTGCTACCAGTGATAATATGAACACACTCCCAAACACCTTGTGTTAAACTTAGTTTCATGATGAGCAAGTAAAATTCACATGTTCTTTATTTGTCCATATAATACACCTTTTTTTTTAAGTTTTAAAATTAGATAAAAGCATAAATGGCAGGTGTATGAAGTTCTTCAGAAACAATGCCAGAACAAAAAAATTGAATTACAAAATGTTAAAAAATATGTAGGTACATTTGAACTTAACATTCCACGAACGTATAATGTTACAGATATTGTCTAATGAAAAATAATTGTGCCACTTACCTATTTTTGCTGTTTCTAGGAACTTTTTATTCTGTACATAGGACAATTCTGTACAAAATATGAAGTCTACATTTTTATTACTTATTACCATAAAACAAGGTACAATGTATGTACAATATTAAAATGAAGCCATACTAAAGCCACACTAAAAAGACACTTGTAATATTACTTTCGACATTCCTGATGTACAGGTGTAATTTTGGAAAATGGGGGAAGGTATCAGACAGAACTTTATGAAGAACAACAGTCACCAAAATTCTACTTTAATTTTTCTTTTTATTTTGGATGTATTAGTTTTAGAATTGTTTAGTACAAGATTATATGAAAGATATAAATATTGATAACAAACATGCTAAACCATTAGTGATGGTAAGATTTTGGAATATTGCCTAAGCAAATGTTCGGTGACCCAAAATTTCAAATATGCCTTTATAGAGAACTTGAAGCATCTAAATTATCACAATACTTCCCTTTTTGGTGAGTGTTTATCTTCAATAAAGAATAAAAATAAAATCTAGACAGTGAAAGATGTTCTTATACGTTGAGTATCACACAATCAATCAAACACTGATATACAGTTGGGTTTTTCCCCCCCCTTGGATAACATAAGAATAATTCCTTTCAGCAATCTCTTGCACAGACATACTGAACACCCAAAATCAAAGGTAACTGATAATCTACCAGCTAAAGATGGAAGTTCAAACAATGGTATATCAAAATACAGAGACGTTGCTTTACACAATTAAAAAAGCACCCTTTTTCCCTCAAAAGTAGAAGGCATCTTTAAACTGTTTTCATATAGTTTATCCTAATGGTAAAGCATTTTCTTTTTCAAGTTTTACAGGAAATGTTTTCAGACACAGTGGACATTCCACTTAAAGGTTGGGTTGGTCTTTAAATTTAGGTGTTGTAAGCCAATATTTACCACTCACAATTTTCTTCCAATAGACAATGTAACAAATATTGGAAATTGAATGTTAAATGCAACCAACGAACAGCAGGCACTACATCTGCACAAGGTTACTATGAATGTCTGCTTTGAGCAATACTTTTTTTTATGGATGCAGGAGATGTTATACTTCCTTAAAAAGTAAAACAAAACTATTTTTAAAGAAGCCACGTTTTTTATCTCTTTATGCATCAAGACATTAAACATTAAGTTATATCATGTTACTGCCAGAGACAAAAGAAACTAATCACCCATTTAGAATAGCAGAACACATTTCAAACAGCTTGTAAGCAGGATAAGTAAGTCAAAATACTGGCCACCCTGAGAGAAATCAAATATTGAAGACAAAGCACTATATTTTAAAAGAGATTTTCCTCCCGTGCTTTTCCATCTACAACAAAAAGCTCATTACATGCAAGTAATCTTGTGGAATATATAGCAGCATTTGAAGATCATCAGCAACTCAGATGCATTTTCAGTTCACTTGTGAGGTGTATTTGCAGCACATGTGCTCTTTACAACAACAACAAAAATATTTTCACGGTAAAATTGTGGTCACTATCTCCTCAGCTCTTAGACTCATTTAAAAAGAAGCAGAATGGAATTCAAGAGTCTGTTCTTTTTTTTCTTTTTTTTTTTTTAATTTTAATAAGCTTATGATGATGTGTTCATCTTTCAGATAAAAACTGATGCAACTGAAATCACACATAGTATCTGCCACAGAATATTGAACTCCTAGAGCCCAAGAAAAATGCTGAGTATTAAAAGCTCAGATAAGGGAGAAAACAGTGAAAGAGTTATTTTATTGACTTGAAAAAAATGAAAATGAAATTTTATATTCATCTATTCCCAGTCATAGTAAACAAATTTTCATTTTAGGAAAAATTCTTCTACCAGTTCATATCTGGAATACTGGTGCCATATTACACATTAAAGACTGGAAGATATGGCTTTAAATATACATAAAGTATTAGGATGTGGTATATATAGATATATATATCTTTACCCTAAGTAAAAGAGAAATGAATTTACAGAATTCTTAGAAAGGAATGATGACTGAGGATTGTCATGAATGTTACCAGTTTGTAAGCCATGTTTTATAATACGAAAGAATAATTGTATTTTCAAAACTGCTGGTATATAACAAGACAGCAATAATGTTGAAACAACTGTAAAGCTGAAAAATCCTAGAAAAAAGTTTAATACTTATATCTGAAATAATTTTCCTTCTGAAAACACACATTTATCATTAGTACCAACTATTGGTCATTCACTTATTTAGATTTCATGGAACGTTTTTCTCAAATGTGACTATAAAAACTGCATGATATCAGCTAGCTGGTACTATGACAACACCTCCAGGAAATTGTGTCCACTTGATTATAGTCAACCCAATATTCTGCAAATGGAACTGGGTAATTTACCATTGTTTGAACTACTAATCTTGAGCTGCATACTCTATTAAGTTATTGCCTACAGAAATGGGTTGAAGAAAGCTTTGACTTTGTGTGTAACTGATTGGTATGGCACAAAAAATTAAGTTCTACTGTAGAACTGAGTCCAGAAAAGAAAACAACTTTTCCTCCAAAATAATATTTCACTGTAATAGTTTAATGCCCATCATGTGATATTAATTCATCAGCTCTGCAATGTGATTCCAAGGCTTTCATGGTATAGATATCCTGAGGCAGTTCTGACTTGCGTCGCACAAGAGGACGATCTTTTTTCTGATCTTTTTGTGCCTGAAAAAAAAATAGAACCAAGTTAGCCAAACATACTGATTACTAAACATTATTTAAGAGTACTTCTTGCACATCAGTATACTCACTTACAGGAAAAAAAAAATCTCTGGAAAGAAGTTTATACTTTCTCCTCTTTACCCTACCATCTATGCAGTTTCAAGTATTAAAACCAATTTTTTTTTTTTTTTTGCTAAGAGGAAAACTAGAAACAACTGTGAAATTCTAAGCTATTAACAATCATGACATCATTACCATTTCACCAATGCTCTCTCAAAACTAGACAATATTCCTAACAAAGTACCTTTAACTTTACAATGGTGTCTTTATGTAGTTCCCATGTCTGTCTCACCTACCCTAATTTACTTGTTTATTCTTTTTTTTTTAATAAGGACTATAAACAAGTCCTTATTAAAACCTGCATGGCTTTTACTCAGCCATGCAGTTTTTAATAAGCATTTATTGACACATAAGTCACAGCTGTCCAACAAAGTTTCTAAGAAGAAACCCTAAAAGAGACTATGTAGCAGATTCAGAGGCATTAGAAACACAACACTACTTCTGGCTGCTAGACTGTCATTTCAAAGCAGCAGCCCTGGTGAAGCCTATTACTACAGAACAAACGGTTATGGGGCTGAAAATACAAGCCAAGTTCATGATTAACAGTCACCTAAAGAAATTAATTCATAAATTGGAGCACTTTGCTATCTCCACAAGGCTTTACCTGACAAGCCTCTTCTTTCACTGTCTTTTTCAGCGTCTGCAAATCTTCAATTAAAGGCCCGTCTGTTTCCATTGCAACAGGACTGTTCAGCAAACTCGTGTCACTGTATGTTGGGTACTAATAAAATGCAAAATGTTAAAATAATCATTCTTAGTCATAATAATTAAACACTTGGAGTGTATTTGAGCATTTGATTGATATGACTAGTTATTTGAGATTAACTTCAATATTTTATGCATCCAGGGATTAAGTAATAGATTTTAGAATCGAACTCCAATACTTTCACACTTGGCAGAAATACCCTGCTGAAAAATACAGTAGGCATTAAAAAAAAGATGGTTTGATTATCTGAGACTCAATTTTAAAATACTCAGATTTTGTCAGTACTGCATGTCTACTTTGGCAATCTGAAACCTTATTAATAATACATTGTCAAGTGCTCTGTGAACAATATAAGAATCCAAACACAATAATTTTACTTGCTGATGCAATTTTGTGTTGGAAGAAAAAAAGACACTGTTAAAGGACCAAATATACCTAATATACATTTAATATGATTTCAAATTAAAAAAAAAACCCCTTTTCTGTCTTTGGAAAGAAAAACAATTGTTGAAGTACTTAAGGAATTAAAAAAACCCAAAATCTTTGTTGCCCAGTAATCTTAACACATCAGATCTTATTTTATTTCAGATGATGCGTATATAGTTTTGAATTCAGAAGTTATTTACATGCACACACAGGCCTTTTCATCAATTTTTCCTCATGAATATTTTGGTATCTGAGTAATAACCAGGTACCAATAACTCAATGCAAATGAGAAAAAATTTAAAAAACCCCTAACAGCAAGGATTTAATAAATATAATGATTTAAAATCTTAAATTGTACTTTTGTGTCATGCAGAATCAGGAACAGGTCTGAATAACAAGAATCATCAGTTATTAGACAAACTACAAAGTTAATAGACATTTCAGGAAAAAAGAAACTCCTAAAAGTCCATTATGTAGAGCACTAAAAGCATTTATATCTTTATGTCAAATTCAGTGGAGCATTCGGTAATTTGTATTTTAAATTTCTTCCATATATTAGCTTTCTTTAAGCAGACTATGCAGAACATACTGTATACAGGTGGTGTTAACCAGCATCAGAAAATTTATTTACAAAAAGTTCCTTGGAAAGAAAAGGAAATTGATACCATAGAACTCTGAATTTTTCTACAACTCAATCCACTTATTCAGCCAAACAGGTAATAGCCCATCATTTGTGATAGCAAGTGACCATGTATATCAAATTCTCTTCAAGCAATGCTTTTGTATGACTTGTGTCATTAGAGAAATGTTTTGTCAGTGGAAGTCAATTATTGCATTCATATGAATAGTCCTTTTTTATTCACTTAATTAATCTGTTTTCAACTGACATTTTAATAATTTTAATAGATTTTACTTAAACAGTTTAGTAATTGCTCCCTGGCAAATAACCCAAGAGGAAAAAAACATTCACGAATTTCCTTTTCTTAGAAAAAGAGATTACCTCATACTTTCTGTTTTAAAATAGCTCTGAGATCAGGAAGTGTCCCACTTCTGTTTACAGAGTACCATTTCTCCCTCTTCTACCACTTTAAACTCTGCTGGATGGTTTTGGAAATATACAGTACATTAAGTTTCTTGCTACAATATAATAGAATTCTGGCTGTGAAGTAATTTGAATGTTTGGAGGTTTTTTGTTCATATGATTGAGCTGAAAGAAAACTGGCAGCCATCTCCAAGCAAATGAAGGGGGTGTGGGGGGGATCCAAGCCAAACCATTTCCTTCTCCTGTAATTTCAACATCCAATGAATAGTCTAAAGGACCTCTTTGTTTTGTTATCATAACTGAGCCACATCATTAATGCTGGACAGGATGGTTCCTGCAGGAAATACCTGAGCAGCAGGTTCACCAGCAGAGCAGCCCAGTGCAAGTATGGGAACAAATGCACCAGACAAGAACATACAGTATTAATCCATCTGATACAAAAGAAAACTGACCAGTCAAAACTCAGTTTGCAGAAAGATCTCTTTTGTAATATATTGTTTGCAAAACAGCTTTTCAAGAGAAACCAATTATGGCCTCTCTATATTTTTCCATAATTTTGCACAATAACTTCTCAAACTGCAATATGGTAAAAGTCCTATTACAAGGAAAGGAAAAAGTGCTTCATATCATACTTTTGAGAAACCTTTTTAAAAAAAAATAATTACTTGCACAAGAGAAAGGTTAAAAATTTGAAAAGTACTTTTATTGTGTATCTTTCATAATACAGTTGGTGAAATTCCTTTATTTCCATGATCAGCCAGACCTGTTTCCCCCACTGATATTTAACAAAATTAGAGTATTTAAACATGATCATGTTAATCTTTTCTAAATACCTGGGGATTTGATTTGGCTAGATTTTCTATTTTAACCCATGCTTCTTCCCGCTCCTTCAATTTTAGCTTCTCTCTGGAAAAAAAAAATCATATAGAAGTAAAAGAATTCATCAAAATAAATAGTTTAGCTATACCCATTTGAGTCTACTGTCCAAAACACCACTGTTGACAGGATAACTTGCATCATATCAATACCCCATGATCTCAAGTCAACATTAAAAGGGAAAAACTCAAGATTTTCTCATGAAAGCAACAAACTGGCTGATACCAGCTTATCTTTAGTACATGTACACTGTTAAAAGCAAAAATTAAAACAGAAAGAAGTTTTGATCTAGGCTGAAAGCACATTTTTGTTTTATTTCTAATATTAGAATGCTCTTTTAGTAAATAAGAAGTTGACAACTGACCATGAAAGGGCAGATTTTTACTTGTCAGCCCAATGGCTTCAGGCAACAGGTTAAAGGAAAAGGCACCAGAGACATTTTGAATTGAACTCTAACAGAAGAACCCAACAAAACCACACTCATCCTAGGGAGCAGCAAGTCCAGAGAGATGACATAAATGTGGATCATTTTCTTTTTGGTTTTGTGGGTTTTTTTAACAAAGTAGAAAAAGTTTGTTTTCTTATACCTAATGCAATTTGAAAATGTAAAATCTTTCTTTCTTACAAATAAACATCTTGCAGAGACTAGAATGATCCACCTGTCTTTGAAGGCTGGTAGAATTTAAAATAATTTTGAACTAAGAGTACTAAAAATGCTCTCAATGCACAGATCAGATGACCCTAATGTCAAGAAAAAAAAAGGAAGAGCAATTGTATCCAAGCACATGCACAATTTGCCTCCAGATCTCAATTAAATTAATTCAAGATGGGAGGTAGGAACCCTTCAACCATCCCCCTTTTCAGTTCTTATGTGGGGGGAGATTTTTTATTTTGGTTTTGTGTTGCTAGCTCATCACTCAGCATTCTGCTTCAGTTCATACTCAGAACATCATCCAAAAACGTTATAAAAATCAGAGAAGAAAAGATTTGATTTCTTATTTAAAAGGGGTTCCACTTACTTGCAATCAGGAAAAAGAGAATTACAGTCTTTTTTTGAAGAGCCAATGCTTATATTTTGTCATCTATAAACACACAAACCTTAAGAATTTGATACTGTACGAGATAATTTCTTCTTGAATTCTAATAAGGAACTTCAAAACTTGGACAAATCAATCTACATTGAGAATCTGTATACTTCCAGTATATCAGTTTAAAATAGGTGTCTAATCTGAACCACTACTTGAAAGAATCCCTGTTTACTTTGACATTTAAAATAAAATTCAAATCCTGGTATTTCATATCCAGTTAGTGGGAAGGTATTAACCCACTTCTGCTAGTCCACTAACTGCTTCCAGCCCCTAAAATGAGATCCAAACCATGAATACTTCTGACTTCTCTATCTCATTTTAGCAGGATTCTTCCATCAAATAAAATCTGTACTAGAGACCTGCACTACAGTAGAATAATAACTTGATTTCAGGTAACTTCTAGAATAATATGAAGATATGCTAACACACAATGCAATGCTGAAAAATACTGGGAAGGTATTTTGGGACAAACTGAGTGACAACATGAAAGGAAGTAACACTGGGTAAATAAAGCATGCAAAAATAAACACAGGATGTGAACTAAATTGTTCAACAGATTCTCTACACTGGGCTCCACCATTAGCAGTGTCCCTCTCAAAAACTTAATTTTTAGGAAGATGGTGACCCCAGAAGTATGAGGTCTAAGCCTACATGAGATGCTTTGTTAAGATTTACAGTTCACATATAACAAGAAGTTTCAGCAAGTCAACTTTGAGGCTGCTGCAATAAAATAGGCAACTTCCCACTGATGACACAGTGGTTTTTGAGAGCTAAAGCACTCTGAACAAATGACTCAAGAACAGACAGACACACTGACATGAAAACTTACTTCAGTTTTTCTGCTTTAAATTGCTGTGTGCAGTCATCGAACAGTTTTTGGTTCATCTCCATGAAGAGTTTCAGAGCATTGTATATCAAGCCATGTATTGTCCTATAAGTAAAACTTCTGGTTGAAACTCAGAGTACTTTAAACTTTGAAATCTACTTTTTCTGGTCAACAGTAGCCAATAGCCTACATAACTGGAAAATTACATCATTTCAGAATAAGTGGAAATGAAATTAATTAGTGGAAGTTTCAATTTACCCATAAGACGCCTAACACTAAAATTACCAACTTTGAATAAAGTTTTCTTACTCTGCAGTACTACTTATCACTTACACTTCTGACATTTGAACTTCACTCTTAGTACTACATGTATCAATACAGGCCTAGTTTTGAAATTTAGTAGCAGACACTAATCCCATAAGAGTTAGTAGGGAAAATGTAGTATGGCATTAAAGATCTTGATGTAAGTAACTTACTGGCAACTGATAAATTGAAGAAAAAAAAGAGTTAGTAATTAAAAGGAGTGCAAAAAAGACCCCATTCCTTTTGTAAACTGCCACACAGCAACAGCACTCAATTCAATGCAATTATGCCAGAACTCTTTAAGAAATGTGTTAGAAAAGTAAAGTTGAAAACATCACAAAAATTACACAAAATCAATCTGCTTGATAAGGTACTTGTACAGATTAATTTACAGCTCCAAGCTATAATGTACTGCTGCTCAAAAAGCAATCTGTTAAATGACCACTTTGTATTGTGTATGGAGTTACAAGTAAGAGTGCAGCTGTACTGGTAGCATGACTTTTACTCAGAATAAAATGAATGCATGACCTTGAAAGTCAGAAAAAAATAACCAACAGCAACCCACATTTACTATGTACAATTGCATCACTGAATTGGAATTTTATTAATGAGTACATTATTTGTTACTGCTTGCACCCAGTGACAGTAAGCAACCACTTTAACATCACTTTATTTTCCATTTCTTTCCTAGAGTTTAATTGCAGACTGATTACTCATTCTTGGCCAGCCCATCAGCAGTCCTCAATTCACAGCTAGAGCCAGACTGGGATACTGTCACCATCCCGGCAGTTGCACAATAGCTCAAACAAAGAAGCACTTTACAATGGAACAGCTGCAGAAGGGAGCTGACCAGGACTGTTTTCATGCGTAAGTACTACGTTATTGTGGGGAAAAAACTGAAAATAATCAATGGAGAAAGAAGGAAAAAAGCAGTAAACAAAAAGAAAATAAAAAGAAGGGGAAAAAATTATCTGATCTACAACATATTTCACTAGAATGCAGAAGAAATGCAGATCAGCAAATAGGTTAGTGATCAGAAATCAAAGTTAAGCCTTTAGAAGTATCTGAATGCCAAATTTGGTCCATATTTATAGAAGAATGTAATGGATTAGATGCACTAAAACACTCTTTCTTGTTTAATTAGAAAAGGGAAAGCTATCTTCCACAGTTCTAAATACTTCCTCAAAATTGACAACAACAGTCTCTTTATCCAGCAACTTCAATATCATGGAATAAACAGCTCAACACACTGTTAAACTAGCAACACACTGTTAAACTAGCAACTCACAGATCCAAGCTCTTAAACCTACAACTACACAGAAGTGAAGTAGCAGAAATTTGTACAAGTGTTTCTTACTTATTCCAATGCGTCTTTGAATTCCGGTACAAGGATGGAAACATGATGGGTAAAATCTTTGCTGCATTATCACTAATTAAACTCATAATATATTCATTATTCCAGTAGTATAATGCTCGCTCTGCAACCTAAGACAACATGAAAAAAGGAACACTTCTTCAATCTCTTACAGAGCAAATAATCATAACATTTGGCAAATATAAGGGAAAGGTAAGAAAAGTTGCAAATCAGACTTGGATTTTTTAGTGCTAATGAGAGTCATGGAGCTGATGGAAAGAGAGACAGAAAAACTGCTTTTTACCTTGCTAGGGTCATGATTCAATCTATAACCCATGAACTCTGAAATTCAAGCAAAGAAATACTTTCCAAAAGAACCAGTATTTGCAGAACTTGTATTACAAGAAATGAAATGCAAACACTATACTGAAAGGGTTCAGGTACTTCTGAAAACACTGAGTTTTTCAGCCTTTTTATGGTAAGCATAACACTGAAGTGAATCTCCCAAAATGAATCCACATATTGCACTCTTGAGAACAAACAGTAAAACTGATGTTTGGATCCCTGCAACTTGACATAGAATTGAAGACTCCTTTGCAACAAATAAAATTCATTATGGTGAATAATACATTACAAGTCTGCTGTACAAAAATTCTGATATCATTGTACATGCAATAAATACAGACCTGAAAGTGTGGACTGGACACACATTTGGCTAGCTGTCTGAAGAGAGGTTCCATAACTTTAACAAATTCAGATGGCTCAATAACATCTAAAATTTCTTCTAGTTCATTTAAAAACATGACTTCTTTTGGACTGTGAGTCTTTGGCCAGTATTTCAGCAGTGCCATTACCACCTGTAGAGACAAAGATAAAATAATTTCATGATAATTTCACTTTATCTTGAACTCAATTATAATGCATTAATAAGTCTGGTATTTCAAGCAGAACACAAATGTTGTGATTGCTTGTTACATGTGACAGTAGTAATCAGACATGGTTCAGTGCCACAGAAATAACTGTTAATAGGTCTAAACTTGCTTCTTCAGAAAACAAAGTTATATGTCTGTAAGACATGTTCAAAAAAATAATCATAATACTAGAGAGAAAACCTAATATCTAACTCCATATGATCAAAGTGTAAATTTGCTACTACATTATCAGGAAAATTACCTGCCACTGAAGTGACAGCAGCTTTAAATCTCTGCCTTCCTGGGGATGTAATCCAAAAATCAAGCAATTAAGTTCTATCAATATATTTTAACAAAATATTTGTTATAAATGTCTGAATTACAGGTGACCAACTATTCTAGGTATGTTGCTCTTAAAGTTTGATTTGACTATCTTACTATGATCTTAGTCTTAACTTCCTTCATGATTAATAAATTATTTACCCAGCTTGCTTACCTAGCAAACCAGGAACACTCAAAACACCATCCTGTGATTCTATGATTTTTAAATATAGAAGCTGTAAGCAATATTTAATATCATCAGTGACAAGACAACTCTGAGAAATAAGTGCTTCTTTCAAGTATATAATATTCAATCATGAAAGCAGACATTATGTCCTCAATGAAGCCTTGGTTAATATATACAGATTTTAAAAAATAAGATATCAAAAAGTCTCATGTGATAATTATAAGGGGAAGCAAAGACCAGATCTTTTGAAGAGGGACTCAGTACTTTGCTGATGTGTGTGCTAAGTTTTTAAAGAAAGTTGTAATCACATACTTATTTGGGATGAAAAAAGGAAATAAACCTGGTTGCATATTAATTCTAGATCTCTGGACTCCTACTAGGAAATATGCAACATCCTATCTGATGCTGGAAGAAAGCTAAGAAAACAACATCTCATACAGTACAAATGACAGAATGCCTGACATTGCTGTGTCTTATTAAATATTAAAAACTCCAGCTAGAAGAGAACTCCTGCTCAGGTGTATACTTCCATTTGTTTCAAGAAATCCCAATTCCATTTTACAATAGAAATGGTCACAATCTAATAATGTGCACTTTTGTTAGCAGCAGTTGTTTTATTGATTTACTGATTAAACAGATTGGTTCTTACCTACTTGATATTGGGTGTAATGAAGCAAACCACTAGATACTACAGAGGACAATTAAAACTATTCATCTCTGCAATTATGTGCAGCCAGACCAAAGCCTGGTTTTGTCCAAGGCTTGTAGACATGAACAGGATCTGATTTAAAAGCCTTGCACCAATAGGCAACTGTGTGTCAGAAATCTCTGTTCCATCGTAACATCCATCTCTGAACAGAGCACAGTTCAAGTTAATTTCTGACCAAACTGCATCTGGACCCACCATCTCCTGTCTGCTCAGCCAGAACAAAATCAGCAGAATAAAAATCTGTCTCTTTGTAAGACCTGTACTATCAATGTTGTGTTAGTTGTTGTGTTAGTTAGTTTTAGATATTCCGAACAACTGCTGGAAAAAACTAAATTTGATAATCAAAATGGTTAAATATTTGACTCAAATATAAACAATTACAAATAAATATTTTGATTCCCAAATCTCCTTAAACAGTCTACAGATGTAAGGTGTGTTAATAGTTCAAAATATGTAATAATAGCAAGATGAACTTACCGGTTCTGTAAGTGTGCTGTCCTTTTCTAAAAACTGAACTACACAGTATGCCAGCTACAGTAAAAGAAAAAGAGTTTTATCAATTGTCACTATGAAACTGAACACATTTTGACATCACTAGCATAAATCAAGAACAATTTTGAATGCTTCAAATAAAATTCTAATAAAATTAGAATAAATAAATAAAATTTTCTTCTGTAATTTAAAAAATTTAAAATTATAAACCTATTTGGCAGACAACTTAAACAGAAGGGTAAATAGGCTTTAGCAATTCTTTCCAACCTTTGCAAGTGTGTCCTCATCTTTTCCTGTGTTATAATGTAGATAGACATGATGATGCTTTCTTTTTAGACCCAGTACTTTGTATTTCATCACACTTCACCTTTTCAAATTCAGGATTTAAAAATCATGACCTTGTCCTATAGAGTGCTTTCCACTCACTAACATTTTGGTGTCCTGTGCTGATTTAGTAAGTATATTCTATTTCATAACCTAAGTTAGATAAAAGTGCATTGAACAGCTGTAAATCTTGGGATTTTTATATATATCACAACTAATGATAACTATGCCTATCAATGTAAGCTGATGGATTAAAAGCATGGTACAACTCAGAAGCCCCCTTTTTTCTGTGTACTTCTGAAAGGATAAATTGAATTAAATAATGATGTCCTTGTAAATTCCTCCTAAATTCCTTGTAAATTCCTTTCAAAACAGGAAATTCAACAAACTGAATTCAGCTGAATTGTTTCATGTAATTTAGAATAAAGTATTTATAAATGACATTAAATAGTCATTAAAACCATACTTTTCTGCAATTTTTTATGTCTAAACATTACAGACAAGAAGATAAACAAAAAATCCTGTGTGGATAAATACTAAGAACTCTCACATTAACCAACTACTACATATGTTTCATCTATAAACACTACAGTGCTTTTAGAAAGGGTATTATTGTGAGCACACATGTTTTCTTTTTAATTTTTCTATCAACAAGTGAAGCATTACAGACATATGTGTTTAGTAATTTCCTCCAGGCTGGTTAGCAAGGAAGTTTTGGAGCTTAGAACTGAATTTACAGCAGAGTTACTCAAGTCCCCCAACCTCTTCAAGCAAGCTTACTTAAACACTAGTATGAAAAAAATAAAGTAAAATTTACCTGTGGATGATAGACACTGAGTGATTTCACTTTGTGCAATGGTAACAAAACCTTCAATAGGAATATTTTGTGCTCTTCTTTTAATGGTAAGGCAAATCCATTAATTATGCTGCCAGGGAAAGAAATTTAAAAAGAAAGATCAGTAATTATATGGAAGTTTGCACTAGTGTGCAGGATATACAAAAATTCTTGGACTTGTTTTCTAATATTTACAAATGAATAGAATAGTCAGATCAATCTCTGTCCACACCTTAACCAAGTTTTTCAGCAGTCTCAAATTCTTCTTCCAAGCTGCACACAACTATACCTACAGCTGAGACATGGCAAAAATTGTCATGTCCCAAAACATCACCACAAGGTTCAAGTTTTTTCCGTGTTTCTACAATCTTACACAAAATCCCCTTAATTTCTGAAGTCTACTCTTAAAAGCAAGTGAGTTTAATGAAACAAAATCTACAACTTACCTTCCCAGTATTTCCAGTAATTCTGCTATGCCATTGTGATGTTCTGTTTCATAAATAAACCTAAATAAATGAAACATTTTATTGGTTTACTGCTGAAGAGAGATACAAATCCAATACCATCTATCATTACCCAAATATTTCAGTCACTCAGGAAAAGGAAAGCAGAGAGACACAATGGAAAAGAAACTTTCTGGAAACAAAAATCAGTAGCATACCCAGCTGCTTTCAAGCTTCACACCTGCTTGTTTTTTCTCCTACATTTTACAAAGCAGCCTACACTCAAGCTTTTCCCAATACTCATACCTTATGCCATTTTAATAATGCAAAACTGAACACAGCAAATAACAGTTTAAATATTAAAATAACACAAGAGTAACTGGCACAATTAAACACCATGACTCAACCTTCTATAGCAAATGCAAGCACAAGGTGTTCAAACAGTTACTACTTCTGGATGTAAAAAGCTTTTTGGCATTACAGATCTCTGTGCATACAAAAGGCTTGCAATAAACAAAGGAAGTCACATTTTCCTGAATCTTCTTTAGACAGAGCACTATAATTTATTAGGTAGTCACCTTTCAGCCTCCTTCACCTGAGTGTAAATTTATTGACAAAGTTCTATGCATGGCTTCAGGTAATTTGCAGAGTTATAAACATTTACACTTATGAGAAAATAATTCCACTAATTTGAAAGCATTTTTTAATTTGAAAATTTGTCATAGGCTGACATATTAAAAGCTACTTTTAATCCAGAATATGTGAAGTGACAGTTTTTAATTCTTAAAGATCCCCTCCATATAATTCAGGATACAATTCCAAGCAAAATTAAACACTGTGATGCAAAAAGGTTTGGATTGAATTAATAGGCACATACAGGTTTCATAATTTTTTAAAAAAGTATTTTGCTTCTGGGAAAAAAATAGATTAACACACTATGGGGAAAGAATTAATGTAATTCTGGTCAATGACTAAAAGACAAATGAAGGCCACATATCTCTTAGGTAAGCACAGTAATAAACTGACAACTTGAAGGTAAAAGTATATGAAAATTAAATATTTTTAAAGTTGTACACATACACATCATTTCACACAGCCCAGTTCACTAATTCAAGACAAGATGGAACAACTTCCCCTTGGTGATCATAAACAAATGCACCAGTTTACATTTGGATGCAAAATTTTTAAACTTTGAGCTCCTAAATATTATACAGCTAAGTGATTTTTTGTCTAAGTTTGTGGTTGGCTTTTCTTTTTCTCCCACAACTTCATAGTTGTTCAAGTTATATAATCTCCCATACACATGTCAGACTGAAAACTTTCTTATACAAACTATACAAAGCTGATCTAACAAGCAGATAATTTCTTAGTCTTTAAAAAACTTAGTACCACAACTATCTGCATTTGAAGACTTTGCTTTCAGAGATAATGGAAGCAAAGCGCAAGAAATGGCAAATAAAACCACTTTTCAGAAGTGCATATAATGTGCTATGATGCTGTTTTACCATCTGTTCAGATATTTGACCAAATTATGCATTTTGGATTTAATTTAATAAAATCATTGGGAAATTTATTAATGTGTGGGGGGAAAAATCTGCATCTTTAAGATCCACTTGTACTTTTTCCTTGGGATACACTGGCTCTTCACTTGTCCTGTCAAGACTGTCCTGTGAAGTCAACTTCCAGTTGATTGCAAGACAGTACAGGCTCACTAATTATTTTAGAGTAGCTGCTCTGTATCCCTTCCAAAGGCTCAGCTGTTGCCATAGGCAGCTCTTTGCTACTTTCTTAAAGAGGTACCATCATACATTCATTGTGGGATGAAAACAGTGGCAGAGAAGGAGCAGGATGTAAAGCTGATATACGGTTGTGTATCAGTAATTTGTAGAAAAGCAAAGAATATCAAAATGAAAAAAATCACACAGGCACCACAATCTTGCATTCACACTAGACATAACAGCAGTAAAAACACACTTCCAGAGAGCTTTGGTAATACAGTGGTTTGTATCAGTGATAGTACTAGAGTTCATTCTAGGCAACAAACAAATATTTCACACGAGCTCAACTGCACATGTCAATTCTGAGGAAAGGAGAGGCAGCAGACATGTTCCTTTAAGCAAATTACAGATCCCTCAGTCATTCAATTTCAGCACATTTTCTGCATTATAAAGAACCACACCTTATGAAGGCATTAGTGTAATACAAACACTACTACCTCACCACCCAAAAAAAGCCTCCCACAAAGATACCAAATCACCCACTAAATCATATATTAACTCAAATTTCAGCTGCCAGATATATGCCACAGGCAAGACTACCTAATTTAAATCTCCCAGAGTGGAATTAATTATTATTAGATGTAGAAATATTGACTATAAACATATAAAGAATTTTAAAAATTGCTAGCAGTGTCTTGGAGTGTTTTAACTGCATACCTGATCACATGTACAATAATACAAAGATGTTGACATACCTATAAAATATATTATTAATTTGTTTCCGGATGTAAGCTCTTAAGCCTAAGAATTTCCCATATATTCTGTGTAGAGTTGTTTTAAGAAAATCTCTTTCACGTGGATCTTCACTGTCAAAGAGCTCTAAAAGCTGAAAAGAGGGAAAAAATATGTATTTTAACTGAATCTAATGCACTGTAAAAATAAATTCAAGCTTGAAGTTAACAAAGAAATCTTTTTTTACCTCACCTGTAATACAAACTTCTGATCAATATATTTCTTAGCTATATTAGGTTGAAAATCTGGAGATTCTAAAAACCTTAAGAAAAATTCATAAACAAGCTGGAAAAAATAAACAACAAAAAACCCAGGATTAGTATTTTAAACAAGAACCATTTTATAAGCATCATGTTACTAAAATTGCTGATTAGTTGCTCAGAACTGCAAAATGGTTTTAGTTATAGTTATCTATATAACACACAGTAAAGGCTTTGCTCTTGCTCTCCTGACAAATTACAAGAACTTGAGGTTATTTAAACTGCAGATATTCTGCTGAGCTCCATCACTACACTTTAGTCAAGTGACACACAGTAATCTAATATTTATCATGCCCAGAAGTCCATGTTCTAAGAAGTCTCTGTTCTCCTCTGTTTGTCATGGTACCTCTGAAAGCTAAGGCTGTGCCAGAGCCAGATCAAAGCATTCATAGTGACAAATAGAAGCTCATTTAAAATCTCAGCAGTTACATCTCTACCATAAGAAACAATGAGACTTTAACCTATAACAACTGATTTAAAAAAATAAATAAATTCAGTTTTAATACAAGAAACACATTTTTAAAATTACATAGAAAAGTAACTGTTTTGAGATAAACACATAACCTAAACAATTTAGAATAGATAAACAATGAATTTAATGTCAAAATTCTGTTATAGACTGTGATGTTTCAGCCTCCATGAAATACCTGTAGATGAGGCCATGCAGCTTCTAAGGTTGGTTCATCTTCCTCTGGATCAAATTCTGCTCCCGTTGGATTGGAAGATGGTGGTAATGTTCGAAACATATTAACTGCAAACTGAAATTAAACGTGCCTTTAAGAACTCTGAAACAACTGAATGACTTAAAAAAATACTTCTAAGATAGTTTTGGCTAAGAATTCTTTGCATCAACTGTTTTAATTAACATTTGCAAAAATACATGCTATATAATGCAGTATTTTAAACAGTGAGGAACATTCACACTTTACATAGTTCTAACTTGGAGAACACTTTTCTATGCAGTAAGTACTCTTTGAAACACAAAACAAATGTCAGGATGTGTTTTATGAGGACACTGCTCTGATCTCTCTACACACAGACATGTATGCAAGCAAATGTATGTAAAATGTTTACACAAACATTTTTATATATACACACTTAATATGGCCTTGCAGCAACCTGCAGAAGTGTAAGTCAGAAGTAGAGATGCAAACCAAAGGTAACTCACATCTGTTCTTCTCTGTAAAATACTAGTTTCATTTCACATAGCAGCTGCACACATGGGGAACACTTCAAAACCAAGTTCCACAACACCAACCTCCCCTGTGGTATTTCTCTTAAACCATGTCCATGTACCTGACATTACACAGCACCGAGGGGGAAGAACTACACACCCTCATCCTTTTAATATTTGAATCCTGAACCCCCTGAACAACATTTAGCATCTTCATGGAAGTGGACCAGTCTGCAAACATGAACTACTTTTCAAGTTGTTGATACAAATGTATTTTAGTGCTTTCAAGTGCTTGTCTACATACAAGGGCCAAGGAGGATGTGTATGTCTGTCCTGCCATCTCCCATCTGACAGATGGCTGAGCAGACAGTGGGAGGCAGTATCAAACTGCATCAGCTAAATCTGCAAGGCTTACATTTACTCCCATGAGGGAAAAGTCATTCTGATGCTCTGTTTTTCTGCATAATACTCCTTCATTCAAGCAATGCAGACATAGAGATCTGATACACACCAAGACTGACATGCCAGAGTAATTACTGCTACAGAGAATTAAAACTAAATTTGATATATCTTTATGTTCCCCTTTTAAAAGCATGGACATCAAGTGATTAACCACCTCTGACCTTTGTTTAAAAAATATGGTGAAAATTTGCAATAATCAGTGGTCTTCCAAGAAAACAAATCCAGGAAGACCAGACTTGAAATTTAAAACTTGTTGAGGTTGTTATACAAATGGAAGAATAAGCTTATCTAAAGAATTCTTCAAGTCTCAGGCTCTCACGATAAAAAAAACCCATCTGGGTCATGTCAGGTGTTAGCAACCAACTTTTGTACTTTGTATTTTTCAAAACAGAAAATAGATTAAAAACCTAGAGAGTATTTTTTCCATGAGAAATGGAACCAGCGAAGCCTGATGTGATCTATTTTGCATTTTACATCCTTGACCAGCAGAATAGAAAACTGCTTAAATCAAGCTGCAGGATCTTGCTTTGAAAGCACAAACCTGAAACTCTCTTGTCCCCTGTCTCTCTTGTCTACCCTTCTGAGGTTTAGGAAAATTTACAATGAATTAATATCAGTGAGTCCTTTACCCATTAAATGGCTGATCTTTTTTCTAACTTCTCAGTCTTGCCCAAACAGACAAGACACAATCTGCAAAGCCTGATCTCCTCTAAGGCAAATTTCCCACAGAAGTATAAATAAACACAGCATAACTGAAAAACATTCTCCTCCCCAGCTCCTCCTCGCACCAAATTCCTCAAGATCCCCCAAACTTATGAAATTCAAGTCTTCATGAACACTGGCCTAGTGTGCCAAAATTCTGTCAGTGCTGCCAGCACTAACAACACTTAACTTCAAAGAATGTAACAGGAGGATGGGAGAACAAAAAGGGAAAAGAAAACAACCTGAATTTTTATCAGTTCAGGGGCTTTTGCTGTAATGGCAGTCACAAATCCTGCTTTTCTTGTGGCCCATTTCATACAACATGAGAATATTTTCAAGCAAGTAGGCATCAGAGATACTACACATATTCTCCCTTCTGCTGAGCAGCCTGGGTGAAGCTTGATGTGAGCAGCCCTGAATGAAGAGCACATAAACTCAAAGTCTGTGCCTTCTGTATTCATATGAAGAAAGCCAACCTTATACTTAATAGAGCAACAACAGCACACTTCTATTCACAGCAGCCCCTCTTATTCTAGAGCAAAGATAGACAACACCACACCTGCATTGCCTCTTTCAACACAAAACTGAAAAAAACCAACCAAACAAAAAACCAACAAAACCTCAAGCTCACATAGGTATAACTAAGTATGCAGTTCTAATAATGCATGAAAAGTTGCACTGAAAACCATGTCAGTCGCTGAATAAAATTAGATCAGCTCCTATACATGGTAAAAATTAAAAAAAAAACCTACCCTATGTGCTAATGCACAACAGAATATTGTCATAAAGCCCTGCTTTCTGCTAAAGCAAGCTAAAGAAAAAGCATTATTATTTTTTAAGTAAGATTCTGAAATGGATGCTTTTCCTCACAAAACCCTGAATACATCATGCACATTTAGAAAATTTACTCAGACATTTGCCTACACATTTTATAGTTTTGAGAAGACTATATTACACCTAGGAAATGGAACTTGTATAACAAGCAGTTAATAAAACATTTCCTTTTTCATCACATCTTTGCTTAGAAATATAAAACTAATTTGAAGGACATATCAGCTAGCACTTTGAGGAAGAAAGGGAAAATACTCTTGAGTCCACTCTGAAAGAAGAACATTAAATCCATTTTAGAAATTAACTTCTCACACCTTTTGAAAAAAAGACTTAGGATTAACACTAAATTATTAGCTAAGCCACTAGATGAATATATAACTTACAGAAAAGATCTTATAATTTAGTGCAGGACACCTAAAGTGAAAAAAAAAGAAAAAAAAAGAAGGGTGGGGTGGATAGACATGACATGAGCATTAAGACTATAAAGAATAAAGCAGAATGAGATTATAAGGTAAATGTTTATTTTGTCAGAGAGAAAGAATGTTTGAAGCTATGGAAAAGGAAACATTATTTTATTTCTAGTAGCCAGATAACCTGTGAAATTCATTGCCCTGAGTGATTGGCCTAAGTAATAATTTAGTAATACCAAACAGAACTTGTACACACACACACACACATATATATAGCATGTACACATGTACACAAACAAGTAACCTCCAAGCTGTGAAGTCTAGCAGAATGGCATAGAAAAATCCCAACTCTCTTGCCAACTCCACATACTTTCCAAACTAAGAACCATTCTCAAATCTGAGTATTTCTTGATCCTCATAACTTTATTGAAAATGCTATTCCCTACTAATACAATTCAGTGGCAGTAGCAGCACATAACTTATGAATGTTTCTTGAAGGAGTTTTAAAGTACATGAAGACATAAATTTTCCTTAAAATTCCCACAGTCAATTCAGATATATATCTAGAACTTAGCAAATGTTCATGACAATCGAGACATACATGCCTGAAGGAAAGATCATAACACTACTGCAGAAAGTATACAGTTGTTTCAACAAATGACCAAAGGAAAAAAAACCTATCTGAATTTAACCTCAAAATACCCGTCCAGGTGCCTTCATTGACAGTGCCTCTCACAGTGCTATGTAAAACCAATGCAAGGGAACTCCATACCCTTCAGACCCTTGCAGATAAAAAGCATTTTAATGTCACCAAAAGAATTTTCAAACACTGCCTGCTACCAGCAAAACCCAGGTAACCAATATAGCAGCCAAATTCTGCTGCAAGATTTGTTCAACTGACCAAAGGGCAGACTTGGTTACCATTGGGTACACCTGAAAACAAAGAAAGCACACATTCTCCTCAGTCAAATGTACTCTGGCCACAACTGTTTGGTGGAGGAAGATAATGCAGGCATAGAAAGCACAAGCAATGAACTATGGGCAGTTAAGAACTCTTGCACAGCGCAAGCACCAATATCTGACACTGGTATTCAAGAACTCATCATGAACTCCACTTTACCCAAAGAAAATCTCAGCAAGCTTATCCTCCTTCATATCTCTCCTTTCACCAGTGCCAACAAGCAATCAATTAGGAAAAAACCCCAGAGATATAAATAAGTTATCAAAACATGGGAAAAGCCATGATCCCACATCTCCTCATTAACTATCCTCAATGCTTTGGGTACATGTTTGACATCCAGAGTTATGTGTAATCCTCATATTCTCAGAAGTTCTCATGAAAATAACTTCAGTCTCAGTAAACACTTAAGGCTGATTTAGATAACAATATTCATCATAAGCACTGTCCTACATACTATAAATCCTTAAAATCTTTGAAGAAGCTTCAAAGTCTCTGTTTTGCAGGAGAATTACTAAATTTGAAGTTTATGTTAATGTTAAAGAAGCACTGTTTTCTCAACCCACTGAAAATTCACTCTAAGTTATAAAGCCTTGGGAAACATCATCCGGTTACACACAGCCAAGAGCTTCTTGTAGGCTTATTACTTAGCAATTTCAAACTACTCTGTTCTCAGGGTTTTGCAGACAACAGCTACAGACCTCAACCCAACTGCGACTCCAAGCCTCTGGTGTCTGCTCACCACCATGATGAGAGCTGAAAGACTCTGCTGTAATTTCCTGATCTCCTCCTCTAGAGAGGACTTGCAGACAACAGAAAAATAAACTAAGTCTAGCTACCCAGGATTTGGATATTGAGAAGGGAGGGACAATGCAGGTCTGAATGGCTCACATAACTTGCTCAGCAGAAACCTCATCTGCCATCCTGTGTGCTTAATAAAGTCTGACTCTCATTCTCACCTCTGAACACAGAATAAAGTCAGTCTCTGGTACTGAACAGGATTACTAGTGTCAAGCTTGCGCATGTGATATTAATTCTAACCTTCCAATTTTTTAAAATTTCAAATTTACATGTTTTTTAAACAGTTTTGTATATATACATATATACACACACATACACATAGATATATGTATGCATGTATTTAACTTCCCTCCCTGTTTTTATAAATACAAGACTTTCTTTTTACCAACTTTACCCATCATCTAATTCTGCTTCATATTTGTGTCTAGTTTCTGTCTTACAAAAAAGAAAAATCAACACTGGCAATAAAATTTCAAAGTCCTGTTATTCTTTTGCAGATGTGCAAACATAGTTGATATTTTCTGAACATATAATCAAAATTTGTTAAGATAAATTGATACACTGAAGAAGCAACACTGAATCATAAACAGGAACACTTACCATATGTACTACTTCAGGGTAAATGGGTTCTGTAATCACATTGCGATTGTGTGTGATATATTCTACCATTTCACTTAAAGCTGCTCGTTTTACTTCCTTCCACTTTAGGTCACTTAGTGGATCAGAAACAAAGTCAAAAAGTACACAACATTGTCGTAACTTCTGGATAAAAAGCTTTTCTTGATCCGCTGGAGGAACATCTGAAAAGTAAAAATAATTATACAATGTTTAAATTATGCTGTAGTGGATTCACTGCCCTCCCCATTTTCACTTTGTCAAACACAGGTATAGAAGTGTTTCAGATTATAAGCAAACTTTCTAAATCTTCACACAACTTTCAGGAATATCAGGTTCCAGAGAATGAACCCCACTGAAATACTCTGTACATATCAGGATGATTTAAAAAATTACAACAGTGATGCATAACTTGCCCTTGCCAGAAGCAGACACTGCATGGAAAAAATACATACTTGAAGAAAAGCCTGCATATGCTTTGTGTTTTGCTTAAGTAATCCCATGAGCCATTAAAATGACAGATATATGTGAGATTACAAATTATACATAGCCAAAACTTCCAGGATCAGGACTTAAATATCTAGGAAATACTAGATAACTGGCCAGAGGTAAAGAAAGCAGTACCATGTTTTGACTGCAGCAAAAACTTGTGTCCAATTAAAACGGCAACATGATTACAGCACAAAGCTTCAGAAATTAAATGTGAACACACCACAAAGAGTCTGCCTAAGTTTTTACCATAACACATTTTATGTTTCTGCATAATGACTTTTTTATTGTAAGATATGAACTATTAAGGCAGTAATAGCATGTTAAAAAATAGGACTAGAGTGACTTTGTAAATAGTTCTGCAATTTACTCCCACTTCTTCCAGTTGATGAGTTTTTCTTTTTCCTTAGAGTTATCATAAAATGCTAACAATGTTCTTACACAAGCAGCAACAGCTACCATCCAAGTATTTCAAGTGGTATTACCGAATACAAGCTCATTGTGTATGTACAATCTAATTAACTGAATGTGCAACAGATCTTCAGTCCAGTTGTTTAAATACCACTTGCTCTCCTTATAAGTGCCTGAAAAACTTCCTATGATAACAAAGCTGGAATAGCTCCTGTCTTGAAGAGAAGCTACTTGCCAAAGTATTTTTGATATAATAAACCTGGAAGACCTATTTGTTTATAACAGCTGGCAATTTTTTAAAGTTACTTGTGCCTAATTTCTCCGAAGAACAATTCCAGTAAGAAAACTCGGTATAGTAATAGCCCTGGAGAACATACAGAATAAACATGCAGCCTTCATGAAAGAAACCACAGCCAGTTATAGACTTTGGTGTCACCAAAACACCTGAGACAGAGCAGAATTCTAGAAGTAGAAAGAAGGTGCTAGGTAACAGGTGTCCCTATGCAGAGCAACAATGTTCTTACAAATAAACCAAAATTCCTGTCCAGCATTATGAACAAAGCCACACAAATTTTGTATCCGAACACCCGTGCTTTTGTTTATTTGAATTAAAAAGTAACGAATAATTTCTCCTGAGAAAATACCAAAAAAGTAATTAATTGAGAAGTCTGCATACTGAAAGCCAGCCAAATTTGTGACCTGAATGTAAAAAGTCTCAGATATACTAAATGGTTGGAGTGGTCACCTTTCCTCCACTAACTGTAAAACAGAAAAGGTTCTACCCAAAGCATAACAACTGTTACACTCAGGGATACTGTGCTATGAATGCATACTCCACAAAATCCAACACCTAAATACAGACTATAATTACACAAGTAATGGACATACAATTACAGTGATTACAGTACACTAACCTTAAAGAGAGGAAGCATTAAAGATGTAATTACCACTAATAGTGAAAGTTAAAGACTGACAACTAGAAGATCAAGAAACACCCTCAGCTAGGCAAGCCACCTCCCTCACCATTTCTTCTGAGGTGGCTTAACTATTTTAAGTACCTCAGTCATCCTCATTATTTGAGAGATCCTCTCTATAGAGACTGAGAACCACACATGTTTCTAAAGAACTGTTTTGTTTATTTGTGTGAGACATAACTGCTTCCTTTAAGAGTATTCATTCACAGCTTTCAAGTGTCTGCACCTCACATCTCTTCTGGTACTTTGTTTGGAGTAGTTGTCTTGAAATCAGGATCATCCCTACTTTTAAGGTCTGAAAGGATTTCAGCATGATACCAAGCAAAAGGTGGTTAAGAAGATGACTTGTAGCCCATAATTTTTGTGCAGAGCATGTGTACACACCTGCAGAGCAGCTCTGGGACACCCAATAAGTCATTTAGCCTCAGACATTTGCCAGGGACTACCTGGTTATGCTCTTTCAGTTAACTGCAGGCCGATTTCTAAATCACCTTCCAGTTTAATTAAGTGATAACCCCGCACTTCCATTTGCTTAATTAACTGGCATATTTGAAGAGAATGCCACTAGGGAAAAAAATTCCCTACTTGCGCAGCTCTGGTGCTCCATTCCCTGATGACTGTGGGAAGGTCATAATTATTCAGAAGCTACTCCTTGAAATTACACCAGAACTGATACTTAGAGTTATTCACTAAGCAAAGTTTTTTTTTTAAAAACCCCAAACACCATCACTTCCAATCAAACCAAACCAAAATCCCATATATTCTGCTCCTCTTCTCCAACTGGTAGCAATGGTTTACATAACTTTCACAGGACTTGCTTCTGAACAGCAGCAGTAGAATAATCTTTTTTATTCACTCCAAACACTTATCCCTGTCAGTACTCATATCTTAAATGAGTACTATTTTTGCTCTTCTACTGGAACAGAGTACAGTTTGTTGTAATCCCAAAGACAGTCAGTCTCATATTTGGATTGAAGGTCCATCAATTCCTGACACACCTTAACAGAAATTTATTATGGCATATTTTATGCCTGAGCCTGCATAATTTATCCTACTGTTCTTTTTGTAAGAGAGAAATATACACTGGAAAAAGTACCAAAAGATGATAGGTATTATGAGAGTAAGATATGTCTCTGGGACTGAGGGATCAGCTTTTTGTCTTGTTTGGGTTGTCTAAAGGGTTTTTTCCTTACAATTACAAGGTAACTCTTGGATCAAGTCATACAATCTACAGATATGTAAGCTCTGCCCCTTCTGTTTTAACAGCATCAATACAGAAACAGCTATTCAGTATAAAATTTTCAACATCATCTTAGCATGTGGCCGTACCAGATTTTCTGTATACTGATGAGTATAAAATAAGATACTTTCCACTTTATAACTGATACAAGCTGTGCTTTTATTATCAGATTAACTAGACCAATATCTCATTCTGAAAGGCACCACTTCCAGTCTGTATTTCCCTTTGAAACAGCCAGGTAAAGATCAGAGGTCTAAGCTTGGTACCTAAGCTACCAAGTGCCTTAGCAGAACACAAATAATTGGCTGGAAAAGTTTAAATTCAAACACTGAACTCAGTATGGAAACAGATTCTTTAGAAGGTTCAGGCATGTCTTCAGTAACTCCTAATGTGAGTTCACTGCAAGCAGACTTCACACTGGTAGCTGTCCTCGACCTCACGTGTTTCTCAGCCAGGATGTGGCACTGGTCTGCACCCAGGAGCTACCACCCCCACCCCTTCTTTTGTTATATATAGATCAGCTGAAGAACTAAAACCTGTGAATATTCTAACAAAGCAAGATGTCTTCATATTAAAACAAAATTTTCCTGGTTTTTAAGAAAATTAGCTAAAGTAAAAAAAACCAAAAAAACCCCAGAAAACACTGAAGTTTGTTTTCAGTGCCTGAGCTTATGTTCAGTATTCTATGACACACAAATATTTTTGCTGTGCAGGACTGTGGAGATCTTACTGTTCTCTCAATTATATTTCTGATGTTCCTTCAAATCTGTAAGTTGTATTTTTAGTTATGTATTGTAACAGTGACCTCACTGGGCACTGATGGCAGATCCATCCCTACCTTTTTCATTGAAGCCAATTTTTCTGTGACAACAGTGTAATATAATAAAGGAGGACAAAAGGCAAAGCACGGTAAGTGGGTGACCCAGAGATGTCACATGAAACAGCTGATTTCTAGTACAGATTGGAACTGAAATAAGGCTGAATTTCAAGTTTTAGGTCATATTCTGACACAGAGAAGAGCTGATGCAATTCCTACCACAAAACAATTTGTGGTCAGTAAAACATACTATATTACATAATTTTAAAAACAGAAAACCAGAGATATGGTTAACAAGTTGCAAAAAAAATAAATTCAGAATACAAAATTAATTTCAGTTTTGTGACCACCTTTTTACTCCTATATAAAAGCTTAGCAGAGGTATGAGATTTGGTTGGCTGATAGGTCCCTATCTCATTGAAGGAGAAGTAGCTCCTTCTTCTTAGAAGGTCATAGAAAAAAAGACAAATGGAACATCATATGCTGAAAGTAACTGCTTCTTTAATACACTGGTGTAGAGCAAAGCCCAAGCATGAGGATGATGCCTGCTAGCAAGTAGACAAAACATCTCATGAAACGTGTTAGCAACCCCCATGAACGACTAGAATTGTTAATGATTTGGAAAAACAACATTTAATTGTCAAGTAGAGTGCTACCCAGAGGATATCCCCAAATTTATTGGTCACATGGTTCCTTCTGCTAGTCAAAAATATTAGTGCATTTTAAATTTGATGTTCATTGACAAAAAAAGCAGCATTATTAAAGCTTTGTAAGATGCCCTACAGTTCTACTTCAAGAAGGGGACTCTAGTATCTTGCAATGTTCTCTTGAAACACTTCAGTTGACAATACCAAAGCAGCATTTTTACAAAGAAGAGAGTCCAGTGCCGTGAGTAAGAGAAATGGAAACTGCCAGACACAAAGACGAGCTACACAGCATGGAAAGGAGAACATAATCTGTCAAAACATGAGTTTACCAGAACTAATACTTTTTCCAAAACTAGGGATCAAGCCCTTAAAAATGAGAAGAATTAGAAAAAAAAAAAGGATATTACAAAGGCTGAACCAACACCTGATAAAATTCCACTTAAAATATTTATTTATTTTGAAATTGTGTAACTACCATCCTAATTCAAAGCAAGACACGCTATTCTGGAATTATTTTTATTGCATTTCTATTATATGACCAACTCTTTATAGTTTTTAGTGATTTTACTGAAATCATGATGACACTAATTAACACTAATTAAAGATGACAGTCTCCCATTAACAGAATTATATCCTAACACATGATATTGGAAATAAGTGGGTGGCACAGGGAAGAAAACTTCCAATTCATGCACGGACACATTTAATTAAAGCTATTTCTTCTAGCAGCATATAAAAATAAAGGAATCTGGTATTCAAGGAATAGCAGAAAGTAGTAAAATTATACACAATACATTTTATACTACAACGAGCAACTAATAGTGGGAGTTTGGCTGCAGATAACTCAAAGCAGGCAAGATGTTGTATGGATACACTGGACTAACAAATACATAGAAGATACTGCTGTTTATATTGTTTTATTTATTGACCCTGCAGAAACATTTCTTTGCCAAAAAAAAAAACCTTAAAAACAAGAAAAAATGACCACAATTACCAAAAAGTCACAGGAACACTCATGGAAAAACAGAGTGCTAGTACTAAGCTCAAGAGAGCACCACATATAAACATTTTAAGTGGTACAGAAGATGAATTAATTTCTGTTCTTTATCTCACTATTGAAGATTAAGGGATGTACGTGTCAGTGTTGTCAAGTGTCATAAAGAATACAGGCTTAATCTAAAAGAATTGAACTGTAAGTTCAAGGTCCTTCTCCAACTACCATGTATGAGACCTGTAAACATTCCTGTTTTGTTTTTTTCAAACACTTCAGACATTTCCCATCAGAAATAGGGCACTGAAAAGCAGATAGACTTTGTCTCATCTTCAAGCTCATGACTCCCAAACAACTCTTGATCAGTAATTAAAAATATTTTACAGGCACTTAGAGCTTCCATAAGGATTACAAGAAAACACTTAGCTACTCCAACCAGCTATTATCAAAGTAAAGCTGTTTTGTTCAAGGCTAGCTAGAAGGTGAGCTGAGAAGAGCAGGTGGGTGCACAAGGGAAGTTTCCAGTCTCAGGCAGTGCTTGGACAGTGAACCAAAACTTCCAAAGTGTGTCCTTCACCTGCATCAGCTGCCCTGCTGCAGGCCTGTGATGTTCAGCACCCGTGCAGGTACCCCAGAGACATGGCAATGACACCTAGCTGCAATTACAGGCCAATGCACACCCTTCTGCATTCAAGGAACTGAGCTGCTGCCAGAAATACCATTTGGCTGCTCTTCAGATAACAGAAATTTGTAGCTGGAAAAACCCTGCCTTTCATTTCCCTGTTTTTGAAGAAATTACACTGTTCCTATCTGCCACTGTTATACATTTTCAAGTGAAAAGCTGACACCCAAAATGTGATAGACACACAAAATATAATTACTTCCCTAAATACTGATAGGAAAAAAAGGTTAAAAACAATATTTAAGATTATAAATATGTGGCACATCTTCTGCCTAAATCTCAAAAGCAAGTCTATTTCATTTAATTTTCAAGTAGTTCAATTTTTGAACACTCAGATACTCCATCTTATTTAAAGATGTCTTCTTTCCACCAAACAAGTTCTGTTTAGTAATAAGCATTCAAACTTTATATTTTTAATAAAGCAACAGCACTGATATTGTTCCTATGCCAATCTGCAGCCTGGATCAAGCTGTAACTCCACTTACAATGAAAAAGTTATTTCACCTGTGACAGCTTGTGTATGAAAATAGTCTCAATCATGTGCCCAGCTCTGGGGTCCCTGTCACAGGAAGGACAGGGACCTGCTGGAGTGAGCCCAATGAAGGGATGAAGAAGCTCAAAGGGCTGGAGCACCTCATCTGTGAAGACAGGCTGTGGGAGTTTGGGCTCTTCTGCACCTCAGAGCAGTCTGGGGAGAGCTTACAGCACCTCCCAGTATGTAAAGGGGCTCCAAGGGAGCTGGAGAGGGACTTTTTACAAGGAAATGGACTGATAGGACAAGGGATAATGGCTTTAAACTGACAGAGGGCAGGGTTGGTGCAGTAGACATTAGAAAGAAATTCTTTACTGAGAGGGTGGTGAGACACTGCAACAGGTTGAGCTGAGAATGTCCATCCCTGGAAGTGCTCAAGGCCAGGTTAGATGGGGGTCTGAGCAGCCCAGTCTGGTGGAAGGTGTTCAAACCTATGGCAGGGGGCTGGAACTGGATGTTCTCTAAGGTGCCTTCCAATCTAAACCATTTTATGATGTGATTTTATGATACAGAAGTGAGGAGGGGGAAGGCAAGAACAACATGTTGGAATTCATTAAGGTACACAGCATTCAAGATTTTTGGTTTCTACATAAAGAAATCTCTTGGCTAAATTTTCATTCAAAAGAGTGGCTTTTCATTTGATTATGAGGCTTTTAAAGTAATATTTTTTTTATGTAATGAAAAAAAAAAGGCTGTTAGAATCAAATAAGCTATTACCAGACTAATTAAACAGCAACTGAAAAAAAGAAAGAGGAAAAAAAAAGGACAGCACCTCAAGAATCCTATAGTTTAAAGGAGCCTGAAAGGAATGGGAAGCACATGTTTTGTCAGTCCCAGCGTGAGGCTCAAAGCAGGTGCTTTACCGCACTAATCCCCTCTGAAATCTCCAGTCACTGGGGAATCCAGCACTGGTGGCAGCTCCTAACAAGAGACTACACTGTGGCTTTGAAGATGGAGGAACTAAGTAATGATATTTAACTGGCAAAGATTTAAGATGGGAGATTTTAAGGACTGATTAATAACAAAATAGGAGAAAAAGTCTGCTGTCATTTTAAACTATTTGGCATAATTTTTACATACTAAACAACCCGAGGCACTGAAATTACTGCCAGTAACTTTATTCCAGATGTAAATCATAAGTCTGATGATGATAAGGGCAGATCAACAGTGAATAATATGTATACCATATTATCTAATGATTTTTCCAAAGCAGACCAATGCCACTGTGAACCAAGAGCTTGCTTTAAAAGAGTTTTATCAGAAGTCAACTGTTTTATTAGAAGCTATGTGAAATTTTTAAAAACCTTAAGAGGATATTTCAAATATGGTTAAAAGAAATAAGGATTTTTGACACTATATTAAAACATTTAAAAACAGAAAGTGAAAAGTAAAAGCAATGATAACTGCATAAATATTTTAAAGGCAATGTAGCATAAAGAGGAAAGCAGGAATGCTTATACAGGAAATGACATGTGAAACAAGCCGAAATGGGCTTGAGCTAATGAAATGGAAATTGTACCTGAAAATTAGGGAGAAAAATGGCAAGGAGGATAATCAAACAGACAATGGAAGAAAAAAAGTGTCTTAATGGGGAAGGAGACAAACCAAACAAAGAACTCTTAGTAAAGCTTTTTGGCACACATACAGTTAATGACAGCAAATCTCACTTTCAAACACAAAACACTAAGAGAAAACATAACCACTAGAGCGTACTTGAATTCACTCTCAAGTTACCCAACATCTTCAAATGTGCTTGAAAACTTTAAAATGGTTTTAAAATATATGTAACAGTCAGTCTAAGAAAATGAAGCACCACTGTTGTGAGACCAGACCTCAATAATATTCTGTAACATTACTGAAGTGTGTGGTGTAAGTCAGAAGATTTGAAGAAGAAATACATAAACCTGAATAAACTGCCTCTCTGGACACTTGGATGAAGTATCAGGTAATCAAGCCTACCCATCTGCTGTAAGCAAATGCACAGTTTCCTTAAACACACCCAAACTCCACACACCAGCCCCTAATTTTAGTCAGATACTGCTCTGAGTCTGAGTAACTTGTCAGTCAATAGTACCTGTCACACATCCGTGATAAATACAATTCAAAGAACACTCAACTGCCAAAATGTAAAATAATTCAGTTCCTTCTCCAGAGCCTGTCAGACTGCCTCCCCCTCTCCTCACTCCCTGTACATTTGCTAAACCTGGGGGCTGCTGCTTGCTTTCTGCTGGATGCCAAAATTGGTGAATTTAACGATGACACTTAGAATAATCATTAACAGATATCACAAGCTGGGTTTTGTGTAGGCTTAGAAACAGATTACACAATAGATTACAAAGCAGGAAGAAAAGCTCCCCCCAGCTTTTCTGTGATCAAACCTGATGTGTTTCACACTCCAATGCAACCTAAAGCAAATACCCAGTCTCCACACAGGAACTCTGGTTAAAGTTATAAGCACATCCTTGCTTGTCTGAAGCAAACATTTATTTTGATATTAACAAAAACTTCCATAAACCTTCCTTGAGGACAATCCTGGTTCAGTTTTCTAAATTATCCACTCTATTTAAAATTAGAAATAGGAAGGGCAAGTCTTTTCTCACAGGAAGAGCTTAAACAGCACAGGTCACAGTGAGCCTGAGATGCAAACTAAGATCCTGAATGGCTGATCAATGTCTAAATCATCCCAAACTGTCACACATCGTTACAAGATATGCAAAAGTGTTTTCAAGTGTTTTCACCAGAAATCAACAGGATTTTTGTGGTTTTCTTGAGAGCAATTTCTTAACAGACTTCAGTAGACAGCAAGCCTATCTCTAGTGCAGGGTGGTTTTTGTATGTATTTGGTTTGTTGTTTTTTTGGTTTTTTTTTTTTTTTTTTTTTTTTTTTTTTGGGGGGGGGCGGGTAGGATTTTTGTTTGGTCGGTTTGGGTTTTTTTATTGTTTGATTGTTTGGGATTGTTTTGTTTGTGTTTGATTTTTTGCATCCACTGGGAAAAAACCTCCAATTCAGTGCATAGTTTTCCTCAATGATCAACTAGCACACAAACAATGATTTGGTATGAAAATAAAGAAATATATTTAGAACTAGGTCAGTAAATTGCTTAGCAGTCAATGCTGGCCATGTCAAATGCTAAGAGCAATTATGAGCAGTTCTCTGTTAGGAAATAAAAACTACTTTCTAGCAATGAAAATTTTGACTCAAACAAAGTAGAAAGCCAACTATGCCCATTTAAAAATACACACTTTCAACATCTAAGAAGACTGAATACATAATATACCTGCACGTTTTTCAGGAATTATGTGCATAATGATTTCCCATTTAACCCAAAAATTATTCCTGCATAATCCAACATTATTTTCCTCACATCACATTTGTCTGAAAACATACACATTTGTTCAACAGATGTCTTCAGTCTCTGGTCAAACTAATCTCCAGCTTCACAAAGGAATTCTAGTAAGAACTGAGAATGTACCTATTAGCTAAATTGTCCCTATTGCTTGGCTGCCAGAAAAGCTGACATTCTGCTGATAATTTCCACTCTTCTCACACAGCAGAAAGAGTGAACTGCAGTATGGAATAGATTTAAATTAGAGCCTCCAAGAAATCTGTACATTTACAGGGCACAAACAAGTTGATTTGCTGTACTAGCTATGAATCCAAGACTGACTCCATACTACATGTCCAGAAGTCCTGGACATGTTAAGACATCTTACTCCCAGCACATTTTTCAAAATATTCATTATTCTATTTATATTTTCCCTTTTTAACAGAAGATTTAATGTGCAATGAAAGGAACTTGTTCTAATTTCTTCCATTTAACTACAAGTTTTGAAATGCTTTGTTCCTTAAGATACATTAATGATTACTGAGTTTCCAAAAATATGAAATAAGAAAAGTTATGCAGTGAAATACAGGCTCAAAATTTTGCTTTTGAGAGGATGTGTAATATTCTGATTCAAAAGCCATAAAAATCTTCATTTTCTACTGGGACAAGAACAAATCAGTTTTTATTGCATGCAAACAACTTTAAGACAGACCTCAAAAAACTTCAGTGGATCAATTTTTGGATTTTAAGGCACTTTATACAGATTAGATGTAACAGGAGCAAAAAGTATAAAAATATTATGGGAATAGGTTAGAAAAAAAGATCCATTGTTACAACTAGTTTGTCTGGAAAATTTTTTGAAGAAAAACTTATTACACCCAAAGAACAGACATCACATTGGTTTTTTGTAGGCTTTGATAATTTTGTTCAAGTTTTCTTTCCAGTACGAGTAAATGAACACAGGACACCTTTGAAACATCATGGACACTGTTATACATTCACTTTAAATATAAAAGTAGTAACAGGATTTGGGTCTAGAGGCCGTGTGAAGCCACACAGCTGGTAGATTTAATCCAAAATGGAAATTAAAAAACTGCCATAAAAATCTTTAAAATTAAAAAGTGCTTCAAATTGGTAGGCTTCTAGAATCAGAAAAATCCCAAATGAACAATTTTAAAATTAGTTTTTAAATTTTAAACTTCATGTATAATTCTTTCTTCATGAAATTCAGATCATTATCAGTAACAAGAGCAATTATGAAAATTGCCACAAAACTGTCACTTCCACTACTGATAACAATGCAGAGTCAGACCCCACCCCTAAGTTTAACTATACTTTTATTAAAGAAAACTGCATTGTCAAGTTATAGCAGAAACGGTACCACATGATTTGAATGCACATTATGTGGAATTGATTAAAGGATGTGCAAATGTGGCTTTAAAACATCACGTACTCCAAGTGCCATTTATCTCAGTTTTATCACTTCAGACAGGGTGGTGCACACAGCTCTGTGAGGCTGCTGAGACTCTGCTTTACCTGTATGAGGTGTCCAGCCCCAGCACAAAGGTTAGAGCACAAAAGCCACCTCCCCCAGATGAACATCTTGTCTACATATGATGCAAATAACCCTGTATCTATTAAATATTGCTGTGTGTGGTTTACAGTGCAGTTTCAGTAGCTAATTATTTGATAGCACATGGAATTAATTTTACAGAAGTCTAAATTATTTATTAGAAGCTTCAAACAGAAATGGAAATAAAAATTTTCCACAGAAACAGAAGACAATTTTACCTTAAAATGTATTTCACAGCAACCATCACAAAACAGTATGAATAAAAATTTGAGGGCATCCATTTTTGCTTCCTTGAAAGGGCATGCACATTACTCCATGAGTCAGTAAAAGTACTGTAAAAATTCCAGCTGACTACCTTCCTGCAATTTCATGGTATTTTTAGCTCAACAAAAAGTCCCCTCTAGAGACATTTTACAGTCATGCCCTCAGATATTTCACATGCAGTATGAACACTTAACATCCTCACTGTTTCCAGCACAAGAACCCGTACACACACTCTTCATATTGGCAAGGGGTCTATATGAAGGCAAAAACAACCCAAAAAAGTCAAGAAAGGAGGAGTGACAGAGAACAAAGAGTAAAGGCAGTAGCAATGTAAAACAGACTCTCTGATAGAAAGTGCTGCATGGTAAGTGGAGAGTTAATAAGCATGTCACCATGTTAAAGGCAGCAGGAATAATAACTAAATAACCTCCTTTAAACCTGCTTTTGGTCAAATATTAAAACCACTCTGCATGAGTTTCTTTGGTATATATGTTAAAAAACCATCAGTCTATGTCTGGCAATGTCTGAATGTCCTTCCAAAAGATCTAGGAAAACAGTACAAGAAGTAATACAACAACAGAGCCACTTGTACCAATATCAGTCCTTTGATAATTCAGGTGATTATCTAATGCTAACATATGCAAGTTTTCATAATTTGATATATACAAGAGGCCTAAGTTCATTAAGAACAGAACTGCTGCTTGTCCTTGAGGAAGATGGCCTTGGTTCTATTTTTTGAGGCAACATTTTAGAAAGGAACAGTGGATGGGTTTCAAAGCTAACAATGAAGCATACAAGTCATTAGGCAATGTCAAACAGCAGCAGGCTCAGAATTTTCTAGAAGTTGGAAACTTTTGGCAAGATGGATGACTATGAGCTCCAGGAGTCAGGCCACGTACCTATGGAGGGAGTCTAGGTGGCTTGGCAGGAACATAGCCCAAACACAAGGTTGATACCTGTTCTCACCCCTTCAGGTTACCAAATTATAACTGGCTAATGGGGGAGAAAAGGGAAGAACAAGCATTTTCATCTCCTTTAAATCTCAACTGAGGTTTATCCATTAGATCAAAACCCAACTATGACCCGCAAGCAGGACAGAAGGCGCGTGCTGATCATGGGAAATTCCATTTATTGGACTGGAAAGACTAAAAAAAGTTTTGAAGGTCTTTTGCATGGAAATATTTCCACAAAGGTACAAACAAGCCTTCCATTTTAAAATTTAAATTCACTCAGAGAAGTAACATAGTTCATCACTACTATGGAAGCATCTCGGAAGAAAATTAAGATGTCTCCTCTATCCACCTTTCCTCCCAGGAAGACTGCTCACTTCTTACAACAAGGGGTGACTGTACCTTAAATATTGACTGAATTTAAATGTGCTGAAGAATTAAAGAAAATTAAGATTTAAATAAACATATGTGCTCAGACTGAATAAGTTCACCATCCTTAAAATACCTACTTAGGTGGATGGTGCAAGATGCATTCTAAGGTGTAGATTACAGTTACACAGAAAATACAGAAGGAATAAACCAGATTAATTTTCTGCTGCATAAAATACTAAGAGGAAAAAAACAGTATCATGAAATGTGACTTTGACATTTTTTGGTATGCTTTTATAATCAGATTAGGCTAGTTTCAAAGTATAATAAAATATTATTACCCTCAAAAAAGCAAACTCAGCACATGTAAAGGCACAGCACATGCTTGAAATGCATCAAGTTCTTGGGAGTACTGGAAATTTGGTAAGTGACAATTATCCTGGGATTTTTGTATTTTTAACATAATGTTGTTATAATGCAGGAAGATTACTACAAACATGTTGTAAGGATGTGTTAGAAATGACACTGTTCAACATTTTCATAAACACCACAGAAGATGAATAGCAAGGTCACACAGTTTGTTAAAAGCTATGCTCATTGTCAATTCAAACTTGTCAAAAAAGGCTAGAGAAAAATCTCACAGTACTGAACAAATTAATTCAAGCTATTAGAGCTTTCCAAAAGCTGATAAACGTAAAGAAATGTGGGTGAAATAGCTGTCTGTGTACATTTATTGATTCTATCTTATTCAGAAGGTATGGACTGCTGCTGAGCTTCTAACTGAAGATTTAGAAATGAATAAAACATTCTTTTAGCATGCCAGTGTTTTTAATACTGCATGCAGTTCCAGTCACCCATCTTTAACAGTTTGCTAAAACATGGTAAGAATAATTTAAAACACCATTAACGCCAAAAACTGTGAGTTAACAGAAGTAAAATACTATTAATAGGCATGCTAGCACCAAGTATTAAAATGTTTGCCTTAGTAACTAAAAAGAAAAGAAGAAGCATAAAGAGAGTTTACAATAAGAATATTGTTCTTTGAACTTGAGGGAAAAAAAATAAGACGTTTAAATTAATATTATAATTTTTTACGCTACAGCAAGGTCAATAAGTTTTTGGTCCCACAAGAACCAGAGAATGACAGAAGCATAGAATAATTTTCACCACAAGGGACAGTCATTTCTGCTACTCTAATTCCCCACTACATAAACCCAGCTGCTCTCCAGTCAAAGTATTTCCAATTACAGAGATTTCACAGCCCCTTCTGGAATCTTGTTCCAGCTTTTAACCACTTTTATGGTGAAAATATTTTCGCCTTGTGTACAATTGCAATCTCCAGAGTTTGCCAAGTCATACTGGTTACTTCTCATTCCCTCACTGTGGATCTCTGAGAAGAGCAGGGCTCTGTGCTCTACACCCTCCCATCAGTTAGTTGAGGATCAAATCTCCCCTTAACCTTCCTTCCTTTAGGCCAAACAAATCCAGTTCCTTCAGCCTCCTTTGTACATCATGAGGTAAATGGCTGCTGTTCTGCGTGCTGAGTTTGGTCTGTACTACTTCTGAAGTGAGAGCTTTGGGGCTCTGCTTCCCTTTTAATTACAGAATGGATAATTTTTTTATTCTTCTTTTAGCTCAGACACAATTCCTGCAAAGCAACAGTCTAGCAACAGTTTTTAGCAACTCTGGTTAGACAGAAGTATTTTCAGGTCAATTATTTTTCAAGACAAACACACGATGGATTCTTTCTAAAATGAAAGTGCCAAGCTTTTCTCCTTTAAGATATAAATTGCCCAACTAAACAAAGATCTTTCACAACCTTGGAGGAACATGCAAATTTCTATCTAAATACTCAGATATTTACATCACAGAAACACTACCACTGACATTTTTTGCCCTGAAGAACACGATGTAAAGGTGGAATCTGAAATACCTTCCATGATCCCTCAGACAAGATGAACAAGCAGCACACAGAAAAAATGGACAAAGTTCACATAAATCATCTTTGAAAAAAAGTCAAAGCATCTTGCACAAAATCTAAAGTAACTTCAATAATGACAAGTCAAATCTGTCAAAAAAACATTTGCTGCTCTGGAAGGCAAAGGAGAAGGATGGACAAGGAGATATTTGAAACATGTTATGGCCTACAGGAAGCATCAGTTTGAGTTAACATAGTATCAGGGTGTTCTCACCCTTCTTCCCACACAATTTTCTTGCAAAACATCTTGAAAATAACTTTTGAAAAGCATGAACAGACACTACCAGTTCCAGCCAGTCAGCAACCAAGCCATTAAAGTAACCTTTACATTTTAATTCTGCCAATGCAGATCAGAACAGAGTTTTATATGTATTTTGTTCAAAATATGTCTTGAGTTCATGGAGACATTGGCATCTGGGATACTTCTATGCTCTAACAAAACAATATTAAGGGATTTTTCTCATCAACACTGGTATCAACACATTTTCCTAATGAAAAACATCTCCTCCCCCCTGAGAATTCATATTCTGCCTATAGAAGGAATTACTATTATTTTCTACCTGTTACTACACATTGTACTCCAGTTATGGTTTTGAACACTCAACAGTAAATATGAACTGTAACTCTGAAATCTAGTGGCAAACATTTACTGTTTGTCCTAATCCATGCAGCTTTTACAGCTGCTTTATCTGACTGAAGTGCTGAGATAGAAATCAAAATGTTTCCTTTCCCCAAGCCTCACCTTGTTTTTGTGGCTCATCCACTCAGGACCCTGAATTCACTTCCATCACCCTGGGCCTTTGGCTGCCAGAAGGGCTCCATATGGAGGGATGCATCTTGAAAACACCATCCAGATCTGCTTCCCTCCTTGCTGTAAAAACACTAAATTCATGATACCTAATAACCCTTTGTGCTGTCTTAGTGTCACCTTGATTGCAAGTGGCCTGTCAATGCACAAAGATCCTAAAGGAGCTCTCCATGCAGATATCCCATGCTGAGTTCCTTCAGCTGCATTTGTTTCACAAGGTCAAGCCTCCATCCAAGATCACAAACCACAGCAGTTACTCCATGGCTGTAACAGCTGCTTAAACTGCAATTGTAATTTTCCTAGAAGCCTTATATCATTCCAATACCACTAAGTTTTCAGTTGATGATGGCAATAAGTGACAATCAATTCAAGGGCATAATGTTCAGCTACCTTTGTACTCTAGAAAGACCAATGCAGCAGCAGCATAGCTCAGATCCCCAGGAGAGCCTGTTGCTGACTGAAGACTCACTACCCCAGCAGGCCAAATCACTCTCACTGAGGCAATGCTTTCAGCACAATCAGATAACACACAGCAATGGTGCCACACCACTTGCATTTAGCGTGGATTAGGCTCTTTTGGTGCTTGTTACTTTCCACCAGTGGGTCAAAAGTCACCTGCATTTCTGATTTCTACACACTGCTCTTGAACAACTGCCAACAGTCTACAGTTGTGACAAAGGGCACAGCCTTGCAGTACCTGAATGAAGAGAAGAGAGCAGCTATTCTGACACTGAGCAGGCTCAGCTGACAGTCCTGTGGCTGCTGAACAGGTGCTCAGTGCAGAGGGACACCAACCTGGGAAGTCAACACACCAGGATGCAGACCAGCGAGGCACATGACAGGACAACCACACAGCTGCAACCCAGCTGAGGCAACAACCAAGGCCACAGGCCTGAGCCTAAAGCCAGCTCCTGAATCAAAGGGGAACCCCAACATGCTCACAGCTCTTTCCACAGCACTCTGACTCAGGATTACGTGGCTGCACCATACCCAAGATAAACCTGAGTACAGGCAGCCAAATGAACTGCTGGAGGATGGGGTATTTGTGGCCATGACACCTCCTACCCTACAAGTACCCACTGCTCCTTCCTTTGGTGATGCTGGACACAACAGTGTCACCAACGGCAGTCAGTAAAATTCTGACATTATCATTTCCTATTCACAAGACTTTAACATAATTTTTAAAAATAACTTGCATCTTTTTCCAACTGTGTTGCTTATGTAAAGCTGTAAGCAACCCAGACAACAAAGCTCCTTACAGTTCAGGATGCACAGGACAAACAATGTCTGGCATGACACTGTCGCTTGCTAAAAATTTCCTTTTTATTCTGCAAGCATTACATATTTCATATGATCCAGGTACAGAAAGTGCTTTGGAATTAACTTTATAAGTAAGATTGCAATTTTTATTTTCAATGAAGTACTAACAGTTTAGTCCACAAGGCTTCACATAATTTTTAGAAGCAAGATTGAGTTCAAATATGGTACCTACACCATCTCAAAATTTAAAAAATTTTATGGAACTGGTGCTTAAGAAATTTTTTTCTATTTCAACAAACGATATCTATGAGAAACACCCAAGGGGCTTATGCCCCTACCCCCTGTCCTTGACCTTGAAGTTTTAGCTCTTACAGTTGCCAAGAGGAACACTCCTACTCGAAATTTAATCCTATATTACAACAGATGATGCAAAAGGACAACTGTAAAAGCAGCATGCATTGGGACAAACAATAATAATGTGTCATTAGCCTTCAGAATTACCAGCTAATTTTTACTGCCATTAGAGTTTTGTATGTATTGCTCTGACAGGCTTCATTTTGGAAGCATCAGTAGTGGTAGCATTAGCACAGCTGGTGACACGAGGTACGCATAGAAAACCCAAAGGAAATTCTGAGGTACATATGAAAAACCCAAAGGAACTTCTGCACACTTCAGGAGGTATGGAAGAGATGCTTTGCTTTCCCAGGGTCAAGCAACTCCTCTGGGCTATAATACCAGAAACCCATTTTATTTCCTGCCACCTGAAAAATGAAAAACAATCAATCTCCCAGTAATTCTTTAATTGCTTACAAGAAACTCTACTCTCATAATCCACTGAAAAACTGTAACCAACCAAACAGAAAAAAAACCGTATCACCCAAAAAAACCCTAAACCACAGACCCTTTAACTTCTTCTTTACTACTATATTATTCAGTGCACCAAAAATGTAGGTCTTGGGAAAATAAATTTCAGAACAGTTTCTTAAAATCCATGGTTTCCACAATTATGTATTATTGGAGCAAAGGCAGGATAAGGACTTCAATGACAAGAACCTTGTTATCATATTGAGACAAAGGATTAAGGAAAATCATTGCAATATTTCATCATTCTGATTCCAACCTTTGTTTATTTTTCTAACTTGAACCTTTAAAAGGTGGTGCTTTTCCCCTTCCAAAAGGCAACACCTATCTGAAAATGAAGATGATTTGTACAGAGTGCCAAGCAAAGGCTTGTCCACAGGTCAGGCAGCTCCATTTTACTCCCTTGACAACAAGCATAGTCCCTATTTGAAATCAATGGAATTTTACTGCATTTCCTCCCCAGTCACAGATCAAAATTAGTTTTCTAGAATTCATCTATTGCCACTTCAGACAGAGCAGGTTATGGCTCTTTTAGAAGTTAAAGAGAAATAATGATTTTTAAATACGTGAACACCCATGTTCCTACTTAAAAGAACAGACTTCTGAACAGTTGGGGTTTATAAACTTCCAAAGCAAAATTTTTTCAGGGTATGGAATATTAATGAAAAAAAAAATTTCTTTCCAGTACTGACATCTAGCCTATGTCAGTGAAAGCTGAGAAGAAAAGAATTAAGAATGGTACAAGCTATGTTTCTTGCATATAAATACCATTGTTCAAGATGTGCTCATCCCAGCTAATACATGTTCTGCCTTCATAAAGTTCTAAACCAGAAACACCCTACAGCAGATATTAGAAAAAGGACTGGTTGCTTAAAACCCAGCTAAAAAATACACCCAAAACCCCCCAACACAATGCAAAATTTTACTACGTAAAAAATACAGAACAAGAGATACACACTCAATTGTACAGAAGCGTCATACCAACATGTATGTTCAAATTATAGAAAATGTAATTTGCAATGCACTTATTCTACAAACCCAAAAGAACACATTCTGTGAAGAACTGAACATTCAGAACTGCACAACACGGCAGGCACACAAGAGCTTGCTTGTTAAAGCCAAACCGCATCTCTTCTAGGAAATGCCTTCCAAATACATAAAGGATATTTTCATAGTAAGTGTCACATCTCTTTCCCCCCTCCTTCTCTGACACTTCCAATTCTTTCACAAGCTGCAGTGCACTGTAAGGCAGCTCTATCCGAACAATTCAAACAAAAAAAGGCTTTGAAGCACACCAAAGGTTTGCCCTTATTCTCTAGAAACGCTATAGGGACAACTTGGCTCTTCCCTGCCCCCCTCAGTACCTTTCTGGGGTAGTGACTTCACATCCTTTGACATCAGCACAGCTTGGAAGGGGGATGGGAGAGTTACGGCAGAAAGCTGTAAAACCTGCTTTTAACTATGTATGCAATGCCACCATGAATTCTTAAACCTTCCCCGAACACATTTAGCAGAAAATGGGTTTTGCTCTCCGCCGGTTTTACCGCGGCTGTACCAAACCGAGAGGGACTGAGCTACAAAGGACTTCCTGCTCCCCTTCTCCGAGCTCCACAATAGCCATTTATTCGCTCGTCCGAGGGTCGCGATTCACTCTCGCACGCACAATAACTCACCTCTAATATGCAAAAGGGCCACGGGCTGGAACGGCCCATTGGAATTGGCTGCGTCAACCACCATCCTGCTGCCAGCTCTGTTACATGTCAACATCTAGGCTCCAGCAGGCACGGCACTGTATTCCTTAAGGCAAGAAACCAGCCTCCATTTTAGTTTAAAAAAAGACAGAAACTGAAGCGCTCTGCAGCTGGAGGGAACTGGCTGGGGAGTGATGTCAGCGGGCGGGAGGAGCCCCATTGGCCGACGGCTGCAACTTCAAATGACACCGAGGAGGCCGCGAATGAGCGCGGCCGGTGCGGGGCTCCCCCCGCGCCCGCCACGGCCCCGCGCCGCCCGCGGCAGGGGCGGAGCGGCTGCGGAGATGACGGCCCTGCTGCGTTGGGTTCGGGTTTTTTATTATTGCCAGGATGATCTCATTGCTGCTGTTGTACCCCCGCCCCCTCGATAATATTCAGTAGCACCTGCTAGAAAGAGCGCATGCAGTTTTATTTTTCCTCATTCCTTAGCCTTTCCTTCAGTACGGTTTCCCAGGATTATCAAACCAATGTTTAATTTAACCGTGGAAAAACACAGCACTGAGGGTAACATCTACAACTTCAGCTTTCAAGAGCCATAACAAAAGGTAGTTGGTTTACAGTAAGATACAGGTCCTTAGATTATTCCTGTTGATTTAGAAATATAAAACCTCATAAACATTCCTTGCACTGTTTCACCACTGGTTACTAGTATGTGCATAACAAATAAAAATACATATATATGACAAGCAGATGAAAACCTCATGTTTCATGCTGAATATGTCTTTTAATCTAGAAATGGACCTGGATACTTCTATCAATCTAGAAATGGATCTGCCTTCAGTTTATGTTAATGTTCCTAAATTTGGATATTGCACAATACTGGTTTTCCTTTCTAAAAAGATCAGTAATTATAAATAACTTTTAAAACTATTACTGAAAAGTAAAGAAAATTACTAAGAAGCAATATATAAGCACGTGGAAGCAGTTTTCCTGCATAATCTCAGAAGTACAATAAAAAAGGCATAGCATAACAATTTCTGAACTTGTTAGTTTGATTATTTAAGGTACTTACAACAAAACTGTGAGCAGCCCTTTTTTTTTGGTCATATGAGACTTGCACATTTATTTTTACAATGAGCTATTTGAAGGACCATTTTGTCTGCTGGGAGTGACGTTCAGAGAAACTGGCACTGTTACTTGTGCTGTCTCCAGATCTGTCCTTCTGCCCAAATACTGTATGTCACATACTGCAAATGAGTATGTAGATTACTGAATCTATGACACTGTCTTAATTTATATCTGCTCAAGAAAGAAAAAAAAAAGGTGCACATCAGAGGACACTTTTTCATTAAGTAACTTGCTGATGAAAATTTGAAATAAAAACAAATTATAGGGCAAATGTGTACCTGGTTAGAAAAATTACATCACACTACAATAACATACTGTCAAAGGTGAGTTAGAGCTGTACTGAATATTATTCAATTGGGGAAAGGAAAAGACTAACTGGGATATAAAAAAGAAGAATATCATCCATAAAACACACAAAGAAATCAATTGGATTTAATGATTGCTGACAAGGCCCAATTTGAAGTAGTACATTCTGGATGTAAACCTGATGAGAAAGCCCAAAGACAACAAATCTTTAAAATATTACTTAGTTAAAAGAAATAAAGCTCCTGTTTGATGTGGTGTGTAGGTTGTTTGTTTGTTGGTTTGTTTGTTTTTAAACAGAATGGATCTGAGAATATCCAAGTATTTTTAAGAAAAATTATGGAGGTGGAAGAAATTAATTTTTCTACATTCACTACAAACAGTAAATGCATCCTACCTCAAAGAAGATTAGGTTAGAAATTAAATTAAATTCTCTCACAATAAGCACACTTAAAAAAAAAAGACCGCAAAGTTTCTAGTAATTTAAAAAATGACCAAACATAATGTGTGACATAGATGTAGTTGATCCCGCTTTTGACAAAATCAAAACAAACCACATGAACCTTTTAGACCTCTTCTCTAAGACTACAGAAATTCAGACCCTTTGTCCTTACAATGTAGGAAAAACCAGGGAAGGTGTATCCTCAAAAATGTCATGTTTTTTATCTATATATCCCTTGAGTATACCTTAGAATCATAGGATCATCAAGGTTGGAACAGACCAAGTTCAATGTGAGTTTTAGCCTTGCAAAAGACATATGCCTTTTAAAAAACTAGATTAAAACCTAGACTGACCTCTAACAAGGTTTTCTACAAGATTTTGATGGATGAAGGAAAAAACAAAACAACTTGGGTATTTTTTTGAAGTATTTTCACATGCAGGGTCTTGTAGCAAATTCTGTTTCTTTTCCTGATATTAAAGCAAAATTAGATTATTTTATAGTAATAAATCACAGTACAAACTGGCAAAAATAAGGTTTAAAATTCCAGTTTCTCTGGTAACTATATATTTAAGAACAGCTGCACTATCACTCCTCTCTACTCATGTCTGCTTTAATGGGCAGCTGCTGCCTCTGTCTCTCTGGAACTGCTTGCAAAGATTAAATGGCCAGGAAGGCTGTCTCTGTGGCCATGGACACAATTTCACAACAGAGCAAAAAGGGAACATTAGTTACACTGCCATTTCCTAATTTATACATAAGCATGACTTTTATTGTTGGAGATTCATTAGCAAATTTTAAGTAGTGGTTTAAGAGTCAAGCCCCCTAGAAAATTCTTCATTAGAGAGTAAATGTGACATTCACAGAACTAGCAATACTATTGGCAGATAGGACTCAGTCACATTCAGGAAGTTTTCTTTTGCAAAAATGTTCTCATTCCTTCTTTTTTGCTGGACTCTGTTAGGTCTGAGTCCAGTACTTTAAAAACCACAGAGAAACTGGTTAAAATACCCATAAACCAGTGTGTTCCTGGTGTAATTCTGATAGGACACTAGTGAAGCTGAAGTACTTTGGTCTTCATTAGACCTTTTGCTGGTTAACAACATCTGCAGTTTTCTCACCATTGTACAGATTGAGAGTACATTCTGCTCAGGAGGTTTTTATACACTCCCTTTGTTTCAGTCTTAAAATATTTGATTTGCCACCAAAGGAAAATATTTATTTAAGTTGAATTATTTTGAGCAACTTCATTTGGGAAAAAAATTGCAAAGAAAATTGAGTTAGGAATTGACTTCCTAATGGAAGAGAAAGAATATTAGTGCAAGTGGAGCAGAGCTAATGAAGATCAATGGGAGGAAGAAGAGCTTACTTTAACAAATTTATGAAGACATTTCTGTTGCAAGAAAATGAAAAACAGTATTAACTTCAGCTATCGATTTTTAGAATTAAATGAACAAAAACCATATTGACAACGTAGTGAGACTGTAGCTATTACAAGTTTCCTCTGAACCCTGCTCATTACTTCTAACTTTCCAATGATGGGAATGAAGGAAAAATCCTATAAAGTTCTCAGGATATAACTGGTTGGAAGGGGCCTTACAAGCAGATCCTTTAGTTAGGATCCAGCATTATAGCTAATGAATACTCTTTACATTTGGAGGCTATGTGCCACTTTTTCAAAAACAAACACTCCATTTGGGTTATTGATTTTAAAAACAACCACTCACCCTGCTTCTCATCAGCCCACAACACATATAGCAAATTCACGTGCCCAAAGGTTGCCTTTATTTCCATTTTACACCACCTACTACTCTAACTGATAATGGCAGGAACAACAACATAATATAATTAAAATCACATAAACTTCTACTTATATGAAGACACTTGGCTTGGTTACCTCTCAGACTGTATGAGTTTTCATTTTTTGATTGAGAGAGGAAGGGAAGATATTGAGTCTGAGCTCTAAGGTTACTAAAGACACAATTGCTGAAATTGCTATTCCTCATCAACCTAAGCCAGCCTTGTTGCAGGCTGCTTCAGGCCCCTTCCTGCACTCCTTTCTGTTTTACATTTGAAAATATTTTGCCCTCATTTGCTTAGTGGTCATCAGACCCACAGCTGAGCTGGTGTAGCTCCCTAAGCCAACAGAAAGCCACTTCATTGTCAGGTTAGTTTTCTGCTAACCCAGACTGTGTTCCATGGCAGTCCAGGCTGAGCTAAACCTACAGGAGCTACTGCTGCAATCCCCTCTCTTCTGAGGCTCAGGTGCCCAAGTGTCTGAAATTTCTGTACAAGGGTTGTGCAGCTGCATGGCTGAACCAGATTAGGAAACTGAGCACAGTTAAAATGAGAAAAGGGTGAGTTTGAGCCATGTTGATTCCATTATCTGGCCCACCAGACAGACACCCAAAAAAGGGACAGGAATAAACATGACTTGCTTTTTCTGGTATGAGCAATATAATTTACTTTTCCCCCTCCTCCAATTATAACCTACACTAAACTTACTGTTCTCATAAATGATGTCAGGCTATAAGAAAATGGGGGTCTCATCACAACCCGGAACAGTGAATTACTCAAAGACAGTAACTTTGTTTTAGAGAAGGAAAGGTACTGGACAGTACACATTCTGGAGGAGAACCTGCAGCAATAAGAAGGATATGGGCTTCTCCTTCTAGGTTCTGACTAAATCCAAGGACAGCCAAGAAGAGATTCTTCAGGGAAACAGGTAGTAAACACCATGTTAATACTTGGCTATCAAAAGAAATACAGAGATAAGAAAAAAATACTTACCTGGATAAATGAAAGGGATATGAACTGTCATGCAGCTTCCTTGAAAAATTCCCAAAACTCAAGCACAGGAAAAGGCAATTCCTCATTGAAAAATTTATAGTATTCACTCCTTCTAGTACAGCAAAATTTGGTTAAAGAGGAATTGGTAAATGTCTGTGACTGGATTTCCTGTCTCTATCTGGATTTCCTAATATTTGCACAGTCACTGTAGCACACAGGTTCAACAGTGCCAAGTTTTCCTTCAATCAATCTTGTATACTCAAGAATTTTTGTGAGTGGGGACAGGGAGAAAAGCCAGTAGATATTGGTTGAGTTTAGAAAGCTGTATAAGACCATTACCTTAAAAGAAACCTGTTTTAAAAATAGCATTGGTACAAAAAAGTAATTCCTAGGGTAGATAGCAGAAGCTCATTTCAAATACTGGCACGCTACTTTAATCAAGCCCTGTGCAAAATCCACCAAAACAACACCAAACTCACTGATGTCTGTGGCCTTATTACATTGGTCACACATACCACTTTTAAGAAATAAAGTGTAAAAATAACATTTAAAGAGTAAAAATTTGAGACCAGGCTAGTTAACCAACAACCACTGATTGATATTCAAGTGTAAAAATTCAATGTTTGATCTCTAGAGGTCTTAAGAAGAAGGAAGTTCAGTGCAGCAGCAAAAATGTGAAGGTCTGAGTATAATGAGGATCTATGCAATGGAACAAAATGTTCCTTTTGTGAATGAGAGCATAATAAAAGGCATTTTAAGAGAGATCTAAATTGAATTCAGATACAGGTTAGAATCTAGAAAATAAGACAATACCACATTTTAAATCCTATTTTTATGGATTCTATCCAAACTTCAGTGGAAACAAGTTGGGTAGGCAATGCTGCCAGTGACAGATGTAGTGCATTCTTCTAACACTTTCAGCTGCTGACTAATGAGTAGGTGTTTGATAGGGCAGTTGAAATGAAAAATGGCTCATTAATCCAAGCCTATGATTTCATGTAACACTAGCTGAAGGAAAAGAATTCACACACTCAAGCAAAGTATTTTTCCTCTACAACCTTCTTTTTTTGGTAGTTCTTCATTCATTAGGTATCATGTTTCTTAATCTTTAAAATGCTACTACATAGCAATTCAGACTGGATAATTTCTAAATATTTAAATATTAATTACTTTATAACCACTGATAGATCGTATGTTCCTGTATGAACACCAAACGATGTCAGCTTTTGGTTTAAGAAATGTATATGCGTACCACAGACATTTTAATGATTATTTTAAACATCTACAAGAAAAATCAGTACAGGAAAGTGTTTAGGCAGTACTGATAATGCTTTTAAGGTCAAAGTTCAAGGACAAAGTTGCTAAAGTACAGGACAAAGAGCCCCCCCCAGTTCCTTCACATGATACAATACATACATCCACTGACAATGCACACATTCAACCATACTCATATAGGAAAGAACAAGCTTCTGCAGTATTTTCCATTATGGACTTTTTGTTTCAATATATTAATTACAACATTGGGCTGTCAAAAAAATGTATAAAAGCACAAACACAGTCAGGACCAGAAAAACAGCATTCAGCACACTCAGTTACTCCACTATAGGTCACATATGAAGGAGAGGAGAATGATCTGTCTCACAAAACTGCATTCACTGATATTTTCTATGAGAATTAATTTGTTTTGCCTCAGTGTCTTGCCTTTTAAATGAATTATGTATTAGGCGAAATGATATTTTATAGCAGCATTATCTTGTTTAATCTACCATCTCACTTTGCATAAAATACTTTTATCTAAACAGGAATGCTACCACCTTGCAGCTGGACACAGTTCCTGAATTGCCATGCATGTACATAAGAAGTACAATTAAACTGCAAAGCCAAAGTACTGCATATTTGTCCTCTAATAAATTACAAGTGGCAGGAATAGGTTTCTGCAATGAAAATGATCTTAAACCTTGAGATCTCCAATTTCAGCAGCTTATATGAAAATTGCTCCTCAAAACCCCAAAGCAGCCCATTAGTGCCACGATTCTCACAAATTCACTTATATTGCACACATCCAGTCAGTCTGAAAACAGAAGCTAGTTTTAAATGAACAAGTAACAGACTCTGCTTAAGTTTAAATGTATTCCAATAAGAGTTTGTAGAAACTATCAACATATATGGTTGAATTTCTCTGCAGTACTGAGAACAAAACTTGACTTGCTTTCTCATTTACTTGATATCAGTTTTGCTTACTTATTGGTACTCTGTGCTTGAGAAAAACACACAATAATTTTACATTTCTGACTTCTTGAGCAATTCTCACTTTTTCCTCCTTCCTCATGGTTTCAACAGTTTTATCATCAAAATTTGGTACAATTGTTTTTTTAGGTATCAGACTCAAACTGAAATCACCTCTTCTGCAGCTTTGATTCATGAGACTTTAATATTTTACAGATGATGAAAACAGAGCTATCTCCTAGACAGCCATTTACAACTTAAAAACATTAGGAAAGCTTTAATAATGCTTGCCTCCCTATCAGAGTCCTGTATCACAGGCAGACAAGTTGAGACACCACCCTGATGTTCTTTTACACAGAACAGAGTCAGAATTTGGCAGAGCTCTGAAGTCTCTGCTTGAAGAAAAACAAGAACCATGCTCTCTGCATGAAAAGTGCTCAGAAAAATGACCTGTCATGTTCCTTTCTTTTCCACCCCCCCACTTTTATTGAGTAGGGTTTTTTTGCATTGTTTTTGGGTTTTTCAAATAGATATGACTAATAGTACTTCTGATGTTGAAACCATGCTAAAGCAGAAACTGACATCATCAGAAGATCAAAACCAGGACTGATCAAAATGTGTGGTAAGATCTTAAACAACAAATACCAGAATCTGTTTAATCCTATCACATGCAGATATCCTACATTAAAAAACCAATTCTATACTTCTCAGCAATAAAAGTCACTACACATTCCTCAGCTGTCAATGTAGCTTATTTCTTCCTACCTTCATAAAAACATTTATAAGAATATTGTATCCACATGTTTGAGATCACAAGTCCAACTCCAAGGGGTAAATAGTAACTTTTAAAATAAATTGAGAACTGTATTTGAAAATAAAAGCTGATGTCCAATCTCTGTTGTATCTAACATTGCTCACCTTTATCTGAAAGAACCTCCCAAACAAAACCAACAAAAAACTTCAATCCCAAATGCACAAACTGAATCATGACACTGCATCCCAAGAGGCCTTTATATGGCTGTGAAAGGATTTTACCCAGCTTTAAAAAAGTATATATGAAATTGCTACCAAAAAAGCATATTTTTGAATCATGCCCAAATTTACATATGCACGACTAACATATGTTCATTGGGAAAGTTTGCAACGTTTGGAATATTAAGTAGTACTGACTTATTTTTTCAAATTTGTTATTCTAGAACTGACAGGGAACATTGCTTTTAATGAGTATTACTGGAAGGTTAAAGTCAGATTTGTGACACAACTGTATTTGACAGTGCATGAAACATTTTATCCTATTTAGGGTGTTTTACACATTATATTTTTAAATTCTCATTGTGACACTTTCTTACATATTGTCATGATTCAGACTGTATCCTTAAAAATCTCAACACTTTGTACAGTCATTTCTCTATTTTACAGTTTACTACATTTACTGTTTACTAAAATTAGCACATTCATGGAAAATAACTTACAAATACATTCACCTGTTTGCACAGTTAGAAATCTCACTTACTATGAAAAAATTACCGGAAATGTAAAAATGAATTCATAAAGCTGAAGTGAGCATGCAAAGAACACAAACTCTCTTCACTGTTTCAGTGCTGAACTGTGCACAACCTTGGATATGCTACTTTTTAAATATATTTACATAATAATATTGAACACTTACACTGTTTATTTCACAGAGAACACATTTTTAAAGTTTTAAACAATTTTAACTATTTATGTAATTCTAATATTTTGTATTTAATATACTGATTTTAACATATCCTAAATCACTAACTGCTTCCTTAGGAAACTAAAAATTAAGAAACTGGTATGTTTCTGAAGGCTGAAGCACCCTTTGCCATTTATATTTGATATAAACAAAGCATTAGTCTGCAAGCTTTCAAATCACAATAAAATAAAAAAAACCACATCTTTAGGTCCAGTGTAATTTGTTTCTCAATTAACAATTTAAAACAATAATCAATTTTCTGTAACTTAAGTACCTGTACTACCAATGTTAGCAAACAAATGGAACTGGATAAGCAGAAATCAACAAAGCACAAATTTTCTGGCACAGTTTTTTGGTTTTTTTTTTTTGGTGAAAATAGGTAAGATCTTTTCAAGATGTGTGGCACTGTTCTGATAGCACTTCTCCAGAGATACTTTAGGTTGTCTGTGGGCAGACAAGCTACCTGTTCTACCCAACTAAATCAGGCTGCACTGCACTGTGCTGCAGGGAGCATAACTAGTTTGCAGCTTTGCTAATGTGTGGATCTTGATGTTCCACAAACCAATTACATCAGAGACTTCTCTTTTCTGCATTCAGCTCTCTTCTTAAAATCTCTTAACTCATAATCTATTTCCCTTTCTTTGTGCATTATCTGAGCTATCCTGCTCCTCCATTTCCTGGATAATCTGAAGGTGCATAACATAAGTCCCAAGTTGCTCCAATGAACACAAATCATACCACTCTAATACCAGTCACCAGGGCAAATATGCTGGAATTTCCAGAAGCTTATCATCAGCACTTTGGTATAACACCCAAGAGAAAGTTTGCAGCATGCCTGAAGATCAAAAAGCTATTTCTTAAATAAGAAATCTTGATGAAAAGCCACCTTGGCAGCTCCTCCTTTCCCTTCCACTATTTCAAGTGATTTGCTGACCTCATCTCCAGACCTGTGGCACAGAAGAAAGGTGGTTATCCCACCAATACCACAGGTCATTTAGATCTTACCAGTTACAAGCTTCCACATATCTCATATGGACTTTAAAGTATGCAAAGACAACCCCATTCTGTATTTTGTGCTTAAAATACCGTCTCATGTAAAGTACCTCACACCACACAGTAGTCCGTGCAACATTTGTAATACACACCTCTTGCTCTACTACAGACAAAAGAAAGGTTCCCCAGGCACTGTAGCCATAGAAATGCAGCCACCTGTTATGAGTAACAGGAGTTTGAAAGCTGGTTAAGTGCAGCTAACCTGAAGGAACACTGTGTTCTTCCCAGCACTTCACAGAAGTCAAACCTGTCTTAATCATTTCAGTCCTTTAAATTATAGCCTGCCAGTCCAATTTAACTCCTGTCCAGACAGAGACATTAAACAACACACAAAGATATCCAAAAAGAAAGTTTCCCAGATTCACTTGACCCACTAAATGCACATTAAGTCAAGTATCTCTGTATCTTTTAGAGGAACAGCGTGACTGGCCAACAGTATCCTCAGCAACGCCAGCAGGCTGGAATTACATCAGGAGTAAGCACATGCAGGGAGCACAGCCATTATGCAGACATCTGGTGTGAGCCAGGAGATTGGGTACAGCTTGGTAACAAAGCTATTACTGCTTTGACTAGTGAAAGGTGGCAATTACTACCCCTCAGTGGATCAACAACTGCACCAGTGCTCCATAACAAAGTCTGGCCCTTGACAACCTGGGGACGTACACACACCACCAGGGAGAAGCTCAAGATCTTTTCATTCCTTTCACCTGAGCGTGGGGGAGTGAGTGATTGCAGACTCAAGGCAATTACAATGCACAATACTCCTACCATTTCTTCACAAATAGGTACACTGTGTCAAAAAGTGCTAGAATGCTCTGAGAAAATACCTCAGACAGTTTATAAGAATTTTCTTTTTTTCTTACTCTTCCCTCCTCCAACTACAAGCAACATTCTTCTGCACTTCACTGGCCTACTGGTTTAAACTGCAACAGAGCCAAGGCAGAAACAGATCTTAAACTTCACCTTCACTACTGTAGGATGGGTTAGTTCTCCCCTGTCCTATCTGCACTCATTTTCCCCATTTCCAGCTCTCTGTCCTTACTGCTTGTAATTGCATGCTCAGTTCTGGTATCCCTGAGCTGCAGTCCAAGGCACTACTAGAACCACTTTATTTAAAATATGACCAAGAAACAAATTATATTCTTTTTGTCTGAGTCTTTGAACAAAAGGTTCTGTATGCATAACTTCTTATAAAAATCACTAATTTAATTCAGTATCTTTTGCTCATGTCACTCATGCCCTGGTTGTCACAGCTTGTGCATGAACCTTCTATGTCAGTTCAAAAGACAGAACTTATTATTCATAATCTGTGGTGCTAAATAGTCTTATTAAAAATTTAATTCATATATTGAAATGAAGTTTCAATGAAGCAGTAGTTTAGTCTTGAAATATATTAAACAGCATCTTGTATATAGGCTGCTAAATTAATATGATGGACAGTATTTTAGATTCTTTTTGTAAATACAGTATCTGTGTAAAGAGAAAAATCTTACAATCTCATTTGATCTGAATGAAATGCAGTGTAATTCAGACAGGCTGAGAAGCAGAGTTTACTTTCAAGAATCACTAATTTATTATATTAAGAAAATGATGAATGGAGGAAAGAATACAATAATTTTCCCAATAATTTCACATTGCCTACACCAGTACTACTCAACATTTCAGTGATCTATTAGGCTTTCACTGGCAATCTTGAACTCTTGAACACTGTAAAGCAGTACACACTGTTTTTTTTTTGTTTCAAAACTGCCTTTTTCTTGTTTCCTCTAAATAAGCCTTCAGGTCAAATAAAGATTATAAAAGCTGGGTTAGTAAGAGAAGACCCATCAACTATCATCATCTTTTTGTCACAGATGGAAGTAAATATAAATCTAAGAGATAAAAAAAGCCTTAAAATCAACAAAGGAAAAATTCATATGCACTAAAAAGGCACCACTCTGCCTGACCCATGCTCAGGAAAACCAGACCCATACACAGTGATAGACCAGATCTTCTAACAGTATCAAGAGAAATTTTAGCACAAATGAAGCAAGGTTTGAGCACACTGCTCTGAGGACAGATGCCTAATATTTTGCAAAGAGATCCCAAATAGTCTGCTTTTATGTGAGATGAGTGAATATGCTGTCACACAGACATTGCCTATACTGACTGCCAAGAAGGCAACATACTGGAAATCCTCAAGTGGAGATCAAACAAAAGAAAAAACCACCCAGTGCAAGTATGTGCAGTTTGCAGATGTGCATACTTGATGTATCATGTATGCTGTCCAGATATTAGAAGTATGACAGCTGAGGTGCTTCTCAATCTCATGCCCAAACTTCCCCACAAGAGTAATTCCATTTTGGAAAGACATACCTTTTAAAGCTGGCAGCTTTTGAAGCTCCCTGTTATTGCTAACATTAAACCTTGAAGAACTCTGACGCTTTTCCTTCTTCACTACAGTCTGTGGTGCTGGTACTTTGATTTTAGATAGTTGTGCTGGGGGAGGAGCACTATTTGATTTTTTGTTTGACACCTGTTTAAAAAGAAATTAAAGTAGTTAATTACAGCTGAACTTAGAAATAAAAATCTTCACAGAAATAACTGAAAATGAATATGCTTTTAATGAAAGTATTGTATCCCTCATCCTCTGAATGTATTGCCACCTATTCTGCTCATCTTTTCAGCATTTATTTCTGTACCACAGCCCTCATACAGATGGGAATAGATCACCTTGATATATGCAGTAGCCCATTTATTTGAAGTTACCAGACAAGTGAAAAGATATTTTCAAATAATGTAGTTCCTCAGCTACTCTCACCTCTCCCCATGTGAGAAGTCCAGGTCTCCTAGCTATTTAAGTTCATCTTCACAGGGACCAGAGAAACTTGTCTGTTTACAGCAGGTGAACCTTTCACTGCCTATTCATCCTGTGCCTTGCTGACAGAGTCCTAAGCTTGGCCAGGGCAGTCAGGCTTTGATACAAAGTTAAAGGTGTGAGTCTTACTATTGCAGTAGCTTTAACACCTTCAAAAACATGGTTTACTGCCTACTCAAAGCAAGCTGCTCTTACTGTAATAATTCTTATTAGATTGTCACTCTACCTCTGTATGAAGTTTATAACATAAATCCAGAAATATGGTTCCCACTACAGGTTTTCAGTTTGTTGTTATTCCACTGACTACACTTGCTCTCTCTCAAGCTGAATAAAATGCATCATTAACAAAAGCCTGTCAGAACTTGTGGTGCTGCCTTTCTCATTCCTTTTTTTTTTTTTTTTTTGAAAGAGGAAAAGCAGGTTTAAAGGAGGCAATAGTTAACTTTCAAAATATGAATAATTTCATGACATTTATTACTAGAATGATAAAACATCTAGGAGTGATCTAAGCTAAAAATAAAGGAACAGCTGACAAGGACCTCTTGCTGCAATATTGTAATTCATTTTGCAGGCCCTTAATTTGCTCTAGAAGCTTCTCAAATTTGCAAACTAGAAGCACATACATCTTAAAATATACCTTGGCACTTCTTCCTTACAGGAAAACCACATTCTTCTCAGAAAGTGCCCACAAGATAAGCAATAGGGAAAAAAATCAGATGGGAATGGGATTCATGATGGAAATCAAGTTGTAACACTGGTACTTTGGCAGTTTGACTTGATTTAATCAGAATTTTCTTAAGTGTTATAGGCATGAAAGCAGCTTCAGTCCTGCATGGAATAACATCTGTGGCCTTTTCATAGAGATAGTGCTAAACCAAGGGAAACCAATTTTCTTCCAATGTTCTAAAAAGTATTTCCAGAAAAGCTTATTCATCAACAATTTGCATAGTTTTGTAGTGTATACATTTAGTGTGCATGGAAATGTTACCATACATAAATGTCTACCTTTTGAGTCTCCAAGACTCAAAAAGTAACTCAAAGTAATTTAATTCCAGTTTTGTTCTAGTAGTATGACTGGGAAAGAATATATACTTCAAGAATAGATTAACAATTGTATTATATTATACACACAGCACAATATATCAAGGATGACTGAGAGCAAAATTTAGGTTTCATTCCATATAAGGTGACCATTTTTCAAATTTAATATTATAAAAGCAAAACCCCTTATACAGCCTTATAGAACAAATAAAGGGAGACAGTACAGTGAATATTATAAGTCACAGTTACCAAAAACACTCTAGAACTTGTTCCAGTAAAAATGGAATGCATCAGCAAATTGAAAGAATTTATGTACAAGTAATACCTGTTACATTGCATTTTTCAGACTATTTCACTTTTCAATCTCAGACACTAAATGCTTGAAAAAGCTTATGCTGAAATGCAAGTGATCTGCAAGGTAATTTCTATCCATTAATTGAAATTTTAAAAAGCATTACAAACAAAAATATTAATAGACTAAACTAAAAGAAAAACAGCACTAAGAATTAGGAAGCAATAACTTACTGAATATTAAGCAATAAATGCTAATTAAGATGCATCATAAACATTTTTACTGCACAGGATTCTGTACTTTCAATATTGGTTTTGAGCCTAATGGTGTTTTTCTGAACTGGCTACTTTCCACTGCCACCTGTATTTTTTCATTACTTAGAACAGGAAAAGCCATTTTCCTGTTTCCTCTATTTTCCAAACAAATTCTCATTTCAAATTAACAGGTGCTGTCATGTGTCTGCACACATGCACACACCTCAGGGAAGCAAGAATTCTAAATTGCAGAAAAATTCTAAAATTAGCCAGAAGTGGTTACTTAAGAGGATGGGTAACATTTCTGACTAGGACTGTTGAAAGAAAGCATTTTTTTGTTGCTATGGCAACTTCCCATCTAGAAGTGATGACTCCCGAGTAATTCTAGTCCTGAATCACTGGACCATTTATCCATCAGATTTCCTCCTCCTTCCTACACATCAAGCATGATCACCCCTGCTTTTCAGTCATGCTCCAGTCAGCCAGCACATGCCAGAAAGCTGCCAGAATCATTTCTAAAGCATGATTTCAGTGCCAGGCAGCTGTTCCAAATGACCTCTGCAACTGGCACTATGGTGCTACCAGGGAAGAGCTCCAGGAGCTTGTCCTCCAGGGCTTGCAGCAACATTGGATAGAAGGGCACCCAGAAAGTGAGTTAAGTCAAGCCACAAAGCTCAGCAATTTTAATCACATCTCTTTAAAAAAGGCAAACAAATTCAGACTAACAATTGTGTATTCATCTGGTAAAGATTTCAAGGTAACACACTTTCTTTGAGAGTACAGAGATTTTGAGTTCAGATGGAAGAGCCAAGCTCAGCTTCCTCCTCCCAGGAACAAACCAAACTACCACAGACACCACAGCTCCCAGGAGTAAGTGCTGGACACTGCCACAGCAGTGAACAGTTCAATGTATTTGACACCAGAACAGTCAGGCTACAGACACCTTTTTACCAATTCTCTTTCTATGACCAAAAGAAGCAATACCTATTCTTGCCCTTGTTCTGGCAACAACTCCTTCCTACCCAAATGTTTGTATGGACAGACACATTCAATTCTAAAAGTTCTGATAAACATCTAAAAATGTGCACAAACTGCTCTGAAAAATGTCACACTGAGAATGTTTCTTCAAATCATGATTAAAACACAACCCTCAGGTTTTCTGATCAATTTATTTCTGAAAAGCTAGAGCTTTATATACATACTTCAATGAACATTAAGACAATCAGCTTAAGTGTGATTTTATCTTTTAAATTCTGATGTTAACAATTGAAGATATACAGCTGATGATCCTCAGTGGCCATGACTAAGCTTAAAATTAATTCAGTAGAGTGAAAGGTGGGGAGGAGAGAAGGTTTTTTGCCAGTCACAGCAGTTCCAAGGCAGAGAGCCCTTGCATCCCTTGAATCCCGCACCAGGCAGGATGTGGTATTTTCCTTTTCTTAACATCACACCTTTGAGCAAAGTTGGATCTTTCACTCTTCTGACATTATACAGGGAGGTAAAGATAAGAACACAACACTAAGTTTGCAACCAGGGAAAGAAAGACATGAGTAGAGCAAGCACATCTACAGTTACAGCCAGTTTTTCTTTTTAAGTTAAACTGATCATCATCAAGTATCCCACAATGCAACTTTTGCTTCTGGACAACTATCTGAGACACAAGAGAGAGTATGGTGGGACCTGGGAGGAGGATCCAGCCTGCATGCTGTGTACATCAAGCAGTCTTTCAGGAGAACCCATTCTTTCCTTTCTGACAGTCTCCCAGAAATGCTATTCAAGCTACCTTGACAAACAAGGGCAACCAGAAGAACTCTGTCTGACCTTACCTTTCAAAGCACAGTAACTGAATTAGACCAAAGGACACAAAGCCTTCTGATCCACAAAATCAAAAGCCAAACCAAGCCAAGCCTGGAGTGAAGTCAATTCTATAATGATGCAGCAAGCTTGCATACTGCTTTCTAAGATATAAGAGCAGAGTGAGGATTTGAAAATGACAGTAAAATCATCTTGATGCATCTGTCATTAAAATACTTAGAAAACTGGATGGCTTACTAGTGACAAAATCAGATCTCCTAAGCACAAGGCAATAGAGATCCTCTGCCTGAGAAAACACAGTGCTGGGCAGCATGCTATATGGTGTTTCTTTACACAGATCACTCTAAGACTAATATACACATTTCTACCTTCTAATAAGTATCATCACTGAATTTAAGTTTATATCAGTGTGCACACCATTCCACAATGGCAACAGCAAAACCTTGAGAAAAAGCTCTGGACAATGGAAATCTGGTAGGTGAACCCTGTACCAATTCACACATGATTAAGGTTCCCTCTGAAATACAAGCACACAGAGCAAAACGCACAGAACACTTTAAAAGAATAATCAGTCTGAATCTGAAACAGAAGGAAAATGCTTATTTTAATGCAGAATTAATCCCTTCCCTCTTCTCCTTTTGGTAGAGTAAGTAGCCTCCATGGACTTATTTTTCATTAAGATAAAGAGAGGTCTGATCTACAGCACCCAGAAGAGCTTGTTTCTTGCCAAGGCAGCCTCAGAAAATGCTATGAAAGCATTCTGGATTACATCTAAAACATGTTTAAAATGAAACTGAAATACAGGTTACTGAAACTAAACACAGATCATTACAAAACATGAAAGGGACATTAACAACTTGATTTTCAAAACTGTATGAGGGCCCAGTATGTAACCAAAATAATTTGGCTAACAGGTTGAGGCTTAATACATAATCAATGTAATTAGGCTGAGAAACTGAATTTAATTTAATCTCTTGAGATGACAACTGAAATCAAAGATCAAGGAGTCAAAATGGGTGGAGAGCAGCTAAAGAGCCTTCCATGTAGTCTTTTCCCTTCTGCAGTAGGGAAAAATCTCTGAACACTCCAGGAATTCTTGAACACTACCACAGAGCTCTCTCCTTGGCAGATCTTCATTTACTGGTTTGGGGTGGGAACAAGGACAGATAGTATCTGGTATATGGCCCAGCTGTCATCAGCCTGGTAAATATATCCACACCATACCTACAGGAAGTGGGCTGGTGACATCAGCAGCTGAGACCAAGGCAAGTTGTTCAAGACAACACTAGCAGGAGAGCAGTATGTGTCACCTGATTTCAAGTCTGTGTTGTTACCAGCAGCAATTCAACATGACTTCTGAGAGGATAACATCAGAATTAACTCTTTTTACTAATGGTTTTAAAGATAAGGCCTGACAGAGCTTTCAGACAGTCTGCAGTAATTCTAGCACATGCATGTGCTGGCAGAGTTTATTATGGAACAAGTAGATATGATTTTTAACATCAATATTTTCAATCAGAGAATCAGTACAAACAATACAAAGCTTGATAGGGAATACACTGGGTACATAAAAGGGAACACTGATCCATAAACAACACAATTAAAAACAGCAGGGAAACAACAAGTTTGCAGGGTACCATTTTGGACAGCAGATGTTTCTGAAGTTATTTGTTGAAGATTCTTGCTACTATGCCATTATTGTTCACCAGTTTTACCACCACAAGCCAGTCTGGACAGACTTCTTAGGGAGGAGTCTCTGGAGAGGCAGCTTACGGTGCTGAAGACTCTGGGTGGTTTCACACAGATGGCAATTTAGATGTCTATTGTTTTTCCTCAACAAAATCATTTGCCAGAATGATACCTGGATTGGCTGCTAGAATGATCTTTGCAGCTGCCTTTCTAGCAAATATGCTTATTATTGTTAAACACTCTCAGTAGTTGAGATTACTGCTGGAGATTACTATCCAGTCTACCTCAGCATTACTTACTATGTTTTAATTACAGCAAGAGCTGCATCCTAAAGCTTTGAGTATCCATGCTGTTCTAATGATAAGCAAAAAGATTAACTTTTCAACGTGACAGTAATGCCAAACTCTGTATTTTAGCACTCACAGATTTATGCTGTAGTACTTGTTTAACAACTATGATTTTGCATTTACATACAGCAGTGCTATGCTGGCTGCTCTCAATGTCTGCCTATGGAGTTGCATTAGTGCTCTGCCAGAGACAGCATGGAGTCTGCTCAGTTGTGTCAGTGCCTGGGATGTTTCTTACAAGCACCAAAGGCCATCTGGGCCTCTTTGCTGTGGAGCCCACAACAAACTTTATACTGTCACAAACCACTTCAGAAGTCTGATCCACAACTTGCTGAAGCTTTCCTGCTTTTCTTGCTGCTGTTTATTTTTCACAACACAAAGCATTGCTTGTATTTCCTGTTAGCTGCTTATACACAGGACTCAAATTTTATCTTCTAAAGAATTGTATCATCACAGCTTTGTGTAACAGACCAGACTTGCAACACACCAAACCAATCCCATGTTTCAGCTCAGTGTGCTGCATCCTTGACATTAATAGACTGTAATTTTACATTCACAATTAAGTATCAGTAGCATAAGGCTTGTTTTCCATTTGCTTCTTGTAAATTTAATTTTGCTTTAACTAATATACTCCAGGAACAAGCTGACATTTGATTCCCTTTAGTCAGAGCTCAGATCTTCAGCCCAAGGTTGCAGAGTAGTGGCAAAGATGAGAGGATGCCCAGGCTCAGAATCAAGTGGATGGACACTGCTTTGTTTTTGCTGAAACACCACCATCAGTGAGCACCTGGTACTTCACAAAAAGCAGCAAAGCAACACTTGGTTCATAATGTATCTTCTATCACAAAACTTCAAGGCAAGAAATGTCCTCAGGAAAAAAAAATAAACTGCTACCTGCAACCACCAGTTAGCTGATTAAATAAGATTTAAACCAGATAATGTCCTAAGTATTATTTCAAAGCATTTATACAAACACAGGGATGAAGAATCTGGATAAAGGATGGCCTGGCTTCAATTACTTTACTTATTGATTTTCATTATAATTTCTCTCTGATGAGCCTGAAGCATCCTTTTACTTTACAAAACCCCAAACCAACAAAAACTACCCTTGTTCTTTTTAGATATATGTATGTACATACACATATGCACACATATATATGTAAGGTTCCCACATTTGAAGGAAATCACACACTAACACATTTGCTTTAGGCACCAACTCCTATACACCACTGTAAATTTTAATTATATACAGCTACTGATGAGCTAAGGCAACTGCACATGTTGCTTTACCACTGAGGTCCATATTTTTGTGCTCCCTGATCTATTCATAGAAGCTTCTCACTTCACACAGTCATACTGAAATCTTTTTTTACTTTGCCTCCTGCCCACCAATTTGGTATTTGTATTAGATGCTCTTTGAGAGAGTTGAAGTCCATGACAAGTAATCTGGTCTTTTGGAAGGTGTCCCTCACCATGGCAGGTTGGAACTAGATAATCTTGTGGGTCTCTTCCAACCAGACCATTCTATGATTCTATGAATAATAACTGTAACTGCTTCTACAGAATTGTTACACCAAATCATTTCATCTTTGGCTCTCATATGCTTTTATTCTACATGTTGCTGAAATACTTGTCAGTATTTCAGACTGCTAAATTGAGAAGTGATGAGGAAGTATATAAAAGTCACTATAAATGTGTAGCAAATTATAATATTCGGCAGTCATCTTTTAAGAAGCATATTCAGGAATAGGCCAGGATTTTTTTCCTAGCTTTTGGCTGGTTGGTTTCTGTAAATGGCCCTCTAAGCCTGTTGTAGGGAAGGACACACCAACAAAAAACCCCAAAGCCTATACCATTCCACTTCTAGAATGACAAATTTATTCTGTTTTCAAATGAAATTGAGGGGGGGAAAATGCACACAAGGTATGTTTGTAGTCTGTGAACATATGGGTAGATTCAACAGCTACCTGTTTTTCTCACTGTATTCTCTAAGAGATAACTACATTAATAATTCTGTATTACATGTGTTAATGTACATCTGAGTACTCTCTGAGTGCTAGGCCTTAATTCTTACAAAAAAGTTTAAGAGAAGCAATTTGAAACAAAGGATGAAAAGGATATTTTCAGTTTACAAAATGCTGGTATCCATTTTTGAAAGTCCCTTTGTTCCTTTTGATTAGAACAGCCTTCACCTTCATTGCTGTGCTGCTTCCATTCAGAAATGATTCTGAGAGCTTAGAAACACCATTAGGAAGCAGAGGATAGCAAGTACTAAACCACACACTGTTCTCACACCTCATATGTTACACAAGCAGTTGTCAGCCTTGTGTAAGAAGTAGAAGGACATAAGATCCTGTTTTCAGAAGTGTCCCATTTTAGGTAACAAAATACTTGTATACAGCAGTGTTTGGTACACTTTAATAACACCACTAATTTTAGAAGCATAATGTTAAAGTTACATAACAAACACCATTAAGGTAACTCCACTATTCGGTATTAAGGTGCCTTTGCTTAGAAGACAGAAGGAAATTCCAGTTGCCAAAATCAAAATGCCAAGATGTCAATAAAAATTGGAAATAGGAAAATTACAGAAGTTAAAGACAAACAAAAAGTTTTGTAGATGCTCTAAGAATAACACATGGCATCTCTTAACTCAGTAAATAGCTGAGGGTATATACACTCAAGTAGGTGTATACACTCAAGTATTTTTTAATGGTTATATCAATCCATTAAAATAATCTCTCTAGGAAAGAAAATCAGAACTTCAAGATATGATCAAAACTTAGTTTTCAAATTAATTTCTTAAAGAACTTGGCACACCAATTTAAAACTAAACAAGCCCACTCCAAAGCCCACAGACTTTATTTTGTATCCATTATAACTGATTCAGGAGAAAATCCACCCCAACTTCATACACAGTTTTGGTTTAAGATCCTGTTTTGCTAATGTTATGAGTAAAATCCCAAACTAATAGCCCTGGAAAGCTATATAATGGGTCTAACATGGTCTATTTATAGTCATTCCATGATTCAAACTCGAGAGGACAAGTTGTTTGAAATTTCAATTTTATTTCATAATATATCTCTTCTTCCAAATGCAAGACCACCAGTTTTAAATCACCTTTATCTGCTACTGCATGGGAGTGGCTCATGAAAGCACTGGCCCTGCAGCCTGTCCAGCTGGGGCTCACCACTGAAGAGAAGAGCCAGGGCCCAGCTGGGGTTGTTATGACATGAAGACGCCCGTCAGTGCTAAATGTATCTCTTTGTTGAGGACAACAGTTTCTACCAAGAACAAGTAAAGAACAATCTTACACCTCAAAGATGGTGAATGGCATGTATCCAAACTGCAGTGCTACTGAGTTACAGAAACTGCCCAAATGGCATGAGGGTTGGGATGCCATGCAGAGGGGCCTGGACGAGCTTGAGAAATGAGCCCATGTGAATCTCATGCACTTTAACAAGACCAAGTGCTGGTGCTGCACCAAGGTCCAGGCAACTCTGGTGTCCATCCTGGCTGGGGATGAAGAGATGGAGAGCAGCCCTGCTGGGAAGGCTTTGGGGTGCTGGTGGATGAGAGGCTGCACATGACCCAGCCACGGGCACTGGCAGCCCAGAAACCACCCGTGTGTGGGGCTGCATCCACAGCACCGTGGGCAGCAGGGCAGGGAGGGAGGGGATTCTGCCCCTCTGCTCTGCTGAGACCCCACCTGGAACACCACATCCAGCTGTGTGGGCCTCAGCACAGGAAGGACATGGAGCTGCTGGAGCAAGTGCAGAGGCAGATCACAAAGATGATCACAGGGATGGAGCACCTCTGCTAGGAGAAAGACTGAGAGGATTGGGTTTGTTCAGCCTGGAGAAGAAAGGCTTTGGGGTGACCTAACTGCAGCCTTCCAGTACCTGAAGGGCACCTACAAGAAAGATGCAGAAACTTTTTACAAGGGCATGTAGGGACAGGAGAAGGGAGAATGGCTTTAAACTGAGAGTAAGTTTAGATTAAATATCAGGAAGAAATTCTTTACTGTGAGAGTGGTAAGGCACTGGAAGAGTTTCCCCTGAGAAGTTGTGGATGCTCCACCCCTGGAAGTGTTCAAGGCTAGGCTGGATGGAAGTGTGAGCAACCTGGTCTAGTGGAAGGTGTTCCTGCCCATGGCAGAGGGACTGGGACTAGATGGACTTGAAGGTCTCTTCCAACACAACCCATCCCTGTCTGTGATTCTACAACTGAACAACAATAACAGAAATTACCTAAATGATGGATGGATTTATTCACATAAGTGGATAAATACCTACCTGTGACAAGAAGGTATTTCAAGAAATTATTTATGAGCAGTCCTAATACATGTTAACAAGGAAGACAAACAATTGCAGAACTTTGTCCCCTCCCCAATCCCCAAACTTCAATCTCCTCTGCATTGGTGCCTAAATGAACTGCCAGATTAGTGCTTACTTGTGCCAAGGCTTTCAAATATAACTTAAAAAAATTCTGAAGTAGAAAATTCTAGTCTCAAACTGGACACTGTGTAACAGTCCCCATCTTCAAGATCAGGTATGTTTGTTTCTCAGGGTAAATAGCACAACAATGAAAATCACAAACAGTAAACATGAGAAAAATAAGCAGCATATATAGAGAATATCCACTCAACATTCTAAGTAACTTCAGCTGATCACAGAAACGTGTTAACACAAAACAGTGCTGGATTTATTGCTTTTGTCTATTCCTTGCCTTCCTTTAAATGTTAGGATACTTCCACATGTGATCTCAGCTTAAAAAGCCATGCAAAAAACATCAACACTGCTTCTACTACCCATTCCTTTTGCAACTTCCTACCTTTAATGGAAGTGACAATCCTTTGTGCTCATATAGTCAGGAATTATTTAAAGAAGTAGTGAGAATACTGACAGCCTTTCCCCACCATGTGCTGGCTAATAGAGGAAAGGTGATCATGGAAAACTGGAGAGCCACCTCTGGAGGTTCTTTCAGAGGGATGAAAATCATTACTTGTGCTGAAGTGTTTTGAAGATGCAAACAGAGATTTCTATAATTTTTTGGAAAATCTATTAACTGAAAAGTATTACCACTATGCTAAGAAGCTTAAGAAATTAACTTCTAAATTAAAAAGGCCTCAAAAAGCAGGGAAGAAAAACTTCTGAAAACAAAGCCTTACAAAATTTTGCACTGGAACCCATTACAGTAATACACCTACTGAAAAGTGATGGCTGTGGGACAGTGGCAGGATAGAAGCATGGATCAGCACCTAAAAGACTTTAAATTATTTTTAAAATTGGTCTCAGCAGTGATTACAGTCTAACATCAGCAACATATGCTATCAATAGATCCATTTCTTGCACAGTAAGAAAAATGGCTAATACAATTTGCATTTTATTACACTGTGATTTACCTACATTAAAAAGAAGAAAAAAAACCACAACAAAATACCTTTAAAGTAGAAAGAACCAACAAGGACAGCACGTGGAAACAAGATAATACATACACAGAGAGAGGCTTCTCAAAACCACATTAGTTTTCCGTTTGCTTTTCTGCATGGCAGAAGAATGAGTTATAATTTCTGTTTTCATTTGCTGATAGTCACCAAACCAATACTTTCTCAAACAACAAAAATAGTCTTTGCCTTCTACAGACTACTCAGCATCTGGATTGAAAATAAAAACAAATTAAATTTAGAAATTTCATGCCAGTTTAGGCCAGTCCAGCTAGACACAGAAGAAGCCATCACTCCCAGTCACCTAGTTTTATACCAGACTATTGTCATCTATGAAAGGCCACCAGCTACTTCTGACCCTTCCATCCCCCAGTGAATCACAGTTGTGAATTAATTGTCCTGAACTGTTCCAGTGACTGGTGAAAAGAGCAAGTTTTACCACCTACTCTCTCACAGACAAAAAAAGTCAGAAATAAAGAGTATGTAGGGTTAGAATTTTAACTTCCTTCCTCCGTGGTAGTATTTGAAAACCACTGCTAAAGTACTGCACTTGAATTATTTTAGGTGTTAGGTTAGGTTTTTCTAGAGATACAAAAAGGTCATGTTTTTTAAGTCATTAACTATGACCCAGTCACCTTTTCTAAACAAGACTGTCCATAAATTACTGCTGCCTCCACTCAAAAGGAGACCTCCACACCCCTGTGACAAAACAAAACTCTACAACTCTGCAACAAAGCTTATCCAGCAGATAACCAATTTATTGAAAAGCCAGTTAGATCACAGGGCATATGTCCACAAGGTACCAATGGAATGGCCAATTACTACATCCAGGTGGATTTAATTCTCAGTATCAGTTTTTGGTGCAAGTCTAGTTTTTGGGCACTGGTAAACAAAGGCCCTAAGAATTTATCAGAGCAGAGACACTACTCCCATAGAGGGGAAAAACATTACACAACAGACTAAGTCTTTGTTCACAACCTGAGGACACTAGTATGCTGGACTAACTGATGAAATAGGAGGTTATACTTACAGGAATAGATTTAAGTGTTCTGGCAACTATTTAGTCTAATTTATTAGGATTTACTAACAGGTTACAAAATAAGCTTCAACAGGAGCTCAATCATATTAGCCTTTTTCTTAAGTGTTCAATAAATGAGCAACATGCAACTGGAAACTGGAGTAATGGCATTGGGTACAGAAGGACAAGGTGCCCTCACCTCATACAGACTGTGCATTTCTGGTACCTCTGTCACAAAAGGAAATGGAAACAAGAGAAGGACAATCAAAGTAACAGGAGTCCTCCTATGTAGGGGACATTAAGCAGGATTTTAGGGGAAAAAACCCTAAATACAAAATACATATTAAATATATATAAATGTCAATTACATAATTAATAATTTAATACTAATTTTACACAACTTCCAGTTAAACAACCTTCTAAACCACATACTGGCTTAAAGGAAAGTATACCAGGATGAAAGATGCTACATAAACATTACTCTGATTCTCTCTCCTCAAGCATCAGCAGTTGACCACACAGCAGTTCAGAAGGGAGGTCCCTGCTACTTCACATGTAGCAATGCTTCTTTAGAGTAAACACACTCAGCCAATGCAAAAACCATCAGCTTCAGTGATTTTCACCCTCTTTTAGCATGGGCATTCTGGACCTGGTATATCAGGAATCATTTCAATCCCTTTTCAAACTTGCTGTACAGCTTCCATCAACTGAAACCTCATTTCTCTGACTGCAAGACAGGAAAAACACATGCTCATTTTTGTAAATACTAAGATCTGTTTTACTTTTTTTATCTATAGAAGTTCAAGGCATCATGAATTTAGTTAAGTGCTATAAAAGTATCTATAAATAAAGTATTTGTGGGATGCTGCTGCTTGTGTTGTCCCTGTTCTTTGAACAGCAGGCAGTTTCTAGTCTTTACAATCTGCCATTTGCATTAAATGCATATGCATTAAATGCATTTTGAGAAACAAAAAGCTGAAATGAACCACCATATTTCCAAACCTACTCATAGTCTAGGAGAGGATTTTTTAAAAGCCATATTAAAACATATGTAGAACAACACATGACAACAACCTTTTTCAAAGAGAAAGGAAACCTAAAAATGCATTAACAGGATGCTCCTGAATATTTCTGTACTTACCAACCTTCACCATGTTAATAAATAGCCTCCTTTCTGCTCATACAAGCATCAACTAACATCCAGCAGGATTACAGCCAGCCACGTTAGAATGCAAAGTCTACATTACTATTTTGTGTGCAATTACTCCATTAATTAAGATAATGAGTCAACCACTGAGGTGTTCAAAATTGTATGGAGACTAAATAATGCCCACTGGGAATGACAACCATACTTCATGTGCCAGTCACATTCCCAGTTCCTCTCCCATTCTGCCCCTGCTCACATATGGTCAAGTATCCTGGACAAGTAATCTGTACTTTTCATTGGGAATTCTACCTGGATGGACAAAGGAAACAGTGTATGAACAGTAAAACATTCTGCAATTGAGATTCATCTCTCTCACATTTCAAGTTTAAACCCCAAAAATCTAGATCTGCAAAGACAGGAAGAAATGACAAAGAAACCCACATACACATTTTTGGCTACCATACACAGCTCCTCATTTATTATCTTGAGGAGCTTTACACTCAATCCTGAAGTACCAAGAGGGAATAAGAAAATTAGTCTTGGTCTCAGAAACTTGTCATTCAGAAGCCTGAGAAAATAAGTAGTCAACAAATGTACTCCAAAGATGGTGATAATAATGAGTCTTACAACTACACAGGAATTAAAATTATGGCCAAGTGATACTCTCTTTATTATCATAGCAATATACTGCAAAGACAGAACACATCACAATGAAGTACATCTATTTACACCACTATGAACATCTACACTGATACATTTCCCACTTCATTCTACAAGCTCCCCTGGTAGCTGAGATCCTTTCTAGTAGCTAGCTTCCCTCCATCAAAACTCAATCACTCTTACAGGAATTTACCAAAATACTTTTACACACAAATTACAAGTTTTAATGATCTTCTTGATTTATGACAGTAGCATGAATCACTCTGCACAACAGACAAATGAGAACTCATTGAGCTGCATACAATAAATAGTCCAATCCACCTACCCCTACCAGTCATTTCAGGACAGCAAAAACAGTAAAGCTGGATGAGTGTTTTGTTCTCAAACATTATCTTTCAGTACCAAGAATTGTTCAGAGGCTGAAATACATAACTTTTCAAAATATCATTTTACATTTCAACTACTAAGAACATTTTAAAGGAAATTTCAGGAAATTAACGTAAATGGTGGATTTCCAAATCAAACAAAACTACTAATTCTGAGTTGCTGGATGAACGTGTGCAAGGGAGTAAATAATGATTTAATTGTCCCTTTTCAAGTTGCTGTGCCTTGCTAGTGGGCAAACGAGAGAGAAATGCAGGAGGAGAAAAAAAATCAACAGAATAATTAGCCAAAACTGGCACACTTCATCATATACCTATAAAAAGGAACTACACAACACAACAGCTGGCAGCCTTTGATTATGCCTAAGGTCTCCTGACAATAAACCAGGCTACTGACACTACACTGACACGCCAGCATCGACAGTTTGAGAGAAGAGACCTCTGGGAATTACAGAGAATTCTAAAAACGACATTGAGCAACAAGAAGAGAAGCCCAAAAACTCACAATAAAAGCAGAAAATAAGACAGATGTACATCTCATAACCAAAAAAGGGAATACATGAGTATTTAAGACCGTAGCAAGCAAATATTTATTTACTCTAAATAAAACTGACTTCCTTAAAAGCATCATCCTATATCTTACCAAATACCAGGGCAGTAGTTCCAGACTCATTTCCCTCAAAACTACCATCATGTCAAAATTACAATGTAAAAAACCTTAAAGCACTTTTTAGAAGTTTTACAAATGACTGTGAAAAATACTATGGTTTTTAGTAATATTTACCTCATGTTCTTGGTTATCTTGTCCATCTTTGCCACTTTTTCCACTCTTAACTGATTTTGCAGGTTCCTTAAAAAAAAAGTTTGCAGTTTCAGTTTTTTTTTTTTTTAAAGGAGATCTAGACAGATTCTCAAGTCAAGGAATCAGGCTTTTTTAGACATTTGCTAAAAGTAATAAAATTAGCAGAATAAAAATTATACAATTTAACTGGAAGATAATAATATTGAACTGTAAATCTCCACAAAGCCACTTTAATAATTTTTTATCGGTAGAAAGACTTTGGAGTTTTATTTATGCCTCAAAATTCACCTATAAAGATAAGCTTTCACATAGGTAAGCAGGCAGGGACAAAGAATGCAAATGATTTGAACCATGTCTGAGAAAATACTTAGTTTTACTACCTTGCTGTCTTTGGTTTTTTGGTTCAGAAATATTTATATTTAGCTTAGATTTGAAACTAGCATCAGTATAGCACACGTTTTACACTTTATTATTTTGTCTACTCTAGGGGCTAGAAAGTCTACTGTTAGAAGTAGGCCCACAACTCAATTTTCTGCATCACAGCATTGTACTTACCTTGAATCCTTCACCCATTTCTGAAATTTGTTACTCTCAGAAAAGTGAAAAAAGTTTCAATGTTTCTAACATCGAAAGTGCCAAGGATATTGGGAAAATTCAAAGCAATCAACTCCCAAAAACCTCAACATTCAACCTCCCTACACCCAATTTTAAAATGACGTTGACAAACTAAAAGCTAAACAGAAGCGGTCGAGAGGGACAGCAGCTGGCAGAGGAGGACAGCACACTTCACTGTTTCTGACTTCCACTCACGGCTAATTGCCTATCACACAAAATAAAGTGCAATCCAGCTAACTTCCTGCCGGGTTTACAAGTTTTCTGCCATCATTACTTGTGCAAGCCCCTTTCGTAGCCGCCAGACAAATCACTCCCCGGAGCCTGAGGCAAAGCGGGGCCAAAGCTCGGTTCATTCTATTGTCAGGAGAAGGAGCTGAAAGCCTCCGAGGGGCGATCAGTGCTCCTTGAATACTTATGGAGATCCCAAAAGCGCAACCCCCACCGCAGCCAGAGCTACGCAGCAGCCAAACTTCCCAGGACGGGGCCCGGGCAGGCAGCCGTGGGCACGGACGCCCCCAGCTTGCCATGGAAATAATCCCTTCCCCCTCCCCAACGCCCCCGGGCCAGCCCCGAGCGAGAGCCCCGCTCCGCCTCAGCCAGCCCGGGCTGAGCACACGTTTCCCATCCCCTCCCTCCAGCACTCCCCCGCACGCCAAACCCACGGCCGCCCTCCACCGACTCCCTCCCTCCGACGGCCGCCGGCGAGACGGTACCAGGACCCCGCCTCGGCACCCCCGGCCTAGGCCCCGCCGGGAGCTGCCCCCTCCCCGGCACCCGGGGGAGGCCGGCACTCCGCAGCGAGGGCGGGAGGGACGGAGCCGCCCTCACCCGGGGCTGCCCCTCGCGCGGCTCTCCCAGCGCCTGGGAACGGGCGCCGCTCGCCGCTGCCGCCCCCCACCCCAGGCCCCTCCTCCCCGCGGGGCCTGCACCCCAGAGCCTCCCCGCGGGGCTCGGCCTCTCCCGATCGCCCCCCTGACTCACTTTCTCCTTCTTGTTTTTATTCGGCATGGCCGCGGAGGCGCAGCCCCCGCCGGCCCCGCTTCGCTCCGCGCCGCGCCCGCCCCGCGCTGCCGCTCCCCCGCTCCGCGGCGGCCTTGGTGCTCCCCCTTCCTCCCCCGCCCGCGGGGAGCGGGCGCTGCCCGCCCATTGGCTGCGCGCGTCACGTGGGCCGCAGCTCGCGCTCGTCACCGAGCGGGCGGTGCTGGCGGCGCCTCCGCCCCCGGCGCTCTCCCGGCGGGGTCGGGGCTCTCCCGACGGCTCCGGGGCTCTCCCGGCGGCATCGGAGCGCTCCTGGCCGCTCCAGGGCTCTCTTGGCGGGATCGGGGCTCTCCCGACGGCTCCCCCGCTCCGCCCGGGCTCCGGCCGCGCCTCGGGGTGTTCCCGCAGGCTGAGCGGGGCAGCGGGACGGGCTGAGGTGCCCTCAGGGCCCCGAGGCTCCGGCGGGCTCGTCCTGTGGCGGCCCGTGGGAAGCGGGGAGTCCCTGCAGCCGCTGCCTCCGCCGCTCTTGGGCGAGGGGCACCCGTCACTGGGGAGCGGAAACGTTAGGGGGAAAAAAAAAACAACCCAACAACAAAAAACCAACATAGGGCATGCCTGAAGTTAGCTGGCCCTCTCGTGCAAATCCCGCGTGTCCATCATCATTTTGAGTACTTCAATATGCGCTTGCAGAATGTGGGTGGGGAAGGTGAACTTTGGGAAGTTGCAGACTGGTTTTGAAACCATATCTTGATTGCTTTTAAAAGCCTGAGTTCGGTTGTGCATGTTTTCATCATGTCCACCTGTACTAGAGATAATTTTTTGTCCAAACAAATCACTTATTAATCTCCCAAAACCAGAATGCAAAATTTAGGACAATTTTAATGCCAAATAAATGTGCAAATACTCCATCTGGAAAATTTACAAACTGTACTTCTCCCATGGTCAGATTAAGCCGCAAATTAATTGTTCGCTGAGGAAAAAGTGCAAAGGACATTAGCAGTCCTAATAGCATCAAGACATAAAATATTTTAAATTTAGATTGGATGTACTTGTTAAATTCTAATTGTGTAGTACTGCTAAAGGATAGAAAAATTGCACCTTAATAAATACAGCGTAACAGTGAAATTGATCTCATTCCCTACCCAGCCTGTGAGTATTGAATCCAGCAAGAGCAAACAGATATGCTCTCATTTTTGGGATATGGAAGTCCAACAAACATTGGTATCTGATGGGATGGTATCTAATGTTAGATACTTGTATCAACATGTATCCATTATATTGAAACATTGCTTTTGCTGTGGTGAAAAAGACAAACTTTCTATTTTCCAGGCACTGCAAAGGAATTTACTGGCTGTGGAGTGCTGCTTCCTCTTACTTCAGTCCTCTTCCTTTCCTGTTTCTTAAGTGCTAGGAAACAAATAATGTCTGCCTCTTATCCTTTCATCTCTGGTTTGAGAGCTTAGAAATGAGGTGCAGTTATCACCACTGTGTCTCTGCTGAGAGCCAGTCATGAATGAGTTGCTACTAATAAATGACATTTCTGACTAACAGAATAACATGGGCTTTTGAAATAGTAATAGACAGCAAAGGAAAGAAATCTACCTCCATCTGTAGTCTGGAGTTTAATCAGTGTATGAAAGGGTTTGCATGGCTAGGGATAAACTCAAGAGCTTCCACTTCTCTGTTAGGTTACAGTTTTGTAGAAGCTTAAACTACTCTTAATTCCCAGCTGTTGTGCTCCTGTCTCCCTCCTCTGCACTGCTGCTGGTGCTCTGAACTTTAAACCTGCTCATAGAATTGATCAGGTTGAAAACTATCCTCCCAAAGGGATGTGTTGGTGTATTGGTTTAGTTTTGGTTTGGAGTTTGTTGTTTGGTTTTTTTGGTTTTGTTTTTGCCTTGAACTGGCACACCACCACCTGCTTCTGTAAACACTAACGCTGGCTGAAGGAAGGGGGTGGAAATATGTGGCGGGGGCGGGATGTGACCTCAACAGCCTAGATTTAGATCAGTTTAAGCAGCTTAATGAGTTTCTCATTGGCTCTTGGCCTCTTTTGTGCTGCTAGGGCTCATAGTTTTTCTAAATAATGGAAAAACGCTGTCAGTGTCATTCTTACCCAAGTACTTCTGAGCAGGAGCAGAAAGAATTGTCTGTCCTTATTTTGCAGTTAGTTGGGAAACCTTGAATCAATATGTTGAACTGAATGCAGGTTCAAAAGTTGGCACTGACTCAGTTAACATTTATGAGGTTTTCTTTGTGACCACAGATGTAGAAACTCTTATGAAAACTTGACTCCCCCTCACCTCGCTTTGCTGCAGAGTCTAATTCACCAGTAACAGAAAGCAATTGTGTTTTTCAAGGCCTGCTCTATTATATGAAATAATTAGTGGGTGGAGGAGGTTTACAAGAAAAATAGTTCTGTCTGTATGCTCTAGTGCCTTCCTAAAACCTGAGACTAAGATATGTGACTTCTGTGATGAAATCTTACTTTTACTGCAACGATATGGCACTGTGGGCCTAATTATTCTGCTATGGAGTAGGAATAACTATGTAAATAAGGTGATGTCATTTGAGTGTGAATATGACTATATTAATATTTGCATGAACTTCTGAACATTTTATGCAAATTAGATGTTTTCAAAAACCAGACATATTCACATGGATTAGGTTATCCCTCTAATGAAAATGTCAAAAACTAATGCATGTAGCATAGTTTTCATTTTGCATTTTTTACTGTACTGATCAAATTCTCTAAATCTGCAGAAGTTAAGCCACCAAATAATGTCAAGTATTGTGTAAAACACCTGGATAATACTTAATAGCTTGAATCTGGGCCAAGTGTCCTGAGTGCCAATGAAAGGGGAATATTTACACAGTTAGTCCTCTCCAGCTGTATTGGATATTCTAGTCTGTTTGATTGCTTTTCATTTGTTTTTGTTGTTTGTTTTTAATCCCTTTACAGTGGTTGAGCAGTCATGCTCTGGCCTGAGTTTACTGAACAGACCACTGTCACTGTGACAGGGATAACATCTTCCATCCCCAGTTGCATGGCTTTATTGCTTCCCGTGCCCTGCCTCTGGTTTAATTGGGCGGTGTGCCAGTTCAGCTTGTCAAAATGGCAGAAAACTAACTGAGCAGTGGTGACAGGAGACAATGAGACCTTTTGCTAGGAAGCCCTTAATTTGGCTCCGCTGAAACTATGCAACAGCAGTTGTGGACAAGGTTTTAGCAGCCAGTGAACTGTCATCATAATACATAATTGTCAAACATTGTCAGGCTGTTTCCCAAAACATCTCTTCACTGACTGGTGCAGCCTTTGGTTGTCTGGCACACTGTGTCAGATAGAGAGAGCTGAAACCTGAAGGACCAATGGCAGTAAAGAGGCTGGAATAGATGGGTTGAAATAGAAACATTTTTTTCTCATGCTTGCACGAGCCAAAATACTACTTAAGGTAACTTTCCTGGCATGAATAGTGGAACTGGCAGATTATGTGTGAAGGAACTAACTGAGGGAACAAACTACTTAATCAGCACCTGCAATAGATTCTGCTTCTATGCAATCTAACACCAAAAGCTGCAAAACCAGTATACTCAACTTCACAACAAAAGCTTAAACATCTTTCAGGAACTTTCTCTACAAGCATGAATTCATTCTGCTTACCCTGAATCACATTAAATAATTCTTGTGCTGCTCTCAATCTAAATTATAAGGCTTTAATTCTCAATTATTTTAAAATCCATTAGTGTTGGATGCCCTGCTGTTACAGTATTGTAAAGGTTGCAAAACAATTTATTCACAGCTGTATAAAAGTCAGACTCTTGAGGTTATTAGTAATAGGTCGAGCTTGGAGCTTCCTGCATCTAAACAACATGATATTTTAGCCCTATATGTGACCACATAATTACAAATGGCAATTATTGGCATCACTTAAAACAGAATCAGAGATACATGTTCAGAACCATTATGAATCACATGTCTCTTTAGTAGTGTCATATTTATGCCTTCTAGAGGTAATATTAATCTGTATCTTTGGAAAATCTGGACTAGTAAAAAATAAAAAAAATCATGTATGATTGATTATGCTATCTGGATCTTAGCTTTAAGAATTTTCAGTATTAACTAACACATGGATTCTGGATTTCTATTTGGGCCAACTTAATTTTGAAGGGAATTTGAAAAACATAAATAATGAGAATTGACAACTCATGCAGAATGTTACTAAGGCGTTGCACTGGTTTTAACTGGGATAGAGTTACCTTTCTTCATTGTAGCTTCTATGGGGCTAGATGTGCTTTCAATTTGTGATGAAAACAGTGCTAAGAACATAAGGGTGTTTTTGTTATTGCTGAGCAGTGATTACACAACCTCAAGACCTTTTCTCCTCACACTGCCCCACCAATGAGGAAGCTGTGAGTACACAAGAGGTTGGGAGGGGACACAACTGGGACAGTGACCCCAGCTGACCCAAGGGTTGTCCCATACTCTATGATGTCTTGCTCAGCACTAAAACTGGATGGAGGTGAGTGGAGCTTGGCTGAGGCTGGCACTTCCTGGGGACTGGCTGGGCATCTGTTGGCTGGTGGTGAGCAATTGTTTTGGGTTTTTAAAATATTTTCTTCTTTGTGTATTTTCTTTTAATTAACATTAGACTGTGTTTTTCTCAACCTATGAAGTTTCCCATTTTTACCCTTTTGATTCTCACTCCTATTCCACTGGGAGTAAGTGAGCAAGCAGCTGTGTGATGCTGAGCTGACTACTGGGATTAAACCATGACAAGCATCTATACAGAGATTCAGAAGTATTCTGGACAAATAATATATCACAAAAATATCTAATGATATCTAATGATAGTTAAAACATTTTTATCTGCTTGTGGCCACAGTTACCACAGTGGTTATTAAGTATTAAAATGACCTACATTGGGGAATTCAGAGGATGATCAAAGTAAAAGACAGGCTATTAAGCCGGATGAACCATTTGTCTTATCCAGAATGCCAATTCCTATGAGGAGTGCCTGAATTTGTGTGCTGATACCCAAATTCCAGAGAGATGGGAATTACAAAAATAGTAACATTAAAACACTTTGTACAAATCGCTTGATGTTCTTCTGCCTCAGTGAAGCAAATAAAAAGATCTTAAAAGCAAGACTTTGCTGTATGTCATGGACTTGAATCTTTTCAGGAAAAACCTCAAAGACAGGCAACTCTGTTAACTCTGTTTGTGACATTTATAAATTAGGATGTCTATTTTCACATTTCCTCTATTTCTGTGGGTTTATTTTTTTGTCTCTATAATGAGTTAAGCATTACTTGAAAACATTATATAATTATCTGTTTGAAATTTAGGAAATTTAATCTGCCTAACATTTAGGAGGTAGAAGGGACATATTTATTTTTGATAGTTCATTTCTTTTTCATGTCCAAATTTAGTATTTTTATGGTGTGTTTTGGTGCAATTTTTAGCAGTCTTTGTTCATTCCAGGATTTTGCTGCATTAAATACAATGTTCCCATACATGTACTAGCATTCCTTCTTCCCACACGATATCAAAGGAAAGATTAATTTTGTATCAGATGAGTGAGACTAGTAACATAAAGGTGACTGCAGCTAAAACTCCTACATTTTCATTTTTATCATATTTAAGTTGGTATTTATAAAATGAATGAAGACATCCAATTAATTGTACCTCCTGTTGATGCCATACAAGATTTTCTCCTTCTACACTTCAGATCTTTTTTCTGCCGTTTTTAGGATTGGTCATAGCTAATATAGCTGTGTATTTTTATCTCAGTGTGGGAAGAGTTGAAAGACACACACAGAAGGCGTGCTCAGGACTTAACCCTGCAAGTGCCATGAGTTTGTGGGCTCAGGAGGCTCCGTGTCTGCGTGTGCACAGGAGTGTCCATCTCCTGAGATGATGGATACCCTGGATTTCTGATTTTCAGGCGCAATCCGTGCTGCCTTGTCAGAATGCGAGGAGCAGCTTCCACCAGCAGCGCTTTTGGCTCGCTCCCCCTAGGGCAGGCTGCCTGCCGCTGCACCGAGCAGGCTCTGCAGGGATCTTAGAGAGAGCTGCAGGGATCTGACAGAGCTGCAGGGATCTTAGAGAGAGCTGCAGGGATCTGACAGAGCTGCAGGGATCACAGAGCTGCAGGGATCTCAGAGAGCTCTGCAGGGATCTGACAGAGCTGCAGGGATCTCAGAGAACTCTGCAGGGATCTGACAGAGCTGCAGGGATCTGACAGAGCTGCAGGGATCTTACAGAGAGCTCTGCAGGGATCTGACAGAGCTGCAGGGATCTCAGAGAGCTCTGCAGGGACATTAGAGAGAGCTGCAGGGATCTGACAGAGCTCTGCAGGGATCTTACAGAGAGCTGCAGGGATCTGACAGAGCTGCACAGAGCTCTGCAGGGATCTGACAGAGCTGCAGGGATCTGACAGACCTGCACAGATCTGACAGAGCTTCAAGGATCTTAGAGAGCTCTGCAGGGATCTGACAGAGCTCTGCAGGCCTCCACAGCCTCTCTGCATGCGTGGCACAGACATTGCTCTTCTGCTGTGCTCAGATCCTGTGATCAGGCCAGCTCTTAGGAAGGATGAAATTTGGGTTTAAGTATCGTTGCCTGGATCTGCACCAAAATCCCTCAGCATGAAGCAGCCTCACCGGGTCTGTTTTGGTAGGCAGGATAACTCCTGCAGTCAGGGTTCCCTGTCTTCAAAAGCTGTGATAATCTAGAGGCCTCTGCCAGACCGATTCCCTCTGGGCACTTTAAAGTCTATCCTTGCATATGAGACATCTGAAAAATTCTGAAAGGTTCTTTAATAACAAAATCTTTTTGTTTACCCAAGATAGAAGGAGAAATGCTTTTGACACACCACTTATCTCCTACTATGCCATGTTATCAGAGAGACATGTTACAGGGTCATGCTGGGCAAAGGCTTGCAAGAATAATGTTGGAGGTTTGGGCCAAGAGATTTTGTTCTCATACCTTTCCTAGAACTACCTAGTCACTGAATGACTTCTAGAATTTTTCTAAGAGCAAGCCTTGTTATTTTTATTCAGAGAGTATTCCAGGAATAATCAAACATGTGCACAAAGTGAATGCTAATGAAGAGGACCTTGGAACAAAACAGGCAGTAATTCAAACTGATACTGCAGGTGTGCTCAAAATTTCCTTATGCATTGTGATGGAAGCCTTGGCTTCTAATTCAGCTGTGGATTCTACTGGTTGGTAAAAATCTTGAGCCATAGAATCATAGAATGGGTTGGGTTTCAGAGGACTACAGTGGTTCATCTTGTCCAACCTCCCTGCTCAAGCAGGGTTGTCCTAGAGCACATTGCACAGAGCTGCATCCAGATGGTTCTTGGGTAGCTCCAGTGAGAGAAAATCCACAGCTTCTCTGGACAATGCTCCAATGCATGGTCCGTGCACAATAAAGAATTTCTTCCTCATGTTCAAGTGGAACTTGCTGTGCTTCTTGTCCTGTTGCTCAGCACCACCAAGGAGAGCCTGGCTCCATCCTCTTGCCACTCTTCTTTCAGATACTTGTAGACACTGGTGGGGTGCCCTCTCAGTAGTCTTTTCCTGAGGCTAAATAGGCCCAGCAACCTCAACCCATTTCCTCATAAAAGAGACACTCCAGTCCCTTAATCATCTTTGTAGCCCTCCAGCTGGGCCCAGTCCTGGAGCTCCTGTCCAGTCTGTTTGTACTGAGGAATTCATAATTCTAAATTCAGTTTTTCAATATAAGAGTTTTATTAAGAATAAATTACCTTCATCAAACCAGAATGTTTTTGCTGAGTCACATTTTAGAAAGTGTCAGCTCCATTTTTACTGAAGGTTTAAAAAAATCAGATATTCTGAAAGAATTTAGACAGAGCAATTAAACATTGGCAAAGCTTATAGGCATTTCGAACCAGAATCTTACAATAGGAAGTGTTAGACCAACTTAACTGCAGATTTCTCTTCCATCTGTATTTATATCATGCTGTGTGCTGACTGTCTGGTATGCCTGTACAAACTTTGCCCCAACATTAAATTCGTTTGCATCTTATGTTTGGTATTTATTTCAGAAATTTGACATAGATATGAGTTGTATTTACATTTTATCATCAGTTCTTAGGTATGCTAGAAATTCTTTGGAACATCAGGAAGTTGATTAGAGGTATTGGGTAGACAATTACTAAGAAGTCATAAAACAAGGCCTTTGACACGGATTTTTCTCCTGCATGCATTCCACAGAATCATGACACATAATCTTTATATTTCATGCATTTCCTTCACAGAGGTTCATGGGTTTTTTTAACTTTATGCTCCTCTTTTGCTGTCCACAGTTTTTGCTGTGAAAATGGCATGTATCAATATCAGCACAGCTGATTAATCACAACTTTTCTCTAGAATTTAATCCCAAACCAGCTCTGGTCTCTCCAGCATGCTGTATGTTGTCTGCTTTTGCTTTTATTGCTACTCTCACGTATTTATTTTCAGTTTTATCTGAAGACTCTTGGTTCATACATTTCTTGGCTGTTCAGAGAAGTGTTTCATACACATGTAACATGATTCAAGGACCAATTGTGAAAGCTGTTCTTATCTTCCTTTCACTCGGGCTATCAAGACAGTTTTATGGGCAGCCCTTTGCCTGTCTTGTGTTTTCTAATTTATAGACTAAATGCCCAGATTTCCTTATGTAATCTTTTTTTTTTTTTTAAGGAACAGTTAACAGATATTTGAACTGAAGTTATCTGCTTTTTAATATAAATAGAAATGAGAAATCCCTGTTGTTAGCAGAGAAAAGAAAGAGATTGGTAAGTGCCTGTTCATAATTCCCAAGGCACTTTACATTTAAAGCTTCTTTCATATATGTAAAGAGGATAATGGTAATAAGGTAAATAAAATGTGTACAGAAACGAGATAAGGTACATAAGATATATAAATAAAGGTTTCTTTACACATTTATATAAAAATCCAACTCATCACCTCAAGTTTTCTGACAGCACCAACATGCATTTGAATTTTCATTCTGCTAAATATGTCATGGTGTTTTAATATTTATCTAGAATGTCAGAAACTAGATGAATTAATGTCAAATCTTTAAAGATTTCTTTATTTATTTAGTTGTATTATGAACCCAACCAGGGGTTTTAATTCAAGGCTGAAGCATTATAGAAATGCAACTGAAATACTAGTAGGGAAATGTAATTTTCACAGAAATATCTGGTTTTGCTATGTCTTTCCCATGCAGTATGTTCCATATATGGTATTGTTGAATAAAATGCTAAATTACCTATATGCATAAGTTGTAGCTTAGAAACCAGAATGAGGGGGAAGTGACCAAACGCTGAGTAAGTGAATAGTAAAATTTATTAAGTATGCATAAGTTAAGGGATGCAAAGGCTCGCTTGTCACTGCCATGAGTGTTCAAGCTCTGATGGTGCCTTTCCAGGCTTCTCAGCTGTGTCTAGACCAGTGTTGCTTGGCCTGAAGGATAAATTCCATCACCTGATGCTGCCCCTTGCACTCCTGTGCATGCTCTTGGCTGCAGAAGAGGGTGAGGCATCAGCTGGCCCGAGAGACTCTCGTAGGTTTGAGTGAAAACCTTAAATACATTTGGTGTAGTAAGAACGTTAGGAGCCTCCTAGTCAACTTGATTATTTTGTAAATGTTACAGAGGAAGTGGTATTTTGATAGATAGTAAATTCAGATGCTTCATGTTTAAAAGGTCTTTTTATGGTCTAACATTAATTAGTACCAGTAAACACTGATGGCTAATAAAAATGCCTTAGAAAAAGCCTGAGGGAATACTCTGTGAGCTCAGCAACAGACTGGAGTTTGAATGATCTGAATTCTATTCTTAAGTTTGCCATTAATTTGCAGTGTGATTTTGGCAAGTTAATCTCTGTGTTTCTTTTTCTTTTTCATATCTTTTATCTCTCTTGTTTATCTTCATGGCAATTTGTCTTTACAGTGCCTAGAATAAGGAAGAAGGCAATCTGGACTGTGTTTCTAAAAACAGTGATGACCAGTAGCTTTAAGTACAAACTGAATTTCAATTGTTCTGTTAAGGTATGATTGTAATCAGTTTTTGTAGGTATACAGAGTTAATTAATAAGAAATTATACACATAATTTAAATTATGTGTTCAGCCACCTTTAACCTAAGGGATTCAATCCTGTCAGAGAGCAGTCTTTAGCACCTGTCTTCATGTTCTGGACTGACATGAAAGAAACCATAATGTCCGTGGATGTCAAGGAGGTAACAAAGTTGTATTTTTAAGAATTCTGACTCAACAACTCTTATCACCTACTCCTAGGTGTCTGCAGCACTTTTACATGTAGAATTCCCTTTCAATCCTGATACGTTTTCAAAAATATTATAATAAAAAAAACATTTCATGATACTGAACTTATGCTTGAAATTGACTGATTAATTATGCTTGAGATGTCTATTTCTAGGCTTACTCCAAATATACCTGGATGGTAATTTTCTTTTCACAAGAAGAAGGCTTTCACATTATGACTAATTTTTCTATCAGATTCGAGGTAATGAAAGCAGCCTTAGAGCCTGTATTGAAATCCCTTGAATTTCAGTTGGATTCCCTGAAAACCTAAGAGTGGTTATGAAAAAACCTCTAATAAATTCAAAGCTCATGGAGACTGCTGAACATAATGAGTTTTGTTGAGAACAGCAGATGCCAGGTTTCCTGCAGAAGGGAGTTAAAATCACTTGATTTTATCAATTTACTAATTCTTTTTTTGACAGTACAGATGTTTTGCATCCATACTGTATCCATATGAATAATTTTGTGCCTTGAGTGTGCAGAAGAACACGTCACGTCCTTTATGCAAAACTTTGCAAAAGCAATAGTCTGTCTCATTACACTATTTTTTTTCCCCATTCATCTCAGTTTTTTTTTTTTTTTTTGGTTCTTGTTGTCTTTTTATTTGTTTTTGTGTTTAAAAGTTAATCTAGTAATTGAAAAAACACCTGATGGACACTAAAGGAAACTGACCACTGAGCCCATTGTCCCACTTGCACCTGGGTTTCAAAACTGTTTTACTGGGCTGACCCTTTAGATGTAAAAGGATAATCAAGTCTCCTGGCCTACTCAACCCTGAGTTTGAAAATGACATGGCAGCTTTGTTAACCAGATTGCACAGGAAAAGCAGAGTCTCTAGACTGAGCCTGGCTATCACATTTTTGCTGCTGAATGCCTGTCAAATTGTACCTTTCAGTAACAACCCACTCGAGACAGACCTGATGCAGATACTTGGAGATGAAAAGCTGAGTATCCCATTACCAGTCACTTGAGCTGTTCAGTGGCCATCTGCTGATTGGAGAAGAAAACATCATTAATAATGTATTTGTGGAATGTGCTCTAGCTTTTATGTTGCTGTTAGTTCTTCCAGCATAAGCTATAGCAGCATTATTTATCTTCTGAGCTCCAGCATCTCCTTAGTAGCCATGGCAAGATTTTTTGTATTTTCTGTTTTAGGGGATAAAAGGAATTTAAGCACATGACTTGAAATTAGAATTGATCCATGGATATGAGTTTAGTGTTTTCATAAGAGTCTATACTACATTAATGCATTTTATTACTTTTTCAAAACAGTTTTCCAAAAGACAGAGTGTGAACAAAGAAGAGCAACTTGTATAATAGTTTATTATAACTATAACAACTAATCTTGTGCTTGATAATATAAATCACTTAATGCTATAAAACAAGTAATGCAATGCTTTAGACTTAAGATGAATGCTGACATAGGTCGATGCAGCTCTGTTGAAAAGTCAGTGCTAGAAAAATAGCCAGAAAGATCTAGAGAATTTTGTTTGTTTTGAACACTGTTTTAACATTTTAAATTGACAGTTTCACAATACAATTATTGCATTAGAACTTAAGCCATTCAAACCCATAACTTACAGTCTTATCGTTTGGAGAAGTTGTTTAGTTTTTAAAATGATGAACAATATGATCTGAAAACTTGTCAGATTAAAGCCTCCAGCCAAAACAAGATTGTATTAGCTGGTAAGTTTTTAATGTCTCTGGAAGTGTTGTTTTTTTCTAAGTATTTATCTTTTTTTTTCCTTACAAAGGGAGGTTTGTATACACTTGGAAAATAATTATGTGCCTGGGAGAAAATGGCATGCAGGTTTCATCCTTGATCCAAGACATTTGGAAAATAAAAGTTCTTTTTAGACTATTATTTTTTAAAAATTAATTTTAATATTAGATATTATGACCTGCCAAAACCACCAAAGGCTTGGCTGTTTACCTCTGCCGCAGATCTCTGTAGGTTTTATGCCTTTGTGGCTTTGAGATTGTGTTACTGCAGTACACAGGGACAGAGGAGCTATAGCTATGGCAACCAGTGCCTGGTAGGTTACTGACAGCATGAATTACAGCATCTCTAAGGATTCACTGCAGACTGCTCTCCTTGCTGGTCTGATGGCTCATTTTGGTTTTAACCTTCAGGACAAGGACCAGCATCCAGGCCTTTTCTGCTCCTGGTATTCATGTTTCTGTAAGAAACTCTAAAGAGGTTATGTAGATAAACAGGTGCAGTCTTAAACTGGTTTAGATGGGGATTTTCTTGCAGTCTTATTTATTGTTAGTCTTCAAGTGGGACAAATTGTGTCTCATTTTTGCTAGTATCAGTATTGCTACATCTACTGCACCACTTTGAGCACTGTAACTCATTGGTCACATCCTTGCCTGACTCAGTGGTATGAGTAAATTCCTGAGGTCAAACTCAGCTTCAGATACAGCCCTTATATTAACGATGAAATGGGTGTTATGGTGGAATATGAAACATCCTTGTTTATATTATTTAGGTTATGCAAAAAGTGTCTGAATTACAAAAGCCAACTGCAACTCTGACTCTAAAAATGCAGGTCCTCCACAGTCACTGGCAACTGGGGAAAATTTCATAGCCATATCACAAAAGCCAAGTGATTGAAAGGGGAGATATGAGAGAAAATAATTTCTTAATATCTCAGTGACTTGCTGATTAAATTTAAAGCATAATTATACTGAAGACCCTGGGTCATGTGTGAGTGGTCATGGTCTAGAATCTGAAATTCAGGTCTCCTTGCCAAAAAACCACACTTAATGCTGATTAAAATACTTTCTAGATCAGATTTAGTATTTCTGTTGACCATTTATTTGAACTTCTTTTTTATGAAAGCTCTTGGCCATTTCTGTGAAGATCATTTGTCAGCAGTTATCTACTCACAGTTGCTTAATCATGTACATTTAAAAGCAAAACTGAATGTGCCTGAACACTTATACCTACAGCCAAATACCTTGTTAGTGCAGATATAATAACATTATGTAATGGTAATAACAATGATTTAATTGAGCAACCCAGGACACATGTTCTGACAGTGTATGCAATTAAATAGCTTTTGCAAATGTTTCAAGGAAAATGAAATTAATTTGTAAGAAAATGAGAAGTGCAACTTAAAACCAGTTTCAGGAGTCATAGCCAAAAAACCCAAACTGTTCTCTGAAAGAAGCAGTTCATAGTATAGAAGATCTGATAGATTTGGTGGATTTCTTTAGAATACAGAGATCACACACAGAATTTTATTGTTTAAATATCCTCTCAAACAATGAAGTGTAAAGCTTGATTATTAAGATGTTAATAAAAAAGTTTGCTAAAATGGGAGTAAAATACGTTTGTGAAAACAACCACAGCAAGGAGATTATAGCTGTAGAAATAAAAGGCATAATGAAGCAGTTCACAGGAAAAATCCCTGTTAAATATTTTCGGAGTTTGCTGGGTTCAAAATTACTCAAATTTGCTTCATTTTACATTAAGAAGACCTAAAAAAAATTATATTCATAAGTGAATTTAAATAACTCTATTTGAAAGAAGAATTCTTCAGTTGTGGTGTGACAAACCTGAAGCATTTGGGTTCTTTTGTTTTTGATAGCTGCTATTTACTTTTTCTGGTGAATGGTTTCAGCACTGTGAAAAAACTTTCAGAAATTGTTAGTAGAGTTTCCAAGATTGGATGTTGCTCAATATTCTTGAGGAACTGGTAGCTAAGAAAAGAGAAGGGAATTATTTACATGGTTGGTTTTGTACAAGGGCATAGAGAAAGTGTGCTAAGTATGTGTTCACAACTGAAAGAACCTCATCAACAAATGGGGATCGATTTTTCTCAATTATTAATAGCTTTTGTATATCCCTACAGATCTCTTTTCCTAAAAATGCCATATTACTAATATTGCTAATATTGTCGTGTTGCTAATGACACAAGTGGACCTGTCAGACACAATACCATTTTCCCAGTTTGTATTGATTTTACTAAGATTGCAAATTATTAGAGATTTTTGTCTGGCAACAGTTTAGGATCATACAAGAATTACAAATATGTATGAAAGGTGGAATATGCCTGAAGAGATGATCCTTGATAACTTATGACTCTTGTCAGTTTTTTTCTCCTGAATAATATATGACAAACACCCTTAAATTTACTGAAAACCTTTGGTAGAGGTTTTACAGCCTTCTTAGTGAGTCTAATTCCACTGCTTGGCAGAATTATCACTAGGTATATTTTAATTCTTTCCAATGTACTATTTAACTAATATTTCCTGTGCTTCTTCCAGTCCTCCTTCTAGTGAATATATTGAGCAATAAATGGTAATCTTTTTATAACTGCCTTTTTCATGTATAAAGAGAATTAAAGTTCTGCACTCTCAGATTCTTCATCTCTCTCATAGGTTGCATTTTCTAAGCCACATGTACTGTTGTTTTTCTTCTCCAAATATTACCAATTGCTAGCCCTATGGACTTTAAAAATTAAAGTAATACAAAATAACTCAGTAAATAAACACCTTACTTTAATACTTACTTTAAGTACTGTCGTGTTAGCAATGTAAATTGTGAGCACTTAATAAACATGAAGAAGAAATGCTCTCTGGTTCTGAAGGGTGTGATGTTCAGTGTGTGAAATAATGTCATAAAGTAATCGTAGATCCAAATGAGTTGATGGTTCTGCTCATGTATGCTGAAAACATGTATGTAAAATGTATCCTGGCCCTCTTCATGGAAGAATATCTCTCCATATCATCACCAGACTGAAGTTAGATTTTGATTTTTGTCTCATTGAAATTAGAATTCTTATTTTGAACATTGAGAAACTTGTAGTGTGTTAGGTAGAACTGTGGGGGATGACAGAGACAGTATCTCCTCCTTTCCTTTCTTTTTCCTGATGGCAGCAATTCACTATGGCTTTTTATTTAATACAGCCTATTCCTGAAACTTGCACAGGTTTTTCTCCTAAGTGTGATCTGCTTTTAATTGAAATTGTGATCTGATTTTAATTGAAATCTGCACCTGATCTATCTCTGCTTTGCTGAGGTGAAGGTGTAAGTAATGCATGAGGAGTGAGTTTCTGGTTCCCTGCTATTGCCATAAGTGAGTATTTCTGAGCTTGGCCTGACCTGGCTCCTACAGCTCAGAACACTCAGTCAGTTTTCAAGTCTGACACCTGTAACTCTCACTCATATCAAGTACCACTACAAAAAAATTCAGTTGCCTGCTTTATGTCAGACCCCTGCACCAAGGCTGTGTCCTTCCAAGAGATTCCCAGGTAGCACACTCATCCCAAGGCGCATTAATCTCATTTCCTTGAAAACAAAGAACATAATAGAGATTACTAAGGCTACATATTAAATTACTAAGAATAAACTAATAAACAATTATGCAATGTGATTTTACTCTATAATTTTTATTTAAAAAATAGTCTTCAGGGCTTCTCAGGGGGAAAAAATCTTTATTGAAACATAATTTTTCCCCCCTGGCTTTAGAAAACAAGCCACTTGAACTTTACAGTAATTTCATGTACTCATTTTTCCTAACGTGTGTGCATAGCCATATGGCAACACTATCCTCTAGCGGCAGATTGTATTAACACAAGGCTCCAGCTCCAGCGCTGGGGACTGGTTTGTGTGTGTTGAAAAGATGGGGTGTCATCGTTATTATTCATAAATTCAGAGTTTTGATTTGCATAACACAACAAGGAGCAATTAACGGAATGCTGCATACAAAGTGATGGCAATATGTGCTCCAGCCACCAGCATCAGCAGCACTACATATATTTTATCAGAATATATATACATATATATGTATGTATATGTGTATATATATATGTATATGTGTATATATATATGTATATTTAAATGATTTCTTGTGATTTTCTGAACTATCGAACTTATGCAAATGTATTCTGCTGTGGTCACTTTTTCATAGGTATGTTGTTTAACATGGTTAACCACAAGCTGGTTTTTAGTCTCCTCATCAACTCTGCTGTTAAAGTCTAACTCTCATGGTGAGAGTGTCTCTAGATATTGTTATCCACAACCACATAAAATATTCTTAATTTCTTATTTTTCAGTTTGAAATTTCAAAAATCCAGCATATGACTTAAGGAAAAATAAGTAAAGGAAAAATTTGGTGTAAGAGAACAAACTCTGAGATTTCAATGCATCAGTTTTTCAAACTTACTCACTAAAAGGGCTGGTCTAGATTGAAAGTGTATTTGCTTACTGTGAGTATAGATAGTACAAAAAATTAAATTATTTCTCACTCATTCTCTAAAAATATTCCTGCTATGGAAGTTTGGAAATTTATTAATGCTAAAAATCCTATGTCACATTTTTTGTGGGTTTTTGCTCGGTGTGGGTTTTTTTCTCTGTGTATTTGTGTTGTTAGCGGGTCTTTTTTTTTTTTTTTTTTTTTTTTTTTAGAAATTCTGACCCATTTTGCATATGCATAAATCTTATCTAAATATTTCATCATGTATTTTGGGACTAACGAGGTTTTGATGCTTCATGATTCATGCATGCCCCACATAGATCCAAGGCCAAGTGAAAGCAGGAAACAGAGAAGCAAGTGAGAAGCAGAACAGATTGGAATGAACATGTTGATGTTCCCACTGCTCTGATTTTACTTTTGAAGACCATTTGACACACAGCCAGCTCACTTGTGTATCAGGTCCAGTGAGAGGACCACATACCTGGCTTAACTATGCTTCCATTTTTCTTCTCCATACCCAGATTTAGCAGACGTGTTTTAGGACGTGCCATTATACCTTTTAAATCTTACCATTTGATGCTCCATAAAATATAAGCACTGGATACTAAGGGGCTTCTACTAGGATTGATATATATGATATTAATATAACTTACCTGTTTTTTATAAGTTAATTTTTTAATTCACAGGTGTATTTGTTCCTACCGTGCCAAGTTGCTTATCAGTTCTGTACAAAGAATTCAAAGTAAATACTTTCTTTATTTCCATGTCAGTTGTTCTTAAAAAACAACAACAAAAATAAAGAAGATAAAAATGTAGTATTCTTTCCTCCAGCATTCAATTTATATTGCAAAATTTTTGCAGTGCCTTCTTTTTTTTCCCCTCTGAGGTCTGTGCTTGGACCAAAGGAAATGCTTGATTTGGACAGCTCATGTGCACAGAGAGATATCATTGGCTTGTTGCCTTTGTTCCACAACCCTCTTGAGCAGTGTTTGCTATAGTAATGTAAATGGCAGTGGTAAACTGCAATAGGAAAGCATCAAATATGTGACAACATAACTGCAGCTATAGAACAATAACTAGTTAAGGAACAATTCTCTTGACAGAGGCAACAACTATTTTTAAGGAGTCAATAAGAACTAGTAGTACTGGAAGCAGTGCACCACTGAGGGTCAGATGTAACTATGAGTGAAGGCTGTTGTTTTAGAAACACCGTGCCAAGAGTTCAGATGTTACAACACTTGAAAGGTCTTACTCAGGGGCTTACATTGAGTTATGGATCCTCTTGCTTCTGACTCATGAGTTTAATTCCAGTTCACATTGCTAGTGACAAAAAATTGTATGTCAGAGCATAACACTGTGTTTCATTACCTAACTGTATGTCTCCAGTCCCCAAAAATTCAGTTAGAAGTTTACATTTCAGATTGGCAAATGACAGAAAGTGCTATTCAGTGATTTTTTTGGCAATGTTTGAATTGCCAGTGAAGATTGACTTGTTCTTTTTCCCTCTAGTTCTTCTCTGAATGTTTTCACATTGTCCATGTGAAATAGACAGAAGTCCCAGAATTTCTGCCTCAGCTATGTGTATTCTGCAGATAAATAAAGAAATGAAGAGCTATGTCAGGAAGAAATAATATCCAGATATCCTGGGGGAAAGGCTTTAGAGGATTTGTAAAAGGGAACTGTGTGTTTGTGACAGGCTGTGATCTGTTTATATGAAGACAGGTCTTACATCTTAGGGGACCAAAATAATTCTCTTTATCTCTTGAACTGTGTAAAAATAAGCCTGTGATGTAGAAAGAGTAAAAAACTATTACTCAAGTTCCACATTCTCTTCAATAGGTCTGTACCACCAGGTGAATCTGTCTCCTGTTTCTATTTCCACTTGCCTGACTCTCTTGAATTCTGTGTTTCTTGATTCTGTGTATCCAGGGCATAAGAAAAGGGAATTTTAGTATTATATGGGTTATTATGTTTTAGTGTTCCTGTTGGCTAAAACCAAATTAATTTGATATTATGTTACTGAAAATTGCATGTACTTGATGACCCTGTTTTTCGAAATGTTGTGTTCTATGTATGTTTTTTGCCCTTTTAAAGTTTTCTTCTGAAAAAATACTGTTCATATAATTTGAAGTACAATAAAAGTACAATAAAACCAAATGTTAATTGTAATTTGCAGTGTCACATGTTTATAATTGCAAGAATCTCACCTTAAATACAAATGTAGGGATTTAAGAATTATTCCGAAACATTTGGAAACATTATATTTGGCTAGGAAGTTTTATGGTTTATTGCTTTGTATTCCAGTGCAGAGTTTTCTCAGTGTTTCATTGAAGTACAGAATGGACAGTAGAAGAGCTCTGTAATAAACACAGACTTTCTTACCCAATATCCTGTTTGCAAGTGGAGCTTGACTGCTAGGTCTGCAGAAATGGATCAGCAGGGCAGACAACACAGGAAGAATAGTGAAAGCTCCTTGGATAATATCCTCCTCTGTTGACCTATAACATGGTTCATTTTATCTGCTCCTTTGAAATTCCAGCTGCTTGCTGATTTGCACAAAAGAGAGTCCAATAAGGGCAGAGTGCTCACTTCTGTTAGAAATCTGTGAAATACAGGAAATAAAATAATCAGGTGTATTTCTCACAGGTCAACGCAGAGCTACAATGTCATGTGCAGGTAGCTGTTGCCAATACCAACGATCTGGAGAATGGGAACTTGCAGTCTGGCACAGTTTTACTCTGTTCCCACTAATAACCACAGCCCCTGTCATGGTGTAATAATGTACTATGTGCAATGCTTAGAATATTTGATCTTTCAAATGGCAAATGTGTCACTTTTCAGAAGGCTTCCAGAATGCAATCCAGTAGGGCAGGTGTTCTCCAGTGTTCTCCAGTGTTCTCCAATGTTCTCCAGTGCTCTCCAGTGGATATAGGATTATTGTCTTGCCCTGAATAGGGCAGCACAGAGTCCTATGGTTAAGAAATTGTGCAGGTAAAAAGTCTCTGTTTTTCTGGAGTTTGACTAAAAAACATAAGAAAGAATAATTCAGCATGTAACAGAGGAGAGGATAAATAAATACATTGAAGGAATTGACTTTGATTTGCAGAGTGTGTTTTTCAGTTGCTCCAGTGTGAAGTATACCTTCTCTTTCTCCCCACTGACACTATCCCATACATCTGGAAGCAATCAGTCTTAGACAAAGGGCCCTGAGACCTCAAGTCAGAGAAAGCAGACCAACTGCATGTGGCAGGGCTATGACAACAAATCTGAAAATCTGTCTTCATTGATTTCAGTTGCTGTAATTTAGATTTGATGCAAAACTTATTAAGTATCAGCTCATTCTTATGTGTATTGCTGCCCAAGCTAAATATCTGGAAAGTATTAAGAATTACTTTTTAATATAAATTGAATAGACAGATCATATAAGCATGTGCTGAGAATTTATTTGATTTGAATAGGCTGCATAAGAGCCTAAAGTACAATGAAGTGTAGCTGTAAAGTATTTTTTATACTATAGAACTACAGAGAGCAGAATCCTTTTTCCAGTCAGGTTCTGCACCAGCTGCTTCATCTTTCTAGAATAAAAAAGCCTTGTGATTTTCCATAATGTGAAGTCAGAAAAAAAAGTGTTTACTAAAAAAAAAATCTATGTTACTACTAAATACTTTATATGGTGGTGTATTTTTTGGTAACAATTTGTGAGCTATAGTTTTTGAAAATTAAATTGTTTTCAATGTACAGCTTTGTGGAATTTGTGAGGAAAAAATACTGCATTATTTTTTCATGTTGCTGACTTTCAAACAAATATCTCTAAATAGGGTATAAATCAGAATCTGGCTTGTGAAAGGCATAGCTCCTCCTGAGATTCAGTGGAGACCTAGGTTACAGGCAGGTTCATGTTCATAGAGATTTTAAATCTTATATGAGGAAAAGAGAAGTTGACTGGGGATGTTGAAAAAGAAGCTATGTCCTTCTCATTTTTTAATAATATTGCATACTGTCAGTAGTATGAAACAAAAAAAAAACCCTACTAATTTATTACCAAGTAGAACAGAAGGCCAGAATATGGCCACTTAAAAAATTAGTTGTCCTGTTTATTGAGCTGGGATTATAAGAATAAGAGAGGAAGTACTCACCATTGTGAAAATAATTCATTATCTGGCTCTGGGAGCCATTTGCTATTAAATTTAATGCCTCATGTTTTAAACCAAGATTCTTTTGATGTGATGAGGGAGTTGTTTTTTCAGCTTGAAAATGGCACCATTTCTGGGTGCATATTTTTTTTACTGCCCTTCTCTGAAAGAGAAGTTGCCGAGTGTAGGAGTGAATGAAGAATATGGTCACTGATATATTGGTTTGTGATGGGAGATGATATTTCTATATTTGAATAAGTTAACAAATGAAACTGATATGAAATAAAACCAAATTTCTAAATTAAGCAAGAGTTCTAAATGTTTTGGTCAAAATATTGTGCAACAAAAGTGCTAGCAGACAGAGGAGTCACACAGCTTTTCCAGGGAGTGCCTATTTCTGTGTTTCAGCAGGTCTCTCCTGGGAATCACTGCTACAAAAATTGCTGGTAACAGAGTGTGAGAGGACTAAGTGCTTTAGGAATAAGAAACATTTTGCCTAAACCAAGTAGTGCTGTAGTGTTGATATAATAATCTAAAATAACATGAATTCTTAATTTTTTCTCAGTAATTATGTCACTTCCTGTTCTCTTCAGTACAGGATACCCATTCTTCATTGATATTACCTTTAAAAATCAATCAATAAATTCCACATGTTCCTTTACAGTTTGAGAACACAAACTTATGAATAGAGGAATTACAATATAAGTCAAATAGTACTTTTAAAGATGCTTGACTGAATACTAATCTTATATGCTGTGTGCTTTTTTTGCTTGTTTAGCTAATAAAAGAAACTCATGGCTTCTGGTATATTGTAAGACAGTTAAAAAAATCCCATGGGAGTCTGCATTCTAACCATTATTTCATTACATGCCTGTTGTTTATAATACCACTATTTAAAGTAATTTACTACTCAAAGGAAAAACGCTAAGTAGATACTTTCTACAATAAGTTTGTTATTAATCACATTTCTTTTGAGGAATGGAGAACATGACTCCATCATTTTATTTTGTCTGTTAATCACAACAAACTGCAGTTTCTTCATTACCTTCCAAACTGTTTCCTGTGCCTGCACCCACCTACTGTGAAATTATTTTACCTCTAAGAGTGTCTCAGATTATTTTCTTGCCAAAAAAATATTTTTAGCATCTTACATTCTGTTCTTTAAAAGTATCAGAGAGGGTGAACTACTAAGCCAAATTCCCCTCAGGATTTGAGAATGTGACTCTGTAATCTTGTGTAAAGAGGCATTAACAATATTAGTCACAGTACTCTGCTTTTTCTGTATTCCTGACTAGTCCCTGATGTGGCTGTTCTTTCACAACCAGAATTCTCACTGGCATTAACAGATTTATCAAATCATTCTAAAAAAGAATTGAGATTTGTAGAAGAGTACTCCTGTTGCTAAAAGGAACTGCATATTTTATTGGTGTTTTCTAGTGTATACAAGTTGCACAAAAAACTTCAGAATTTTGAATAGATGATATTTTATAGTAGGAGATGCCTGGGTGGGGACCAAGGGCAGGATTTTATGTTTCTGAGCTTCACTACAGTAAGTAACCAGATTTATATGTGAGCACTGCCTCTGTAAGAATTATATGACTAAACTGCTGAGGAATTATTCAAAATATGTTAATGATAATGGGCTGAGTTTTTTGGCAAAGGACCAGCAGGGAGAACCTTAGAACTTTCAGATTCTAAGTTCAGTTTTACATCAGCTCTTGCAGCATTTCAGATAGAGGACCAGTCAAATTCTTCACCTTAGTTATGATCCACATGAGGCTCGAATTGTTTTGCTCATGTTCTGTGTTTGCTTCTCAATTAATAGAATCATAGAATGCTTTGGTAGGGAAGGGACCTTCAAAGTTGTCTAGTCACTAGCTTAGACTGTAAGAGTTGATTATATTGAATGGATCACAAAATGTGCCCCCCAAAGGTGTTTTAGAGTAACTGACTTGTACAGGGGACTGTTTAATGGAATGTGTGTTCCTTTCAGTTTTATCAGCAGCAGAAAAACACCTGAATGAGGAGCCCAAGATGTTGTCCTTACTCTGCTCTCTTTACCCTTTCATTCCTTTTTTTGTTATTGTGAATTTTGAGTACATAGAAATGATCTGCAATCAAAGAATCAGGTGCTTTTTAGAGTATGTTACAACTTCCATTTTTCTTGAATGTTCATATTTGAACTTCCCTTAGTATTTATTTGACTGCTTAAAATTTTTCTTGATTTGTTTTAGTCCATTTAATATAATGGTAAAAGCACAGAGTTGGGGTTTTTCCCTGACTTGCCTCTTTCTTCCTCGAATCCCTCACTGATTTCAGTGAAAAACGAAAATTGGTTTCATATCAAAAGGAAGGATTCTGAAAACTGAGTGATATCAAGAATGAAGTAAATGATGAATGAAAGAATATTTATTATTAAAATTTAGAGATCTAATATCCTTGTACATTCTGGACATGTGTGCCTATGGCTTATGGAGCATTATGGAGTGCGCCCCAGATTGAAGTTTTCTTATTTTCTTGTAGTTGTTTTGGCCTCATTTTTTGGTATGAGTTTGAGTAAGAAAATAGTCTTTAGTTTGGAAACTGATTACATTTAAATGCTCCAAAACTAGGGACAGATATCAATAATTATTTTACATAGTATAGATTAAAAAGTATGTTTAAATCAAGGTGAATCAATTGCCTGTTTCAAGTTCAGCAATAGTGCAGCAATATCAAATTTGAGAAGAGAAGGTCAGCTTTTTTAGGATTTCTACCACTGATTCATTGGAAGGAGTGAGCTGTGGCATATGTTAAAATGCAGTTCCTGCACGGGATAAGAACAATAAATTTTGATTGAAAACAACCATTTGACCATTCAGCTTTACTATTTGCCTCCAAAGGCATTGGTGGCTCCAAAACTCTGTAGTGAGCATCGTTTTCATATCTCTCTTTTAAGAATTTTAAAACAGATTGTAGAATTCTATCTCTTAAATTGTAATTAAAAATCGAAAATCATTGTAGTGTATAAGACAGACTTTGGGAAAGTAGTGTTTCTACAGGGTACTGCTGCCCATCTTTTTATTTTAGTTCATTTTCTGGACTGTATTTAATGTGATATAATGTTATATTGTAATATCATCTGACATCTGTAATGTGTGACTTGGTGTGCACACTGTAACTTTTTCTGACAAGTGTGCAGGAATCACCTACTCTATCTATTAATAATAGTCTATTAATAAATATGATTAATGCACTAGTACTAATAATGCAGTAGATATGGGTTATAGTGCAAATAACAATAGTAGGGACTGCTGCTAAGCAATTTCTAGTGCCATTTTTCCCAAAAAAGAGATGATTCTATGAATGGAGTTCTTAAAATATTGAATTTAGACATTAATATGTGGGCAATGTGCTCGTTTTCTCACTGAGAATTTATTTGCTAACAAACTATCTCATGAAGCTTGCTAAATAAGGTCTCTGCAAGTTCTATGTAGCAATTTAAATTTATTTAGTGCCAATAATCTGAGAATGTGGGAGCACTTAAAAATATTAATATAGTGATTATTTGATTACTCTGGTAATAATATTATATCTCTTGCAGATGAACAGAAAGAGGCCTGGAAAGGAGGTGTGATGGTTAAACACTAAAAAGATCTGTTAAAGAAGTTGGGATGCATTAACCTGAGTCTCAAATACTACAGTAGGGGTGCTTTTCTCTATCTTGCTGGCTGCTTTGTTTCCACAGCTACTAAAGGACTTGTGGAAAAATGAAAACTCAATTAATATTTAATTTACTTGGAAACACAGCTCAAAGTGATTATACTTATGTAAACAACAAAAATTTAAGAAATTTTAAAGAATTTATGTCTCTCAAATGGAAGACAACTTTTTCTTCCTTTTACTTAACTTCTAGAAATTAGGAACATTCTTGCTAAAAAGCCAGTAATGAAAAATCCTTCTGCACTGCTGTTTTCATAATTTAGATTCCAATCAGATAAACTTCTGTCCTGTCTCCTAAAACTTTGTGGGAAATGTGTTGATTACTTTAATAACAGAAATTTTAGGGAATTGATACGCTCAATGTCTACATTGTTAAATGCAGTATGACCTCTAAGAATAAAGTCCAAAACATTTGAACTCATATTTGCAAGCTTAGGTGCTAAAATGTGACTTCTTCACAGCTTTGTAGACTCACAAACAGTCAAATTGCTGACTGTCTTCCCAAAAGCTCAAGTCACTTTTGTTTCAGTATCTAAACATGTATTTAAAAATGCAACCTTTGGGCACTGGTGGCTGATTTGTAGGAAATTTCAATAGTTCATTTGATGATCCATAAACAAAATCCAGATGAATCATGGCATTTTAATGCACTGATCACCACTAATTTTGTAAAACTGTTGTGCATAAACTACTGAATTCTGCTGTGGTGTCTGTAAGGGCCTGGATACAGACATGTATCTTAAGTGACTGTCAGAACAAGCTCTAGATGTATATCATTCTGCTTTCCCTCTAATCTAATGCTGTCATTTGTGTTGAATGAGAACCTAAAGATACAGGCAGAAAGTTTTCAGTTTAGACAGATTACCAGTCTGAATAAAATTACAGTAACTGGATGACAAGATAAACTCTAATCCACATTTTAGGATCATGAGCAATGAGAATTCAATCCTGATAATTTTAAAAATAAATAGACATCTCCTTACAGACAACAATAGAACAAACAATATGTCAGAGAAAAATTATGCATTTACTAAAGAATTTCCCAACCTTTCAAATTCAACTGAGAATTTCATTGTCTTGGTTTCCAGAATTATCTTAGTTTCTAAAATTAATGATATAGAATATAGAAAATACTATAATAACTTGGGGATAGGTGCTGTACAGGACTTCAAGGAAAGATGGCAGTAGGCATCAGTGGGGTTGGGACACTATTTGTTGATACAGAGAAACATTATTAGTAGAACTGGTAAAAACAGAGCTAAACCAGAAGAAGGGGTCAAATAAGGATAAAGGGCCACATCCTGCAAAGTGCTGGGCATACTTTGAAGTGCTGCCCTTAAGTCCTGTTGACTCCTGCATGCAGGGAGAGCGGATTCAAAGAACGTGTGTATGTGCATGCGTGTGGAATCAAAGAACCTTATTTGAACCTGGCTTTGGGTTGTAGCCAAGGACTTTAAGTCAAGACCATAGTCAGATGCCTGGGCTATGGAGTTACTTAAAGCAAAAGAAAAAAAAATGAGTATAGCTGCTTTGGTTTTGATCTTGCTCATGTGATAAAAGTTCCAATAGCTTTCGATCCTGCTGGCAGGTCCAAAGACCTTTTCTCATTATATTTATATAAATGTTAATAACTATTTCAGTATTATTAATGATGGCAAGATTTGAACTCATTAAAGGTGGGAAATTTGTGGGATTAATTTGCTCTAGCTTTTATTTGCCAAGAGAGCATTTTCCCAGCATTATTCTTTCTCCATATATATTAACTTTGTAATTGTGGATCAAAGCCTACACAGCTTTGGACGTATCAAGTGAATCTCACTGAAATAGAAACTCAGAAAGGAATTTTCTGCCAAAAAATGTAAGTGGAGAAGTCACGATTGAGTTCAGCTTATTAAGTCTGTTTACTCAGTGTGCCCAAATCATATTGGAATTTAAAAGAAAAAGTAAAACATGGATATGCTTGGGCTGTGGGACATGACAAGAAGTATATTTCAAAAGAAGTAGTCCTGGGGTACAGGTTTGAGAAATACCAACAATACAGAACAATAAACAAGATCTTATAAATATATTGCCTGGAATAATATGTAGCTCTATGAGATGAAAATTATTCAGAAATTGTGAAAAATCAGAACTTTAAAGGCTTGTACTTTATGTTCATCTGAATATAAGAATTCCATCTGGTCCTGTATCCTGTCTCTGAAAATTGCTGATACATTTGTGCTTTCAAAAGAAGGTGTAAAAATGTACAGGAAACTACTGTGGCTGGCATTTTCCTGAACTCTAATTGCTAATCTGATTCAACTTTAAGTAGCTCTTTCCATAAAAATAAATGTATATAAAATAATAATTATTGTAAGCAACTGCTCTATTTATATTATTTTTATATGAATATTTACATATAAGTTCTTGACCACATTTACTAAATGTAATTTAGAATATCAGATCAGTCACATGAAATGAGACTAAAGGTCAGTATAGCTTTAATATTGCTTCTCACTTGCTATGTGATGATTCTATTGTGAGCCTTATTTGCAGAGCAACAAAAACCAGATTATTCTTCTCTGTTAGCCTCTTTAATTACATTAATGACTTTAGTTATCCCAACATTAATATTAGTCATCTTTTACTTCTAGTCTTCTGGATTTTTTTAAGAGAAGCGTCTTGCTGTGTTTTGTTTTCCTTTTCATAGAAAAGGAAAACCATTAGGGTTGGAAAACACTACTGAGGTCACCAAGTCCAGGCATTAACATAGTGCCAGGTCTACCACTAAGCCATGTCCCTCAGCACCTCATCGATATGGTTTTAGTACACTTCCAGGGATGATGATTTCACCATGCACTTTCCTGCACAGTCTGTTCCCATGCTTGACCATCCTTTCTGTGAAGCTTTTCCTAATATCCAAAGTAAACATCCCCTGGAACAACTTGAAGTCATTCCCCCTTGTCTTATTATATGTTGGGAAAAGAGAGTGACCTGCATCTCACTACAATCTCATTTTGCGTGGCTGTAGAGAGCAATAAGGTCTCCCCTGTGCCTTTTCTCTACAGGTTAAACACCCCCAGCTCCCTCAGCTGCTCCTCACAGGACTTGTGCTCCAGACCCTTCCTCAGCTCCATTGCCCTTCTCTGGACACACTCCAGCCCCTCCCTGTCCTTCCTGGGCTGAGGGGCCCAGATCTGGACCCAGCACTTGAGGTGTGACCTCAGCACAGGACCTGCCGTGTACAGGGGGGCAATCCCTGCCCCGGCCCTGCTGGCCACACCATTGCTGGCACAGGCCAGGGTGGCTTTGGCCTTCTTGGCCACCTGGGCTCACACTGGCTCAAGTTCAGCTGCTATTGACCAGCACCCTAGGTCCTTTTCTGCTGGGCAGCCCCTCTGTCCCCAGCCTGTAGCACTGTAGGAGTTGTTGTGACCCAAGGGCAGGGCCCAGAGCTTGGCCTTGTTGTCCCTCACGCCATTGGCCTTGGCCTATCAATCCAGCCTGTCCAGATCCCTCTGCAGAGCCTTCCTCCCCTCAGCAGATCTTGCCTGGTGCACCAACAAACCAACTGAGGGTGCCCCCAGTCCCCTCATCAGATCATTGATGAAGACATTAAACTGGAATGGCCCCAACACTGACCCCTGGGTGGCTGGTCACCACCTGGATGCAAATCCAGGCACACCATTCTCTGGACCCAGCCATCCAGCCAGTTCATTACCCACTGAAAAGAGCACCCATCCAGGCCCTCAGCAGCCAGGTGAAGCGGTTCCATACTTTTATTTTTCTTTGATACTCTTTCCATAGTTTTATAGACACTATAGGATTGCGGAAGTTAAAACTATTGTTTTATAGGATTTTTTTTTCTGGATGGAATGTCAAAACTGCATACTTTATAGATGTTGAGAACATGGAAGGTTTATGTTGTTTTAGAATTATCTCTGTTTCTTTCCTAGTAGTTTGTACTGTGTGTCTTTTTGAATGCTGGTGCATATTTAACTGCTATTTTCAAAGAATTAACCAGAATGAGTCTTCTTCAGACCACCCCTCATTCTGATAATATAAAGGGATTATATTTTTATATTATTTGACCTTGTTTATTATGCTGCCTTTATTGATTTTATGCATCCATGATCCATTTTAAGAACTTGAGAATGTTTGTCCTAGGTTGAAATAGAGGTTAGCCTAGGCCAGTTTCCTACCTCTGCCACTGGTAAAATAAAATTCTGCTAGAAAAAAAAGCATTCAAACAGGGCAATAATGTATTGTTACTTAGTCAGAATATTCTCCTCAGCTCCAGCAGTTTGCAGTTCAGGAAATTCCAAAGTCAGAGATACTGTCTTTGTAGTTAATGAATTTTACTTCCTGGTCTCAGTACGGCATAATTCTGCAAATGCTAGCAGTAAGTTTTAGATTTAACTGTCTTGACTAATTGTTGTCGTCAATAATGCTTCCTCCCATTCTATCCCTATACTATTAGACTTAATTGAAGCAATGAAGCCAATTAGTGTTCATCGAACTTCTACATTTGTTTAGAATCTCAATTAATTGGTCATTCCACTCTTTTTTTGGGTCATATCTAATGTAGTTTATGATTTTTTCAGCCCTTTCTTGACTCCGAAACTGTTTAATTTCCTACTTTGACTAGTTTGGCTACTAATTGTTTTTCACACAAAGTAGAAAACTCTTATTTGAGGAAGAGATTAATCAAATTTGAGGCATCCTTTGGCTGTTCAAGCCAAAGCATACTGCTGCTTAAGCTGTAGAAATTAATGGGTATTCAAAATGCATTCTGTACCAGCTGCAACTGTTTAAGTAATTCACTATTTTTTGAGGAGTTATGATATGAATAGGGATAAAAGTGGAGAGAATTGATAAGTGTTTTGATTTAAAATATTTCAGCTTAACCCTTTATTATGTTAACATAGAATTTTTGCAATAAATACTGTACTTAAGAAGTTGGTCTTTGACTAATGATGTACCTGAAAATACAAGTTTCTCCTCCAGTGTTACATGTAGAATTGGATCCTGCATTGTTGGAATTAATGGTTTTCTGTTTTGACCTTGTTTTAAGGAGCAGGACCTTGGGCACCAGTGTGCAGTTGGACACATTGAAGGATTAAAGGTTTTCTGGGCAGCTTTTCTGTGTGATCAACTACAGAGGTAAACACTGTAACACTATTTACATTTTCAGGGCTATTGCTGCTGTAGTTTTAAGGGTGATATTGTGTGCACCAAGAATGTGTGTCGTTACTCCTTTGAACAACTTCATATTTTAGGCATGGTATGTTAGTTGTGGCTTAAGGAAAGAACAGACGTGCAGTTTACCTTGTGGGAAGGGGATTCTTCTGGTATTTCCCTCTTATTGGATAATCTCTTTGATGAGGAACAGTCCCCAAATTTCTGTTCTCCCTCTAAGTCTGGCACCTGCCCCAAATCTGTGTTTATTTGAAGAAACAGGCCCCCAAAATGCCTTGCATATTTAGCACTGCTGTTTCCATTTACTGCCTGATCAACCTTTTCAGAGACTATATTCTTTCTTCAAAGGTTATTGTTGCTGGGGAAAAAAGTCAAGTCCTAGATATGCCCTCTGGTCTTAAACAGTATCTGTTCTCAAACCACAGGTTCTTGAAATGGGTCCATGTTAGCTATTACAATGGCTTTGCTATATCACAGGCACTCAAGATCCAAAATTTTGTCCTTGTGGTGTGAGAAGAGGTGTTGGTCTTCATATAAGGAACTTCTCTTGGTGAAAGGGAATGATTTGTGGATTTTTTTTTGCAGTTAATAGATTTGCTTCTCCTGAACTGAGGTTTTAGTCCAAAGCCTCATTTCAATTGTACAGAACATGCAAAGGTTAAGTCACCTGACCAAACCTACATGTGGGATTACCTTTGTTTTCTCAATTAGGACCATATTTCTCAGGGCTTTCTCTTTGCTAATTGTTCAAGATGCAAATACTGTGCAAAAGGCAGCTAGACTTAGAGGTTTTCTTCTTAGGAGTTAAGAAAGTTTTTGTATTATGTTTATCTTCTCTCTGATCACTAAAAGAGCTCATTCCAGAGAGTCTAAATTCTCCATATCAATACCCAGTGGTATGTGTGTGTTTTACTTCAAGGCTGTCTGCTTCTTGAATTGGCTTATATGGATCAACTTCCTCTCTCCTCAGTCTAAGTGAGCTTGCTTATTTCTCAACACCATTGCAGTGTTGGCTGCTGAGGTATTTGGCTTTGTTTTCTAGACACAGATTCAAATGGTTTCTTCTCTGTTTTTTTCTCCTAATACTTCCTTCTCTGTTTAATGAAGGCCAGATGGTCTCTCAGCCATGACATCACTCCTGACTGTTCTTGATATGGCAGACATGGTTCCCATTCTATTGTCCTACCTGTTCAGCAGTGGTGATTTACATAGTCACAGAACACTGGCCACCTTAGGACATATAATACTCTCAGAGAATTTGCTGTCTAGCCATTCCTCCATTTTCATTTCCAGAATTCTGCTTCACTCTACAGTCTTTAGAACTCTCAGACCAGTTCTGTTGGCCAGGAGTGTTCTCTTGCAAAGGGAACAATGTTTTACTAATTACTGATATGAGATGGTCTGTGCCTTCACAGGCTTTGAAGATTGTAAGCCTTGGCAATGCATTATTCATTTTAGGTTTTTGATTTGTGTTTCCTCCCAGAGAGAGAACTTGCAATAGACACAGGATGCCCCTATTTTCTACATTCTGTACTCAGATTTTGGATGGAGACTCTGGCTACTGAAAGAGATTATTGAAATAACTGGCAAGCTAGGCATTCTGGCTTCAGCATGCCTAGCAATCAAAACACTTGAGAGAAGAAGTCAAGCAGTATTTCAAAGTGAATAAACTGTCTTACCAGAGATAATTAATTACTGAAGGGAATAGATAGTAGTGCATAACAGTAATATTCTATATGATGGCATTACTGTTAACCCTTAGAAAACAGTTCTTCAGGACTCATGATGTTCTTGTCTTTTAAAAACAATGGAATCTCTGAATAATATCTCTAGTCTAGGCAGTGCTAAGACACACCTGTATGTTCCCCATCCAAGCCTCCACAACTTCTGCATAGCTATGCACTCCATTTTGATTTCACAATGATCTCAGGTTTTGTGCACACTTTACCTTGTTTTGATCTTTTCAGAGGTCCAAACATTTTTAAGATTAATTTTTCCAGACACTCCTTGTGTATAGAACACTGCAGCTATGGTCTTGATTCAGAGTATTTAGTTAGGATCTAGTAAGGTGTATGTGTGAAGGTAAGTATGAATTACAGAGGAAGCTTCTGTACAAAGCTTTCCTAGAAAAATTAAGAATTCCAAACTGATTTGCTGAACAGATTTTAATATATCTGTCTTGGTATTAACAAAAAAAAAGCGAACAATTGCACTTTTGCGTGCCTTATATTTTCATTTCTCTGAATTACAGCATATCAGCATCTCTTCCTTTTTAGACAAGACTGTGAGTTGTAGTGATAAACAATTAATCTGTTCCAGAATATTTGTTGGACCACTGTTTATTAAAGATGAACATTGCTTCAAGTTGTAAGCAGCGTATACAATGAAAAGTGATTGTTTAATGACGAATGTGAAATTCTAAGAGAGAACAAAGCCTTCAGAACACATTGATACTTGTTTTAAAACTGTGGAATGAAGATCTCAAGAATTAATTTTGAGAATTAGTCTATGATCATGAGCAGACGGAGCTGGGGATATCAGATTGCCAACAGATAAGTATTTTCACATTGGAAAAACACATCAGTATCCACCTCAGTACTATCTGGCAAAAAAGTTTTGGCTTTCCTCTATTCACAAAAGAATTTCTAAATAGTTTTCTGTATATAATTTATATTGTTTAGACTTTTAGTATTAAAATAATCCCAAATTCATTGATACAATTTTGTTTTCAGAGTCTTCAATTCCCCAGGCGAAAAAAATGTTTCAATTGCTATCTAGCTTCAATTAAAATTTGGCTAGAAGGGTTTTTTTTCATTGGAAACATTAATCTGTTTCTATTCCAACTGCAGGCTAACATCCATGCTTTGGGATAAATAGCAATGAGCCTTCTCACAGTTTCTCAGAAGCTCTTTAAATAAACAATAATTGTGTATCAACAACCTCCTGATGTCAGAAGTTCTTCTTTTTAAGAGGCATTCAGCCTGCTTTTTGGCTTAATATTTCTTCTCCAGATAATGTTTAACTAAAATATGTCTATAAATGACATGAGATGAAATTCTGCAAGAAGGAGCTGTAGGAAGACAGAGAGTGTTGGGAAGTGAGAGTTAAACAGTGCTGGGATTCTGTTTGTCTGTACTGTCATAGCTTAGGAGACATTGCTGGACCTTGAGCTGCAAGTGGGATGTACCATGGAGCTGCCTAAGGGAAAGGGAAGAAAGTTCTATTTAAATTCTCTGTTATTAGAAGAGTGCTCTGATTTGGTCTGTCCCAGGTATGCTGATTGCCAATGGCCCCACTGGGATAATCCAAAAACCACAGGAAAACTTCATTTTGTGCCCTCTGGCTCTGCCCAGTGACTCGTTATTGATGGAGAAATGGGATAGAGGGCACTGGGCTGTGGTTGCACCACGGGGGAAAAAACTGTGTAGTGCATTTTTCTTAGAGAACTGAAGGTGTCACTAAAAATCATGAAGACAAATCTGCTCCTTGGAAGCCAGAACAGGGAAAATCTGGGGAAGTGATGAAAAAGATGAATCCTTTTCCAGTTGCAGAGTCTGATAAGCCAACATAACAGAAAACAGGGTAGTTTTTTATTGGTGTTAGATCTGTCTCAGTTCTTTATACATCTATGTCCTTAAAAAGTGCTAATTGTGGCTATAATTGGACTTCGTGAGTTCTCCTAGTAGTCATTATGGTAAGAACAGTCTAAAAGGTTCAATTTCCATCTGTTACTAGATCCATGGCTTGAATAGCAAACATTTTTTTCCTTAAAATTGGCTTTGTTTCTTGTGTTGCACTTGTTTGTCACTGTGTTCAGTATATGGAAGATAAATACATGTCAATGTAAAATGTTTTAAAATTATTTTAAAATGCTTCCTCCTGGATAGGTAGAACTTCTGATAGTCATAATTTTCTCTAGGTTCTCTAGTGGTGAATATTGCTTATCAAAGTATTTTTTTTCCCCATAATTCCTTCAGATTGGCTTTCCTTATAATTTAGGATCTCATGCTTTCTTAAGTCATGTCATAGAACATAATGGTATGCTTAGTGGAAAGATATAGAAAATGTCTTGATAAGCATGTTTTAATTGACATGATACTAAACACAGTAGAGAAAGTAAGACAGTATTGCAATAATTCTCCATTCACTCTGCATCTTTCAGTTTCCTCCCTTTCAATTTTGACATAAAGTAATGTTTTAAGCTTCATCATGGGCTGGAAGACAGAATTTCTGGGAGTATTTGCAGTAAATGATCTGTCATAGTGTCACAGAGTACATCAAGTATTTAATACAAGTATTTAATAAGACAGTTACCAATGAACCACACTCTTTTTCTTTAACAATGGGAAATGAGCACTTTATCACTTTTAACAATGAACAATCATCTCTTACCTTTCTACCAGGAAGGATTATCAAAGAAATCATTAAATATCTACTTAAGGGGAAAAAAGGAAGTAGGAAATTGAGAAAGAGATGGCCATACAAATGGATAGAGGCAGGTTGAATCTAAAAGGCCAGTCTCTCTCTCTTGCTATACAATCTAGTACAGTTTTACTGGGCTGGGGATTGTTGATCTCTGCCTCTGAATGACCCTTAAATTTTGAATTATTTTAGAAAAAAAATCTTTCTAATATCAAACTACTGCTGCTTTCAATTTCAAAACAAGTTTAATTTGCATGCAGTGGTGTGGTGTGCCAACACTTCCTGAATTGGAGGAAACACTGATCATTTATCCATCTGCAGAAGCAGTGTGAGGGCTAACTTCAAAACTGATTTGAGGAAGTTGTGTAATGGCCAAAATGGAAAATGCAATTACTTTTTGTCAAACATCTGTGGAAATATGAATTATGATCTGATGAAATGTGTTAAAAAGTGTTTTGCAGAATTTATTACTGTTCTGATTTATATCCTGTTGTACAAGGTGTTAACTCCAGAAATAGTTTGTGTCTCTGTCTTGCTGACTTTTTCTCATCTATCATCTATCAGTGTTCTCTGGTAGTTTTGTCTTGAAAAATGTATATTAGATAACCTGATAATGCAGTTGGAAGCTTAATGCCACAGTTGAGTTCTATGGGAAACAACATTGATAAAGAAAAGTGCATTTTCCCAATTGATTTTCCACTTTTGCCAAGTTTCTGTACCTTGTTTAACATCTTCAGCAGACATCTGAAGGACTAATACTCTCTAATATTTAATATTTTTTTAAAAAAGGGCTTCAATTTGTTTTAAATCATTTGTATTCTACCAAAGCCATAAATAAAGCATCATGCACATCTGCCTGTCTTTCTCTACCAGAAAAAACTCTATGCAGAGCTTTCCCACTTTCATTTTTCACTTCATCTTTATTGGCTGAAAACCAAACGCCTTCTTGTTTACTTTGGCAGGCAGTTGAAGGTTATGACTGAGCCCCTCCATTTTCTTTCTTTGTTACATTTACAGTAGTTATCAAGACCATGAAGTTTCCTTTATGTATTTCTTAGCTGAGAATTCCTGTGAAATAACATTGTGGACATAACTGCTCTTGGCATTTACTGCCAAAATTTAATTATCTGATGTCTGTGTCATATTATCACTTATTCATTTCAGTCTCTTCTTATAATAGGGTCATATTGTGCCTGTAACCACATTTTCATTACTTGTCTTTGACACCTTTCTCTTTCAGCTAAACATCTCTTGAAGTGGCATGGAACACAATAGTCAAAGTTTCATTGCACCATCACTAACCTTTACACAGTTTATATTGCTTTCCAGCTTTTTTCTCTGCTGTATTTGATTCTCAGTTTGATGGCTTTCTGTGTGAGTTGTAAAACTCATTTGTTTTCCAAATATATCAGTGGGTTTTGCATCACACTTTTGTTAACTACAATATAATGTATAATTCTCAGATTCAGTATTTGAGTCTTGCAGTTTGTCATAATAATGAAAAAGAAAGCAAGGATTTTATCTATCTAGTTCCTTTCACTATTTTTTTTTCTTGAAGACTATAATACTGTTGAGTTTCTAGTACAACAAATGGAATATAAAATTTCATATAGATAGATTCGATGAAAATATTTTTATGTGAGAATTAGAATTGTCTAAAAATTTTCTACAAATGTTATAAGATACAAAGAACATATTTGTGTTTTATTGTATATGAATGCTTTCATTTGGTTGACAGATACTTTTTGTTCTGGTAGTGAAATGGTATTTGCAAGCACTAAGATGTTTGAGAGTTCATTGTGCTACTTGGAATATTGAACATTGTGGAATACCTGGAGTATTGAAAAATGTTATGCTTGCACTTATTCACGTGTCTAATATGCCTCATATCTCTAATAAATACTTGTTACATTATCATAGTAAGTGATAAATACATAAGCATATAATATGTGTGAATAATTGAGAGAAATTATGACTTTACAATTACCTCCTGAAAGAATGTGCCACTGTTTGTAGAAACTCCACCTAGACTTACCTTTTACAAACCTAATTTTGTGGGGAGAGGATTTTTACTGCACGTGCACCAAAAATTTTTCTGGCAACTTTCCCCATCCCCATCCAGCACCACAGGAATGGCTTGTTGCCTTAAAGAAATACAAAGGAACAAGTGAAGGGAAAAGTCACTAAATGCCAGAATGAGAACAACCACAAGACTGAAAAAGAAAGAAAAATAAAACATTCAAAATTTCATAATAAACTGGAATTCAGATGGAGGTCAAACTGAAGGAAGTAATAAAAGAGAAATCAAGAAACACACAATACTGTATTCCTGTACAATGATATATATTCAAAAGCAGTAATTAGTAATTCAAATTTGTAGATTTCTGCCACAAACTCCTATCTGGGAGATTTTGGCCATCTTCCTATGAGAAGGTAAGGCTTTTAGAAAGCATGGAATTCTCACAGCTGAAAAGAGACTTAAATGTTGGCACACAGATGCTCCATTGGCTTCTTAAGCTGTTGATCTAAAAATATTTCTTATTCCAGCAAAGGAATATATGGTAGAGTTGCAGGCTGTGGATCATCTCCACTTTCTCCTGCAAGAGAGAAGACTTCAGGAAACTGATTTTTTATGGAATGTAGAGCCACAGGAGAGGGTTCTTCTCCTTGAGTCTGTCAGGGAGAGGAAACAGAAAATTATTTGGTCTGAAGTTCAGTGTCATTAGTTAAATACAGGGGATGTCAAGGATGTTTGCTTTATATTGCCTTTCAGTTATGAAAATCCAGTTTTGAAAGCATATTAAGTCCTGTCCTGAGATATATTATATGCCTAAAAATCCTACTGACCTCGCTGTAAATTTGTAATCCTGTGTAGGAGGTCAACAAGTTCATTTTTATGAACTCATTGCCTTGTTTTCCTTTGAGGTTGACTCCTGAACTACCCAGCAACAGAGTTCACTGTCTAGAATTTGCCTTTGCAGTCTTGCCTTAGCTTATCCCAGAACCAACATCTGTGTTCTTCCTTTAAATTCTCATTTGAGGGAAGCTGGCTCACTTGGCAGACAGAGTTACTGGGACAAATATAACTGGACCTCAATGTAATTCCCTCATGGGCAGATGTAGGCTGACATTTTTGCTACTTGTTGTTTGGCAAAAGGTCTTGCAGGGCCAGATTGGTTGTTGCTTATATTATGAAGCATTATAGATCATATGCAGTAGGGAACAATAGAAATAAATGAAACCTGAAAAATAAAGAATCCATCACGCTTTTTGTATCTGTGAATTTTCATTGGTTTGTGATTTGTAACCATTTGATTTTGGCATTGAACTTGTGTTCATGTCAATAAGTAAGATAGCAAAACCTCTCAGGACTTACTGTCTCTTAATCAAGCCCATCATTAAACTGTGTATGCAGAAATGGGCCTAGAGACTGGAGTTCCTGCCAAAACCCCAGAAGCCAGAAAAGAACATCATGATTTTAAAAAACATTCCTGTAAGACATTTACCAATGTTTATGCAAGTCTTAGTCCATCATGCTTTCAGCTGATTGAGAGCATAAGGTACTGTGTTTCCTGTGAGTCAAGAGAAGCCTCTTGAGAAACAGATAGGAATTATGCCTTTTTTCACCTTGATGTCATATGATCTTAAATTTCCTCAAGGATTCCCTTGGATCCTCCTCTGGACTTCTGCAGTCTGCAAAATCTTGATTAATCCTATTTGTTTTAATAACTTTGTATTTCACTCCAAGAGTGGCACAGTATGTTTGAAGTACCTGTGGACATTAATTTTAAATTGTCATGTGAAATGTGTTTACTGCATGCTCCTTGACTGAAATGTGTTTATTAATATGTGAATAAAACATGCATTGTTATATAAATGTTTAATGTATGTATAAGCTTTTATTATTTTTTTTGTTGCTGCATTTCCTTGTTGCTAAGAATTGTTCAATCTAATTTGTGTGCATATTGTAAGAAAACATGCAAACAAACACATTATATCAGTATTGGTATAAGCACAACCTAATGGAAGCATCCATTTCATGGTCTGGCTCTGCCAAATATTTACTATCACATGGTCACTGTGTTTCAACAGACTGTGAGTGTATTGGGTGCACATAGAAATATACTGTCAGCTGTAAGGATCAAACATTGAAAATCAGATCTCTAATCTTACATTATCTGTATTTCCAGATTTTTTTCTACTTTTCCCTATAATTTGAGCAAAGTTTGAAATTAAATTGTTGTCTTTGAAATTAAATAAATTGCAGAAAACTCTAATTAGGCACAAATCACCTTTTTAACTCTTCTACAAAATTTGAGCCTATAATCAAAAGTGGCAAGGTCCAAAAAGAGTAGCTCAGGAATTAAACTGACCTGAAATGCATTCTTTTTACTGACTTATGTATCTTTCTCAAATGAAAAAACCCAACCAAACAAAGCTCAACAAACAATCCACACAATTGGTGCACAGATGGTACAGAGCAGAACCAGATTCCTCTGCAGAACTGTAAAGCTTTCATGCCATGCAGTTTCTACACTGATACAGATTTTACCCATCCATCTGAGCTGCTAAGTTTTTGTGCGCCGAGTGTGAGACTCATAGATTTGGCTCCAGAATGCACTCACCCCCACAGATAGGGGTATGTCTTACAGACTTTCCTAGCACAGTGCCAGAATCTGTCTCCTGCTGCATGACCTGATATACCAGCTGCAGGTGCTTGGCAGCTCCTCTCATTCCCTGTCTCCCAGAGCGCTGCTCTGCCCAGCGGGACACTCTGCATGTCCCCCAGCCCCTGCCCAGGTGTCAGCTCCAGGGAACCTCCTCCCAGGGGTGTTTCCTGGCTGCAGCGCAGCAGCTTTGGCCTCTTTCCCACCACAAACCCCAACAAGCAGATATGTCGTCTGCTCAGGACCAGTCCACAGTTTTGTCTTGTTCATTGGAAAAGGAGAAACATGAGAGGATGGAGCCATTTTTAAGTGAAGTTATGCAAAGCTACAGTCAGGTTTTTTTTTGCCAGAGCTTGATGATTTGAAAAATTTGTTCGCATATTTCTTCCAGCCTGTATCAAATATTCTGGAAAGTCATCTGCTTCTTCAAACATCTTTTTGGTCCTCTGTTATATCTGGATAAATGTATCTGAGGACTGCTGGTTTAGTGGAGTTCTACTTTCATACTAATAATGCACTCAATTGTCATTATTTCCCAGACAACAAAAATAAATATTTCATTTGTTGTTCCATAACTTATTCCACTCATGTGGCTTCTTAAATTTTTCCTTATTTCAGGTCTGGCTCAGCCATATTTCATCAGGCAAAGCTGTCACCAAAGCTTGATGGGAGATTTGTCCAAGTAAAGGCTTTAGGATTTGACATGTATTATTTTGCTATCTGTTTGTGCTGTTTCTGTCTTTCATTTGATTTGGAACATAGATAATTATATTCTAGATTTAAAACAACAACTTTTTTTTTGTACAAATAAAATATTTGTTTTACTATACAACGCCTGGAAACACCTTCAAAGAGGTGATTTTAGTATCTTATAATTTTCTGTACACCATAAATAGTTACTTGGAATGTGCTTGTAGTTGTCTCCCCTAAAAGGAAAAAAATACTGACCAAAAGAATTTAAAGTGCTTAAGAGTTTTAACCACAAAGGATACACAGAGAGGCTAGAATGGCACATGGTGCTGAGCCTGTCAGATTCTTAAAATACCACCAATTTGGTGGTCTATAATCCTGTCACTCTTTTCATGTATCTGAAAAAAATGCTTAACACCCTTGTTAATTGAAACTATAGCTTTCAGGCAAGATATTTGATTTTTTCCAGTATCAATTTTATAAAGTCAGGGAGGGTTTAGAGTAAGAGCATAGGACTCTACTTTCAAAAAAACATACTGAAAATTTATCAAAAGATTTTCCAAAGCAGCTTACTCAGAAGGATTCTCTTGTATGTCATGTTATCCACAATTTCTCTTTTCCCATTTTTATTGTAGAACTTTACAATCTTTGTGTTTTAAAATCCATGTCCCCCTTTTTCTTTCTGCCCAAGAGAATTAATTCTTTCTCTGTGGTTTCATTACAGCAAACTTTTTATGATGTCACAAAAGATTAGATTCAGAGAAAACCTGAGAACTGATCAAAATTAGTGCTCAGGATTGAGTGCTTTCATAGGATTGAGACCACTGACAGAATTGCAGTCGTGTTGAGGCATAAGTTTCCAGCAAAAGCCTTTGAACTTTGTGTGAAGTGGTCCAAGAATATATGAAGCATAAGGATGAATATTTCAAAATAAAATGTCTTCCAACATTTTCTCTGAAGAGTCAGCTATACAATTCCAAAAAAAAAAAAAAAAAATTCTTGTGTTAAAATCTAAGAATAGAAAGATTTTAAACCAGAAATGATGGTACTAAATAGCATATAATCTACAGTGTATGAACCTTAAGACATTCTAAATTAACCTGGAGCTTTGTAATCATTATCACAATCATCTTATAATTATTTATTCCAATATATTTATTCAGACATTTCTGCTTATCTTCACTTATCTAAGTCTTAAAAGAAAAATTATATAGAACCAATAGGACCAATGAAGCAGTAAATTGCAATGCCACATTAATCCTATTTGTTGAGCTACACATGGTTTGTGTTGCACTTTGAGTTTGAGAGATTTGTTTGGTTATTTTGGTGAGAAATAAACTCAACAGCCAACAGTAGTGATACAGAAGAAGGATCAAGTAATTCTGAATTTCAGTAGATGCATTAGTCAGCCTGCCAGTCTTTCAATATGACCAGTTTACTCTTTATGCAAACCATTCTTAGGTTCCTTTACTGAATTAGTCTAGACAGAAGAGGTGCTTCTTTCAGCAGACCAGCTGGGGTGGAACTACCTTTATCATCTTCTGCTATATAACACATGCTTACAGACATCCTTATCCACTTCTCATCAATGAAATAGTAGGAAATAATTGTTACGGATAGGAATCCTGAGAGTTTCCAACATGCATGTTGAGTCTACTCAATCCTGACAATAAGGTCAGCCCTTCATTCCACTGAGGTGTATTTATATCCTTGAAACCTTCTCTCCATCTGACAGCAGCAAGGTGTACAGGAGATAGAAAGTGGGTGTCCTTCCACCAAAGGAGGACATTCTTGGATTAGCACAGGATGTTTGTGTATAATGGCAAAGATGGACTCTTAAAAGTTTCTGTAGACCTCCATCACTGGAATGAGAAGAGGACCGCATCACAAATGTGACACTTACATAATTTTAAAGGCTGACTATTGGATTCCTGTATGCAAACACTGTGTGCATTTGATCTTTGTAGATATTGGCAGACTCTTATCTGGGAAAACAGCTGAGAAATTAGTGGTTTCTTAAATGGACAACTGCCTTTGGTGATGTGTTTTAATTTGATGCTTGTCACATTTTAGATTCCATACAAAACAACCTGCCTGCACTGTGATGTGATATCCCTCCAACTTCTGCTCCCTCATTGGATGGAATGGGTTTTCTTCTGTCATCTATTCTTTCTTCATTTCTAGACTAATAAGGTTTTAGAAAAGTCATGTAACAGTGTTCATGGGCTCTTGTCACGTATCATATATTACACAATCTCTCCTAGGTATTCTTTGATTTCCAGGTTTTCCAAACATCTCTCTCCCAGATATTTTTGAATTATTATTTCCTTCAGCTTGCATTTTTCCAGAATGAATCTCATTTTGGGTGATATCCAAAGCCCAGTGAGGTCAGAAGAATGTCTCCTCTTTACTTCAGTGAGCTTTGGATTTGTTCCTTTATTTCCTATTTCCAGAAGCCAAATTCTGCACACCTTATTGTTTTAATAGGAATTTTGTATCAGCAAGGTAAGAAGTGTTGGCTTCCATTGTCTGATATTTTCAGACTCCTTTGCAAAGTATTTCACTCTTTTCACTAACATTTATAATGACACAACATAATTTACAAATATAAGTGCTGTTTATCTGTCACCATGGATAGCTAATGGAAATCTTTAGTAATACTTAAGTGAGTGAACTCCGTTGCATTTGGTACCACCTCTTTCCAAACTTGATATGTGTTCTTCCATTGCCTTTTGCTTTGGTCTTTTAATTACTTTGCAGTTCATAAGGCTTTGGGAAAATATGAATAATTTGTGGGTAAAGTTTTGAAAGGCACTGTAATCAGATATGAAGTCCAGCTACAGGTTGTATTTTACATATAACATCTCTTGCCCAGATTCAGGAAAGTGCTTTAACATGTGCTCAAGTCTATCCCTGTTAAGAAATGCAACTAGATTCTTAAATGTAATTGTGTAAGTGGGACTTCAATCTCATTAAAAGTTAAGGAATACTTTATCTTCATTCCTGAATAGGGAGATCTTTTCAAATAGTGTCTTTTATATATTATCAGTTCTCTTCAATGAAACTGTTCTAAAAAGACTATTCATCACTGCATTATGGTTATATCTGAAGGGAGAGTGCTATACATCTTTCCCAGGATTTGTGAGTTCAATTTAAAACTGGAGCAAGCTTTGCAAAGGGCCACCAAGACAGTCAGGGGTTGAAGGATTTGCCTCAGGAGGAGAAGCTGAGGCCTGTTCAACATGGAGAAGATGTGGCTTTCAGGGGGTCTTGGAAGATGGAGCCAGTGGCTTCATGGTGGGATGATTAGAGATAATGGGCAGAAGTTGAAAAAAAGAAAAGGTCAGGCTGGATTTAAGGAAAAACTTTTTTACAGTTTGGTCAGTCAATAACAGTTCAGGATCTCAGGAATCAGAAGAGATTGTTAAGAGAAATTGCACAGTCCTTGAAGGTTTTTCAAGACCAAGCTGCATATGAATAAGTTGGGCAGATCTCACAGCTGACCCTGCTTTCAGCTGGACGCTGGACTGGATAAACTTCAGAGGTACCTTTCAACCTGAATTATGCTGTGATCTTTTGATCCTATTCATTTTCTACTGTTGCTTATGGTTCTAGTCTGCTCTTGATCTCTTATTGGGTCCATAATTTTTTTTTTCCTAATAGCATGTATCCAATTGCTTTTCTGGAAGGAAAAGAGGTAGTGGAAAGCAAGTACTGGAATTCCTTGGACTTCCTTGTGAAAAGTACTAACTGTATTTCTATCTTTGGAATTATTTTATTTCTCAGTACCTGTTCCTCTTGCCATACCAGTTTAATTGTCAGTGGTTCATAAATTATCTAAGTAATTCTTTGGTGACCTGTGGATGCATATGTCCTCTTTTCAGTTTATATTTTTTCCTAGTTGATTATTAAGTACTTGTTATAAATAAATGTACCAGTAAGATACTGCTGCTCTAGTTGCTCAGGCATGTTTTCCTTAGTTTTCTTGTTTAAGATGGTTGTTTTAATTATTCCTTCATTCTTTCATTTTTCCTCTTTAATATTTTGTCAATTTGAGTGATATTTCACAGAATCATGGATCACAGAATGGTTGAGGTTGGAAGGAACCTCTGGAGGGCAGCTGGTACCATCCCCTTTCTCCAGCAGGACCAAATGGAGAAACTTGCCCAGGTCCCTGTCCGAATGACTTTTGAATATGTTCATGAATAGAGACTCCACAACTTCTCTGGCAAATCTGTGTCATCACTCAGTGACCCTCACAGGAAAAAGAGTTTCCTGATGTTCAGATGGAAACTCCAGGTTCCAGTTGCTACTCATAGCCTCCTGTCCTGTTCACTGAGCACCACTGAAAACCTGCATATCTTCAGGTATTTATTTACACTAGACACCTTCTTTTCTCCAGGTTATACAGTTCTCTCCAGACATTTTATAGCACATGGAGTTATTTTAAGACATTTTTATTTCATACATTACAAGAGGGCCTGCAAAGGTAAAGAACAGGAGCTGAAGAAATCTATAAACAGATAGTTAATATAAACTATTCATATACCTAGAGCTTTAGCTGGGCTGTATGTAAAATTACAGATTGACTGAGCAGGTGAAGCAAATTTTTCAGACCATGGTTCAGTGCTTTACTACCAAAAACTTGAAGATTAATATACAATCCTCTATTAAAATTAGGTGGGAATTTTTCAGTATTTTTCCTCATCTTTCAGTAAAAGTTTTAGTTTCAGCCTAGGTTTATCTGGGGCAGGACACTTTGGTTTTTTTGCTTCAGTATCTACTACAAGCACAAAAACCTCTTGAAATATATTTTAGGGATCAATAACCAACAATACTCTACCCAGGAAAGTTAATCTATGAAGAGGTAATTCTAGACAGATAATATTTATACACAGAAGATATTAAGAACTTCTCAAAGCCAGCTTTTGTGGTGTTGTCTACTCAAGACATGTAATGAACAAACAGATCCTGATTTGGTCAGTGAATGAACATTTGTTTGTTTTTCAAAAAATTAAATTTTACTTTGTAAAATAAAGTCACCCCAAGTGGAAACAAGAAAGAGAAATTCTTTAACATCTCCTGGAGGCGGGGGGGAAAGATGCAATTTAAAACTACTTTGGGTTATTTGAATTGTACTGCTTGGTTAAAATAAAGACACTCAGTTTAAACACTTGCAATTTTTTATAATGTGAAAATTTGAACCTTTCTTTTCCAGAAATGTCTGATTGAAATATGTCTACATTTTAAAAGTTTTTTGCACTTTCCCAAGAAATACATAAATTTAATTTAGTTTCTTTTAAGAAGGGGTTCAATGGAAATGACAGTTTTCTGGTAGAGAATTATCTGACATATTCTTAGCATTTTGTGCAATTTCTTTAACTGAAATATCTGTTTTCATTCTATGATAGTTATTTAGTTTGTAAAGAAAATTAGTTTGCACTTATGAAGCACTTAAAGACAGAGAAGATTAATCTCTGAATGGAATTATAGAAAATACTGTGATAGTCCAAAAGACAAAATGAAATTAAAAGGCACTGTCAGAAATACCCTAAATCATGGATATAAATTAATATTTCATTTAATGAAGTCATTCAAATTTCTGTAGACTTTGTTGTTCAGAGTTATATAAGGCAGGCATTATGTGCAAAAATGTCTACACACCTTTTTCTTCCCTAGTTAGAAATGGCATTTAAATTAATCTGTCACTTTACCATCAAGTGATTTGGGACTGTGAGGTGCTTCTGTACTCTGCCTCACACAACTTTGGTTTTGACTGTCCTGAGTAATTTTGGATCACCACCAGAACATATAAAATTCCTATTTACTCCGTGCCTGGGGTTACTCAGGAGTGGGAGCAGCAGAGGTTCCAGCAGAGACCTTGTAACACCCTGTGAGCAGCTTCTTCCCTTCTGACAACTGGCTGCTCATCCCTTCTTTTCCCACCTAACTTGAAAAAAGCTAATGATATTCAAGAGGACCATTCCTCTTGTGCCGTGGTAACTTTGTTCTCTAAAAGGCCTGAATTTTCCCCAAGCTCCATGGAAATCCATGAGATATGCAGCAGAGTATCCAAGTATAGAATTGCAACACTGCAGTTACCAGATTGCCCTATCCACATGCTCCTTTGGACAAGCCTAATGCATTTTTGAGACATGACTTCCATCTGCAGATCTGCATTGATTCTTCTCCAGTTAAAATCTCTCTCACAGCTGTAACTCCCATCATATTGCCATACCAAGGTAGACTTGTTAAAATATGCAGTCTTTATCTTCTAAATTATTTGGATACTTACCCTTTGATTCCCCCTAGTACTATTTTGTTTCTTTGTTTTTGTCATACAGAAAGAAGGTAAAAGTGAGCAAAATACCACTTATTTTTCTGACTAAGTAATTAGCACCAGAAAGTTCATTAAACAATGCTTATAGTGAAAATCAAAGTACAGAAGTTTATTTAATGCAAGGAAAACAAAATGAAACAAAAAATCATTTAAGGTAAGGTCCTGCATCTCTACTAATTAGTTACTAACCTGTAACTAATTAAATATTATTGTCTTTATGAGCTCTCTGATATTATTTTCTGTGTTTTGATTTTCAGATACATATGTTTCCAACTTTTACAGAAAGAAAATTAATCTAGGCTTTGGCTCTCACTCAACTACGTCTGGCATATACACTTCTGAGATCTGTAATAGAAGAGGCTGCTTTAGAGGCATGAACATTCACATCAGTATCACATTTCTAAATTTCACAACAATCTTCATTTTCAGGCCTTTATACTTCATACTTTGTGCTGGATTTCCCTATTGTGTCACTTGGCATCTCTGCCTGTGAAGCACTGAATAAAGCGTCGGTAAATTCAGTTGGAAATTGCCTGTGCTCTTGACATTTTCTGCTGTTGAAAACGTAGCAACAAACAATTAAATTCTGATTTTCAGCTTGCCTTCAACTTACAGAAATGGTGTAACTGCTGCCTGTTTCTAATTATTCCTGAAATGCCAGTAAGAGGTAGTATGAAGTATCATTCAGGAAAATGATTCAGAGTAACCTCTGAATCTTTATCCTCGGCTCTTGTTCTCTGACTGACGACATTCTCCTTGCTAAGCCTGAAGAGTGCTGCCCAGCCCACAGGTTGTCCTTAGAGTCTCTTCTGCCCAAGGCACAAAATCACACTGATGGGGGTTCAGAGATGGTGAGGATATTATTTTTCTTAGAAATAATAAAAATAAAGAAACAAGTGGCTTAAGGAAGTGTTCTATTGGTAACAGCATCTTCTGTGGAAAATTGAGATCTCTACAGCTCATCAATGACATCAGCAGTTACCAAATATTTGAGCTCATCACTGCAACACTCTTATGACAAACATTCAAAACTGGATGCCTGTATTTAAATAGGCTCCTGAATCTATAATGATAATGAATTGTTTAGATAGTGTGATGTTTGGACAAGTTGTAGCTTGTGCTCATTCATTGAGATTTGTGGATATCTGTCACTGAGAATTACCAACTTTACTGACATGAAGGAGACTAAATACAGATTGAAAAGTTTAACATTAGGCTAATAAATGTGTTAATATTTTGACCTATTTCCTAGAAATTTTTCTTTTGTTATCTTAAAAACACCCACAGTGAGTAAAGCAATTTTTAAATGTCTTGGCCTGGTAGTTATAGCATCTTAGAATCATGGAATTGTTTGGGTTGGAAGGGACCTTAGAGATCATCAAGTTCCAATCCCCCTGCCACTTTCCACTAAACCACATTGCTACAAAAGCCATCCAACCTGGTCTTGAACGCTTCCAGGAATGAGGCATCCATAACTTCTCTGGGCAGCCTGTTCCTGTGTCTCACTACCCTCTGGGTAAAGAATATCTTCCTTTTAACTAATCTTTCCTCTTTTAGTTTAAAACCATTCCCCCTTGTCCTATATGTGTAAAAAGTTGCACTCCCTCTTTTTTACAAGCACTGTTTAGATGCTGGAAGGCCACAATGAATTCTTCCTGGAGCCTTCTCTTCTCCAGGCTGAACAGCCCCAACTCCCTCAGCCTTTCTTTGCTGGAGAGGTGCTCCAACACTCTGCTCCTTTTCGTGGCCCTCTTCTGGACTCACTCTAACAGGTCCATGTCTTTCTTGTGTTGAGGACCCCAGAGCTGGATGCAGAATTCCAGGTGGGGTCTCGTGAAGGCAGAGTAGAGGGGCAGCAGCACCTTCATTGGCCTGCTGGCCACACTGCTTTGGGTGCAGCCCAACAGTTAAAAACTTACTCCAAATTTTAGTATTGGTACAATGAAATAAAAAAATTGGTCAAGATTTCTTGGAGGCACCCAGAGTAGGAGCAAAATCCTACCAAAATAAAAAGCAAGTTTATTGCATTTCCACACCTTTTGGTATGAGGCAGTGAGACAGAAAAGCCTTGTATGAGTAGGATGTTAAATGAGCAGTTTCAGTATGATTGTGTTTTATTTTATGTAGACAAATAAATACACGAGTAAACATGTCTAACTGTGACTCTTGAAGAGTCTTGATCACTTGTAGCTTCCTGGCTTACTGCATTAATGCTACTATTTAATATGGATTCTTTTCTCTCTCGTTTAACACTGTTCTCACCTTTTCTTAAGTAAATCTCACTCATCCTACCTCCATTTCTCAATGATGTGTTTATTTTCACAGTTCTCTCAACCATCTCTTGCACAGGCAAACTCACTGACCATTTTTCAGTAACTTTTGAGACCTAAGTATGTACTTTCTTCACATGATCTGCTGGTAATTTAGAATCTAGGTCTCTTCATCCTCTCATTTCCTGGCAGCTTTGTCTAAAAACTATCATGGGGCAGCCAGCCATCCTCAAATGCTTCATGCAAAAGCTGATCTCTACAGAACTCAGATAACTGTTGTCTTTAGGGATCTTCTTTATTGTACACCCATTGTCCAGCGTTATGTAGTGTGTCACATGAGCATCTGCACAGCAGATAACAGCAATTTGTGGAACTTCAGTCCTAAGATGCAAATGACTCTTTCATAATAGAAGCTGCCTCATCCTCGTGCTCAAAAAAAAAAAAAAAATGGAGCAAGCATTGAAACACAATAACTTTACTATAGCTTAATAACTTAGATTATTTTTTCTAATTCAAATGGAAAGTTCTTCAAACAGTAGAAAAAAAGATTTATGTTTTTCTTATCAGGGATACTATTTACAACTACAGCTCGTGAAGATAACCATCTCCTCTGTTAAAATGCCTTTTTCTGAAATCACTGCCAGAAGCAGGCATAAATTCTCCCCTTTCTACAGTTGGACCAGTGAGTTCTGTGTTGCCTCTGACACAGCAGACCCATGGCATTGCTGGGATTCAGATAAGATGAAATATGGCTTAGACCTGATATTTCTTTGTTAGGTTTACAGTACAGCATATAATTTTTTGAAAGTATAAACCCAAATAAAACTGTCCCATAAAGAAAGCTCTCAAATGGTCAAGGCTCAATGTCCCTCCATCCTTTTTACAGGAAGAAAAATGACTAAAACTTGAAGTCAGACTCTGGCATGCTTGAATACCGTATGCCTGCACTATTGAGAGACTGGAGCAGAGTATCTGGAGAAAGATGAGAGAGTGTGGGTGGCAATAGAAAAAACAACCACGACTGTAAGTTAGCAAGATAATATCCTTACTTTCTTCTGTGGGTCTCAAGAGTGATTAAAAAAACATTGGTGTTTTAAAAATATTGCTGAGGACTACAGTGTGACTCATAATGCTTCAGAGAATGGAATTCTTGGAAGTTTCAATGTAATGCCAGATTTCAGAATGGAGGGCAGCAGAGCTGCAGAGAAGTAACATGAGGCTATGTTGATGGAGAAAGAACATTTCTGAGGAAATTCAAGAAACAGAGGGAGAGAAAGGAAAAGAATGGGCCTGGGGAGATATGACAAGACAATTACTTATACTGAGAGCTGTTGCTTGCACTGATGGGAATGTTTCACTGCTTTTTGAGGTTTTATTGGCCAGCATGCCTGCCTACACAACACTTGGTCACATGCACAGCAGGGGAAGATAAGTAACCATCTTGACCAGTCAGACAGTGAAAGCAATTATAAGCGAGTCCAAAAGTCTATCATAGAGCTGACCTTAAAGTTTTAGATAAAACCTTTCTTCTTTTTCTTTTCTTTTTTCTTTTCTTTTTTCTTTTCTTTTCTTTTCTTTTCTTTTTTTTCTTTTCTTTTCTTTTCTTTTCTTTTCTTTTCTTTTCTTTTCTTTTCTTTTCTTTTCTTTTTTTTTCTTTTCTTTTCTTTTCCTTTTCCTTTTTCTTTTCTTTTTTCCTTTTTCTTTGTTTTGTTTTGTTTGGAGCATGTGTAAATTTCTGGTGAGTTAAGTACTTTCATGAGGGAATGTATTGGTTAAATGTTGGGAAGCTTTCTCAAGTCAGAATAGCCATCCTGGTCAGAATAAAATAAAGAATGTTGGTCATCTGGAATTAAATAGTAGCCTCACAGTTATGGCATGTACCTGATATTTTGCTTAATACTGTAACACAGCTGTTTTATATCCTCAGAAAGTAGCTTTGTTAGGAAAATGAACAGTCTTTCTCCAGCCATTTGCCACAAGTGCTGACCAGTACCTCTTCCCTTAAAGTTCCAAGAAAATGGTTTCTGTATTTCACAGGCCATGACATTGTCCAGGTTATGGAATTTCCAGGTTCAGATCCATGGACATGGGCTGGGCTTGTACCAGAATATCCTCCTTTAAGTGCCCTCACTATCTGGCAGCTGAGGTAGGATTGAGTTCTCCCTATTGTTTATATTGGAAGCCTAAATGCTAAAATGTAGGCTTTTTTATTTATTATTTTTAAGAGCATTCTTGTAATCTAGGTCTCTCTTATAAACTCTAGTTTATGCATATTATTAAATAAAAGGTGTTGGTTCAGACTTCTGAAAATGTGTCAATGGCTTAAACATAGATAATGCTGCTGTCTAGATAGAAAATTTGTATATCTCATAAACATTTAATGATTATTTGTCTGATAATTCACATCTAAAAAATGCCATTGCTTGATATTTGATATTTACTTTAATATTTGGTATTTCCTCTCTGAAAAAAAAAAGCCTTATAATCATCAGGGGAGCAAATATGACACCATTCATATAAGTGATGGTTCTATATCACAGTCAAATAAATATCCTAAGTGAACAATTAGTTGATACATTCTTGGCTGAGATTTTTTCATATAATTTGATTGAGGAAGTGTTTGCATAAATTAACTGATCAGTTAATTTATAACCAGTTCCTGAACAATTCATGAACAGGAAGACACACTACAGACTAGGGAATTTGAATAATGTATATTTTATTTCACTTGAATAATGGGAAAATGTACATTTTTGAGTTGGCTAAAATGGAAAATGAATTTATTTTTTCTGGAAAATTTAATCTAGCTACATTTAGAAATGAAACATCTTAAATGAAAAAGGTGGTCTATTATGAAAATGAGCAAAAGGTGTTTTGTTTTAATTTTAATGTTTTTATGTTATAATGGATTCTTGGTGGACTAATTTTGCAGTTTTCAGATGAATGACACATGGATTTTAACTAGGTTGAACTAACCATTGGGTGGATAAAAAATTTGATTAAACATTTTTCCAGATTTCCTGGGCTTGTGGTCTACCAATTCCATCATTTCCCAAAGCAGTGAACTGAGAAATGTTTATTCATTATGGGGTTAGTGCAACTATTCCCTGTCATCCAGTAAATTTCATAATATGTGAACATAGCCAGACTGCTACAATCTGAGAGTCAGCAGTAAAATCTACAATGCATGATGATAGTAGGTTCTCAAATATACAGGACTTTGGATAAAATGAAAAAATGCACCAAAAATTTGAGTAAACAGCAGCAAGTCAATCTGCATCTTCTCAGTTTGTGTAGGAGAGATAAGTCAGAGCTTGGAAACATTTTCTGTTATGCACATTAATGGATGTACAACTCATCCAATCACTCAGGAGCTAATACTGCACTTTTCTGTTCTATGCATAAAAAATGTCATGCCAAATGACTCTGAGTGGTATCCATAATGATGAATTTACAGCCATCAGTAAGGAGACTTCTTCGATTGTCTGCATTAAAGTAGCAGATGATTATGATCCCATCCAGTGATGCTTTTCCTTGGCCTTATTAAGAAGAACAGCACACAAGGCAATCATACCCTTGGGTGTCTTTTGACTTGCTCAAAAGTATGACTTAAGTGTTGATTTCTCCTCCAAAAAACCCCAAATTCCATTTTGCAATGATGACACATCCATCGTCTAAAAAGGAATGACATGGGAATTGCAAAGAATGCCCCGATTTCTCACCTGGCAGCAAAAATAGCCCCAGGTCTCAGAGACAGTATTTATCTGTGCTTGTCTGTCAGCTGTCAGTGCTGTGCATGGGAATGGATAATCTTCTCCCTCTTCTCTTTGTCCCACAGTTTGGCCCTGATCTCAGGAATTTGTAGTGCAGTGCTGTGGTCCCTCTCAGAGCCCTCAGTGGCGTCTTCCCCATTGTCCAGCCCCTGAACCACTGCCCTACTGCATTGAGCAAGAGGGGCTTGACAGATCTAGGAATGAACTGTGAGTCAGTGGGCACACTCAATAACTGGAACTTCCTTTTTGTCAAGTCTCTTTTCTTGGGATTAGATTTATTACCAAATCCGAAGATTTCAAAGTGATTTCATAGTGACACAGAATATGTGGCAAAAGAAAAAAGATCTTCCCAGCTTCCAGCAGTGGCTGCAGGAAGTGCTAATGTACATCTTTCTGGGTAGCTTCATACCCAGCTTTAGAAAACAGATGTACTTCTAAGGAATGTACCAATTTGTTTCGGTTCTACTGGTAAATCACTATAGAGCTCCTCCAAACCTGTCTTTGTGTTCATGAAAAGGCAGCAGAAGACTTTTACTCAGTTAGTAAAAAAAACTGAAATGCAAGATCCATGGCATTTCTTCCTCAGTCTTCTCTTTTTTCTTCCATTTTGTTCCTCCCAATAGATAACTTCTGGAATTTATTATGGCTGAATGAATCAACTGAAAACATCTCATGGGAATAGGAGAGGTCTGGACGGTCAGTTCTGGGGAACAGTTCCAAATTCTTCTGTTGCATTTGCTTACCATACTTTTGCTCTAATCAGGTAGATAGAACAATTGCCTCAGTTTGATGTCATGGTAGATTATTTAGTATCAAAAATACTTCAGCCAACTAAACACTGACAGAAACACACACAGATCTGCATGAGCATCAAATAAACTAGAACCCAGCATAACAATTCCAGTGGTATGCCTTCTAGAAAAGGCAATATAAAGTTAAAAGGAAAAAAAAACATGATTAAATGAAATAGAGGGAACTAGACAACTGAGTTTCATCTGTTCTCTTCCATTTCCCCAAAGCTGTTCATTATTCACCATGCAATAAATGTGTTCCACTTCTGAGTGAGAATACACAGAAATTAACTTAGTAATTTAAAAAATATTGTGTATATTTATCACTTCTTGAAATAACTATTTTATTCTATAAAATGCCCAACTCCCTGCCTCTCCCTTTCCAATGTTCCAAATACACTTTGGGCTAATTTTGATCTCTGCAATTGTATGTGTCTGTGTGTTGGTGGCACAGTATGTTCTTTATGTCCATGTGCTGCAAATCTGGTTGACAATAGCCTTGCACCCTATTCTTTCCTGATTGTCCTTCATCACAAATGGAAAATGATCAAATAAACGATATTTTTTTCTTGCATGGAATTGTGCAACTTCCAGAATTTCTTCAGCTCAGTCCCATAGATTTTTAAGGGTCACTTCCATTAGAACAATTCTTAAAAGTAATAATATATACAGTAAAACATTATCTATAACTTAATAAAATGTATTTTTAATACACATATATTTTTAAAAAATTATCCAGATGCCTTGAATTTTTTTTATTCTTAGGAATTATTCTCACTATCAGGTCTTTGGCACTAATAATATCTTTGGTATGATTATGCTTGCAAAGTTATATGAACTTAGATAAAGCTCTGGAAGATGTTTCAACACAAAGTTTTTTAAAATTTATGGTACTTGAAGTGAGGTTGTATGCAATGACACCTCATTTAATTTCTGTAAGGTGGTATATAATTTGAGAATTTGTGCCTGACAACCTGTAGTGATTAAATAACTATACTGAATTTTTGTCATTGCAAGGGATTAGCTCAGCTGGTTAGAGCATGGCACTGATAGTGCCAGAGTTGTGGGTTTCATTCCCATGTGGGCCATTCATGTAAGAACTGAACTTGGTAATCCTTGTGGGTCCCTTCCGGCTCAGAATATGTTGTGATTCTGAGTATATATCCTGACTGACTCTTCAGGCAAGAAAATCAAGACGCAAGAAAAATAGAAATATGACCCTAAAATTCCAGCCTGGGATGATGTGGAACAGAATGTGAAAATCTCATCAAATGCAGACCACTGAAGCACTAGATGCTTCATAAACCTAAGATGGTGAGAGGATGGGCATAAAAGAATGAAAGCTTTGTCATGGTTCTGTTCTTACCCTCATTGCTAGGGGTTTCAGTAAAATCCAAATCTGTTTATAATTTTCCATGGTGCCCGTTGCTTTATAATGGATAATGGAGTGCTCTTCTGCTGGGAACTATGTGCCAGTTTATTCTTGGAGATTCCAGTAAGAAATGCAGCTCTTGGATATTTTTATGAGACTTTCAGGGATCACCTTTGTGTTGGGGTAATTCTGGCCACAGGGGGTTTGTGCAGGGGGTCGATCTACCTTACCCTATATGGCCATGTCCTAAAGGTCCTTTCCAGATGGAGGACATTTATTACTTGAAAGGAAATGGAAGCAAATGCTTTCATGAGCAAAATCAGGATAGAGTTCTTAATTTGCCAAAGAGGGATGAAACAACATACAGACCTGATCTTCTAAGATTGATCAGCACAGGAACTCCATGGACCAGAGTGAGGGAGCCTTACTTTTGAGGGCACAAGCCCTGAGAAGGATTCTCATGCAAAACACACTGGCTGAAGGATTTTAACCTTGTCCTGTATTGCATTTTCACTTAGGAAGTACTGAATGCTGTTCACAATTCTAGTTAAGATATTTTTGGCCAGTAAGCGTTTGTGCATTTACCAACGTAAACCACTTCCAAAATCTCTGAAGAAGCAGGTGGAAGGCCACGAAGATGAGAAATACATGAGTTAGTCAATTAAGTGGAGGTCATAAGTGAACCCCTTTTCAAGAGGCATCATCAAACTTTTGTCTGAAAAGAGAAATTTGCAAAGAGGGAAGCAGGTGTCAAATTCCCTTTTGGCAGCTGGGTCTTAAAAGCAATTAGAATGAAAAGCTACCTGCTCTAAAGCTCAAGACACCAGGAGGATCTGCCTTAACAAGTGGAAGAAAACACATATTGATGGGGTTTACAGCTCTCATGCTGTAGGGAGGATGCAGAATGGTGAGGAAATGTGCTGACATGCCTAAATTGTGGCAGGATATAGGACCCTGGCACTGGCAGTGAGGAGGAACTTGAGAATGATTTTTGAGCTCTATATGCAAACAGATGTCTGTCTTCTACAGCGTGCTGTAGAAAAAATAGAGGTTTTGAACCATTAGAAAAGCAAAGGAAGTGCAATAGCCCAGATTTTGATCATAATTACACCCAGGTGGTTCTGAAGTGACTACACCCGTGTCATTGAAGTTACACCAGTGCAAAACTTGTGTGAGAACTGAATCAAGCTCTTTGTTTTCCTGCATTTGTGTAGCAAAAGAGTACTCTAACAGCTCTTAGTAAATAATAAATTAATAATGATATGATGATCTCCCTTATGACTGGATGAAATACAGAGAAATAAGTATCAGAGTAAGAATTTTCTTGCAAGACTCTTTGAATGTGTCATTTGTATTGAGTATAGGATGCTTTGCTGGACTAATTTTAGTTTCTGAACCAATTAAAATTTTTATTTCAAACATCAGAAACATCCAGTGTAGTCAGGTAGTATGTAATGAACAACAGAAAGACTACAACATATAGGTTACAGTTCAAATGAGCAAGACCTTTGGTCTTTGCATGGCAAAGTGCCTTTAAATCCCCAGCAGAAAGTAGTAATGAAAACAACTAATGAAGGCAAGTGCCTTTTCTGTCTCCCTGCTGTAAATCAAATAAGATTTTAGTAGTTGGTTTCGTTTGTGTTTCCCCATTTGTCTCAGAATACACCAGATTGCAATGTTACATCACATTTTTAATGACTGGAACCATGTCCTGAGATCCCCCTCTGACCACACCACAACTTCCTTCTTTCCTTTCTCCTCCTGGCTAGAGGACTGTATGCAATTATGATGAGGACATAATTCAATTAATTATTGACAGAACATGTAATTGCCACTCAGATCTCTCTCTGATAAATCTCTCTGCACTCTCTGACTTCTGTTTGTAGTGCACTAGGGAGGTGGAAAGGCACTAAAAATGCGTTTTAAAGATAGGACGTTTCTCAATCCTTTGTATCAGTCGGGGAGGCTTCTGCCGCCCGGGGCTCTTTAGATGTACAGCGTATTGTTCTCGTCTGTGCTAAACAAGTATCCCCGAGAAAGCTCAGTGGGATGGAGGCTTATGATTCATTTTAAGTGGAGGATATAATAGAAGCAGATAACTTTGATTTGTGCAAAGGAAAAGTGTGATCTCTTTCAGGGATTCCAGGAATTCATAGCAAATTTTTCTTCTGTTGCTGATTAAAGAGAAAGTGATAAATAAGATTTCTGTGTTCGCTTTAAAGGAGGAATGTAGCTTTAGAAAGCTGACTTATTTAGGGAAAAAAAAAATCCTGACCTCATATAGCCTTTGACCAAGATCTGCTAGTAGTAGAGAGTAAAGATGAGGCTGTTTCTGTTATTATTAAAGCCCACAGTGACCATTTCTGTCTGTATGACCGGAAAATGTCCTGGGGGCCAGGCCGGGGTGGGGATGTGCCCGGGTCTTGCCGTAACTTAGGAATTACAACTAAAGCTTGCCAAAAGCGGATAAAGGAAAGAGATAACGAGGTGAGAAAGCAAAGAATGGCTTTATTGTAAAGTCAGGAAAACTAAGCTGTTAAAAAAAAAAAAAGAAAAAAAGAAAAAAAAAAAGAAAAAAGCAATCGCGTACACAGTCTGCCCTTGTAGCCGAGAGAGGAGACCCGCTGCTCCTCTGCCTTTGTTTTATACGGCACGGCGTGCGTGGGGCTGGGAAAGGCGCAGCAGGGCAGGGCCGGGGCCGGGGCCGCGCTGAGAGCCGCGGGCAGCAGGCGGAGCGGGGGCTCTGCTGTCCCGCAGCGGGGCAGGGCGAGCTTCGCGGGGCTCGGGAGCCTCGTGCCAGGGAGGAGCGCTCACTCTCCCTCCTGGGGTGCCGGGAGGGAGCCGAGGCTGATGCGCCCGTGCAGGCGGGAGGCACTGACGGGCGCTGGCCGCGGCTCAGGCACACGCACACACCTTTGCCGTGCCTGGGCGGGCGCGGGGCGATACCGGGGGGAGCGGGGTGATACAGGGGGGAGCGGGGCGATGCCGGGGGGAGCGGTGTGATTCCAGAGGGAGCGGGGCGATACCGGGGGGAGCGGGGCGATGCCGGGGGGAGCGGGGCGATGCCCTGCCGCAGCCTGTCCTACCGGCTCTGCCGCCGAGGCATCCCTCCGCTCCGGGACTTCGCAGTGCTTGCACCCAGCGCCAGGCCAGGGAAGCAAGACCACCTCAGGGTGGGCTCTCGCCCCGCAGCCCCAGCATCAACCGGAGGCACCTGAGCCGGGCGGAACCGGTGCCTTGAGCCTGGTGCCGGGGGATCGGCTCTTGGGGGAAAGGTGAAGAAGGGCTGAAAGGGTTTAGACCCCGTCAGAGCAGGCGCAGTGGCCGGGCGGGTCGGGGAGCCCGGAGCGGGCACCTGAGCCGGATCCTTCGACACCTCAACAGAGCGGGCCCATTTTCAGGGGTGCTGCGGGGGTGAAGGGGAAGGATGAGCAGGGTCGGAGCATCTGGTTTCTCTGTGAGGGACCACTCGGTGCTGCTTTTGTTGCCGGGAGAGGCGGGAGCAGTTACGCGTGATAGTCTAAACCGTGAATGTTGAAAGACTGGAACACTGCAGGTCCAGAGGAGCAAGACAGGGGCTGTAACGCCCTTACAAACAGCTTCCCGCGGGTTCAGTTCAGCACTGCGGGTGCGACTCGGCGCCCAGCTGCGGAGAGTGGCGTCCGCAGCTTGCCCTGCTTTCGGGCCGTGCACCCCTCTCCAAAACTTAGGGGCTCTACAGCTCGGGCGCCTCGTCCCGCTGTTCTCAAGGACGTGGAGGCGTTCAGAGGCGCCACGGGTGGTCCTTAAAGACCCACTGTCTCTGGGCAGCTTTGTACGGCTCCTGCGGAGGTTGCGGGATGCTCTCCACGCCCTGTCTCACCTGTCGGGGTCCAAGGGAGCAAGGTTCGGCACCCCGCGCCCTTTCCAGCGTATCTGCCGGCCCCCCGGGGGTGGGGCTGAGCCTCGCACGGCCGGGCTGGGCGCTGCCCTCCTGCCCGAGCCCCTCAGCCGCGCCTCGCCGCAGGTGCGGTTCGCGCGGCCCCCGGCCGGGCTCCGCTCCGGCACAGCCTGCCCGAGACGAGGTGTCCTTGGCGGGGCGGCTCTCCCGCCCAGGGCAGCTTTCCCCAGCCTGTGTTTTCGGCCGGGACTCACTTGCCTGCGCGGCACCGGTCAGCCCTGCGCCTTCGCCCTCCAGGGCTCAGGGCTCAATCCGGGGTCGCTGAGGGAGCACGCTTCCCCCTGACCGGTCTCCTCCCCCAGGAGCCCCGCAGGTTTGGATTTCGCCATAGGGCCACCCAGTCCTCTCCCTTTCCTGCGGGTCGCGGGCGGTGCGCGCTCCTGCCGCTGCCGAGGCTGAGCCCGCCGCCCCCGAGCCCCCGGCAGCGCATCCACTCCCGCCTGCCCCTCCTCGGCTGCGGGGGGTGCCGCGAGGTAGGCAAAAGGGAAAGTGAACGCAGCGGTCTGAAGATGGAGAAAGGCAGTCAACCTTAGACGTGTAGTTACTCAACCTTTATTATTTAAAAAAATTCATAAAAAAAAGGAAGGTGAACGAACGTCTTACAAAACCCCCCCACATAAATAGGACATTCCGTCCAGCTCTGGCTATTGGCAGTTCTAGTATTTGACAACATCAGACGCGATTTCCTGGCATTAGAGAAACCCATTTCAAAATCGGTCATCACAAAGAAATACTAGAAATCCCAGTTAGCACTTGCTAGGCAGCACGGAGCACTTGTACACAACTTTTCAGACACACACCCGCGCACACACGCAGCCGGGAACAGATCCCGTAGGAAGAGAGCCTCCTTAAAAAATAGTAAACGCTAGGAAAAAAAAAAAAAAAAAAAAAAAAAGGAAAGAAAGAGAGTTATTTACAAAACGCACATGGAAATACAGTATTGACAGAGCGTGGCTGGCAAATCAACATGATTTGAATAGAGAAAGGACTATGGCACGTCTTGCTCGAAAGCTCGCACAGCAGCCTCCTTCGAGTGTCCCCGCGGGAAGACAGCTCCTGCCATCCGCGACGCAGCGCCTTCTCCCTCCCCACCTCTCCTCCCGCCCTCCCTCGCCTCTCCACCCCTGCTCTTCTTGCCAGGTCCTTTTTACACTTGGATGACCACCGTGCTGGGGCTCTGGAGCCGAGTTTTGTACTGGTCTAGCCAGCTCCTCAGCTCCGAGATCTTGTAGCCCTCTGGTCCTCTGCCTCCCTGGTACATCACCTTCTCCTCCTGGATGATGTAGAGCCTCTCGAAGTAGGCACCGTAGGCGGCGCTGGAAGCATTGTCCATGGTGTCCACGGCCAGGGGGCAATCGGGCGCCCCTTCTCTCATCAGCTGAGCTGCCCGCAGCCTGTCCTGGAGGCACTGGTGCTTGGGGATGTTGTAGGCTGCATCCGAGCTGACCCAGCCGTCGGACGGGTGTGCTTCTTCAATGTACACCAGCAGGAAGTCGGCAATGTCCACGAAGTGCGCGGCCAGGCGCTGGAAGGACCTCAGGCGGGCCATGAACGGGGGTCAGGTGCAGCTGCCGAAGTTGAGGATGAGGGGTCTCTTGCCGCGGGCGAAGTCCAGGATGCGGAGCCTCTTCTGCCCGTCCAGCTGGATCACCTCGGGGTTAGGGGCCAAGGAACCCACGTGCGCCGACTTGAAGAAGTCCAGCTTCTGCCCGTGCCACACGGCTTTCAGCGACTCCAGCGTGAACATGCGGTTGGAGTCGGACACGCAGACCGGGGGGTCGTCGGGGGGCGGCTCCTCGCTGGCGCTGGCCGCCTCCTCCGCCGTGGGCATCGTCAGCATCTTCTTCCTAATGCACAGAAAATCCAGGAGCCAGAGCATCACGGCGGTGAGCAGGAAGCGGGGAAATAGGAGGATGCAGGCGGCCGCCTGGGTGAGCAGCTGCAAGGTGTGAACGCCGACGGAGTGGAGCATCGCAGCGGCTTGTGATGCAGGGCGCTGGCTGCCGGGGGGCCCCCACGCACCCTGCGTGCCGGGGTCTGTGCAGCACAGCTGAGATCCCGCTTCTCTTTAAGCCCATTTTATAGTCAGGGATTTAAATGAAAAGTGACTCCACCTCCGTCCAGAACCCGCCCCTCTGGAACTTGAGCCTGGGGATTACCTACCCCTCCACTCTAATGACCTAAAAATACACAGACAAAAGGGGAGAGAGCCCCGGCGGGAGCCGCAAGGGACGTGCAACGGAGCAGGGTGCAGCCGCTATCAGGCGGGGCAGAGAGTCCGACACAGGGCACCGCCGGGGTCCCCGGCCTCAGATAGCGGCGGGCGCTCACGGGCAGCCCCGCCAAGGACAATGCAACAGGCACAGCCCGCCCCACGCCCGGCTGCTCCCGGGCTGTGCGGGCACGGGCCGGGGCCGGAGCGGGGGCCGGGGCCGTCCCGGCAGCTCCTGCAGGTGACAGGCACAGGCCGCCATCGCCGCGTCCCTTCCCGCGCCTTCCTCCCCTCCCCGCCCCGGCAGCCCGGTCGCTCCCTGAGCGCAGCCTCCGCCCCACCGCACGCCCCGGCGCCGCGGGAGCACCCGGGTCTCGAACCCGCTGCCACATCCTCCGGCGGCGGCGGGGCGGGTGGCGGGCGCTGCCCCGGCCCCCCTTTTCCCCCGGGCGCGCGCTGGACGGGCCGGGCCCCGGCGGCGGCGGCGGCCCCGGCGCGGCGGGCACCAGGTGGGCGCGGGCCGGTGGGCGCTGCCCCGGGCGGAGGAGGGGCGCGGGCGGCCGCCAGAGGGAGCTGTTGGCCGAGAAGCCGCGGCGGCGGCGGGAGCGCGGGGCCCCTCAGCCCCAGCGGGGGCGTCCGCGTCCGGCCCCGGCCCCGCCACCTGCCCGGGCCCGCCACCTGCCCCACACGGCACTCGGAGTACGGGGCTGCACCGCGGCCGCTGCGGGGCCGGTGCTGCGGGAAGCGCGACAATGGGTGGGCAGAGGGGGCGGCGGAGGCGACAGGAGGAGAGCGCCGCGCCTGCGATGTCCCGCTGCTCTCTGGCGTCCTGCTGCATCCCCGAGAGCAGCGAGTCAGGGCAGGCAGACGCTCCTTTACGGCGTCCCAGGAGGAGCCGACAGGACTTCTCTGCACCTGTCAAGTGACATACAAACACAAGCTTCCCACCGGACTGGGTCTGGCAAAATCCTTAAACTGAGGGCTCAAGTGTCACTTCACGGGCATGGCCAGGCAGACCAGTGTGCTGTCCCCAGAGTGGACGCGCGAGCTGTTGTGGGCTGGGTGGGTTGTATATTAGTAGCAAAGTGCTCACTGGGCAGGGCTGAACACTGACTGGCCACCTTCAGTCTTCACCCATCAGAAGGAATTTATGGTCTGCAAATTCCTTCCTGCTGAACTAGATGGAGACCTGTCCCAGGAGTACAGAGCTTAAATGTAATTTAGTGTTTCTGCTCAGAACTTTGCCACTCCATTGTTGCAGGGTTCCCAGCTTGCAGCATGCACTTCATTTTCCCACCAGCTTCCTCAGAAAGGAACATTACTTGTCCAAAACGCTGAACACTGCCCTCTGCTATGCAAATGTGGCTCATGCAACCCTGAGCTACTGCTGCAGCTGCCACTCACCCAGGTGCCTGTCACACTGACTTTGGGACATGCAACTCCATGTGCCTGTGGGTTCTGAGTGCTCTGTTTCTGCCTGTTGGCCAGTGACAGGTCTCTGGCTGCAGATTCCCAAAGACCTCGAGGACCTGCAGTTCCCCTAGGCACAGTTTGTGTTCCAAAAGTGACTTTGCATGTCTGTACCTCCCATCTATCCTCTGTGAAATGGAAAAATGAATGCTGAGCCTCCTTATGGGAGGGTAGGCAGCTTGCTTAATTTTTATGTGACTTATTACAAGAACCCTAAATAAAAGGCAAAATTAAAATCCCATTTTATTTTTTTCTTTCTCTGGGTCTGAATAGTCTGATCAGATGGCTCGTTTGTAGTGCCCTGGTAGGTCATATTTAGTTGGAGTCAGCAGCAAGGTAATTCAGCATTTTAACATCTGAGGGGAAACGCATGCTCTAGCCCTCATAAAGCCACGTTCATCCCCTAGCCTGATTAATAACTTCTTTGGCATTCCACGGTGCTCAGTCCAGGGAAAATTACTGAGTAGATATTTACTATATTGTCAAACTTATTTTGAACTATTCATGTGGGCCTCTCACCACCTCTCTGTGCAGTTATGCAATCTTGAAAACCACAAATTAAAGCCTCTAAAGAGACGCAATAACAAATTGTGGTAGCTCTGAAGAAACCCCCAGGAAAAAAAATTGATCTCTCAAAGTGACCTCTTCAAACTATGCTGACAGACAAAAGCCTGAGTAAACAGATGGGTTTGCAACCCTGAATATCAACAAACTTTGCTCTACTAGATCAGTGAGAGATATTCTGAGGTAAAAATGCTATCTGGTCTTATATACTCTATTTGCAGCTGGATAGGGACTTTGGAAATGACTATTTCTCCATTCCCTGCAAACAGCTTTGCTTTGTTTTTATAGCTTGAAGGAAACCTTTGAATTGGGGCTTCCTATTCAGCTGTGGATAGAGCAGAGAACTGAAGCATTTTGCTTCACTAGCCCAGTGCTGCACTTTGCTGCCACAGGAAAATTCAAGCATGTCCCGAGGCCACTGTTTCCAGGTGGAACAAAGGGTGGCTCTGCATGGCCCTACAAGCCATGCTCTGATGGGCTCAGCTGAGGTGCAGTGCTCATGTATTAACTCCGTGGGAAAGGGTAGAATTCCTTCTGCAGCTCCTTGGTTCTCAGAAGGTTTGAAGTGACGTCTTGCTGCTGTTCTCATGTCTGTGTTGAGCTGGATGGTTTTCAAAATCCTGTGTTTTAACTCAGTTGAACCCCCTCTCTACTTCCCCAAGGCTGCACCTCCCAGTTGGAACTTGGATTATTTTTAGGTGTGTGAAGGTAGTCAGTCTTTCTAGGAATCCATATCACTAATATTAATAGTGTGGGAACTTATGTTTTCCTGTATACTGAGGATTTCATAGAATATATCCTAAAATATGGGTTTTACAGTGGCACATCTGGTTATGGGTGGTTTCTACTCTTCTGCATGTGGTCTGTGGTTCAGCAGTCACTAACTTAAAAATACATAAGTTTGTGTGTGTGTGTCCTCGCACAAGTGCACATACATGGTTTACATTATTTCCTTTTTTCTGAGAACTTTATAGCTGTAGTTTTTCTTCATTTGATAAATGTAATTTATAACTCTTTTAAAGCTCTTTTCATAAACAGGAGCTACAAAATAAATTCAGCAACTTATAAAAGCAAAACCTCAAAAAGCTGAAATTAAAACCATCAGGTCTGCTTTGATGTAGAGGATGTGTTGAAACGGTATATTTACATGTTTATTTTCTATTTTATAATTTCCTGCACAAAGGCACGCAATACTTTCTGACAGGAACTGAAATGTATTTTGGAAGAGTTCCACTTCTCATGTCATCTAAGTTCCATGTCATTAATGTGGTAGAACTCTATGTGAAGGAAATGAAAAAGACTTTCCTGAAATAAGAGCTGGACAATTTCTACTCCTCTAAGTGGCTACCTGGTGACTGAAGAGAGGTGCAGTGGTGCAGTGGTAAATTACTCACCTGTTTGGTATCTGTAAGAAGTGGGTAAATATTGCTGAAATTGGTGGTGGATAATCTCCATTTGCAGTTGTTTGCTTGGAGCAACACCTCTGGAAAAGTTACCATATGCTGGAGATTGTGCACGGGTCTGGTGTCTCTGGAGCTGCTTCTTGCTTAATCTTTCACCACTTTTAGATGACACCTGTTCTTATTTTCCTCTCTTCTGTCTTTTTTTTTTTAAATAAAATATATTTGACTCAGAAAAAAACTTACAAATCCAAGCACCTAGGCAATGCCTGAAGTAGGTTTGAGTATGGAAAGAAAAAAAGTGCTGTGCTGCAGATTTTTCTATAAAATCTCTAGTAGAGCCATGGCCTTTGAATCTCCTACCTACCCTGTCACTCTTACCTTCAAATACATGACAAGCATGTCATATATGACAAAAAGGTTCCCTGCACTGAACCTTTCAAAATTTTTCCCCTCACTTTTTGCTGACTCTGGGTTGAATTGGGAAAGAGTTGTTTATTTGGGAGAACTGATTCTACAACCAAATGTCTGTAAATGCAATGTTCACCCTGAGTAAGTGGAAACCAACATTTTCTTGAGCCTGTGAGCCATCTACCAAGGCTTTGCCATGCGACCAAGTGTACAGTTCCCCTGATGTGTTAGTGGGTTTCTGCACCTGCCTCTCCATGGCTGCTCCCTAATGCCCCTGTTGTGCCAGCAACCTGTCAGGCTGGGGTAGAAGCTAGATAACTAAAAGATTCTGGATTAAAAAATTCTGGTTTTAAACCCAGATGGTTTTGGTGAGTGGGTTTACTTTAGAACCCCTAAAATAGTGTAACTTAATAGCATAAATTTCAGTGCAACTTGAATGACAAAAGGTGCAACTGTCCATCCCATTAATTCTTCCTCATTTCTGCTTGCACTGTGTCTTGTGTGATCCTGAAATTATCTGCAGTGATCTGCTTTGGGGACTAAGGAGGCAGAAGAGCTTGGCTTTAGAAAAAAAGAGTTATTTCCTGACAGGTTAGTTCCCTAAACTTGCTAATGATGAAAGGAAATGATCATCTGTGGTGCAGGGGAAGAGAAATGGCTGCAGCTTGTGGCCAAGGCAGGGCTAACAGGACCATCCCATCAGACTTAGCAATATCATCCATCCACCCCTGGGTGGAATTGCATAGTGAGAATGTGTAAGAGTAGAAACAAGTTTCACTGCAGATGTGGATAGTCTCCCTTTGTGTAGTGGAGGAGCATAGGAGATGTACTGGAGGTAACAGTGGCTGTCACAGGGTCCTGCTGGGCAATGTAGCTGGATAGGGTGCACAGATGGCTTCTGGGGGGAGCCAGCAATTTCAACTTCAACAGCAGCTGCTAACACACCTCCATCAGTAGGAAATCAGATTATGCAGAACCCCCTGTGCCAAGCACATCCCTGCTACCCATCAAGCTAACTGCTCAAAAGCTTCTGTGGCTCAAGGGCTCAGGCTGGACCCCCTGGTAGTACAGTACATCTGAATGGTTTGCTCTGCAGCAAAGACAACAGTCTAGTCCAGAAGTGGAGCCCTGTGGAGTTATGCTTAAGCAGTGACTTTATACACAGTGAATACAGATGAAGTCCTTGTCAGAAAACAGAAAATACTTCTACCATTGTCTTTGTTTCAGGTGTGCTGTAGATGAGGATAAGGAGATGCAATTTACTTGAATCTAAATCTCTAAGAAAATTGTAACAAAATTCACCATGTGCAGTGTTTTACAACAGAATATGTTTCAGTGCATGACATAAAAATTCAATATACTAACACTGTTCAGAGAGATGGGGACAGCAGGCTGATAACTCAGATTGGTTTTTCATCTTTCAAAAGGCAGCCTAGCAAGAGTGTTTTCTCAAAATGTTACTGGGATGGTTTGGAGTTGAAAGACTGGGTCTGTCAGGGTAAAGGGAACACTACTCTGGGTAAGGGGAGCACCCTTCCTTTGAGATCCTTTGCCAAGGGGGCTCTCACTGCTGTCTGGCAGTCTTTGTCACAGGCTGGTCCTCAGAGCCCCAAGGTTTGTGTGATGAAAGCAGTGAGTGATCAGCAGCAAAACTCCTGGTGCTTCCCTCGTGATTGTGATTTTGCCCAACGTAGTATGATAACAGATTAAAGGGGCTCTGGAAACTCAGGGTCCAATATTCATCATCTCACTTTCCTTAGCAAGATCAGTAGAATATAAAGAATTTCAGTATAATACAGTTTAATAATTCTCAGGTTTTAAGGTGATTGCATGTGCCCTGCCTGAAATGATACACATGTTTGAATTTTCAATCTCTAACAGACTCAGAGGGGAAGGCAGGAAAAAAATAGCATTTAAAAAAACATTTATTCAAGGAAAATCTTTAGGGATCATGTATAGGATAATCTTCTTCAGGGTGACCCTCATTTTCTACAATATAATGGTTTTACCCAGCAGTGGTTTAATGGTTTTGAATAAGCTGTAGAGCAGAGGAACAAACATTTCAGCAAGAATGGAGGAGTTTACCCAGAAAGACAGGAGTATCAGCCTACTTTGAATATAGAATGGAGATGATTATTCTGCTGACCTTTTATCCCCACCATCACTAAAATGTATATTAGGAAGATAATGGGGTCTGGTTTTGTGTAAATTATTGCTGTAAGCATGACTGACTCGTTTGAAGCAAGGAGGCAGGAAGGCACCAGTGCTGTGCACTGAGGCTCTCATCAAACATCTTTCTTGCTTCAAGCCCTTTATTTGAACATAAATGTTTGTGAAGTTTTCCAGTGATTTTTTTCCTGGCATTCACCCCACGACTCTTATTATTTTTAGCCATGTAAAATGGCATTATGCAATTGCTGAATTTGTTTCTTTCAGACCATGATGATTTATAGGACATAATTTCCAGGATACTCCCTTGAAGTTACCTTCTCTTTGTGACCTCAGGATTTCTCTTCCCAGACCTTTGGTATTTATTTTTACTATTTCTGTGGTTGAGGTTTGGCAATGTTATTTTGGATTAATGGCAAACATACATAAGGACTGGAAGGAATACATGTCTTAATCTCTAATTTAATGTGTGGATTGTTTATCAATAGTAGAAAGAAGTTTCTGGACAGGTTCAACACATCCTAATAATAGGCATCTGCAGCCAGATAGAAAGATTTTGATGTATCTGAACTACATGTAATTCTTCACTTGTTCCAAAATAGATGAAATTTGCTTATTTTGTATTGTGATGCAGTATTTCTTTCTCAGACTTTGCCCAGAAAGAACTGGAAGTCAGTTAGTTTGGACAAGTATGCATTGTTTATATGGAATATTTTAATTGACATAAAATTGTGTAAACCTTCTAGCTCCTCTGCTCTTGGATGAAGAAAAGATCTTTGGCATGGCAATTCTGAATTTCTGTTCTATTTTTTACTTTTATGCAGGAAATTGCAAATAATTTAATGCACAAATGAAATTACTCAGCGTTTTACTCAGTTGTTGAATTTTCCTCGTAAGCAGTATATTTTGCTTTCATCATATACCCACTAATTTTTTAACTTGCATCTTCTTATTTTTTGATTTCTCTTTATATTCTCATCTACCTTCATGGTTTATTTACTCATGCTTAATTCCTTCCCTACACAGCCTACTGTGAATAAAGCATTCCTTTGAAAATGATTAACTTTGCACTTTGTTTACAGTGTAGTCTTGCAATGTTGTATCTGATACTCATTAGCAGCAAAACAGAAATAAAAGGAGAAACATTAGTTGTCACTGCCAATCATTTTGAATTCACTGGGACCAGGATCTGACCTGAAATGTTTAGGTTAGCTCAACAGCTCAAGTTGATTTGAAGGGTCTTAATGTTTATGCCTAACAGTGTGTCCTCCTATGACTTTTTATTTTTAACTGCTCAACAGTTCTCACTTTCTGTGAATTTTAAAGTTATTCTTAGACTAAGCAGTATAGTCTCTTCACAGGGAGAAACTGTGACAAGCTGATCTATGTGATACAGCTCATCATTTCTGAGGGCACATCACATCTACCTGAAGCTCTAGCAGGAAAAAAAAAAACCCAACCAAATACTAAATGGTTACTTTTAAACTTAGATATGAAACTTTGGGTTCCAATTCACTGTCTTTAATGTGTGAATTATTCTGCATACCTGGAATGGTCTACCCTTCCATGTGGACCATTAATTTAACGGCCACACTACCAATCCCTTGCTACTCTGTCTTACTTGAAACCAAGACTGTATTTTTTAAAACAAGAAAATGCTGCCTTTTAAGAAAAGTATTAATAACTCCTTTTAAAAATTGGGAATCATATACTTACATATGCAAATAAAATGGATCAAAGGGATCTAAGTCCACTGGTATAAAAGGGAAAGATCTCTGAAGTGCACATTTATTGCAAACAAACCCTGGATTTGTTAGGTAGTGAGGGAATAGTTTTTAAAGAACAATTATGTTGTATTTGGAAAACCTGACATTTTCTCTCTTAACTAATTTTAATTGGCATTGTGATCCCACTGAGCCAAAAAACCCCACACAAACAAGGAAGACAGCAGCAAAATATAAATATAAACTAGGAGTAAAGTGTCTTAGCTGATGAAATTATAGACAAAAGCCTCTGAAGCCTTTTTACAAGTACCTTCTTCAAAGTGGGGTGATCTTAGAGCAATTGTGGCCCATGCCTACTCCTTGGCCTCTTCTACAGTTGTTGACATTGTACTGCCAATGAAGCAGCTGTCAGTTTTTACCAGCACAGTGCCTGCCAGCAGCTGGCTCAGAAGTGTTGCTTTTAATTAAATTTCTGATTTCAATTGGATTTTGGTTTGCAGTTCACAGCTAACAGAGATTTTCAGGATGGGGTCTTATGGGGCATCTGCGGGTGTTTCAGACACCTCTGTGGATGAGATGTGTTCAGAAAAATCAAGCATCACCTTAAATTTGTTACAGTTTTTCTCCATTACTTGTGAGAGCTCTTCCAGGATCTTGCTGCTATAATGGATAGAATTATTCATATTTTCAGCTTAACTCTATCTATGGCATATTTACACTGCTTGTTGGTGTGCCAACATTGTCTCTTTGCTGAGGCAGCTATCCTGCTTCCCATTTCTCTGTGAATTAAAGAATTGTAGAATCATTAGATTGGAAAAGATCTTTAAAATCCTTGAGAGCAGTCCTATCCCCCGGGGCCCCACTCCACTGGGACTATCAAGCCAAACTCTTGTGGGGTGTGCTGGCACTGATGGGGACAGGCAGACCCAGCTCTCTGCTAACGATCTCAGTGGGCTGGGATATGAATTGAGCCTCTCCTGCTGCCTGTAGGGCTATGGCAGTGGAATGCTAAGCCTGAGCTTGTGAGTTCTGCTGGAGACTTCATTAGCAATGATTTAATTCAGGCCATGTGGATTTTGGGACAGTATGAGGCCAACTGAGGCTCACGTTGTTCTGCACCTGTTTGTTCAGATGTGAGCACAGTCTATTCTCATGAGATGGATTTTCCATTTCCCTGATCCTTCTAAAAGCAATTTTCTGCACCTGTTTCATGACAAGTCTATTTAGCTGCATCATATAGGAAGGAATTAATCGCAGAACAAAAGATGGCTCTACCCTCTCCTCCTTTTCCTTGCATGTGCAGGCAGACCATATGGTCACTGGTTCAGCACAATCATTCTCATCAGTCAGGTTGGCATCTGGAAGTCACAGACAAACACAGATGCAGCTTGACAGCTGAACACCTGGGCAAGGAGCATGGCATGTCAGGGACATGCTGGGTGTACCCTACATGTGCTGTGTTATTTGAGCACTGCTTTGCAATGTGGCTTGGATCTACTGGAAACTCAAAGGACAAATGAAAAGTTTGGGTACATTTTGTTCTGAAGCCTCTCTTGTTGTATCAGCCAGCACACCACAGAGTCAACCCATCTTGGTGAGCCTGGTGTGACCGAAGGGGCCTGGGCGGATTGTGTGCTCGCTGGCCATCTGTGTTCACGTTTCCACAGGCTGGGTTTCCTGCTCATGGCATGGGATTTCCCAGGCACAAACATGGGAGCCCAGGCACATGCTCGGGGGCCGTGTGACAGGGCTGTGGCTGTGGAACTTCCCCATATGGAGCACAGCTGTGTCTGTCCTTGAAAGGAGTGACCTAAATTTTACACAGTATTCCAGTGACGTATGACGAGCACATCCCTCACTGCTGGATGCCCCATGTGTTTTTGAATTGTACTTGTTTACCATTGCTGCCTCTCTTTAGGGACTTATACTAACCCTGACTTTGATTGAACCATCTAGAGTTTTCTCCTCCACGTGCAGCTGGCAAGTGCCCAGTTTATTGTGATATTTTTTGCTGCCAGCTTCATGAATTTGAGCTAGGCAGTTCTGGATTTCATCCTGTTCATACTGCTTCAGTTCTTGAAGTTGTTTAGTTCTTCCAGTGACATACTCCAGTTCTGTTCTGTACACTTACAGATTTCCTAAGGTTGTTCCCAATCTTGGCACCCCGGTGTTCTATGTCATATATATACAGTCTGCTGACCATATTCTTGTATTTTAATTTGATCATTATAATAAGCAGACAGCAGATAACCTTAGCTGATGTAACTGTCACAGCTTTTGCTATCAAAATAGTGCTGGTAGTGTTCCCAGCTAAGGTTCTGCCAGAATGTAATTAGAAATGTACCTTTAAAATGTGATCTTTCTTTAACTACTGTAAACATCTTTTAAAAGAATTCCAAAGGCTTTGCTTAAAAATAAAACTGTGCTTATGAAACACTTACTCTTATACCAAATTAACACTAAGGATGTAACATAGTATTAAAGGAACTACAATATTAAGGGTTTAGATTTCCATTATGAGGAATATTTGCCCTCGTTTAACTCAGCCTCAACTTTTTCCTATATACAGAATCATTTAGGTTGGAAAAGAACTGCAAGATCAAGGAGTCCAACCTTTGACTGACTACCACCTTGTCAAATAAACCATAGTAGTAAGTGCCACCTCCAGTTTTTTCTTGAACATTTCTATGGATGATGACTCCACCACTTCTCTGGGAAGTCCATTTAATGTTTGACAACGCCTTCAGAGAAGAAATTCCTCCTGATGTCCAACCTGAACGCCCCCTGGTGCAGCTTGGGGCTGTTTCCTCTTCTTGTCGCTGGTGCTATGAGAAGAGGCTGATATCCAGCTGGCTACAACCTCCTTTCAGGTAGTTGTAGAGAGCAATAAGGTTTCCCCTGAGCCTCTCTTTCTCCTGGCTGCACAACCCAGCTCCCTCAGCTGCTCCTCATATGACTTACAATGACTCCAGCTATTGTGACAAAGCACACACCTTGTTTTGAATAAGATGCCAGAGAGGTATTGCAAAAATCAGTCCTGCCATCAGTCCCTTCCAACAGTGGTGTTGAAGTTGGCCTTTAAAGCAGTTTTGTTCTGTTAACCTAAGAACTGGGCATTATATTGCTATTTTCTTTATGCCACAAGAGCTATCTTGGTCCTATCGCTTTTCTCCAGCTTTCTGACTATGAAGAAAACTGCAGCAATATAAACTGAATGCAGTGGTACATCTGAAAGCACTCTAGGTAACGACTCCAAGAGACAAGCTGGGCCACATCTCACATATGCTCAGCGCTGATGATTGAAGTGTTGACATTGTCATGGTGACAATTAAGAAGGGGAGGATCCTAGATCTGGCTGATTTAATGGAAATATTTTGGTTCTAATATCTGTCTATTGCTAAGAACCACTCAAATTTAGTCCTAGCAGGCTCCATGAATATGAAACCTTTTTAGGGGGAACAAAGCTGGAAAATTGTGTGTACTGGGGAAACAGGAGGGGGTCCTGTGCTGAGCAGTCCTGTTTTTTGAGAGCAGCAGCTCATCTGGGTAATCAGGACAGGAGTTGCTTAGTTAGTGGGTGCCACCATCACTTTGGCCAGTTGGTCTGACAGCAGACGATGAAATTTGAGTGTGTGGCTATAGGAGGCAGTGATGCTGCCTCCAGCATTTAATGGATCACTTTTAAAGGTGTTTGGAACTTGTGCTCATTTCTAGGTTCTAATCAAACAGAGAAGGATTTTATAAAACATTTTTTCTCCATTCTGTGTGTAAAAATGATTTACTTTATTTAGTGTTTGATGCATTTTTTTTTCCATTAGGACATCAAGCCATAATCTGTGAAACACCTGCATGGAAGTTTCCCAAATGACCTGATATGCTGAATATGGTTATAGGCTATAGTTGAAGAGGTGCTTATTTTCACAGCTATGGGAATTGTAGAAACAGAAAATATTTTTTCTAGAAAGTTCTGGCATTGACTTTTTTCTCTTATAGGGAGCTTTTTAGTACAGAATTAAAGTTGCATAAGTATATTTCCTAGCACTAAACATTCTAAAAATAATACAGGATGATAAATAAGGTGACATTTAAATTCAGTACAGTGCTCACTGCCATCAAACTGTAACCACAGCCCTCTTGTATAGATATTCAATTTAACAATACATCACCTTAGATTCACAGCTCTGAATAGCTGAAAAGTCCTCATGCAATGCTTGCCCCTGACCCCCAATAACTTGCCATTTGTTTGAATGGCATTCAATGAGTAAGCACTTGAAGCAGGGTACTTCTGCACACGTAAGTAATGTTTGTATGAGATTTAATTTAGCACAGTAATGTCTCAGGCTTCACTTTCTGGGAAAGGTGATGTGAGGATATTGTTTTACTAAGTAAGGACCACAAAATTCATTATTTACTGCATGTTAATTTGATGTATAATTTTTAAATTCTAGATGGATTTTTGTCATTCAGCTGCTGAACAATGTAATTTTGGAGTTCAGCCCAGGTCTTTGTATCCTGAGGTACATGAGGATGGCAGTACTAAAGAGGTTGTTAGCAGCTTTCTGACAGCTCAGATATCTTGTGTGTTGGGGATGAAGTCACTCCTTTCCACATTGAGACAGCTGCTCAAATGCAGAATTCCTCTCCCCATACACATTTGAAATGTGGGGTGTAAATTTTCCCTTCCTTTTCTGCTGTAATTGAGCTGTATAAAATCACCCCAGAATTTGGTGTATTTTTAACTGGATAGTTATAAATGCCCAAAATACAACTCTTCTGTCCAAATTATATCTGGTAGGTTTTTCTTTTGTTCACTGAAGTTTTGGTTTGCCTTTATTTTTTAAATTTTTAAAAAATTTCTTCAGAAGGAAAAATGAAGTGCATTAAGTTTTTTCAGCTGGCCAGTTTGATCTTTCCCAGCTTGAACATAAAAATGTCAAAGGAACCTGTGAGTAATCTGAAACACAAGGTGTGACTAAGGCAAATTTTCAAGGCCATACTGAGGCATGACATACTTTGAAAAAAAACTGTTGGAAGTCCTGGTCCAAGCTGGCATGCCTTAGTTATGGTGTTTTGAATGGTACATCAGAAACTTCAGGGATGAATATAAAGCATTGTGCCTCTCCTAATCTCTGTTGTTATGCTTCATTAAAAGGTTATCAGCATCAGTTTTAACTTAGCAGAATCTCAGTCTCCATCTCTGAGTACTGCATTTCTTCCTGTTACACCGTCCCGTCCTCCCAGGATGTAATGTCATTTCTCCAAAGTGGCTCCTCTCCAAGCTGTCCCACAATAAGCATGGGTAGATGTACATCTACTTGTGGACCACTGGAGACCAGTCTTCCCCCAAATGTAGCTGCTGACCTACTCAAAGACAATGCTAATAACAGCCACAGATCCATAGTTGCTGAGTGTCTTATGTGCTTGTCCAAGAGGAATTCATGGACCTATCAATGCACTTCACTCAATAACCACAAGTTCATAACAATTTTTGACTATTACTAATATAGTACAATACAAATTAATGTGTTAACAGTGCTGTTGTTGTTTGGAAGCAGCAGTATTGCTTATGAGAGAACAGTTTCTATTTTCCTACCACAATTATTGCACATTACTATTCATTTCAATTGAAATAGAAATGAAAAGTCACTCGGGCTTTGGAATATGGACGTTTAATGTGTCTCTTATACATCTATTTTTTTGTTTTAGCTTATTTGCTGTGTATATTTTCTTCTCTCACTCTGTATCCACTGATATAATTCAAAAATGATTGGGTTTTTTTGAAATATAACTTCAAAAGAGAAATGTGATTTTCCCAGCATGCTGAAATCATGGGTGGCATACAGCATTGTCACTAGCCATATAATTTAAAATTAACACCATTGACAAATGCTGCTTTAAAGCTTCTATTAAAAAATCATAACATGTGAGTGTGGTAGGGCTTTTTTGCCGATCTAGATTTACATTTGTGTAATTTACAGTTAATAACTGGAGAGATCCTGTTATAGCTTGGTTATTCTCCTTCAGTATATCCCTTGTTTTGTATCCAATTATTCACTCAAAGAGCTTAATTAAATGAATCAGAGTATAAGCTCATATTTGCTGCAACAATCACAATTCCCCATAGATAATTTTCTTTGGCTGGTCTTGCTGGGATTTCCAGGAAGGTTCCCAGAAACTGTTTCACAGAATAGAGGGATTTCTCTTTTTAAAACCCTTTTTTGGTGTTACACAAATCTGAGCCCAGAAGAGTTTAATTTTTGAGAAATAACCATGAATCCTACATGCATGTGTGACTCTATAGCAACAAAATCTGCAGAATAAATTGCATTTAAGTTGAATCTTATTTGATTTTTTGTGGTTGGCTTTGGAAACATTTGGTAGTTATTTTCCATTGAAATTCATATCCTCTTGGGGCAGAAATGTGTTTAAGTTCTTCTCCTGTTATTTCTGCTCTCTAATCTTAATTTTAAAACTTGTTTTCAATTTTTTTTCCTGTTTGCTGTGTTGTGTGTACTTATCTTTCACATGGCAATAAATTATTCTGCATTTAGTACTGGTGGTCTTGGTCTTAGTGTGCATGTATTTGTGTTGAAGGGCTACAATATATAGCCCAGTAAATAGCATTGTTCTTTATTTTGAGAAATAGAAGGAAGGGTTCTAATTTATATCCATATTGCTGAAATAAAAATGTGGCCTCTCCATTCAAGAATATGGCTGTAGTTTTTCAAATTTACTTGTAAGGCTTAGATGACCCATTTATAGCTGGCTAAACTGGGATATTTTCAAGAAATAAATTTTTAGAGGAGGATGTTCAACACTATGGAAATTTTGACAGGACAAACTGGCCCCAAAGAAGCAGTAACACTCTCAACTGCTGCCTGTGAGTGCAGTGCAGCTCCCTTGGTTTCTGTTGCCTTTGTTGGGTCAAGATGCTTGATTGCTTGATTCTTGTCAGACATTAAATAATACTGCATCATGCCTCAGTGTCCTGACATTCTGATGGCAGGCACTAAAGATAAGGCACCATGTTATGAGTCAAAAGGGAGAAGCTGTTTTGGGTTTTTGGGATTTTATTTTTGCTTATTAACAATTAATTGAAGACATTTCCATGAGAGCAGGTGAAAGCTTCCTCTGAGCACGTAGCAGACTGACAAGGTACAGGTCAGCTTGAATGCAGAAGCTGTGTCACTGTGTCAGTGTTCCACTGCTTTGCAGGAAATAGTAGCTCAGGCAAAGTCACCTGCTCACAGTGCTGCACAATGTTTCTGCTAATGCTGGGCTGCTTCTTGCCAGCCTAAAGGGGTGAGTGACTCTGACTTCTCACACATTCACAGACATGCATCCATTTCTGTATCAAAGGCTTGTTCTGAGGGTCCCCACAGCAGTGGAAGCAGTCCACTCATCTCTAAGGAGGTTTGTATCATATCCCAAGAACTCTAACCAGAATTTATTGAAGCTAAGCGTCATATCTTGGAGCTCCAGCTGAAATATGGTTTCAAATGGTAAATACAAAGTAAGACAGTAAGATTCTGTTTCCAAAACTTGAGCCTGAACTGGGAGGAAACTTAGATGGAAATGATCATCCAGCCCAATGTCTTGCCAAAGCAAGATTATATCCTGCAGGCTGTTTTCTAGCATTTGCCAATCTGGCTATAAAAGCACCAAACAAATAGGCTTCATTACTGGGAAGAGTCTGGGAGACTGTTCCATTGTTTAAGAAATGTCATGCCAGTTCATTGTTTTCTGAAATTAAGTATTTGTTTTTTTTCTTATCTTAGTTACATCTTATCCTTGGTTATGTTCTAAGATACCAAATCAAAATCTGACATTATTAAAGGCAATATAGTTCTTGGCTCTTACAGTCTACCTTTGTATCCTCAAACCCAGGATGTTGATCACCCCAAGGCAAAGGGCTGCACAGCTGCATGACCATAATTATTCTATATTACAAGGGCCAGGGCAAGCAATGGCTGTAAAATGTCTTTTTCTGCCTTTTTGTATTTGGCCTCCTCTTTCCTAATTAACAGCTTTGTCCATCCCATCACAGCTATTGCTGTTCTTCTGTGTGTCGGCCAGCAGCTGTATCTACTTTAGTAAGTAGTGTGGCCTTGTAAGAGTGTGGGGTGGAAACAAAACTATATAGAATAAAATAGTTGGTGCTGATGGCTTAACATCCATAGTCATGCATGCTTTAAGGTTTTGCAGTAGTTCTGGGCTGGTCCCTCAAACTGCATGTATGTACTGTTTGGAGATTATTATATGGACTTCTGGAATGCATTTTCTGATTTAGCTTTGTCTGAAAGTCTGTATGAGTTTAGTTATGTGAATCTGAGCATGATACATAAGGATGAACTAAAGTACTGGTGGCAGATACAATCCAGATATTTTTGACTGTGTGTTGTTCAGAGCTGAATGCAACATTATATACCAACAAAAGATATTTGAGTCAGACATCAGGAAAACGCTTGTAATGATAAGGGCAATGAAGCACTATGGAAGTTGAATAAAATCCATGCTGAAATGTTTCTAGGAACAGGATAAATAAAAAATAATTTGCTAAGGAGAAAGATACAGTTGTTCCTACATAGAAAAACAGAAATGAATTTTGGTCAGTTTATGGCATCCCTTCAGGCCAAATTTACCCTGGAGAAAAGGAGGCTTGTGGGGGGGTCTTTATTGTTCTCTACAACTACCCAAAAGAACGTTGTAGCGAGATGGGAGCCAGGCTCTTCTCCCAAGTAACAGGCAGTAGGACAAAACCAAAGAGACTCAATTAGTGCTAGGGAAAGTTTAGATTGGGTATTGGAAATTTTTTTCATGAAAATGGTTGCCAAGCCTTGGAAAAGACTGTCCAGGAAAGTGAAATCACCTACCCTAGGAGTGTTTAAAAGGCATGAAGGTTTGGCACTTGGGGACATGGTTTATTGGTAGACCCAGTGAGTTTTAAGGCCTTTCCAACATAAACAATTCTATGACTCTATAATGGGCATCCCTTTTTCTTATGCATATCAGTTTAATTTTTTTCCATTTTTAATTTTTTTTGTCCATCTTTCCTGCTATAATTTTTTTTCCTTGTCTGTAACTTATAACTTGTGTTAGTTTAGCTACATCATGGAGTCTCACTGCAGGCAATTTACTCTCCCAGATACAAAAGGTTTTTAACAAAGTTGACTCAAAAATCTTGTCTAGCAAATAATATACATCATAGGTGATAATCTAGTGATAATATTTTCTTTAGGTCAGTTTAAATTCAGGTTCAGATGAGAAATAATCACAATGTTTTACTAAACTGATGGCATATAATTGTTTCCCAACGTTAATTTACAATTAGGTCAAGCAGAAAACTTCACATTAATAAAATTGTCACCCTTCCCTTCCTCTCTATTGTACAGTTTTGGGAATTATGGTCAATATAGTGTGTGTCAGTATGCTCACTGTTGAGAAAGAAGTGTTTTGAAAGAAAACTGCACCCTACAAAATACACATGTCAGAGCCAAACCCCAAACAAATCCTACTCCTAAGCCTCAGATCACTCAAAAAGAGACTCAATGAATTTTGGCCTCTCTACCACTGAATTTAAATAGGAATTAAGACCTGAAGTCACTAAGGTTCCTTTTAAATACCTCCCTTCTGTACAGCATTTTTTTGCTTTATGCATTTTCTGCTGTGGCTTGTGAAGATTCCAGTGTTCCAAGAGGATGGATCTTGTAAGTGGATGGTAAAGGTGTCCAGATTTGACATAGAGATGCAGTCTAGACTTGCCTCTTGGCTGCTGTTTAATGTAATCTCTGGGAAAAGGAAAACATAGACTTAAACCTACCCTACTTAAATGCTTTGAAATCCAGGTCACTTATTTCCCAATAATTTATCTTAAACCAGATTCATGCTCTAAAGATTACAAAGATTTAGAGATCCAAGGCCACTTCATGTGTGTTCTTTTGTGCTGATGATATTTTATTTAGAAAAAGATATACTTTCCTTTCTCAGGTATTTCCATTTTGCTAGGATAAATAATATTCAGAAATATTTTTGATGTTGAAAATTATGTGTATATCCCTACCCATTTCTGATACTGAATTTTGTAATGTTAAAAAAGAACAATAAAGGGGGAATGTTTTGTTACAAACATCAGTTTTGGAATGAAAACATTTTCATCTATGAGGCTCCATTTGTTCTGCAGTTAGCAAATACTTCAATTGACACTGTTGTCAAACCAAGGACATAAAACTGAGAGTGTGATATGTTATCTGCTGCCAATTACGTAAGTTCATGATGCATAAGTTATTGCAAAAAATGGGGTCATGACCCCTAAACCAACTCCTTTTGAAGTTGTAGCTCTTCATAAAACCTCCCTCATATTTGTATATTTTAGTTGGTTAACTCTTAACTGATTTTATGCAAGTGCTTATGAGAAGGATTATATAACATTAAAGAAAAAGCAGACTTATGTCTACAGAAATGCCAATTTGTTGATATGCTTATAGAGAGGTGAATCTGACTAAAATGTGGATTTTCATTCCTAATCAAAGAACTTAATCCAAGTTCCTTATGAAGGAGATCCTTGAAAATAAATATTTTTGACCATCAAATGTAAATATTAAAGTTACTGTGATATATTATGTAGCAGCAAGTAAGAAGATTGGGACTCAACCTCTCCAGTCCTTGTCTTACCTTTTAATGATCTTTTATAACAATGTTACACTAAATCACTGAATTCTCCCTATTGCTTTCAGTTATCTTTCTGCATGACTAAATACGAGTAAAACTCATATCTATCATGTGAAAATAGTGTGTAAGTAATAGACTTAAGTCTTCATTTGAAAATGCCAGCAAAGCTGGGAAGAATGTTAGGTGAACAAATCACTCAGAACTGGAACAGTGAGGTCCTTCTTCATGTCTGGGGCAGTTTCCAGCACCTTTAAGACCAAGGTATTGTGATGCACCTTCACTCTAATGCAAGGAGCTTTTTAGAGGATCGTTTAGCTAAAGTTTTTTTTTTTTTTTTTAGTTTTTTTTACTTCAGAAAGGAAGAAAGTATCACTTTTAAATATTAGTTCTTTTCTAAGTGTGGTGGAATTATGACCTTTCAGAGGACTGGACGAAGCCTCTCCTAGAACAACTAGAAGTCCTTCTTCTTCCTCATTCAGGTCAAGGACTGAAAAACAGGTGCTTCATAATCTACTAGATGACTTTATCAAGTGGTTTTCTTTGTTTTCCTTGCATTTTTGGGACCCCTCAGCTACCTCTGTTGCTCTGCAACTTGCTAACTTCACACAAGCAGTTACCTGTTCACTGACCTGGGGAATGACCAATGCAATAGTTCAATGGGCAGCCTGAGTTCAAGCCCTTGTTCCATTAATGGTAATTTATTTATACAAAGTGAAACAGGTCTAACAGGAGAGACAGAATACAAGAAGAGCTTGATGTTTTGGTGGCCAGGAAGTTTGCCTGGAATACAGGATTCTGACATCTTGCAGAACAGAAACTTGAAATCTGGACTCCTGTGTCACCAGTCAGTGTCTTGATCATAGTATGATTATCTAGGAGGGGTGGAAGTTTTCTTGCTCTTTGATGTATTTCATCCTAGGCATGAGAACCTTCCCCAGGTAAGAACTTCATAAGAACTGGTAAAAACCTGCAAAATGTTGGGTCTCAATGGAATATAATTTTTCAGTGAAAGAACGCATCGTTGTAAACTCCAGCGGGGACATGACTGGAGTTCTTGCGACCATGTAGGTCCAGAGTGGTTTGTCCATTGTGATGATCCATTAAGGCCCTAAGTTTGAAGGGGAGGTCAACAAGCAGTGCTGGAGGGCATGAGTCTCAGGAAGCCTGCAGAATGCCAAAGCATATGTCTGCATAAGTGTCAGACTTGTAAATCAGCTGTTGGCACAAAAGTTTAACAATGGGGAAATGGTCACATATAAACATTCGTTTGGGGATTAGGCTTATGAGTCTGGCTGCTTTTAAACACTTTAGCTGACATTGATATAAAACCAGGAGCCTGACATGTGATCTGTTGCCAGTTGCCTTCAAATTACCATGTCTGATGAGAGAAAAAAAGAGATGAAGTTAATGGAGAAATGGGACAGGTCATCTGGACTCTGATAATTAATGTTCCCTAGAAAATAAAAGTTTTGAAACTTTCCTGGAAATGAAGTTTTATGATCTGCTACAACAGCCCACAGGGGGAATGCTGCAACCTACACATATTGACAATTGTGGTATTACCAGACAATTAATTTTTATGAGTAATTTCCAGAGCAAACCTCAACCATGCAGTCACGCACACAGTGCAACAATGTGCCATGGAATCGAGACTCAGCTAAAGGCCAAAGATTATACAGATTTATTAATATTTGCAAAAAAGTTCTCAACAGCATAGAGCAAATTGAGCAACAGAATGGGGAAGAAAGAATGGACTTGACAATAAATGAGTTTTGTAAGGATATGATCCAGAGCATGGTAAACTCAACAGAAAAGATTTCCTTTTTTTTTTTTAGGGTCTTGGAGAGATCTCAAGAGAAATGAGACACTCCATCTTATACCTTTCCCCCTACTTTCTCCATCTAAATGGAAAATACATTCTTGTTCACAACTGGCGTACCCTGTACTGACCAAGAATTACAAGCAAAATGTTGATTACATTTGAGATGTAGAGCCAAGAATCCCTACCTAAGCAGTCCCAGAAGTGGCTCTCCAAGGGCTAAGCCACTGGCAAATTCTCTCTAATAGTACCTTCATATTTGTATTAGACTCAGAATAGTCTTACCCTGTACTTAACCTTGCAAACTCATTTTGCTTTCTCACTTAAAAGACAAAGAATAAGGAAGTAACTGGATTTATAATTTCATTTATCTTAATCCTTCTCCATATACACCTTACTTGCAAAGGTAATGACCTGTTTAGTTGTCCTCTTATTATTTCCTCTAGTCTAAGTAGTAATAGCTGCTACTTTTAAACAGCTGTTAAATACTTCAGTAGTTCTTAAACCATGCCAAGGAATACTTGCAATAAAAGAACAATGAAGAGAGATGACTGGAGATTAAATTGTAGAACTGGATTTGTTTGTATATCATTCAGAACAAAATAATAGTTCTTTCAAAGTCCCTGTTAAAGGCTGTTAGACAAAATGATATACTTTGCACTAAGTGAGGCTACATAGATCATGGATGATGGCCCCAAGTGATAGATCTCCCAGATAAGCTTGGTTATCTATTTTCAAAATTTTTCCTTTTGTGGGAACAAAAGATTGCTGCCTAAAGTAAGTAATATTTGAAAAACTCATCCTGCTGTGATAGCAACTCTTATTTCATCCTACACACTGAAGAACATAATTTATCTTAACACTAGGCATTGAGCAAAGCTAGCTGTGGGGAAGTAGTACTAACAGGGTTTCCTTTTACTGCTGAACTCAATTGAAATCTGCAGTCAAGCCAAGCCTGGTTTAAGTACTCTGCTGGTTATTTTCTTTAACATGGTGTGAAAGACCAAGGCTGCTTTATTGCAATGGAAGGATAAGTTACCAGCAAGACATGCTGAGTTGAGGAGCTGGTGACAACACACAGAAAGAGAAATTGGCATTACTTCCCATCACTTTGGAGATACAAGAATAAGCTTGCTTACAGAGAAAACCAAAGCATTTTCAGTGGAGAATGCTCAACAGAAAATGCTACTGTTGGGTGGACTGCACCCTTCTCAGTGTCCAGCAGCTCAGGAGTAAACACTTCCAGGTCCCTAAGGACAAGCCCCTCACCTTGCCCAGGCTGTACATGATTGGAGTGCCTGCTTCTCATCTTCTCATCAATCTGGATTCCATCTGTATCAGAAAGCCCAACTTCCATGGTCTGTGGTTTTACCCACTCCCTTCACAAGCATTGTAGGTGCTGGCTTTCCCTCTGTGGAATCTCTCTGTGTTGCTTTGTCCAGGATCCTCTAAGGTAGCATCAGTGGAGACAGTTGTCCTTCACCTGGCCTCAACACACACACAAACCCCTTAACAACAGGCATTGGCATCTCCTTCTGCAAGGTGATTCTGACCTGGGGGACACAGCACCCATCAGTGCCTAAAGTATTGCAACAGAACAGAAAATACGCAGTACAATTGGATTAAAAGAACAGAAATTTAAAAAACCTGTAGTTTTCTGCTGTTACAGCACTGGACATAGAACAGAATTTCCAGTTTAAACTCAGTCAAATGATTAAGCACAAATAGTGCATTTGGAATTATCAGCTTAACTTTTGTCCCAGACTTTTCTGAGGACACCAGGAATTCCTCTGTGTTTGATAAGCCACAACAGAGGCTCTTTCCTCAAGGACAGGTAAACACATAGCCTTTAACAGTCAGGTTGTAAAGGATAACTGAGCTTATCCAAGGACTTGATTTCTCAGGTTCATCTGCACAATCAGCTTGAGCACATATGTGAAGATGCCCTGGCAGTCATGCAGGTTGCCCTCTTTGCTTTGTCTTGCTCTCAGGATTTTTTTTTTTTTGCAAGTTCCCTGATCACAAAGAGCTGTGGCAGAATGATGCTTGAAAACCTGTCTCTGTTCACTCTATCAGTGTCACAGCAGATCTACTTTTTTACCAGGATGCCCCAGTGCTATAGCTTGAGGAATGAGGGGGAAACAGATTGTATTTGTAAAAATTATAATAAAAATCTGGTATGTTTCCACAAATAATGTCACAATAGAAAATCCTGATTCAAAAATCAGGATTCAAAGGTCAATATGAGTTTGTTGGGCAGAAAAAATTATTTAATCCATGCTGTGGAGCAACAAGCCCACTAATATCCTGATCTTGATTTTATCTGGAAAGTGATGATAATGGCAAAGATGATATATTCTATGTCTATGACAAAATTAGCAGATTTTTCTGTGGACCCCATCCAAGTACTATTGAAGGCTCCAGAAAACCCCCCCGCAAAACCACACAAAAACAAAGGGTGCTTTTCTGTGCTTGCATACCAAAGGAGATGTGTATCGGTTTTGCTTTTAAACACTAACCTTAGGATGCATCCAGACCCATCCAGCACATGATTACACAGCTGATGTGTACATTTCTCCTTTTTCCACTCTCATCAAAAGGTTCATCAAAGCTGTGGAGATGTTTGATATTCCTGGTGAGACGAGGTCAGTGCCCCTCTCTTGGAGCTGATTCATATGAAGTGGAGGCTGAAAGGGGACAGAGGGCATGGGAGAGAATAGGTACTATTTTTAGCACAGAGACATTTATCAGTAGCCCTGGCATCACTGGAAATCAGCAAAGAGAAGTCTCTGTTGGGGACATGATTCAAGAAATAATATGCAGAAGACATGTGGTGACCTGCAAATAACAGGCTCCCCTGCTGGCATGCCATTGACACCTGTTTGCATTTGGGTTCTATCATACTTGTGTGCCAGTAGTTCAGACTTATTGTTTTTTCCCTTGGTCTTTAAGGGGTGAGCACAGATGGTGACTTCCCTTGTGTGTTTTGCCCTTTACACTTACTTGTTTCTAGTGACCACCTGACTGCCTTCATTGTGGTTCTGTTCTTTTCAGAGCACTATTGATTATATACAGCACTTTGTGGGAATCTGGTATAAAGGGACAGCCATGTAAGCCACCATGGGCTCTAGGTATCTATTTTTATCAACCCAAGCAATTGCTGCTTTGAGAAAGAGACCCCTACTTCCCAGGCTGTGTGTTGCTGACCCCGGTTAGTCCAGACTCCTGTGACCTCAGTGCAGCTGAAGCGATGTGACAGCCGAGTCAGCCCCTTTAATTCCAGTCTTTGTGAGGCTCATGTGATAATCATGCACTTGCTCTGTCAGAGGAGCCGGCAAAGAGCGATTCTGTCTGTACTTGCTCCCTGCAGCAGAACTGTTTCTTGCCTTCTCCCTTCCACCAGATTCCTTTCATTTTGTTGGTGCTATTCAGGAACAAAGAGGACTTTGTTGAATTGTCTTTGCGGTTTATTTTCCTGAGCCTTGGAAGATAGCAGACTTTTGCCACTGTTTTATCCAATCCTTTATCACATGCACAATACCCTGAATGCTTAACTGAGGTTAGTGTGTGTTAGCCTATCTCCCTTTTTTTTTTCATGTTGGAAGCCAAGGCTGACTTCTGGATGCCAAGACAGGAATAATGGCTGGAGTAAAAACTCAGGGAGGGGTCTATCCAAGCAGCTGCTATAAAGGATTCAGTCAGAGGAGCTGTAGTTATCAGTAGATTTCATCTTGCTTTTCATGTTCTCTGGTCTTACTAGGCCCCCCGTGTCTATGTGGAAATCTATTTCTTTACAGGTGTAGAACACATCTTCATCAAATGGTCTTTGGGCACATGTTCAAAAGGAGATAAAAATGCATTGGCTGGCCAGTACAGCTGTTAATATTTCGCAGTTTTTATCTGAGCCTGTGAAAGTGTTTTGACATGTTAAACTGCTGTGGTCTGCACAGATGCAGAAAGGCAGTTCAAAAGAGTGAGACGAAGGATTCTAGTTTAGAGATTTTACCATAAAAGTCCTCTCTAAATCTCAGGACAAGTCAGTAGTGTGGTGAGGACTAAAAAGAGCAGCTGACTCTAATCTTCTGCCCTAACCACTGTCCCGGCTGCTTTTCTCATGACCTGCCAATCTACCTATTCCCAACACATAACTCTTCATGTGTTTACTTTATTTAATGCATCAAAACATGTTTTTTAAAACCATGGGAAATGTAGCCATTACTCAAGGCTGTCCTTGAGTGATAACTTTGTCTGTTTTGTCTATTGCCAGAAGGACACAATGTGGTTCCTTGAGTCTCTGGACAAGGTAATAACTGAGAGTTGCTACATCAAACCTCTTCCCACGAGGGAAGAGATCTATAATCTTTGTTTTTAGTGGAACAGACTAACATCTCTGGAAGGCTAGTAGGCACCAAAATACAATGCTTCTGGACTCTGTATAAAAAAGGTCAGGCAGTGTTTAATCCTGGGAGTGACCCCATGGACCTTGAGAGAATTTCATCAAGGATGTAGTTAGTCTGTATTTTGCAACAATCTGAGGGAAATAAGCTTGACATTTCAGAGATAAAGCTCACAAGCAGCACCATTCCAGTCACCCGATGTTCTTTGTAAATGGGATTTCTGTGCTGTTTATTTCTAAAAAAGTCTCATGTTCAAACCCTGAAACTTTCAGCCCTTACTTGAGCAAAAATTGCAAAGAAACCAGTATGAATAGTGCCTAGAGCAAAGTGAAATAAAAGCTGGAGGATCTGGTGCTCTGTTATTTGGCTCATGCTGCAAAACTTCAGCAAATTTGTCTCTAGCGAGCAAAGTGAGCAGTTTTGACAGCTTTTATTATATTGAATTACAGTGACAAATAGGGGCATTGGTTTACAGAACATTTGTAAGCATGATAAACACAGTCCTAATGAGAAAGATGTTTTTTTATTTGACAGAACAACACTGTTTTTCCTCATTCATACAAATGTATTAAAAAAAAAAAGACCTGGTTATTTGAGGCAAAATTCCTGAAATATTATTCTCTAAATCTCTAAGCTTTCACTTATTACTTTTTATTCACAGAAGTATTTCATGATTATATTGTCCACAAAAATTGTAGCAGTGATAAAAGAAAATAAAATTGTTAGTTCAAACATAGAGTACCACAGTGTTTTCTTACAAATTTAAGTATGAATTTAAAATCAAACATGCTTTTCTACATCAAAAATCTTATTGTCCAGAGGATAATGGTGCTTGCAGGGAGAGAATTGCTCTTATATCCCTCTTGAAATTATAGTCTTTGGGTTGTTTAACTCCAATTTTACCCACCATGGTGCTTTTTGAACTTTGAAACCTACAGTGAGCAACTTTTACTACAGAAGAAAATAATTTAACATCCACGTGCACACAACAGTTGTAGCAAGCTTACTGGAGAGAAATCTGTTTGGAAAGCAGCTAGTGTTATGGGTGCTGCTAAAAATAGCAGTAATAACAAGATAATTTTGCTTATCCACCAGTAACACTTGCAAATGAAGGCATTTTGCCGCAGCTGTTAGGGATTCAATCACTTATAACAAAGGTGTTTAGTCCAAGATGCTGGAATTTTACATGAGCCTGGATTTCACTGAAAGCCGTTCAGTGCTGCTGTCTGTAATGTTTCTAAACTTGCAGAGTTCTAAACACAGAGTGGCTGCTGCCTGTGTTTAAAGATTCATCCTGTTATGCTGGTCCCCGTAAATATTCCAGCACCTCTTTTATTTTTGACGTGGCTGCAGAATGGAACCAGGAGGTTGCTGCTGTTCAGACAAGCGCTCACACACCCGAGCCCTCCCCGCAGGCGCACCTGCGTGTGCGTGCCCTTCACACATGCACAGCATATGCGCGCATCTTGCCGCTTTTCTAATTTTCTGAGGAACTTCCAGGAGACTTAGCTGAGCTGTGTCTGTGCTGGCTGAGTTATTTCCTTACTTCTTCCTTCCTTTTCACTCTCCCGTTCCCCTCTGTCCTGCCCGCACGCCCGCCCCGAGCTCCGCAGCCCGCTGAGCGCAGCCCGTGAGCCGCCCGGGCAGGCAGGGACGCTGTTCCCGGCAGCGCTCCCCCTTCTCCGCCCGTTCTTCATCCCAGGAACTCGCCCTGGGTGTGCTGGGGCGCTGGGCAGCAGTACCAGCCGAGAGCAAGCCGCCAGGAAAGCGGCAGGAACACAATGCATATGGAAATGAAGCAAGGTGTGACAAACCTGCCGCTAGGGCAGCCTCAGCTCACCCAGCCCCAGCTCACTGGCAGTGGTGCAGCTGAAGGAATTTTTCATGTGTTGTCACATCCTCAAAGCTTGTTTTTCAGAGCATAGAAATGCATTTTGTTGTCTTGGAAGCCACCTCCTGCAGATTTGCAACTTTTAAATCAGTCTCACTTGGATTCAGCAGAATTAGGGATAGGGAAATCCTATTAAGTCTTATTATCATTTGAACTACCAGAGCAGTATTGTTCTATATATTAATGTGCCAAGCACTCTGTTCCTATTTAAATAACTTGGTGTAAACACCATGCAATTATTTTCTGTGCCTCTTAGTACATATTAATGTGCTTGAATAAAGATTTTTAATATTTCCCTTTGAGTTCAAATACCTTCCTGCCTCTTTTTAAAGATTTAGCCATTCCTCCTCATCAAGAAGGTTATGTCAATTTTGATGAGGCAGTAGAGGGAGGGTAAAACTATACTGACAGCTTATGCCATATGTTCTTGACAGCAGCTGAACATGAGCCAGAGTGTGCCCAGGTGGCCAAGAAGGTCAGAGGCATCCTGGCATGTACCAGGAATAGTGTGACCAGCAGAACCAGGTTAGTGATCATCTGCACTGGCACTGGTGAGACCACACCTTGTGTCCTGTGTCCAGTTCTAGGCCCCTCACTTCAAGAAGGACATTGAGGGGCTGGAGTGTGTCCAGAGAAAGGCAAGGGACCTGATGAAGGGTCTGGAACACAAGTTCTGTGAGGAGCATTTGAGGGAGCTGAGGGTGTTTAGCCTGGAGAAAATGAGGCTTGGGGAGACCTTATTGCTCTCAGCTAACTGCCTGAAAGGAGATGTGGTGAGATGGGGGTCAGTCTCTTCTTCTCAAGTAAGCAACAGGATGAGAGGAAATGGCCTCATGTTATGCCAGGGGAGGTTTAGATTGGATATTAGGAAGCTCTGTTCAACAAAAACATTGTTAGGCATTGGGAAGGGGTGCCCAGGGGTGTGGTTGAGTCACCACACTTGGAGATATTTAGAAGATGTAGATGTAGCACTCAGGGACATGGTTTAACCCTGGACTTGGCAGTGCTGTATGAATAGTGGGACTCGATGGTCTAAAAGTTCTTTTCCAACGTAAGCAGTTCTATGATTCTATGGTTTGTTGCTGTAGCTGGTGTGCAACAGCATCAAGCTGGAGAGACAGCCACAGCCTGTTGTGAGTTGGACCTCTCTGCAGAGTGGTGGGTCATCAGGTCTCTTTATAGTGACAGTTAAAAAAAGAGAGGGAGAACATGAGACACACTTCAAAGGAGGAGAGAGTAGGCAGAAAAGAAATGAGGAAGCAATAGCCATGGCTAAGGAATCTTGAGACATTTGAGTATTTGGTAGCCTTAGGGCTACCTCTCTGCTCTGGACAGAGACTGGAGCTCCTGGTGGCTGGAACAGAAGAAAGAAACCTCTGTACATGCTGTGCTACAGGACAGGGAAAGGGACACTGCCTCCGAAGGGCATGTGGGGAGGAAAGACAGAGAAGCAAAAGACAGACACTGCCAGAATGATTTCTTGGTGACCTGGCTTATGGGTGGCTTACTGGTGGCCTGGAATGGGTTATGCAAGAGGCTGCAATGACCTGTCCAGCCTGTCGCCCCAGATTTGTCATGTTGAGGTCAAGTAGCTGATCACATGCTCTGCTGGGAGCTTGCAGGCAGCCAGACCCATACTTGTATTGATACAGTGCCTGAATCTCTGTAAGAGATTGTCAGTAGAGTTTGCCTAGGTGCTGGAAACTGTTCTCTTGCCAATATCTGAGGTAGGATGACAACCTCAGCTCCCATGGCAGAGAGCAGTGTTTCAAATAGGTGCTCTTTTGCAGGTGTCTGGTGAAGTTGCCAGTTATCTCTGAGCCTTCTGTTTAGGGCTCAGAAAGGGCAAGAGAGGAAATCTCTCTGCTGAGGTATTTCTGGAGGATACTAAGAAGTTTTATTAGTTTTTTTTGGTATCTGGAGAGTGCATATAGCTAAGAACCTGTACCAGCCTTCTGTATTTTCAGTGGACACATTGCACAGGCAGACCAATGAGCTAATCTCACAGACCTCTACCGCAATTGCACCCATGACTCCTAATATTGGTGAGAACTTAGAATGGCAAAACTCTCTGAGGCAACTGCAGAAGTTTTCTCTTTCTCTACAGGTTTCTAGAAGGGGAACTGCAGGAAGTTGGTCTGATGAATATAGAAGTGCTAGTTCCATCAAAGGTAATCCTAGATGCACAGCACAAACCCTTCCAGGGAGGATGGACACCTCCTGTGAGCATGAAGAGAGGATATTGCCGTGTCTCATGTCTGCCACCAGTCTGGGGTAGGTGCCTTTATCTTTGGCATCAGGCTTGTCTATGCCTTGGAGGTCCACCTGACCAAGTCTGTCCACCTGACACCATGGACCGTTTTTAAGAAGGCAGACCTTGTGATAGGTGGGAAATAGTAGCAAGGGCTGTGTGGATGAGCACAAGCAAATTTTTCGGTAGAGGTGAAGCAAGGGGAAGCAGTGGTGATGCTGCTGCTGCCTGCATGTAGGACAATGGATACCAGACAGCTTGGAGCACAATCCATCTTTAATGTGCTTGCTGTGCTGTGGGGCACACAGCACAAGGGATGAATGTGGTGCATGGTTGAAACTGGAGCTGAGCAGGAGGTGGTTCAGAGGCTGGGGCTCACTCTGGTTTCTGCTTGGTGGAAGTAACCCTGGCCAGTGAGGCTTGAGCTCTGTGCATTACTGACTCTGAGAGAGGAATATCTGTCCTGTTACATTAACAGGGAATGGATTTGGACTTCCTAAGTCTCTGTTAGACTCTACTGCAGCTCCAGCACTTGAATCTGTTTCTCTTATTGTACATTATTCTCCTCTGGGGAATCCCTCTTTCTCTGCATGAGAAACACAAAGAATAAGCCATAACAGACTTTATTAAGTTATCCAAGAGACGTTGTGCAGGAGAGTATCCCTGGAAGTTGTCCCCTTGCTCCGAGGAAAGATCACACTTACTCGATTGTCCCTGAGAGAAATTCCTCTAACTCCTCCCTGCCACCTCCAGTGATGCAGCATCAACTACACACTGAGGCTTCAAAGCTTCACTCCCCCTGCACCTTGCACTTCATTTATTATTGCTCTCCTGACCTCAGTGTATCTTTGCTGCAAGTTAAGATTAAAATTTCTTGTCCAACTCTTGCTGCATATGGCAATGCTTTCTTTTGGTAACAGCCTTTCCTTCATATTGGACAACTCTTTGGAGGCCTCTTTCCCTCTAGCAAGGCCTCTCTTTTCCATAGCACTTAATCTTCCTGCTCTGCTCCCCTGGCCTCTCTCTGGCTCCCCTGCACTGCTCTTCTGGTGTGAGCCTTGTGTCCCTCTTGACCTTGTTAGCAATTTAGGTCTAATATTTGATGCTGAACACAAACCTAGGATTGAGGCAACTTGCTCCAAAGACCAGGATCCTGGCAGAGCTCTAGCATGTGGTGCTCCTAAAGAATAATAACTCCATGAGGATTTGGTGACCCCTCTGTAAGACCTGAGGAAGAGAGTGCTGGCCAAGGCCTGGGGAGTTCTGTGGCGTGTTGGCCCTCCCTGCTCCATCTGCTTTCTATTGCGCTTGAAAAGGAAATTAACTGAGCTTAATGATTTCAAAGTGACATTCTCCACACTGCACTCTAATTCCATAATTGCCATCTCCACGCAGTTCCCAGTACTAAAATGTTTAAAATAACAGCCTTTGAAAAGAGCCAACACTTTGAAAGTCCATGCACCACCTCTGCTGGAGTAGTAAAATGATGGCAGAATAATTTCCACATGCAGTGGATGGGTGTTTGGTTATTTGGGGGTTGAGCATAGCTACTTCCTTTGCCAGGAATTTCTCTAAGTCAGGAATCAAAATTACTTTTTTCCTTGAACTCTTTTTAAATGCTATATTGACTGATGTATCAGCCATGGTTTGGTCTGCAGCTGATCTCTCAAACTTCCTGGTGCAAATTTTTGAACTGACACAAGAACCTTTTTATTTTTTAACATGGAATGCTCTGTATCTCCATATGGAGAGAGGGGTGAGATAAATTTTTACTCTCCGCCCTTTTTTCTGATTAATTTCTCATGTGCAGTTCTGTAAAAGCTTCTGTGGCAATGATAGCACAGGCTTGGTTCAGTCTGACACACATTAACAGCATCCTCAGTGTGATGTAACATCTGGGACAAGAAAGATAATGCTCAGCCAGCTGACAGAAGGCTGCCACCAAAGATGTGTTGGCCAGTGGTGGTTTGTACATCATGGCTCAGGAACTGCAGGCTGAGAGACTTCAGCACGAAAAATTGCAAGACTAATTGTGATTTTTCCTAACCCATTAGCTGGTTTGTGTTGCATTCTTTCTCCAATGTTATCTCCATTTGCTCCATGCACACCTCGTATTTTCTCTTCCCTTGTGTTGTTGGTGAGATTTTTTATTTCTTGATATCTTTCTCTGAATCAGTTTTGCATTTTTAGCTTAATGTATCTACCAGCATGGTTGACTTTGCTGTGTAGTATTGAGTCCACTTCTGGAATTCATCAAGTTATTCTAAAGACTCTTGTATGTATTCCATTAAGTGAGTGTGTATCTTGCCATACCTTTAAAAAACTCTTCTGTTGATTTTGACAGAGCGAATTCAACTTTTTTCTTAAAGTAACAAACAACCAGGATAAAAATAGCAAGCAATCTTTTCAGCAGTGAGCAGTCAGAATTTATGTTCTCATTGGGCACGGCTCTGAAGACGTGATGATTCCATTCAGCTGAGCATCAACAAGATCAAAAGACTTTGTTGAAGTGTAACTGTCACTTTGATCAGAGCTGTACTGGAAACTTAATGAAACAAGTGGCTTCTTTTGACAGTTGCTTCTTTTGACTATTTCTAGTTGTGCTTTTGATACTATGGGAAAATAACCTGACCCTGTTGAGTCCAGACACTGTGGTTGGATTTTGGGTGAGAGATTAGATCAGGCTTTCCTTTTTTTCTCCAGTAAATACAGTTGTCTTGAATTTCGCCTTGAGTTTTGGATTCATCCAGCTGATTTCTGAAATTAGACCTTTTTTTTCCCTTTTTGCCCTGATCACAAGTAATTTCATAAATCTCAGATTTCTCAGCATTCTCAATAATCCTGAAATGGATGCTCTTTCCTATTCTGGGCAGCAGAAATGATCTGATGGCCAACGGCCTAGCCTGAGACTTGAAAAATTTTGATAGAATTATGTGGAAAAATCTGTCCATATTTTGTGCAAGGGTTCAATGACTTGAAGTTTGGTTTTGTTGCACTTCCATTGTGCTTGACTTTATGAAATCACTGTGGAGACTAGACAAGACTTTAGAATGGAGTTGGGTTGGGAGGTTGGAGTCAGGAATGAACAATGCAGGTCTCTACACAGAGAGATTTTTGACTGACCTTTCCTTTTCATTCTCTCACTCAGGTGGTAACTGAATTTGTCTTTGAAGTTATTTACCCCCAACTAAATATAAATAGCTGGGGACATATCAACCTGTTTTTTCAGCTTAGTTCTGAAGTTATGTATAAAATTCTTGGTTCGGTGTATTCTGCATTCTTTTTTGGACTATGATAATAGTTTCTCTGGAAAAGCCAATTTTTCTTCTTTTGCAATTGGATTTTAACTCCTTTGAATACCTCTAAAAGTCTCAAATTTAAAACTGGGACATTATTTTCCTCAAGTCTTTTCTTTTACCTTGTAATATAATCCTTAGAGCACTACCATATTACACACAACCAGATGGTGATTTCAACTTTTAAAAAATTATGAACAACCAATGAGTGCCTGCAGATGAGGTACTCCAAAGGCTCTTCTCTCTTTTCTAACAATCCTCTACAAGCAGCAGCTGCAGACATGTGACTAGATTTGGGACAAATGAACATCCTGAATTTAAATGCTCAGCTCTGAACTTTATGACATTTAATATGTTTATTGTACGATAGATTTGAAACCACAGCTTCCCATCACTGTAATTTTGCTACTCCAGACACAGGGACCATCTTCAGAGCTGGTGGTGCAAATGTTGCACTCTGGTCCTCACTCTTAGAAGACACGGCAGTAGCACTCCTCTTCAATTTCTGCTTTTCACATCAAAAAATGGCAATTTTGCTGGTATTGACTCTGTGGTGATACAGATAAGACATCTGCCTTGTCCAGAGCTTGAACTGTCCCCTGCAGAATGAGCCTTGTGTGGGAATATCCATGTTTATTTTCCCCCAAAGTGACACTTTTCAACAAAGGTTGGTACCAGGCTTTTCAGAAAAAAATAAGCAGACGACTAAAGATTACCTTGTAGCCTGAGGGCTACGGCCTTTTGAAAGAATCTCATTAAAGAAAAAAACAAAAAAACCCAAAAAACAAGAAAGGCCCAAACAAGAAGAGCAGTTTTGAGCTGTCTTCAGTAAAAGGAGCACTTGGTAGCAGAATGGGGTGACACCTTGTATCCCTCACAATGAATATATCTAAATTCTAATTTCCTGAACTCTGGAGAGGAGTCAAATGTCTGAAGAGAGTTTCTTTGCTCACGGGTCCAAAACTTCTGCATTCAGAGAGCCGGGCAGACAGCTTGTCTCCACTTTCTCTGGGAGTGCGTTGCCAGATCTTGCCTGGCTGCTTCTGACAGCCAGTATTTCCCACTGCAGGGCCAGCTGCTGCCTCCTCCTGTTGTCTCTCAGCTGCCTGTGAAGCCCAGCAGACAGTTTGGGCTCTGCCATTCACAAGTCCTATTCACTAGCCCGTGTCCAGTGTGTGCCACAATCCCAGCATTTGCTGAACAGAAGAGAATATGGATGTTCCTGCATTCCTGCTGAGCAGACGCGCTCCCCACAGCCCTGGGGAGGCAGTGTGACTGCCTGGCCTCCACTATCACAGCCATGGGGATAAGCCATGAAATTTCCTCCTGATTCCTGGGTTACTTTATGCCCTGAAGCTTGAAAGTGTAAAGCTTTCCAAAGCACTTGGCTTTATCAAATGCTTGTAATTCTGTGTATTTTTTATTACCCATGTGAAGGTTTCCACCAACGTAACTTCATGGATTTCTAGCAGAATAGCCTTGATTTCTAGCCATGTGAGAAGAGGATCATTTTCCAGGACTTTTCAGCCTGGGACAATTATATTTTCAATTGGAAGAAACAGCATTTTGTCTACAGACGTTTTCAAACCTAAATTATTCTGCTATCTGTGCTCCACCAATTAATTTAATTATATTTTGATTTCTTGACCTGTTTAGGGATGGAAATGAAAGTCGAAATAGCAAGATTCCCTCCAGATTGGAAATTCTGCCTTTTGATTAGGTTTTATACAGCATGGGATTATTTTATTGCCTAATTTAACATATACACACACACACACACATATATATATATATGCATCTCTCTGTAATGAGCACCTTAGGACCCTAAATAAAAGTTTATTACAATTGAGTGTTACTTGTAACAGCATTTGGCAATTTACCAACAAGCAGAGAAATGTCCAATTTTAGTCCTGTAGGAATTGTATAGTAACTTCATGGATAAGCTTCATATTGATCAGCCCTCAAAAATATCTTGTAAGGAATGCAATAAATACTTGAGAATAGAACACTCATGTATTTACAAGCTAAACACAGCTTTCAGTGAAGAAAGTAAGAGAAGTAAAACCATGATACCGAGGTCAGTCTTATGTTCCTGAATTTTTTCTGTGTGGGAATTTGGCACAAACAGATCTACTATGGCAAAATTAGAGTGTTTTGAGCATGCTGAACATCCCTTTTAAGCTCCCCATGGCAGCTGTTTAACACTCCCCTCTTGTTGCTGCATTCCTCCTCTTCATCTCAGATGTTTGTTGCTCTGCTGACCTTCATCTTTCTAAATCAACTTCTCTGCCTTGCAGACCTTCCTTTTTTTCTTATTTTAAACAGAGGTTGACCTGTGTATCTTTAAGCATTAAGTTCAAAACCTTTGTTTCACGTTTTATTTTCCCTGCTTCCTTCTCTTTCCCTCTCTATTCCCAAGCTTCCCAAGACTGTGGCACTTGCTTTTAGGAAAAGTCCTTGAAGGGAGACAGAGCAAGCAAGGGGGCACATTCATGGTTAGGAAAACACAGGGGAAAGTAATTTCACTTTGTCTTTCTCCCTCCAGCTAATACCAGAACGGTTTTTTTGAGACTGGTTGCATGACAGTTCAGGTGCTCCCCTTCCTTGGGGGTCATTGGGGACAATGGGTGTTGAGCACCTCTGAAAATCCTTCTTCTTAGGAAGCCCTGCCTAGAAAGGCTGGGCTAGATCAGGCTTGGCCCACATGGCTACAGGTCAGCTCTGATTTGGGCCTGGTCTCACCTGACATATGCCAGCCCAATGGCTCAGCTAGTCTTTGGCTATTTTTGTCTTTTCTTTAGGGAGACAGCTTGACTGCTTAACGCAGCACTTAATTCTCAGGTCATGATCTGCATGTCTTCAGGTCATAGGGGAATTTTGGCTTGCCAAGTGTTAAACCTTCTGTGTTTATAAGCATTAAACCTTAATGTGGTTACTGCTCACTGCTTTCTGGGTTTTGTTACAATCTTGTGAAGACTATGACATTTAGCTTAAGGGCACTGCAGACAGTAACTCAAGCTTTGTTTAAGATATGGGAGATAAAAAATTTTCATGCTACTAACATATTATGGTAATGTGGGACACTTTACGCTGTGTAAATACAAAACTAGCATGTTACAAGGATGAGGTATTTGATATTTTCTTGCCAAGGAAATTATTTACTTATTTTTATAATATTGATTTGTACATCATTAAAAAACCACCTTATTTTGTTAGCTTTTGTGTGAATTAGGGGATGGAATCTTAAATTTATTTTAAAAATAAAAACCACATCATGCAGTCATTTCTACACAATGTGGGAGTGCTTACTTCTTTAATCACTTCCAAAGAACATTTCTGCTTGGCTTTTCTAGCCGCTGCAGACCTAGCAGCCTGCAGGTGAATGACATGTGGGGAGGACTCACTCTCTTCAGTCTTCCCACCTTCTTTTTTCTCTGGTAGCTTTGGATCAGCACAAAATTCTTTTCCCACTGAGCATCTGCTGACCTCAGCGACCTGCTGAAGTCCATCAGCCTCTGCTGACCTCAGTGATTTCCCTAAGAGCTGTAGTGTATAGGGAGGCTTTCCTGTCCTTAAGACCCCCGTGCTAAGGGCCTGTCCCAAACCTCACTGAGTTGATGGCAAGCCTTTAACCAACCTAAATAGGCTTTAAATGGAGTCTTATTGTGGAATTTGCTAGTGGAATACAATGGGGATTTTGTGTCCTGGCATGTTTTAAGAAGGAGTGCTTTTTCTGCTGGACAAATAGGGTAAAGCTTTATTTGTTTGGGATGGGATCAGTTCCTGATGTGGGTCCAGGGACACACTTGTGTGTAAGAGGCCATGAACAACTCCTTTGAAAGCACTGAGGATTGTTTAAAAGACCACTTGGCAGTTTTTAATCTAGCTACAAAAATGTGTGCAAATCTTTTTTCAAGGTAAGTAGAAAAAAACCAAATACTGAGCTGCTAAATTTAATCTCTATCCAGAACACTGTAATAAACAAAGAAGGAAGAAAATACCTATATACCAAAGAACCATGCAAACATATGTTTGCAAACATAAGTCTTTTAAATTCTTCTTTGCCTGGACTCCAACCAATGCCTAGTTGTACACTATACATTTGCAGGTAATATTTCTGTTTGATTTTATTCAGACCTCCAAACCTATCTCTTCTCCAGGTGGAAATATGTGCATGTATTACTTTACATAGAGGGTCTTACACAAGTGCTTGGATGAGGTCTGGCCATAAAAAGCAGCGATTATTTTGCCTTGTATGTACTGGTCAAGGGACCTATGCAACATGGTACTTTGCTCCTTTCCATGTTATGGAGGAATTGCTGGCATATTACAATGTGTTATTATTGGAAGCCAAATTCTGACCTCATTTGTAAATGTACAGATTTTATAGAATATGAGAGGCTCGGATGTGTGTAAATGAGATCAGGAGTTTACTTCATTTTTTAGAAATTTAAAGTGAAATACAACCATAGAAAAACAGAGGCGAAAAGATCCTCAAAAGAACCTCAATCATCTGTGTGTAACAAAGTAGGACCAATTATGCCTGGGTTCTTCCTGTCAGCTGTTCATTTAACTTGTGCTAGAAGACAGCACAGGACAGGAAAATCAAGATAATCTTTTCATATGCCCAGGTGATATATTCCAATGATTCACAGTCAAGTTTTTCTTAAGTCAAATCTGAATCTTCCCTACTGCAATCTTAGCCCTTTATGTCCTATCTACCATGCAGTATTGCTCTCCTGATTTTTATATTAGGAATATTTTCCCATGTTGTCTCTCTGGAGGTGTTCACAGACATGTTTTCCAACAGAACAATTGTAATTTAATTAAGGTGCTATGAGGCAACAAGAATAGCAACTATTACATCTACTAACAACAGTCATATCTCTGCTTATCAGCATAATAACAAACCAATTTAATTAAATGCATTGGCTCAGTCAAGTGAGTTTGCAGTCTGAATTTGCCATTCCTGTAAATGGAGCCAAATTTGTTTATTTTCAGGGATTCTAGAAATTAATGTAATCCTTTTCCAAGAATAGCTGTTGTCAGCAGACTGATAGTAATGTTGAATCATTTGTGTTGGTTGTAACAAGGACTTCTATTCCTGAAGAGGTGCCCATTGAAAGGCAGGAGTACGTGCAGTTACAGGCTGTGATGGACGTGTGTGGTGCTGATGATGTGAAGAGGACAGAAGGCCCTTTAAAAGAGCACCAGCCAGACCACAGAGAGAAGGGGATTCAAGGTAGGACACCATGGACTTGGCAAAGGAGATGCATATTTTGTCCTTGTAAAGGAAGCTTTCTAAAAATGCCTCACTATTGGCTCTGCTCCACTGACATTAGTGAAGCTGGAAGACATAGTAATAGCCTAAAAGATCAAAAGCATGAGTGGGAGTTCTCTGCTGTGCCATACTGGTGGAGCTGGAGAAGGTCTAATAACAGTGGGAAATCCTTAGTGAAGATCCCTACTATAGACAGGACACCATGGAACTTCTAGGAGTTAAATCTGCAGGAAATAAAAAGATGGTGAGGGAGTGTGGGAGATGCAGTGCAGACCATTCCTAATAGGAGTAAAACTGAACGTAGCTCAAAATATAATATTGGGAATATAATAATATAATTGAAAAAGATGTTTTTTGAATGAACAATAACCTGTAAATTCTTTAGTGTATGTTCTCTGAGCTGTAGAATGTTCTGATTGTTAAGGCAATTAGCTTTTAAAAATAGTTATTTTTTTAGATTTTAATTACATGCTGCATTTTGCCTTTGTTATTAGATGGGGTCAGTAAGGTTACTGAAGTAATTATTGCGCTCTGCTTGGCACTGGTTAAAGCATAACTGGAGTAACTGCATTCAATTCTGTATGAAAAAATGTGGACAAATTGAAGAATTTAGAGTGGAAGAAAGATGGTAAGAAGTCTGGCATTCAGATCTAAGAGGAAAGGTTAAGATAACTTGGCACCTTTAGCCAAAAGGCAAAAGTAGAGTGTGGGGAACATAATAACGGGAGACATAAAGGAATGTTAAAGAGGACAAGGATCAATTATTCTCATTAGTCAACAAAGATGGGACAAATAATAATTGGCTGAAGCAGAAGGGAAGTTTTAGGTTAAATATCAGGCAAAACTGTAGAAGAACTGTTCGGCAGTTGGACAAGCTGCCAAGAGCCGTTGGACAATCACTGTTGTTGGAGTTATTCGAGGCCAGACACCCATCTGCAGGAACAGTTATAGAATAATTAGATCAATCCTGCCACAGACAGAAGGGTAGGGTCCTTCTGGCCTCAGTGACCAAGATTTTGTTATGGATCTACTTTTTCAGGATTCATGCCCACCTGCTATTTTGTAAACTATGGTGTCTGCTTTAGCGTCTTCTAAAATCAAGAAGGAGAGCAACAATTTAAAGCTGCTCTTTATTGGTTCAGAAAACATGTGAGACATAAAATTATCCCCTGATCTGCAGCCATGCATTTCTTTTTATGTTTTTTTAGAATGAGACTTCCTCTCCTCTGGGCGTCTCTGCTTTGTCCCTTTGAACATATGAGCTCTGGGAGCATAAAGTAGTAACCAAAACAGAGTAGAATGGCTTTGGACTTACTCATTGCTATTCACTACTTTATGGCAGCTTTTAGAAGTTGAATTGTAAATAATGCCTGTGTTTTATTGACAATATGCTCCTCATCTTCCCTACTACTTACATGGAAGAAAACAATCAAGCCAAGGGAAGACTCTGCCTTTGTGGTATCAGCAGATCTCTTCCCATGGATCTGTTGAGATGTTGAAAACAAAGTAAACCAGGAGTAACTCTACAAAAATTTGCTGTGCTATAAAATGTTTGCCAGCTGGATTGGACCCAAAGATTGGCCTGGACAGGTTCTTCTTCCAACTACATAGCGAATGTCAAGGCATGGCTCCAAATACTGGTCACTGTGTTTGCAAGCAGAGCAGATAATTTTTAGAGGTAATCACGCTGTTTTCAGCACATCCAAGACTGGAATCTGGCTGCATGATGGACAAAACCAGGGGTGGCTTACATTTGCTCTGAGAGGCACTGCAGAGATGATACAAAGGGCAGTGAGCTAATTTGTATTGCAAAGAGTGGTCTTAAAATGGTAATTACATATGCAATTATAAACCATGAGCCCAGCTTGTTTATTTTCCCCCTCTAGTGCTAATGAAAAACAAAGTAGTCATAGTGTTTGTGAGATCCTGGTGCAATGCAAGCAATCATTTGCCTGGCTAACTGGGAGGCAGAGGCACAGTATGACATTGGTTGTGTTAAAAAAAAAAAAAAAGAAAAAAAAAAGGAAAGGAAAAGAAAAAATACTGAATAAAAGGTAGCCAGTGACAAAGATTTTAAATCCCCAGAATAATGGCAATGCTGGACAAAATCCTTGTGTTTGCTAAGCCTCATAACACTGAGCAACCTCCAGTGTCTGGAATGCCTTGGCTGGCTGTGCTCTGGCACTTCTAGCTGGTAATGTTATCTCAGAGATACAGGGATATGTCTGCAGAGGAGATAACCTCTCTGCTGAGTCAGGAGACCAGGAAAGGGTCAAAGAGCAGCAGATGCCATTGCAATGTGATGCACCACCCAATATGTAACATGAACAACCCCATGACTGGAACCATGGGATGCCTTCCTAAACTCCATTGTTCTTTTTTTCCCCCCACACCATTATTTCCTGTGACACAAAGCAAAAGTGCTGAGGTGCTTTGAGAGGGGCTGTCTGAGAAATCTAAGCAGGCAAAGCCCCCCTGGGGAACCAGCCACGGGTCTGTGTGATGGCTGGTTACTTGCAGCCAAGAGGCAGGGAGGGTTGATGGTCCTGCAATTTGCTCCCCATCATGGCCCTTGCATTCCCAGGGGCTCTGTGAGGAACCATGGCAGTCTCATCTCCTGGCTTCACTCTCCCTCAGTCTGAGGATGCTCCGATGATTTTCTGCAAAGTGTGTAAAGAGGCAGGGAAGATGCTAAATGCAGGCCTGGTTTTCTGTCCTAGTAGTGTTGAAGGAGACCATTTCATACCATTAACTCTGTATTTATTTTCTAAAAGCAGCCTGCATATTCAATGAAAAACTAATATTTAAGCAGACAATAGCCTTTGAATTCAGTTATCCTTGGAAAATATTATAGATATATACACATACATGTCTAACAGATCATGCATCTATCTAAAAGGGGAGGAATGAACCTTTTCCTCTGTAACATCTATTAATGAGTCTACGTGCAAAACTCCATCAAATGGTTTTTGGAACTATAAACCCTTGCTTTCTTGGCTTAGTTCTTCAGGCTTTGCTAACCCACTTTTTTTTTGATGCTGTGTCATCCTGGACTGATTCATATGTGAGTGTGAGGGGGAAGAGTACCTTCACCACCCCTTCAGTGCTGAGCCGAAGTGGTCTGGAGGGCCAAGGGCCAGGCATTCCCACCTACAAAAGTGGCTGATATCTTAGTGTGGGAGGCAATGCAGTCCTGACACCACTGGGGCTTAATAACTCAGAGCTGCTTGGTGTGGCCATCCCCTTTGTGCCCTGTGGGTCTCCTTGCCCTGTGGAACCCCTCTGTAACCTCGGGCACCCTTGGGACCCAACCCCCTCGCTTTTAATTCACGGGGGAACTTGTGACATAACAGCATTAAGCCTCTGCCTGCTCTGGCTTTTTCTGTTTTAAATAAGATTTCTGCTGCAAAGTTGAAAGACTAGAGGAAGAAAATCTGACATGACTTAGGGGTAGCACAAACGAGTCATAGGAAACTCACTCTAGAGATATCTCCAGAGACTAGTCAAGACAAAAGTTACAGCACAAGCATTTGGAAGGGGGCCACTGCAAACAATTTGTCCTCATTCCAGTTGAGCAACTGTAAGCAGGGACATTTTCAACACAGGCCATTTAGGGACAGAAGGAAAGATTGGATGGCACTAAAAGAAACTACACAAATACGTGGTGATAGGATGACTCGGCCACCCGCCACACATACTCTGCTGCTTCGTTTTTCTTTCTCCTGTCATCCCGACATCTGAAAAGGTTCCACCCCAGCACAGCAGCACAGCACAGCGGAGACTGGAATAAATTAACTCCAGGTGACAAAACCACCTTCCTCATCTGGCCTATGTTTGCAAGGAAGGAGGACAGAGGTCATATGTGTGTCAGGAGCTGAGGACAACGGGGTGAAAAAGGAGCTGAGGACAACAGGGTGAAAAAGAAGCTGAGGACAACGGGGTAAAAAAAGATTTTCCTTGTCTAAGTGAGCAATTTAACAAACATAGGGAGAAAAGATGCTTTGCTCTGTATTTTTCTCCCTGAGTTTCTGGGTTTAAGGGACTGCAGTCATCCTGTTTTTTTGAGGAAATACTTGAATACCGTTATTTCAATTTCTTTAATCCTTCTCCTCCCCCTTCACTTACAAGCCGTTCCTGCTCTACTATTTTCCTCAGCATGCCAAGGCACCATACCTTTCTGTGGAAAGTTTCTGCCACCCTCTCTGATTTTGTATTCATGCCGCATAAATAAGAACAAGACCTCCCTCCAGCACCTTGGCATGATGTGGAGAGTTGGGTGGGAGGATGGTGCGTGATAGAAATATTATGTAAGCAAGGTTTGAATGTCTGTAGCCCTAGCTCTAGACAGCCGTTATCCACAGATATTTTAAAACTGCTTCTTTTTTCTTTTTTTTTTCCCTTCTGAGCATCACATCACAATACGGTTTCATTCAGTGAAGAGCTGGCATTCAGGGGCTGGATGGCTTAACTGGCCCAGATGGGGTGCCTTTCATCTGTAGGTCATTGCTTTGAATTCTGCCCACATTTTTGGCTACTAGGAGTTCTTCTCTTCTGACGGCAGTGCAGCAGCATATGCAAAATTGCTAGGAAGTCTCTGATCCTAGACACCATGTCTAGATCATAAAAGCTACCATAACAATGAGTCTAAATGGCACCCCTCTTGGCAGCTGAGGCAGAGGCCAAGCAATAAAAGGACTATGGAGAATGGGCTACTGTCTAGCATCTATAAGCTAAGAGTGAGGAACACTAGTGAGGGAGTGTGAGAAACTATGCACAGCCCATGAAGGCTCTTTTGGTTGAAGAAAGAGGATTTCGGTCTCCTAGGCTGAAAGGCCAACACCTTTCAATAGCCGACGAATCATTTACAAATGTGAGAACAAAACCATTGTTAGTCCTCGTGCCTTTAACAATGCTGCTTCCTGTTGGCATCTTTTGCTTACCAATAACACAGTCCCATGATTTGTATCTCCACAGTGCTACACGAGCACTAACTAATTAATCCTTTTTCACCCCTTTAAGGCAAGTGATTTTTTATTTTTTATGGTCTGTAGTGGAGACATCTTCCTTAAAACAGATTGCAGATATGTTTATAAATGTTACATTATGCTGACTACACAGTGGATGCTAACATTAGGATTTATGTTTTTGATACAGCTATTCCAGTTCAGGTAGGCTGCGCCCAGTTATATGTTCTGCTGAATGGATGTCTTAATTAAAATAAATGAGTATAAATCTTGGGGAAAAAAACCAAAAACAAATCAGAGTAGGCCAGGGTTACAGTATAATGATACGAAACAAATAAACAGCCCCTCCTTTCTGCCCCCCAAACAAATCAACTCCCCTTCACTGGAATAATCTCTGGCTGTCTGACCTTATTTATTCAGATGCTGACATGAATCATCATCCGAGCAAGTACTCCCTCCTACACCTGCAGTACTTGGGGTTATAGCTCTCCTTGGTTTTCTGCAGCAATAAGATCTCAGTGTTACTTGGAGCTGTCTCCATCTGGCAGGCCATGAAGTCCACAAAAGCACAGAGGTCTTTCTGTAAAAGATGGAGACAGCCCAGATTGCTTTCCATTTACACAACATCTCAAGAGGACTCCAGACTTCTCTCTTTTGCAGTTACAGTCAAGTGTGCAGTCTTTTTCTCTCCTATCTACTTTTTGTGTGATGACCTCTTCTTGGGGTAAAGAACTGCGTGGGTGAGTTTGGGGGGAGGGGTTGTTCTTCTCTGGAAAGCCAAATTGCAGGATGCAGCACATCTTGAGCTTGGCAGCCTTTCACGCTTCCCCAAGAGGCAGCTGAAGGGCCCAAGCAGGGGTAAGACGTTATCAGCTCACTTCTACCCTGCCAGAGCATATCTTTACACACACACAGTGACACACTGCCTGCACCACAGTTGATCTTCGTGGGCCAAAGGAGGTCCTTGGCTGGCAGCTCAGGGAATATCTCGTGTCATCTGAACGCTGTTACAAGGCTGAGTACTTAATGAACGAGTAGCTCTGCAGCATTAGCCATAAAGTGTGTACAAAATTGAAGGCAGAAGTTAAACATTATGCTATCTGCCAGTCATTCATTGTTTGGAGAGAATATCCCAAGAGCATGGCTGAGCATTGGTGTCATAAAGATCTATACGTTGCTGTTGAAATGAGGTCATTTGTCACCATCTGGGATTATACCACTAGCAGTATATGAATGCATTCAACTCCATGTTTCAGCCATATGGAAAAAGTGTAACATAGTGAGAAATTCAATCCTTTAATGGAATCCAGAGCACCCTCCAGAATGTTTTCCTTAGTTTTATTTCTTTGCAACACAGGCTTAATAACCACTGATGTAGCATTTAAATTGGAAGAGATGCGACATCTAGATAAGCTGGGAGATCTGCTGATACCAGCTGCCTTCTGATAGGAAAATCCCTTGCTGTTTCAGTGGAAAAACCCACCAGGCTTACTAGACCCAGAGGAAGGGTATGGCACAGCTGTGGCATGCATTAACCTCTTTTGACTTTTGTCTCTGTAGACACCCTTAAGGGCTCCCTTATCACAACAGAAATATTCTCAAGTAATTATCACTCTGGAAATTGTCACTCCTTTCATGCACTGAACATGCAAAATTCTAAAAGTATAAAAAAATTGTGATTTGTGATAAAATCCTGATGGTGCACAAGAAAGCAGAAGTCCTTGTCTCCTTCCCTATCACCTACCCCTCTTTATAGACTATATTTATCATAGAGAATTTGTGTTGATATGACCTCACTTGGCTTGTAAGAGACTACGTTGGTCCATTTGCGGCAGTAACATATCAAAATTGTCATAAATATAAACTCAAAAGCAAAAATGTTTGTTTCTATACTCTTTCCTGGTGGTGCCAGACTAGCTTCCCCATTGCTGAATAGAGCACATGAAACTGGATGTTATGTTGTTAAGGATATGGAGTGATGCTGGTGAAGCTGGGAGGAGTTCCTGTAAGAAATTAGCTCCATTGATTGAGGAGCAATGCTGTCTGGACCAAACTCTGCTTCTAACTGGGTGTTGCCAGGAGTGCCTGAAGGAATTTGGTGTAATTCTGAGTTTCACATCTCCAAAAAGGCTGTTACAGAGATGTACTTGCCACGGCATTGTAGCCTAATCCCAGAAAAATGAAAATAAACCCTGAAAGAGATGGTGGGGTTTTCTGAGGCCAGGAACAAATAATACATGTTGCTGTCTGGGAAAGGTACAAATAGCTGCAGCTCAGTGCAAAAGACTACATTATGGCTATATCTGGCTTAAGTGCTACATAGCTCTGTGGGCTGTTAACAGATGTTGCCAGAGCAACATGTTATGACAAGCTGTGTTGTATTTCTGAACCCAGTAATGTTACTGGCACCACCTCCTCCATCTGCCAGTGAATGGGAGTTACCTTTGCTTCAGTTCACAGCCCATCCCAAACAAATACCCTTGAAGCTCCATATGTGGATCTAATGAGGCTCTGAGCTAAGTTCAGTGTGTGTGAAAATAGCCCTCTGATAGCCAAATCTTCCTTATTGCTGTAAAGGTCCATAGAGCTTGTCAGGATATTTTAAGGGCTACATTTTCAGAGGTAGACCAGGGGAGCATTTGACAGTAGGGAGGAAGTACAGATTGGCAGAAAATGGGGAAAGGGGGATGGAAAGAGGCAGATGAACTCTGCAATAAAGTAGTCATGTGGCAGTCCCATGCCTATATCTATATTCTCAATCAGACTAAGAAGGGATCTCTACTCAGGTAAGTAGGTAATTTGCAGTACAATTGAATTTGGTTGCATAGACCCCTTTGTGTCTTGTTTGTTGTAGAAAAGCTTGAACTCATTGCAACGAGTTTCAGGAAATTTTTTTAGAAAACTCTTTTTTTTTTTTAAATTTTTTAAATCAATCAATTTACAGCTGTGTTAGTCAGGTTATTTTCTCTCCTTATGAAAACCCTGAAAATAATCTCTTTGGGAGAGGGTATGAATCGTGCAGTACATGATACCTCAGCTATTCAGCCTAGTAGAGGACGAGCTTTTCACACAGTGAAACAGATAAATCAATGGCAGTGATGGAGGGAGGTAGTAAAATCTTTGGGAAAAAACCACTTAGCATTCTGTAAATCAAAATTCTATATTGTTGCTTAGTTTCTTTTCTTTCTTCCTGATACAGAAAACAATGCAGAAGCTCACTAAAGAAGATTCCCTCCTTATTGGCCCTTCCTGATGAGTAGCCAGAAGTGAGGAAAGATGAACAAAGGCTCCTTCCAAAGGACAGAAGTGGTAATGGGTGCAGCTCGTGACAGCCCTCACTGACCCATCTTTTTGGTTTGTGTGAGTCAAAGCAAAGAGTAATTGTGATGTAGTTCTTCATGTTTTGGTTTCTTGACAGAACAATAACACTGAAAGGATAAACGAAGTGATAAAATAAGCAAATCCTCTAACACTTTTATTATCTAATTGATTCTTTTCTCCCAGGCACAGTCTGCTCAGTAGCAAGATGGTGACTTGTAGTTTGTCAAATGCAGCAGTTTGCTGGACCTGGAGACAGAAATGCTTTGAACAAGAGGAAACTGTCTTTTCAACAACTTTGCAAAAACTGGGCATTTAGTCTTTCTGAGAATTTGATATGCTAAAAATAACTGTGTCACATGGTCTGTGATCAGGAGCCATGCTGGTCACAGCTGGCCAAAGCCAACAACAAATGGCATGGGCCATCATTGCCAAGAGAAAAGGCTGATGCAGACCACAAGTGGCTTATTCCAAAAAGCAAATAACCTAGAGGATCTGATCTACAAAAGTGCTGAAGTAAATGGGATTGGGGTTGCTCAACACTCGCATGGGTCAGGCTGCTCTGTCCTCATTAGCCACGCTGCTGCTGAATCCTATAAACCCTGGCACTCCTTTTCCTGCAGATAAGCTATCGTGAGGGAGTATCCCAACTCACCCTGCCAAGGCCCACAGTCCTTCACCAAATGAAAGCCCCTAGAATACAACACTGGTATTCATTTTTGGTAGCCTAACATCTGCAGATGCCTGCTTTTACTTACTAATCCTGCCTGTGACTAGCTCAGGCAGGCTGGCTGATGCATTCTCAGAAAGATGGAGCTCACATATGCAAGATCAGGAAACCAGCCAAACCCTCAAAAGACCTATGAAGTAAAATAAGCAGGTTTCTGGGATTTGGACATGACATGTCTGCCATCTAGTAACTAGTCGGGGCTTGTTTCATGTAGAAAATGAAGAGTAAATAATCCAGTACCACATAAAAGAGGAATAAATTTACTGGGGCTTTTGACAAATGAGAAAAAGATTTTCAATGGTATTTTAAATGAGATTCTTGGAAAACAATGTAATTAATAATTAAAATAAAAATATGTGAATTCGTAAACTTGTTTTGTTTGGCTGTAAAAACAGTTGTATATGCTAAACTAATAGACAGGAATACAAGTGATGAAGTGTTACTGCAATAATGGAGTTGAAAACTCTGGGTCCCACTCTCAAATACAAAGAGGTTGTTAGCATGAGGTCCTGCTGGCATGAGATGTGATCTGGTAAAAGTTTGACCAGTGAAGTGGAAGCCAGGACATCAGAAGTTCTGTGCTGTTTTGTTCTTTGATTGATTGGGTAAGGCACAAATTGGCACAAAGGACCACTTTCAGTCTCAGTTTACCCATTTGTAAATGAAGACATATATCACAGAGATGTTATCAGACAGACTTAATTATTGTGATCTAATTAAAACTTCTCAAGTGTAAGGCATTATAGAAAGATGCAAATTTTTTTGTTCCTAAAGTACACATAAAATTTTCAGATTTCCTAATCTTCTGCATTTGTATTTCATGGGTAACTTTAGCTGTGAATAATGTTTTCCTCTACACACACACATGTTCTGTTGAAAAATAACATTCTCTTTGCTTTCTAACAAAGTTTTCTGTAGTGTGGCTTGGCATCCAAAAATAAGGCTACAGTTCTGCTGAGCATTGATTTAGTTTAAATCTTCAATTTAGTTAATTTCTCTGAGCCATGTAAGATGCTGACTTGCAGATAGTTCTACAATAGCTAAAATGCTGCTTAAAGATATAATGCTGGTGAACAGTTTATTCATTATATAAAAGACCCCTTAACTTTACAAGCCAGAATTGTTTGTTATAATGAATGCTGATTTTCTGCACAGGAACGATTAATCTTAATTTTAGCTTTTTGTACATAAAAGAGGATGCTCACAGCTGCAGAAGTACAAGTGTTTGCTGTGCTTAAGGGGAAGAATGAGTTAAGGGTCTCCTGATGAACATGCTACTGCTTTGGAAATACTGTGGCTCTCTTGCCAAAATGTGATGCTGGGTTTGGGTAAAAAGATATAAAGGGCTGCTTGGTGATACTCCCAGTGTCCTTCTGACTTCAGAATGTAGAAACACTCATTCAGTAGGGAAGGGCATGGCTCTGTCAGCCTCAGAGTCCTGCTCAAAGGTTGTTTTTTGGTTCTTGGTGTTAGAATAATGCTCTCTGAATTACTGGCAAATGGGATCTTGTATGGCCACCTGTAACCTTACTGTGTGTCCTGCTGCTACTCACAGCAGGATGTTATGAGTAGCTGTGATCTCCACTGGACAATCCAGATACTTGTGGTATCACCCTGGAATTGGGGGCAGGATCTTGGTGAGCAATAAAGGGGACATGGCAGGGGAGCGCTCAGAGCACATCACTGTGTTGTAGGTGAGAATGTTGCACGGTTAAGAAGGAGTGGAGCTGAATATTTGGGCCAAGAAATTTGCATTTTCACTGTCGAATAACATATGTGAGTAAACTGCATTAAAACTGGAGAAAAAATTAATATCTTGCACTGAATATGGAAATTAGGAGCCAATGTCAGAAGCAGCTAATGCCTCTCTGCTTGGAGGCAGCTATGTTTGTCAGGGAGCTAGGACAAGTGTCAAAAAGAGAGCATATCTCCAGGATATTCACTGCAATCTGTGTGCCAGCTCTTTGGCCAGGCAAACTGCCTCAGAGCAGCCCTGTTCTTTGGCCTGGGTCTGACTGACACAAGTTGGTGTCACAGTAAAATCCAAGTATCTGATCTTCCCTGTGGCTTCCTTTGGGGTGGCCCCATCAAGTCACTTTTTCTCTGGTCTCAAACCCTTTTTTTCCCCAAGCAAAGGTAGCACAGACTGTGACAGAAGGGCTGTTGCAGTCCCTGCTGGGCTCAGCCCTCCACAAGCACAGCAGGCTGGGGTGGTCCTTGGCTAGCTGGACAGTGATGGGGGCAGGTGGCACCTTCCCTTTCAGTGCTTGGAGAGGTCCTTTTCAGGTCTAGCTCTCCTGTCACTAATTTTAGTCTTATGTAATTCAATTACTTTAGTGAGGTTGCCTCCCGATTTATGTCATAGAGAGTGAATCAGCCCTTGAGCCTTCTGCTGAACAAAGTATGATGTTACACTATTTCTGGACATCATCATGTGCTGATTGTGCAACAGATAAGAATAATGCTTGGTAAGTCATTAGTACTTCAGTTCAATTTGTGCTAAAATAATCAGCTACATCCCATTTAGTTTCTAAAGCCTCCTCATTATTGCTGCAAACATCAGACCCATGACCTGCTTTTCACTCTGTGAGAGAATGGTAGAGTGAATTTAATGTGATCTCTGCATTACAAAAAATCTGCTGCTGCTCCCTTGAAATCAGGTGGTGCCTTATCATTGACTTCAGTGAAGGTAGGATCAGGTCCAAATTTCAAACACTTAACTTTACAGCAGAAGAGAGTCAGGCTTAAATTGCTGCACTTCTTTGGCAAATAATGAATGGGACCTCATTATCTCTATTGGGACGTGACTTTACAGACGATCACATGCTGAAAGTGTTCCACTGATAGACTGGCTCTGTCCTGAACTGTGAAATCTGCACAGAGAGTCAGAGACTGCTAACTTACAAGACACTCCATTCATTCTCATATCATGAATGGTTTTGTCAATGAATGGGACTACTGACCTTGATGATCTAGTATTGGCATTTCCTGCTAGGTACGAGCACAGTGATGCTATGACTACTGAGCAATATCCCTGCATTCTTTCAAGATGAAGAGTCATCCAAAGTAGCATTTACCAGAATTTTTCTCCTTGTAAGGTATTTCTAAAGAGACCTTTTCAATTTCTAAAGAGTTTGATATCTCTTATGAAAACACTATACAGATTAAGAATTGAAGGAGTTTCCCCATAAGTTTCATGTAGAAAATCTTGGTCTGAATTTCTGAACATATATTTGCTAACATATTGTAAATCAAGAAGCGACAAAATGAATTTGATTAACTTTATCCTTATTGCATATTGCAGGTGAAATGCAAATAGCACAGGAATAGAAAGGTTTTGACTGTAATAGATCTATTTGCTCCTGCCACACATTCCCTGAACTCTACTTTTTAGAGGCATTTTGGGACTAAAACCAGTAGTTCATGTGTGCTTCTCGAGTGTCTATAATGGGTGCTGTGTAGAAAGCGTGTTGAGAGTGCGTAAGAGACTTAATGATTTATGAATTTATTCTTACAAAACATTTCTGAGTCAGATAAATACTGTTATTGCTGTTCTGCACATGGGTAAATTGAGGGGCGGAAAGCTTAAGTAGCACGCACAAGATCACCCAGCAAGTCTAGAGAAAATAGGCTGGAACCAGAACGTTTCATTTCTATTTTCATGTTCTGTAAGTGTTAGATCATCTTTCTCCCATGATTAGCTGCTAGTCTGGCACAAACTCAGGACCATTATGATAGAGCTATTTTTCATACAATGGGATGAGACTGCCATGGCTTTAATTACAAGCATGTGTTCGCTCCTTTATGGCATTGTGATTGTTATGTAAGGTGATGTGTAAAATTAATGAATTTTAAATTAGGAGTTTACATTACAAACCCTTTGGGGCAGGGAAAATTTGCTTTCTCCCTGTTCATACAGCATTTATTAACTTGGAGTCCTAGTTAATGACTGGGCCTTGGAACTGATACACCAATGCAAGAATAAAAGTAATTATGAGATTATTTTTATTCAAGAAGAAAGTGTTTACATAAATAAGGAGGAAATCCCACCTTCAGAAAATTGCAGAAATGCTTGTACTTCTGACTTAACACACTTTTCATAGAATTCACAACTGGGATGGGACACATAGTTTTAAACTTGAGTTTAGGAGGAGAAACATCCTAAACATGTCACACAACATATGTTTCTAAATTTTGTAAATTTAACCCAACTCTTTTGGAGAACAATATGATGATTTCAGAAATGAATAAATGATGATACATTTATAGCTTCTTTTCAAAGAAAAGAAAGGTAGCCAATCCTTATGACTAATAACTATTATTTAAAGTACAATTTGAGACGCTTGTAAAATTTCAGCCAGGGTCTTGGCATGACTTGGTGCCCAAGAAAAGGATATCTATATTGGGAATCAGCTGCTCTTACACAATCTTTTTGATGATTTGGAAGCACTTAAAAATAAGGAGTTGATGATATAATACATTCTTTGGATTTGGAGATGTTCATCCTATTCCTGCTTTGAATTAAGAGAATATATTGGTGGTTTAGTTAAATGTCTCTTAAGTCGAAATTATACATCATTCTTTATCCTGCATTTGAAGCCAGATCCAGCTCTTACTGTAAAAAGAAACACACAGGTGCAAAGAGCTTTCAGCTGCTCTAAGAGTGAGATTTCAAATGCTGCAGTGGATTTGAAGCTGTGTTCTGCAGACCACCAAAGACCTGGGGAGTGTCTGTGCAAGAGCTGGCTCATCAGATGGCATTGACTGCATTTTCTCATTTCTTTGTTTGTGATTTGTTTTTTTTTTTCCCCCAACAGTTGAATGGTGCTAAAAGTAGCTAAAAACACATTAAATATTTCCTAGCTAGCACTTTCAAATGCTAACAGTTGTGCTTGCCTCAGGGCTGTTATTCAGCCATCAAAACCAGAAGGTTTCTGTGTGATCAGAAAGCAGGGGTGAGTCTTAATGACAAAACTTAGGAAGATGCTGCCTATGGTCTGAAACTCTTAAGGAATCTCTGGTCTATGTCCTGCTTAAAACCTGTTGGTAAATGCAAACATCTGACTTCACTAAGCAACTGAGGTGTATTCACATCATTGTGAGAATGCAGACAGGGTGCTCGTGAATTGTAATGATTTTTTCTGATGTGATACTGTCAGTACAAGTTATTTGGAGGACTTGCTGCTGGTAATATGCTCTACAGCAGCTAATGATCACCAAATAATAAAATAAAGGTATGATATATTATTTAATCACCTAATAGAACATTGCAATCTATATATTTAATCTGAAAAGCTTATAAAGGATACAAGATTAAAAGTGGCAGTCATTGAAGTATACTGTGCATTTGATTAACAATTATAAAAACATGATCAATCAAAAGCCTAGGCTATATTTTTCTCCTTTTTGACTCCATCCTATGCTATTCAAGTTATTTCTCTGCCACCTAAGGCAGAGAAATAAGCCTCAGGAAATTTAGCCACCCATAGGTGTGGCATTTCTAGATCTGGTGTTCAGCTCTTGAAGGCGCTATTTTCCCACCAAATCTAGAAGGCAGAAAACTGTTTCACTCATATTTTTTTGCAACCAGAGAGCTGGACATAGCATGGAAAAGCATGGGTTATCAAAATAGTTTTTGCTATGCAATATGCTTATAAATCAGAGATTTCACAATGCTACTTATACAGAGTTCATGATGGCAATTGTCTGTTTGTTACAACTGGGACTACTAAAAGGATTTGCCACTGAAATTCTTGAGGCCAGAATAATCTTTGACCATTTTAGACTGATGCAATGCAAAATTTAAAAAGTAAATAAAATTTAGATAAACCCTGTGCAAAGAAATAGGCAAAACTAGGGGAACCCACTCTAGGTGACTCCTCTAAAAGAAGAAATTGATTTCAACAGCCACAGTGCATCAATTGTGAATTGCTGAAACTATTAATTAAAGCCATTACTTGGGAATCAATAGAAAAGAAACTGTATCCATTTGCTCAATCCAGCAATTTAAATTTCTCAGGATGCCATGAATAAACTGTGAAATGTATCTTTAAAATAAAGTTTTTAATTAGAACTGGCAGTTCTGAACCTGCTGTTGGCAGGAGCCAACCTACTGAAAAAGAGCCCGATGAAATAGACTGTAAAGTGTATTTACTTGATGCTTTAGCATTTAACAATAAAAAAAGAAAGAAAAAAAAGAACTATCAACCTATAATACTTTAAGCTCTGTTTCAGCATCAACATCAGAAGATTTTTTTTCTCTATAGTTAAAGTACCTTGGAATTTTCAACTGTCATTCTTTTACAATAGGTAAAAATGTGCCAAATAGGTGCCAAATACAGATGGTTTCCTGAAGGGTGAAACCTGTTTTACAGGAACACACACAAAAAAAGAAGAAGTAAAAATGAGTATAAGGAAAAAAAAACCAAAACACTTGCTATAGCAGATTCAGCAGTTTAAGTGCCACCCTAAAATCCATGGCTGGGCTGCTGGTGCCAGTAATCCTTCAGTGGTTGTGACCTGATTCAAGCACTCAGCCAAGCACATGCTGAATTCCACTTTGCTTAAATTGCATTGTCTCTTATCAGGTCTTAAGCATGTGCTTAAAATTCAATGTCTGAATTTTAAATAGGGTTTAGGCATGACACCTGCTTGGCAGAAATTACTCAGTTATTTTCAAATATGCCTCACTGCTTGTTCCCCAGAATAAGTGGTGCTAACATTTTTTTAAAATCCTATCTTAGGCTGAGTAAAATAGGTTAAATTTTTGCTTTGGTGAACATCCATGGTGAGGAAGCAAAAGTTTATGTTAAGGGCCAAAAGATTGGATGAATAAAAGGGCACGGTATGCTATGCCACCTGTCTCTGCTTACTCTTTTGAGAAACGTGAGTCCAACTGTGCTTCCCTTTCACCTGTGGTTTAGGGGCCTTGGTGGCTGCTGCATTCCTCTTCTTTCATGTTGCTCTGACTGTGATGCCTTTTAGAAAAATCCATTTTTGCTGTAGTTGAACCCCAACAACCCTTGTCGCTGACCTCACCAGCCATGTGCTCAATGTGAGCATGACTCACAGTAGCGATGAGGAATCCTTATTCTCTCTAATTTGCCTTTCCCAAAGAAGAAAGGGGGAGTGGGGGTGGGGGAAGTGGGTGGTGGTGGTGAGGGGATGGGGGAGATTCTGGTATTTCCAAACTCACTTGCTGGAAGTGTTGTGTCAGTTACGATAATTTGGTCTAGCACATAAATCCTTAGGCTGACTTGTGATTCCCAGCACACTCCTTGTAGTCTAATTGAGGAATTGCTTTTCTGTCAGTCACATACTGTGGTGGAAATGCAAGAATGTGGGAAACAATAGGAGCAGGCTCGTACTGAGTCAAAACAGATAAAGCCAAATTGCTTGTTGGACTGAAAGATGGGAGCAAGTAAGTTGGTTAGAAAGCCATTGCTGGTGCCTGTACAGAGGGTACTTGCCCAGTGTGGGAGCATGGGGGGACAGATAGGCAAGCCAGCAAGAATGCCATGAACCTTTTCTTTATGAAAGAGGAAAGATAAGGGCATCAAAATAACACAGTATGCTAGAGCCTGCAGATTGATCTGCAGGTAGGAGATAGCTGGGGTAAAATAAGCCCATGAACAGGTTGGGTGTGCAGAGAGTGATGCCTGGACTGTGTGGGAGTGAGGGATCTGTGCTGGGATCTGAGATCTGATGGGATCTGCTCCCAGACTGCCAAGGCCCTGGATCAGTTCAAGATGGCTGTCCAAGGGAGCACGTGGCCGGCTTCTTTTCCTCTGGAGACTTCTGTTTGTTATTCCTTTTCTGGTTATTTCCTCTAATCTGAGGAACAAGATGTCCTTAATGAAAACAGATGTTTTGCTCCCTTGCATATGAAAAAAATATAATTTCCCCAAAATAGAATAAACAGAAAGAATGCTGAAACCAGTGATGGATTTCCATAAACCTCTTCACCAATGCCCTGACCTGGCTGCTCCCTTTGCCCCTGACACATTGTGGAAGCTGTTGATGCAAAGGTCCGTGGTGAGACCTGGGTGTAGGAGGGAGTGAGCTGTGTGCCTCTGTAAAGTGTAAACACCACACTGAGCTGGCTCACAGCTTTCCTCATCCATAGTCTCCCACTGTGAGATCCTGGTCAATGGCAGCTTTTGTCATTGGCTTCACTGTAACTCGGAATTTGTCCCAGTATTTAATTTAAAGCACAGCACACAAAACACCAAAATCAAAACATCCCTGCTACATTTATAGAGCTGCATAAGCCACCGATTAACAAATGGATGAGATACTGAACTTTGCTTTACCATCTGTCTTTAATTACATAAAATAACTTGAAGCAATTAACAAGAAAGAAACACTGTGACACAAATAAATAAATCCTATCGATAGAAACAGATGAGGGAATACTTGAATATATGGATGAAAGTCACCAAAGCTGCATGATCTGAACTCAATAATATTAGAAATACTATCTGAAAGATTTACACTGACATTGACAATTATTTTTGAAAAAGAATAGTTACCTGTGAAGATGCAGAGAAACAAAAGGGAAGTTCTGTGTGTGTGACTACAAAAGGCAATGTGTGGTCTATCCAACAGTCTAAGTTTTTCTTTCACAGATAAGAGAAATTAATATCAACAGAAAAATATACAAAGCATGAGGTTTCATAACTGTGGACCTACAATGAGTCACGTAAGTCTGTGTGCTTGTAAGTGTTTAGGCACCAGCCGGGATTAGGCTTTTTAACACTTTCCAGGATTTAAGTTCTTAGCCCATTTTTTCAGCATTCAAATACACTTGTTTGCCTTCTCTGTCTAAGCATTTAATACAAATGAGTACTGTACAACAGGTATTGAGTGACTGCTGAGGGGATTGAGAACTGACTAACTGATAGGTGTCAAAAAGCAGCTGTCAGCTCTGAAGGAAAGCTCTGGAGTCACTTTGCAGAAATGGGTGTTACTCTTGGCAGGCCCCAATACTGCCCTTAATGCTTGAGAGACAAGTACATCCCTATTTAAACAACGCTTAGCAAATTGGGGAGGAAATTAAAATTGGTGGAATGATAAATAAATTGTGAAGATGGAGCAGCCCAGATTCGGTAAGCAGGACCTCTGCAGAAAAGAATCTTAAATCATGCACAAATAGTGTCTGTATTGATGCAACAGAAATCATATCCCAAGGGTGGTGCTTGAAGAGTCCGTGGTATCACTGCAGGGAAGCAATTGGACACAGGGCTCAATCTGATGGGGTGGAAGAGGAATAAAATCCTCTTTGAACAAGTTAGCAGGGATGTATGAGTTGACTTATGTGGCTGGGGTGCGTTGCAGCACAGTGGGTGCTAGAAATCTGAAAAAGGGTGGGAGAAAAAGTACAAGAACTGCTTGCAGATTGGAAAGTACGTTTTGTTTCCCTTACCAAAATGAGATGACTGGATTACAGTGTATAATTACCTTCACAACAAGAAAAAAAGTGTCTTGCATCAGATGAATATATTACAAGAATCAGTGGGTGGAAATATAAGCCAAGTAAATTTAAGCTAGCGTTGAGGCTTGGATTTGTAGCAGTAAGTGTGATGAACTGCTGAAACAAACAGCCCAAGAAAGCAATTGTGTACATGTCAAAATTGAATCTCTTTCTGGAGAACACATGTCAGCCAAGCAGAAATTTCAGGCTCCATATATAGGGAATCGGGAAATGTCTGCGACAGAAAATGTTAGACAGGACAGTTAATGGACATTTCTCACAGCAGAGGCCATAAATCAAGGACAATGTCTTTAATAATTTGAATATTTAATAGTATTTTAGGCCAAATTCTGTTTGTTTCTTACAGCTAAGTCATCCAGCTAATCTCAAGAAAACACTGAGGCAAATAGTATCAGAAACAGCAAGTAGTATGGTCTTGCACAAAGTAAAACATATTAAGTATGCCTTTCATGTTAATATGCAACATATAAATTCTATATATTACAGATTGGGGGCCAGGGCTGTTGGCTGTGGCCAGGATGCTCCAATTTGGCACTCAGCAAGCAAGGCAGTATGCTCAGTGAGTGAACTGAGAGATACACAGCATGATGGGAATGTGGGTGAGTGCTGTGTGGAGATCTGAATGTCATTTGACACGGTTTCAGGTATTCATGTTGAGAGAAAGAACTTCAATTGTTTTGGCGGAGAACACTGCTGTGTAGACTGAAATGGGAGAAAGAATGTAAACAAAGAGCAATGATCAATTGTTGTAGCTTGTGGAAGTGTCTTATAGGTCATGTCAGGGACTTTTGACAGACATTGTTCTATTTAGTAACTGTATGATAATCTCAAAGTAGAGGTAAACAGCAAAATAATGAAATGTGGTGATGATACTAAACCAGGAAAGAATGTAAACAGAAGAATGCAGATAATGATATCAATGGAATGGGAGATACTAGAAAGCTAAGCAAAAATCGCCCAAACAATTCACAAGAAAAAAGAAAAAAGAAGAAGAAAACAAATGCCAAGGTTTTTTGGAATGTACATGTCCTGGCCATCAGTATTTCTGACAGAGTTTCAAAGTATAGCAGGGAGAATACCAGGTGGGAGAGAGGTATGAATTTGCACAGTTATAAAAGCTGTGCATGCACAGATATGTACCATGAAGCAGGGAGGTAAGAGTGCCTATGTAAAAGATCTGTGCTATTGCATTCAACTCTGTGTTCAATATTGCCAACCACTGACTGACTGGAAGGACTTGGAAGAAATCCCACAACGATTCAAAGGCTGGAAAAAACACTTGGGGGAAAGACTCAGGCTCAAACCAAACATCTCATTAAGCATAAACTTAACTTCAAGTGTATGAGCTGTGCTGCAGATTTACAACTCCCTTTACAGCCCTGCTAGGTGGCTTTAACAAAGGAACTACATATCAGGTTAAACAGTGCACATGTTAAAGCACTTCATCAGCCTGGAGCAGGAAGGAGCTTGGTCAGATCTGGGAGGAAACTTGATCAAAATCTGTGAGCCCTTGGCCACCAAAAGGTGCATACTGGCTGCATCAAAATCACCAGGCAGTCATTTATTACCACAAGGTATGGAACAAAGGTCTGTGAAGTCTTAAACCAGCCAACATTATACAAGAGGGAGAGGGTGGCACCTAAATCATGCCTTTCGTGTGTATTTTTTTAAGGTGAAAATTGGAAGGCTGTCAGATGGTCTTTCAAGAGGAGTTCATATTGTTGGGGATTTAGGTTAGGTTTGAGTAAAGCTGTAGAGAATGTATGTCTTTACATTGGAAGGCTCAGTGTTCTTCCCTATCCCAAGAATTCCTCCAGTTACCACAGAGCCTCCACAATTCAAGGTGGGAGGAAGAGTTCCCTTCTGAACTCTGAAATGATCTTTGTGACTGTTCATAAAACAGTTACTGTGAGGCTGAATTCCTGATGCTGGTTTTCAAACCAAAGAAAATTAATCTTTAAAGAATAGGGCTGTGGAATGCTGAACTGGAATCACAGATACGGTGGGAATATCTCTCCTGAGTAACCATTTATTGTGCTTATAACTGAGAATTATCTGAGCAGAGAGCAGTTTGTTCTCTAAGAATGGTATTTTGGGGGAGTTAGCACTCAGCTCTTTTGCAAAGTCAAGAGGAGGTGAATACCCATCTCTTTAGACTCTTAATCATTGGCACAGATTGAGAAGGGGCTTTTTTTTAAATTTAGTCAGAAATAGTAGGGGAAAAATCTCTCTTCTGGAAAAAAATTAACACTTCAGTGTTTTGCTTAAATAATGATTCTAGGCTTATAATACTGTAACTGTCACATGATTTTATAGCTAGTATTAGCAAATCACTGCAGATTTAGTTTCATCATTCAGAAATAAATTAGTGAAGGAAGTGTTGACTTTGGTAGGGATTTAGTCCTGGAAAATTAGCAGGCACTTTTCTGGGCTTTACTAGTCAATACCCACAAGAATTTAATAAAACCCTTGCATAGATTATGAAATAAATAACGGGGAAAGACCAAATGAGTGATGATTAGGGCAGAGCTTCCTTTTACAAGTCTTGATCGAACAAATTTTTCAAAGTCAGGTTTCTCATCAGAGGATTGAAGGCAGGATATAGGGTTAAATTATTCATATGAGTATCTACAGATCTTTTTCCTCTTTCTCACTAACCTTTACAGTCCAGTTTCATGCTGTACTGCTTTATTAATACCTTAGTGCTTTGCCTCTCCCAACAGGATGTCTCTATAAGATCTTTATGTGCCAAACTCACAACCTGCTGCTCTCTTCATACATTTGCTTAGTTTTAACATTCAGCTCTCAGTCCCCTTTGGATATTGAGTTGCTGCAGCAGTTGTTAAATATTTTATGTGCAGTACAATACAAAAGCTACCAAAAGAGGGCAACATATGAGCCAACAATAAGAAATGCATCTTGACAAGTTTACGGTTGTGTATTTGTGACACCCTCCCCCCCTTTTTTTCTTTGATAGAGAAAGACATTTTAGCAGAGCTGGCCAGTAAACAGAATTTCCATCCTATGGGAAATTCCAACACTCGGGGAAAAAGAGAAGGTGGTGAAGTTTTCAGGGACTGAGAATTCCAAGAGAATATATTTGGCATGGTGGAAGTGTTCTGTAAGTGTCAAATCATTCTCACACCAGAAAACCCAAAAGTTATAATGACATTAAAATATTCAATTTAGTAGGAGAATGTTAAATATATGAATGCTATATAAAGTTCAAAACAAGATTAAACAAAACAAGGAACTACTTATATGTTTTCACTTTATGGAAAGCAATAATTTAAATATAATTTACTGTAAATAATATTTTAATTTGTCTCCATTAAAAATGTTATCAAAATGAGTATGCTCTCAAAAAAGCAAGCTGGTTAAGATGAAGTTGTATTTCCTTGAAGAATGTTTCCTCTGAACATGGTTTAATTATCTTTTCTCTTCATGAAATGCCTGAGAGAATTTCAGAATACTCTTAATAACCCTGCAAGAGACTGAGGTGAATTGGCTGCATCCCAGAACTGTCCCCAGCGCTCTGTTTGTGAAGTGAGACAACGCCAAGTGCCCAAACACCAGGCGTGTGAGCTCTGGAGCTGCTATACCCTGGACAACACTGAATATGCTCTCATTGCCAAACAGTTTATGATAAACAAAGGGTTTTTAAACTGTTCCATAGCACTCCAAGGAATTAGGCAGTCTTGAACATGTGCCAGAATGGCAATGGGTACAATAAGCAAATATAATCTACCTCACTTAGGGTAAATACTTGGTTACAAATGTATTGAGAGCTCTTTAATTCTTTGTACGCTTCTGTGATGAGAACCAGAGGAAAGGCAGTGGCGATGCAAGCACTGGAGGGTGGTTTTTCCTTCTCTTATCAGCTGCACAGATAGGCTAGCTGCCAGTCAAATTAAAAACCTCACTGGAGGAAATGAATGAAGACTTGTAGGTGTAGAAATCTGCTGTTTATACAGCTGCCTCAAGTTCTGCTAATGATCAACCAGAATCAGCCACATCTTCATGGAGATGTACAAAATTCTGTGGCAGTATCCAGGAGGTTGACTATGGAAATCAGGGCATCCTCAGGTTTTTTTTCCCCCATTTATTTTTTTTAATCTCTTTTTCTCAAAATTATACTTTCTGCCTGCCTCTATTATGGCTTAGAACACTGGAAAGTATCTGGAAAGGAAAGAGGGTCAGATCTATGATCTACTTGGAGAGCAATGAAATATTTGGAAAGTTTGGAAGTACTCACCCACTTTGAAGACAGGATGTTCTGCTTGCAGGAGCAATACCTTATCTTCTCTCATTTACCCACGTCCTGCTTTTGCATCTGTATTTCTGTGGATCCCAAAAGAAAAGATTTATTCTTCCTAGTCAGAAACAAGCAGAGGTTTCTGTCTGGAGGGTTTCTGTACTGTCTGATCTATCTCATGAGCAATGACTTCACATCATTCACCTGGTGGAGGGTTGCAGAATCAAAGGTTATCCAATGAGATGCTTAGTATAGGAATGACAGCAGTGAACGCTGTCTGTGTGGCTGGATTGAGTGTATTGGCTGTAATCACAAGGTTTTCAGACAGCTTCTGTATTCTGGATATGCAGGAAGATATTTATACTTGTCTGCTTGTCCTTCATTTCTTGTACTGTTCATCTATTTTTGATTAATGTCTTGATACCCTCTCCCAGGAAATGATGCTACTTTTGGGAGACAAACAAGGAACAGTATGGAAGGTAACAAAAATATTTTAATAGCATTGAAAGGCATTGCTTACTGTCTGTTTGTGTTTATTTGTAGGGAAAAAAAGGTGGCTGGCATCCCTAAATAGCCTTACCTGATGGGTATGAGCCTACATGTCTGACTGCCATCTTATATCGACACTTTACCCAGCAGCCCAGGGACTGGTGTTTATTCAGAAAAGAATTGGCCCATGCACACAGACACACTGATTCTCACAAATGGTTCTGTGTATGCCTTGGCTTCTTGACTTCTGCCAAATTCAAGCCTAAATTCTAGGAAGCAACAATAACACTAACAGGAATCACGTCAGACTTGAAAGTGATTGCTTTAGCTCTGTGAACACAAAATGGACTTCTTTTTCTTCCTTAGAAGTGATTTTCAAACATGCCTTGGCTTCTCTGAGCCAGCATAGTTTCACTCTGCCAGTCAGGTTACGAAGATGAATCTGTTACCCCCTTTTGCAGATGTGGTATGTGAGCCTAGTTACATCACATTTCAAGGCAGATGGATCTCTGAAGGAAGCTCCACTATCCAATCATGTGCTTTCTGCCCCTTGCTATTGATTCTTGTGGTTAGTCTGTTTCTGATTTTATTTTTCTGTGTAGTTTAAGGGCAAGTCTGTGGTTTGCCCCATGTGCCCAAGTGAGGGAGCAAGGGTGTAGAAGACTGCCTGAAAAAAAATAAATCAGAAACAGATAGACTAATTACAAGGATAAATGCCAAGGGATGGAGAACACACAGCACCCTCATGATCAGATATGCCTGGCCTGTTGGAGGAGGGATGGATGTTTCACTGTGTGATGTAACCCTGCACCACATTGGAGAAGAGAGCCCGAGCGTCCCCTTCCTTGCCTGGCTGAGCAAAACCCTCTCGTGGGGTTTGCCTGCATGGCGTGTCCCAGCACGGGGAGAAACAGCTTCCCCGAGGTAAGGCTGGGGAATCAGAGGCTGCTCTTGCCTCCCCAGTGCCTGCCCCAACAGCCAGCAGGGCTAAGCTGACACGAGGAAGGATGTAATCTGCTCCTGGTTGTTTCATGCTCAGGGCACGTTACTTCCTTCCACGGGCTAAGAGGATAGCCATGGATGTCACCCTGACTCACGGGCTCCTGGGGCAGCGTGGCTCTGTGCCATGCCTATAATCAGATGACCTGGGGGGTGAATTAGGAAGGCTTTTGATGTCATTCTCTGAGCACTGCACCACAGGAGACAAAGACTTCTTAACGTAACATCAGGCTATATCTTAAACATAACCATGAAACTAGCTTTGACTTGCCAGCAGCTGGTACAGACAGTGGCCTCCCTACACCGCTCTGGCACTTAGCATAAGAAATGTCATTATGTGGGTGGATTAGGCAGAACCTGTCAAAGTTGTGTGCGTGTTCTTTGGCTGTGTTTCCCTCCCCAGGCTAATAATGCTGAAGAGATGGGGAGTGGGTTGACACATTTTCTGGCATGTGTCATGTAACCCAGCGAAGTGGAGGACATGCCAGTCACAAGACTTTTGTGCTTTAGCAAGGCGCAGGCAGCAGGGACAAGCTGCAGTGGCTAGCAGCCTTAATCCTCTCTGGATTCACACCCTTACCACCTTCATCGTGTGGCTACAGTTTCCCCAGGGCTCTCTGACAGACCCACAGCTATGTTTGGAGGAAAAGGTAAGGAGATGTATCCAGGCAGGTGTTGTTTAAGCTCATGTTATCTACAGACCCTGAAGCTCTTTACAAGTTGACTGACATGATTTCCATAAGAACCACTGAATTTAGCACAGGGGGAAATATTCATTGCTTGTTTTGCAGGGTGCAGAAATGTTCTATACCAGTTCAGCAGAGGATACAAAGAATAACCATGCCTGATAAGAAGACATTTTTAGAATAGAAGACTCTAAAGCAAGATAACCAGAGACTGATGAAATTTAGGACACAGTCACTCTTTCTGATTCCCTAATCAAGAGTGGGGGATGTTGATATAAATATTGGGCTGAGAGAATTCCCACAGTCAAGCAAAATCTCAAGGTAAATAATTCTCAGGAGAAGGTGGAAGAACAGTGCATTCAGTCTCACAGAGAAGTTTGGTTTTGCACAGCTGCCTGCTTAACACCTGTGCTGAGGAGATGAAGTTTACTCCCTGGGCTGAGGCAATATGCCAGGTTGGTTCCTCACAAATCATCATCAGAGGAGCAGAAGATGGAATGAGCATGTATGCCCTGTACGACAGAAATGCCATCTTCTGTCTCTGCCTGTGTGTTGCAAGCTGTGTTTGGTTGTTGGGAAAAGATGCAGTCAGCTTAGATGCCAACTGCATACCCCAAAACACACAGGCTATAGGTCTGATGTGACTTGTGGCAGGCACAGCACCCAATTCACTGGGAAGAGCTACTGTACTATTTTCCTTGAAGCTCATAATATTAACAAAACCAAAACCAAACAAAAATAGTAGAGCCAGTAGCTTCTGCAAGTAACTACAGCTAAATGACAGCTACTACTCTGTTGCAGCATCTGTAGTCTATCAGGTCAAGAACTGCCATGCCCAGATGCCACTTTCTCATTCCATGTAAAAGTGAAGAGCCGTAGCTGCAAAAGTAGAAATAAGTAGAAATATGACTTGGCAGGCAAGGAGGCAACCTGTGGAGGGGAACTGCATGATAACCCCACAGGACAGGGGGTGCCTCCTCCCTTCCCTTGCTGGTGCTGAGTCACAGTGGGGATTGTATTAAGGGGGTAACAGAAAGTGCCCCTTGGCTGTACCTCCTGCAAACACATCACTGGTGTGACGTGGGTGCTGCCCTGTGTCCCACACACTGGTTAGTCACTTGGGGACAGGGACCTGAGGGACTGCCATGGCATGCTCTGAGGGATGTCCTATGCCAAGTATGCCATAGGGGAGGCAGAGATAGAGGACAGTGATGAGATGGGAGATGACTCTGACCATTTACTCTTGCTTGTACTGAATAACACCTGTGTGAAGTTGAGAAAACCTGCATCAACACGATGACTGACACAGAATTTGTATTGTCCCATGACCAGTGTGACCCTGCTCAGATTGCCAGATAACGTCACATGTCCAGTTGTGTAACACCACCATGCTCTCTAGATCCCAGGTCTTTAAACATTATTGAGCTGATTGTTTGTACCCTGGGGTGGGAATTCAAATATTGTTTATCAGGGGAAATGTTAACTACGTGTCCTTTTTTGGGAGTAAAGCAACCTGATTTGTCATACTTCTTCTGAAAGTAGGTACTCATTGGAGAGAAAAATGTGTGCCAGCAGGGAAAAAGGAAGAGCTTTCATCTATGAGTGAGTACACAACGTGCAGGGTACAAAACAGTGTTTTGGTAGATACCAGTGTTTTGTAATTCAAGGATCACATGACTGGAAAAAAATCCACTTCTGTCATGGTATTTTTAATTTACAAACAAATAAAAATTAAGTTAAACTCTGTTCATTTATTGCTTTAATTTCTCCCCATCTTGTTTGTTTCCCTGCATTCTTGTATGGTAATGTGCATGTTGTTTGGTTCCTTGTTTGTTTTTATTTGAAATAATTTTGCATGAAATTTTCTGAACTCTTGCAGAGCAGAGAGACTAGTGAATGTGTATGTTTATGCACCTTTGTGCATGTACAAAGAATGATGGATAGTTAATAAAATGCACATCACTGCAATCCTTTCATGCTTAAGATCCCCAAACAGAAACTGTGAGGATTCAAATAAAATAGAACTGATCCAAAATGTACATATTTAGCTTAGATAATAGCTGTCCCCAGATATGTGCCTCTTTCTGCAGTTGGAAATCTGTCAGTTGAACAAAGAGCAGGATATAGTGTGAATTAGGCTGTCCTAAAAGCTTTATGTGATAGACACACTTTATGGAGTTAGTTCCATTTCTCTCACATTTCAAAAGCAGACTCAGAGCCTAGTTATCATGAGGACAAACTCCACAAAATCATTTTTTTGTAGTCAAGGACTGCAATATTTTTTAAAAGTCAGAATACATGTTAAAAGAACAGCTTGTCCCAAGGCTTATGGTTCAGCTGTAGAAAGTTTCTTCTTGATCCATCCATCTGAGAAATTGTTCCTGAAAAGTCATTCTGTATAAGGCTGTTTTTGCTATTTTTTTCAGAGAGAAAAAGTATAAATGAGCTGTAAAGCTCGTGTTGTTCTGAACTCTCTCTTCTTTTTCACCATGAGTTCATCAAACAAAATTCCACAAGAAAACAAATGTTATTATGAGATTAGCAGAATGAACGCCAGAGTTCAGATACTAAACATTTTTTTTAAAAAACAGTGAGCTTAATGACATGAAGGAAGTTGTAGTTTAAACATCAAGGTCAATTATTTCGTTAAATATTATTTAAAAGTTCCTTGCCTTGAAACAAAACCAGAGCTATTCTTTTCCCAAAAATGCAAACAGATTATACTGCCCTGTTTGTCAGCTTCACTAGATAGCTTCTATTTGATCTTCAAATAAAAACAGTTTCTATTTCAGATTTATACAACAGGCTGCCTCTGAAAAGGAAAAAGATCTTAAGTTTGGACTGCTGTTTACTTTCCCTTCTAATCCAGTGAGAAGATTTGCATAAGAAAAGCAAGTAGATTTGAGTCTAGCTTTTGCTGTCTACATCGAAAGCATGAGCGTCAGTCAGTCGTCTCAATGTATTCAGACAGAAAACGATTGTTTTGTAAGTCAGGTGAGTAGAAAATCTTTCAGTCAGTTCAGCTGGGTTCTTCTAAAAGTAACAAGGACTACTTATTAAGACTAAGTGGTGTTTAAGTAAATAATGATAACAGTCAAACACTGAGAGTTTAAAACCTACCCCCCCCAGTTGCATGTCTGTTTCCTCGTACCGTATACTTGATTTAAAACAACATCCAGAATTTCTGTTTCCTGGGTTTTGCAAAGCAGCCCCTTATACTTGCAGATATAACAGCATCATTGTCAGGGGGTTTCAGTGAGCAGAGCAGTGCTGGGTGCTGGTGGGAGCTCTGGGTCTCAGGACACAGCAAGTGCCCCCAGCTCCAAGCGTGACCCTGGCAGCAAACCAGCAAATCCTCTGTAGAATGGGAATAGGGATTCGTACCTACAAGAATGCTGTGGAGCAGAGTAGTTTTATGTGTGCAATGTACTTGAAAAATTTTTTTTGGTGTATAGAAAGGCAAATTATTATTTTTTAGGAAGAGTATTAAAAGGGATATTTTGGATCATGGGGTCAAGTTCCTTGCTGTGGGTGGTAACCACATCTCAGAAGCTGGTTCTCAAACCAGTCAAATTCCATCTTCCAGGTGCTTTGATTCCTTCCTGACTGCGGAAGGCCTTTCTGGGTCCTCACCACTCTGGTGGAGTGAAGGTGCTTTTCTTTTTCCGTCTTGAATCCCTTCCTGGACAGTTTGTACCAATTCTTATATTTTATTTGGGAGAAGGGGAGGGAAACTGTCTCACAATTTTCAGATTCATTTGAATTTTTCTCTGAGCCCCAGACACCTGGTGGAAAGATGCCAGCAATGCTGTAGGCTGGTTCGATGCACCAATAAAAATAAAATTAAATTAAAAAACCCCAACCCTCGTGTAAGAAAAGCGCCATTCTTAGAAAGCCTCCAGCGTTCCAGCCAGAGCACAAACAGCTGCTTATTTAGGACTCTTCTCGGGTAAATCCACAGTCCCGGGCCAAAGGGGCCGCAGCTCTTGTGGTCTCTCAGACCCCCCCGGTGGGGAACACACAGGGGAGAAGGGAAGGAACGAGCAGGGAGAGGAAACCATCCTCAAACCGCGGCTGAAATTTCGCCTGGGGAGGGTCGACGCTCCGCGGGGTCGCAGCAAGGAGGAGCAGCCCCGGTGGGACGCAGGTCCCGGCCCGGTTCGGCCCCGCGCCCCCCGCCCGGCTCGGCCCCGGCTCCGCCGCCCGCAGGAGGCAGCGGGGCTCGGCGGGCTCGGACATCGCTGTTTTGCCCCTTGGCTCGGGTTTTCCCCTGCCCAGGGAACAAGCGCCTTTGTTGGAGCTGCGCTTCCCAGGGCTGGGGGTGATTTTTCGTTGTTTGGTTTCGACCTTTCTCCTCCGCTGCCTCCCGCAGGCCCGTCCCCGCAGCGCCGCCGCCTGCCCCCGGGAGAGCCTCGGGCACGAAGAGGAGCAGCCTGTGGGGCTCAAGCGGTGGCGAGCGGGAGGGATTCGGGAGCACTTCGCCGGGTGTGGGACAGAGGCAGCGGTCCGTGTCCCTCGGGCACCCCTGTCCCTGCTTGCCCTGGTGCAGGCAGCGTGTGCCCCCCGTGCAAACGCGGTGTGGCAGCGGCTCTGCCGGCACGGGGGCACGGGCTGCTGCTGGAGCCAGGGCCAGGTGTGCCATTGGGAAACACCACCTCCAGCCGCGGATCGAAGAGCTTCCAGGCCGTGGCTGCACGGCTCGACAGGGGAGCAAACAGCCTGTCCCCTTCCCCCCCTCGACAGCTACAGCCCCCGCAGCCTCCAAACCCAGTAAGGCTGAAGCAGCAGCCACCAAGACCCTGCCTCGAAAAGACCCTGCCGGACTTCTGAAACCCCAAAGAAAAGCGAACACCAAATGGAAACGAGCCCACAGGCCCACCAACGAGCCCCCCCGAACTGTGGGGGCCCCGCCAGCACAGACGCGGCCCTGCCAGCCCGTGGCCGGCCGCAGGGGGCCCGGCGCCCGGGGACCACCCTCACCCTCCAACGCCGACTGCTGGTTCCTAATTCCTACGAATTCAACCACATTCCCCGAGGGATAACGGGGGCGGGGTGGGGTTTAACCCCCGAGTACAATGGCAGTGAAACCGCAAGGAAACAGGCGCAGGTGAAGGGCAGAGCGCGCTCGCTGCCGTGGCGCTGCCGCAGAACCTGCGGGGGATCGGGGCGCCCCACGCAGCGACGGGCGGCAAAGGGAGAGCCTCGCCCGAGGGCTCCGAGCGCGGCCAGAGGAGCCGGAGAAAACGGGATTTTCCCGGGAATAGGGGGCGGCTGTGCGGGACCAGCCCCCGGTGCGCACCTTCCGCCCCCGCGCAGCTCCGCTGGGACCTGCGCGGCTTTTGCACGGGCGATCGCGCCTGGCCGGCTCACATCGAGCAAAAGCCTTTCCGGGAACAGGCTACTAAGAGCAGCGAGAGCAGGAGGGGGAGGGTGGGTATGAAATAAAAGGCTAAAGAAACAGTGCGATTTTGGGACCAGGACCAAATCCTAACGTGTTACATAAAAGCCACGGGCGGTTCTTATCAGCAAGCCTGGCCTAAAGAGGAACAATCCGCAGGACCGGCTCCAAAACAACCCTGTTAAAGGAACAATTGTGAAATGCCAACTTCCCACCAGCGTATGAACAGCAGGAGCCGGGCATGTCCTGTCTATAACCGGGCTTCTGACAGCCGACAGAGAGGGGAGGGGACGGAGGGGGATCCTCTCTTGACAAGATTTATCAAGAAACATTTAACTGGGCTTTAATCATATTAGCAAGAGCCCAATTAGGGCTGAGAGGGAAGCGAGGCTGGGGAGAGGAGGAGGAGCAAGCGATGGAGTCACTCGAGGATAAAGTCCTTTCATCAGGCTGCGCTCTCGGCAAACAGAGGAGTGCGAATAATCAGTGCCCTTCACTGGGGGGACGGGGGAGGGAGCGGCTGGGGAATGTGTGTAAAGGATCATTAAGGCCAGGCAGAAGGGGGTTTTTGTTGTTGTTGTTGTTGTTTTTAATTATTACGGCTATTAAGGTGGTGTCTCTGGGCTCCCTCGGGCGCTGTTCTCTGAGACGGAGCGGGGAAGAAGCGAAGGGGTTCGGAGGCACCTGCTGCACTGCGATGACCTGATCTGCGTGTGCGGATGGGTCTCTCCCTCCCGGAGCCAAGAGGGGCTCCGTCCCTCCCACCCGACCTCACATCACCGAGGGAGAATTTCCTTAAAAGCCCTTTTCCCGGCTCTCCTCTCCCTGATGTCGAGCGCATCCTACCTCCCAGCGCGGCTCCCCGGGGGTAGCGCGGCGCCTCACGGCCCCCGGCGGAGCCCGGTCCGGTGCCCAGGGCTCGTCGAAAGCCCCGCGGGAAGCGCGGCGCTGGGACCGCCCGGGGCAGGGACAGAGGGCAGAAGCTGTCCTCCCGGGCTTCAAACTCTCCGTGTTTTCGCGTGGGCAACCTGCCTTGTCCTTAGGGACTCGGTCGCCCCAGCTGTAGGGGATGGGGTGGGCGGACAGCAAAGAAATGAAGAAAAACTAGAGATGACAGGTGGGAGCAAAGGGAGAGGCTGTGGATAAGCCCGTGAACCCCCCTCCCCGGGTTACGCCACCTCGGGACACGGCGGTGGGAGCACGGCAGCGGCCGTAACCCTGCCTGCGGCTTTCGAGACATCGCCAGCAGCTGCCGGCAGCTGCCCCGATTTCCTGCCGCTCCCCGCGGCCAGGAGAAGGGCGATAAGGCTGTTGGGCAACGAGGCACCTTTCGCCCAAGAGGAGGGGGATCTTTGCGCCGCGGGGCAGAGGATGCTGTCTTTTTTCTTTTTTTTAACAGGACAGGGCCCGGTGGGGTTTGCTTTTCGCACCGACGAGCATCCCCGCTGTCGGAAGCCGTCTGACCCGTGCCTGGAGCGGAGGCGCTTTCGCCCCCCACGCCCCCCTCCGCCCCCTCCCCTCGCCCTGGGCCGGCACAGCCACGTCCTCGGGGACGCGCGGCCCCGGGGGCAGCGCCTCCCGCCCGCACCGTGCCCTTTGCGTGACCGTGCCCCCGCCGCACCGTCCCTGTCCCACGCTTACCTTTCGGGCCCGGCCGCCGAGGGGCTGCCCCCCCCCGCTCCCGCCCCCCGCCCCGGCTCCGCCATCCCCGCCGCAGGGGTGTCGCACGCCGCCGCGCCGGCACAGCCTCGGCTCTCGCCTTGCGCGCACTCGGCTGGCGCTGGCAGCCCCGCCGGGTTCATGCGAGGACAGCGGCGGCTCCGCGCCGCGGCTCGTCTGGCTGCCAACGCCGCGGCGAGGCTGACGCTGCCGCGGCCGGGGGTGACTCACGGCGGCAGTCGCCGGGTAGCGGATCCGAGAGCCGAGCGGCGAGCGGGCGCATCGGGCCCCGCTCTTCGCCCCCTTCCCCGGGCACCGCGTGCCGCCCGTCGCACCCCTGCCCCCTCCCCGACCCCCTGCGCTTCTGCCAAGTGGAATAAACGCCCGGGTTTCCGGCAAACATTCACCCTTCCGACACCGAACGGGAGGCCGCCCCCCTCCCGGCCGGCACCCCTGTCGCAGCTCCCGGGGCAGCTCTCCCGGCGGCACCCGCCCCACCGTAAGTGACCGTCGGGGCCGGGAGGGGGTGGCCGGTCCCTCGGCGCCAGGGCTGGAGCGGGCGGGCCGGGCCCGGGCCGAGCCCCGGCCGTGGCCCCGCGCTGTCCCCGAGGTGTGCCCGGCGTGTGCCCGGGGACAGCCGCCCGCCCGCCCGCACAGGGACAAAGGCAAACACAGAACCTCAGCGCGGGGCGGGGAGGGGACGCGGGGCGCACACTGGGACAGCGACTCGCAGTCCGAGGGACGGGCAGCGCCGGTGTCATCACCGCTGTGCTCTGCCCTGCTCGGCAAACACGCAGCTGGGTTTTGGCTGCCTGCGGTTTCCATGGAGCCCTCCTGGCACGTCCCAGCAGAAACGTATGGAGGATGTCTTCATGGAGAGCCTGCAGCGGGTCTCCCACCTTTTCTCAGAGCTCCCAGGTGGAGTGCTTTCAGATCCTTTACACTGCGTGCCTCAGCACCAGCAGTGCTTTTGAGAAACATGCTTCGTGCATGACATCCCTGTTTTGAAGCAGAATTTTGAAGCAAAGCTGTAGAAACACACATCTTTCAGTCCAAGCTGTCTGCTGGATGCGCAGTTTTAAAAGCAGTGGCTCCCTGAAATGAGGAGATTATTAAAAGGTCATTTATTAAGAAGCTCAAGCCACAAAGGTAGTGGTAATGAGTGTGACATACTCTGCATACACGCTCAAGTTTTGGATAGAGGATGAAGGCATGAAGTCGGGCCTTTACTTAAAAATACTCTAAAGCCACTTGTCAGAAACGTGCTAAAATGGTAAGCCATGGATTTAGTGACGTGGATTATGCTGTCAGTCCTTCTACCTTAAGTTCATTTTTAAGTCCAAATTTCAGCCCTTTGAGAAAAGATAGGAAGAGGAGGAGGAGGAGGAAGAGACTATTTTAATTGAAATGCTGGCATTGCTAACCATGGCAGTGTGAATTCACTACTATAATAAAACCTCAGCTAGCACCCTAATTCCGGAGAGGTGATGTTATCCAGTAATAATGTAATCAGTTTGTTGGCTGTAACATAGGAAACTGAGAATTACTTTATTTTATTGATATTTTTTCCCAAAATGTGAAAAAAAGAAAATCAATAAGATGCCAGGATTGAGGCAGGAGAGCTACCTTTGCTATTTAAAATAGTAAACCAAAGTTCTTCATGAACATTTTTTCACTTCAGTGCAGTTTCACAAAAGCATACTTAAAAAGGGACAGCTAGCGAGAATGCAAGCTTTCAAGCTAGGAATTGGAAGGCAGAAAGGCCCAAGGGTGTAACATTGTTAAAAGTGAGAGGTCCCGAAAGCACAATGTTCACTTTACAAAATACAAGTTTTCTCCTGGGTAATTGCTGAATGAGTTTGCATTGATTTGCAGCTGTGAATTTAAAGGGAAGAAAGGGAAAGAAAATAAATGAAGAAGACAAATGCCTTGTTAGTAAATTGGGATGCAACAATTAAGAAAATTATGTCAGATATATGAAAAATTGGAATTGACTGCTTAAGCTTTTGAGTTTATATATTCAGGATTCTCCATCCCTCATATCTGTCTTTAATACTTGTTTTTAAGGAGTAAACATTCTGGTAATTTTCTAGGCATTGGGCTTTCAAATTACAAATAAAAGGAGAAGTGAATTAGCTTGTAAGGTGCATGTACCAGTGGAACCGTATTAGTGAAATCTTCCAGAGAGGGTTAGTCAGTGTTAGTGAGGTCAGGATTTCAGCCTCTGTGAAGGTTTTGTTGTCACAGAAAATTGCAAGGATAGACCATATTATCCCTCTAATTCAGATTTAGATTTTGCTGTTGCTCTTGAAGGTGTTCTGTCTGTTTAACCTTAAAATTCAGTGTGATCAGTGGGACTCTTTGGGTTGGGGCCATGAATTCTTTGAAGAAGCAAATCTTAAGTTTCTCCATGTTGCTAGGAAGCCTAGCAGTATCAAGACAAAGACATATGAAAGTTTGTGAAGACAATGAAAACAAAGTAATGAGTATAGCCAAATCATAACTGCCATTTTAACAGAATGGCTCGTAAATAACAGAGCCCTACAAGAATACTTGGGTGTGTCTGAGTCAACCCATTTTGGAAACCCTATGATATGCAGCTGCAGAAATGACACAAATTCTTGAAAAACAAAACTTGAAATTTCTTGAAAATCACGTTTCCAAATACAAGCACTGTTCTGCATATAGATACATCACATGCTGTCCAGTAACTCTTAAAAAGTAGCCTAAAACTGCTACAGTGACTACCTCGATCATCTGATCTACTTAAGGCAACATTAACCCCCTTTTATAACTTGCACTTAACAAAGCATTGTTATATGTATTACAATGATTTGTGAATGTGTACAGTCTGGGCTGTGGTTGACATTCACTGTCAGGCTTACATCCAAAAACATACAAGTTAATTTGCACTACATGACCATTGGCACTACAGAGTAATGAACTGCAAAAGGTACTTGGAGAATATTTTCCAAAGCTGCCCTTATACACTTGCTTGAAGCTAGAAAATAGACCTAATATAATAATAGTTGTTTTGGCTTTATTGTGGAAGATTATACCAGTTTGTGACTACTGACTGGATGTGGAACAAAACTTTATGGCTGTATGGATTGGATGTGGTATTTCAGCAGTCATACAGGGTACTAATGGAAGCATTGTGAATTAGTTCTATGAAAAGATTCAAGCGGCAATTAATTACTGTTTCTCTCAAATACGAAATGAGAGGGCATTGAAAAATTAATTGAGGAAATTTATGTATGGATATGAAGCATGGTAGTTTGGGTACCACACAGGAAATTCCCAAACAACTGGCAATTTTGGGAACTTAACAGGTAAGGCTCCAAACAGCATTTTCTTTTTTTTTTTTTTTTTTTTTTTTTTTTTTTTTTTTTTTTTTTGTCATTAGGCCATGACAGAGAGATTACACTGGCCCAATAGAGACATTTTTGCTTCCTCGGTGCATTATTCTTGAAGTCTTACCTCCTTCGACATTGCTCACAATTGCTGATTTTTTTATTTTTATACAAGATGTTACCTTTTTAATTGAGAGACTGGGTATGATAGTGTGGAGGTGGGTCCTCATGTATACAGGAGGCAGAGAAGCAAGTGAAAGAGGAAAAGGGAAAGAAGAGGGAGTTTGGAGGGCACAGAAGGAAGATGGGAAATGTGGGGCTTGCAGTGGAATGGCCGGTGATGGGATGAGAGAGGAGGAGACCGGACCACTGACTGTGGAGACAGCTGTGTTCAGATTGTTATTTGATCAAACTACTCCTTATTTAACATGCCCTGCATTTCTCAGTGGGGATACAGCTTGGAATCTGTGTGGAATGGTGAAAGATTGAGAAAGTAAAGACAGAATGAAAAAGCAAGAGACAATTCCCTAATTTGTTTCTTTTGCATTTCTAAAGCCTGCCGAGCCCACACATCGGGTAGAGTATGCTTAGAATCTTGGAAAAAAAATAAGCTGCAGCTGGAAAAAAGTTGGAAATAAATTCCTGTAATTTTAAAGATGATAAAAAAATATCTGACCAGTCTTTCTCCCTTCTCCCTCCAGAAGGTCCAACAAAATCATCTACCCCATGGCAAATGCTTGACAACAACATCTGTATCTACTCTGAAATCACAGTTCAGGGTATATATATGTAACTCATATTTTGTCCTTCTGACATTGTTTACCTGGAACTTTTACACTGTCATATTTTTTACTTTCTTTTTCACTCAGTTTGCTTCTTTGCTTTTGGGACAGAAAATTCCTCATGCAGTGTGGTCCAGGTTATACTGAACCACGGATGTCTCATACAGAGCAGTATCTTATTCCACACATGACTTACTCATGTTTCAAGAAGTAGGGTGAGTAATGGGTGCTGGAATTTAGCTTTATACTGCATTTTGTGTCTGGGGTTTCTGTAATAGGTTCATGAAGTTCACAGATTACTGCTGGTAATTTCTTAATTTTTTTTACCTCCCATTCCTGCCTTTCCCCCCCCCCCCCCCCCCCCATTTCTCCAGAGGCTTCATGAGGTCCTGGAGGACTTTACAACTTTGCAAAATGATGCAGAACTATATCAAAATGCTCCAAGCACAGTAGAAGCACACAGGGTCTATTTGTGCTGCAGAAATACCAGGTTTTGACTGGGCATGATCCCATATAGCCATAGGATTGTGGGTGAGCATTTAATCTTTACCAGCAGAAAGGTTTGCAGTCACTGCATGTCTTAGGGACGTCCTCAATGTGCATAGAAGGCAAGCAGTGCTGGACTATTTACATTGCAAGTGGGATGGTTTGGATGGTACCCTGCAACGTCATCCTTGGCTACACAGAGAAAAAACTGATATGCCTGTGATGCTCTCAAGTACATTCCATACGCCTCCAAGTACAAGGGCAATTTTGAATTTAGAAAGAAGCTCTCCAATGTGCTAAGCTGCTGATGTAGCACTTGCAGTGAGAAATATACTGGTCCAGATAGAACTCTTGGGAGTACACTCAGGTCAGACAAAGAGGGTCTCAGAAAGAGATGCAAAACAAACAAACAGGCCAACAAACAAACAGAAATGTTCAAGCACAGAAACAACTTATTATTTGATCTGGAAAGAGAACAGAGGTGTTGCCTGTAGCTGCACTTTGTTCAAACTTCATTTGAGCTTGTGATGTAACTTTAGTTAGTCTACCCAGCTCATGTCAGACTCTGGACTGTGGGTTTTCTTGCTGATGATTCTGCAGCCTCTCAGGCTCCTGGGGCTACTGTGCAAGGGTCTGTTTGCTCAGAGATATCTACTCAGTGCAAAGAGGTGGTGACAGAAGTTGCTGTTAATTGTTGCTGTACGGTTGAAGGTTGGGGTCTGCTGTGCAAACAAGTCTCCTCTGCTCTGCTCCAGTTCAAAGTTAAGGCACCTAGATGAAACTAGGGAAAAGTATTAATACAGGTAGTGCTAGATCTCAAAAGAATAGAGACAAGGAGGAAGGTAACCAAAGTTCAGACCCAGAGGGTACATACAGTTTAGATATGCTGAGTCCAGTCTTGTGTCCCAATAAACAGATCATAGTCATTTGTGAAAAAGAGTCTCATTCTTTCCAGGATAAGCTGGCTGTTTAGTTTGTCTTTCTAACCAATCAATAAAGCTCAAGCAATGTTCTAGGAATTATCTTTGTATTGAAATTACCTTACTCCTTATGTGTCTACATCTATATTTGGATGTGAATTTTAGGACCTTGGATCCTAAAATATTTAGAGTCCAGTTAAATTTTGACATGAGAGCAACTGCATTATTTTTCTGTTCATTTTCTGAATCTGTAAACAGGCTTTTGTGCAAGACTACTGGCACTGAAAGTCTGTTTAAAACGGACTTGTGGAAGTGCAAGAGTTCATAACCCTTCTGTTGCAGCAACTGGGGGGCAGTCTGAACACTGAGTGCTTGCTGGTGGTGAGGTCTTCCTGAGGTGCTCCTGCAGAGCCCTAGGAAAGTCCAGCATTGCTGCCAGCTGCACGACAGGTAGTGCATACAACAGCCTCCTCTAACCTGCCAGGAAGAATTAATTAGACACTTTGTTATTAAATTAAATTTGAATTTAAACACTTCCTGAGGCTGAGCTTCAAACTCTTCAACCTGAGAATGGATTCAGCAGCATCTTGTGAACTTTGGAACTCACTAGGTTCCACTTTTACAGCAATAGAACAGTTTTCCATTGTAACCTTTACTTTCTTGTTTATTTAATATGTATGAATGACTGTTGTTGGCTCAATATGTTAACAGTTATTTAAAGAATGATCTGGTAAATTTATTAGTTCATGTATGGATTATAAAATATATTATCTGTCACTATATTTTCTGGTCACTCACTTTATGTTAAGATTTCATTAATATGCTTTTCTTAAATAACAAACAGATCCTGCAGAGCTTGTTAGCCATGTGAGGACCATGTGGTGTAAGCAGTTATAAATACACCAGTAAAAAACATTCCAGAGAATTATAAATCACTATAATGTTAAACTCCAGTAGGTTGATGAATAGTATCTTTATTAACTTATTAACCACTTATCAAAATGATTTGCCTTGTACTTAGACTTAGGTTTATGTTCAGTGTAAATTTTACATAAAGCCTGACTTTGTTTTCTTTTGCCAGACGTATTTATTTCTGAGTCAAAACTCAGTCTGTTTTGCAAAAAGGAGGAGAATCAAAGAGGCATAATAATCAGCCTAAACTCATCCAAAGCACTTTAAAAATAGCCAGCCCACCTACTGCACTCAGAGATTTTATAGTGCAGCGTACAGAAGCACAGTGTGGAGTAGCTAAGGAGCTGAGCAATATGTAAGCTGTTCAAAATGTACTCCAGGCTGTGGCTCTCTAACCAGTACCAGATCTGCCCCTGCTGGGGCATCTGCCTCTCGGATCCCCAGTGCCTTTCAGCTTGGTGCCCAAGGTGTTTAACTCTGCTTTCCATGAGGAATGGCCCTGCATGGGTTTCTGTTTCCCAGCCAGTGGCTGTAGTGGGGAGCTCTGTGGCAGGAGGTGGTTGGGAAGAGCGAGACGGCGTCGCTGCTCAGTCACTGGCGCGGTGGGCGGCGCTGCACCGGCATTGTCACTTGGGCTGTCACACAGATGGCCTGTGTAAACTGGAGTAAAATTCTAGCAGATAGGTCTGCAGAGGGATGCAGGCACCCAACTGCGCTGTGTGGGCCTTGCTAGGCTCCATAAAACCATGCCCAGCTGTCAGCTCAATTTGTGAGTGTCTGAGCTCTGCCAGGGAGCAAGTTACAAACTGCTTGCAGGTTCTGGTAGGATTCTTGGGGAAGACCTTTCCTGAACAAGTTTTCCCTGCAGAGTCCTGTAGAAAACTGTTGGGGTCTCTCCTCATACAATGATACTGTTTCTTGGTGGATCCTGTTATTATCATGGTGAAATGCAAATTCATGATATACACAGACAGAAATTGGATTGTTCTAATTTTCAGAGACCACTTGTATCTTTACACCTGCTCTTTCCTCTCCAGCAGGCTTCCTCTCTCTTATTATAAATGCCTGCTTGTGTGTTCCTCTAGTCAGTTTTTATCAGTTTTGCCCTTAATTGGTACACATAGTTGGTCAGTTTACCTAATTTCCCAATAAAGAGTTTATCGGTGAAAGAGTGTTTGGCGTGTGAACAGCACACATTGCAAAAGATGCTGCAGGAGGAAGGGCAGTATGGATGTGTATTGCCACACTCCAGCTTAGGTCAGGTGGTCGCATTGCTGTATCTGAGGGGAATCTTGCAGTAAAATAAACTTTGAAGTTGACTAAAAAAAAAGGGGAACTTCCCATTGTAGAATAAACAAATTCTATGCAGGGAAATGAGTTAAGTCAGTCTCATGGTTTTCAGCATCACTCATGCCTTGAAAAAAGGAGGATCTGGGGGCATTTTTAGATTCCTTCAGTACCTAAAGAGATTGAAAAGAGGTAATTTTTACAAGGGCATGGAGTGATAGGACAAGGGGTAATGGCTTTAAACTGATAGGGGGCAGGTTTAGATTAGATATTGGGAGCAATTTCTTCACTGTGAGGGTAGTGATACACTGGTTGCTCAAGGAAGCTGTGGGTGCCTCATCCCTGGAAGTATTCAAGGCCAGGTTGGATAGGGTCCTGAGCATCCTGGTCTAGAGGTAAGTGTCCCTGCCCATGGCTGGGGGTTGGAACTGGATATTCTTTAGGGTTTATTTCAACCTAACCCATTCTATGATTCTGTGATTTTAAAAGGATTAACGACTTGTCATAAAGTGCATCTTATAAATGTAAAGCATCTTGGCATTTCCTTTTTGTGTCTGTCAGAGAATTTAATGAAACAGCTTTTGTTTGTTCATACTTTTCTTTCTTAACATTTGTATATCATCAGTAACTGTTATTTTTTTCTGCAAAAAAGAAAAGGAACTTGTGTTTTCTTCTCTATGAAGACAGAAGTCAAGTCATCCTATTGCTTTAGATAATAATATTTATCTTGATTAAACATATCAACACATAGACTTTTACTGCTCCCGACAACAAGGATTGTAAGAGTTTGCATGCTGATATTTGATAATTTATGTGTCTGTAGAATTTGGTCACTATAGAAATGGAATATGATATTGGGTCCTTAATGCATTTTGTGGAGGAAAAAGCAATTGTTAGGGTGAGTCTGAGTTAAAACATGCAGCGAACTTCACTCTTTCCAAAGGGAAGGAAATTCTCTACTTCTTTACAATTTTTTGAAGACCTTTGGTACCCTGTGGTAGCAAATATGTTCTCAGCATGAGAGATGTCTAGACTGTGCTCTCCAGATTATGGTAAGCGTTTTATTCATCTGAGAGCTGGAGCTCTGTAAATGGTTGGTGGGATTTGAAAGGACCTCAATGTGCAAGGGGAATGAGGAACCTGCTGTAGATCTTTTGGGTCCTCAGCTGCCAAGCATATAAATATGGATAAGCATGTCCCACTGACTGCAGCAGAATTTCAAATTAAGTTTTTTCAGAAGTTTTTCCAGAGCTGGGATTTTAAGCAGTTTCTGTGTTTAGCTACAGTGTACCAAAGTGTGTGTGCTCATACAGTGAGCTTCCTTGAGCCAGTGCAAAAAATCAGGAAGGCTGTTATGCAATTATTGCTGTATATCTTCCTGCTTGTAAGCCTAAATTCCACTCTGGTTTTTTGGTGTGTTTTGTTTAAATCCCTGAAAAGATATCATTCTCTCACTGAATGTGTTTTTCCTTCTAAACATAAGCTGTAAATACATACACAGATAATGTTATATGATTTTTTGAGTCATCTGCTTGAAGCTGTTATGTATTTTATGCTAGGCAAATTTAGAAAATTATTAAACCTCATAAGCTCAGACATAAAAGCTCCTTGATTCGTCTTTGCCATGGAAATTGCAAGTTTTAACATGCAAGTGTATATGTAAAAGAAAAACCCCAGAGGTAACAGACAAGTAGAAATTTGTGGGGTTGTTACAGACACAGCGACATCTGGTTTGTATTGCAGTCAATGATTTATAATATTATGTGCCATTTTGTGTTATATAAGCATTTATTATTCATATCCATCTCCTCTTACAAATCAGTTTTCAATGCTTTCCCCCCCCCCAATCATATATTGAGAGAGCATGTGTGTATACATTTATGCCTACTAAAATAAAACTAAAGGTGTTCCTCTATATTAAGAGTTTTTGAAGTACTTAGAGATGGATTCTCTGTTCCCTGTGAAGTAACTGTTGGCCTAATCATTACCAGGAATTGAACCTGGAACTACCAGAGCTAGAGAATAGCTTGACAATTTGAGCTCAAAAAGGCTAAATCTTCTGGCTAACAGTTGTAGGAGAGTCATGCCTTTTGTGGCTCTGGCAGAAGTTACTAGTTGGAGAGGGAATTATGCTTGTGCAACTCATAATTGTTAGTGAAATCCAAGGGAATTTGGGGGTTTGCAGGGAATGCAGAACTGGGCTCTTCCAGGAGCTTCCCAGTAAGCATGAAAGGGTTTTTTTTTGTTTGTGTGTGTGTGATGAGTAGTGAGAAATCCTGATGTCTGACAATGTTCTGGCTAAGCGTGCTCTTCAGTTTTCCATTAGTGGTGGCGTAGTCCATCAGTAAATCCTTTCAGGAGTAACCATCTGGCATTTCCTAAACCCTTGTCTGTGTATAATGTAAAACTCAGTGTTACCACTCTAAAGAAAGACCTTGAAAAGTTAAATGCCATTGGAATTTAGTAATGTAGGCCACAGTGTAAACTGTGGTTAAGTTGAGCTGAGGCCTTCTTTAGAGAAAGAACCTGTAATTGATTAAACCCTGCCTCTAGCTAGATAAAAATGAGTTGAAGTAGATTAATATAAAAATGGTTAAAAGCTTCCTTGTTGTTGTCAGTTTTCAAAATTAAACTTGTCAAGAGTTTGGCAGAAAGACCTCAAAGGCAGAGCTGATCTAAACTGGAGAAAACAAACCCATAGGAGCAAAGAGCACTGTGGACCTTCTAGTTTTTGGTTGATTTAAATGAATTTTCTAATTCAAGGCTGTGAGCTTTAAGGGCCTTCCAACCCAGATGATTCTATAATTCTGTGACTTTATGGCCTTCATTTCAACTTGCCAAGCCATTTTTCTCCAGACTACCATCTTCCATGATTTGTGTCTCACAGCTTTGTCTAACGCAGAAATTTCTTCCGTACTGTTTGGCCGATCTTCTCGTGGCCTTCATGAATCTTCTCTGACATTAAATGAGTGTAATTATTATGAGAACATAAACCAAGGGCAAAACTCAAAAGGTAGTCTTGGATTCAGTAAGAAACAGTCTGAGAGAGAATTGAAATGGAGACAGCACAGCCTAACAGCTAGAATGATGTCAGGCTTTTTGCTGGAATCTGCTTCCATCTGTAACTTTGCATGGCATGTGACCTCTGTGTCACACAGTTTGTCCTGCTGCAGGCTCGCCTGCATCTTGGTGGCAAGATGGGGCAACTTTCTGTAATTGATAGGGACACAAATTCTGCAGGCCCAATGATGAGTGGAAAGTGAGACTCAGACTCTCCAAAAAATGCCACCGAAGTGTTTATCAAAAAACAATGTTGATTTTACTCAGTGTTGCACTGGAAAGTCATTTTAGAACATGTTTGGGCTTTGACACCTTTTCTTAATATTTTCTCCCCATATCCTTTTGTATATACAACTGGGCCACGTTAGTGACCACAGGTATGAATCTCCATTCCATTGCATTGGTTTTATGCCAGAGTAACCCCACTATTTTTCACAGCATAAAAGTCTGATGAAATGTGGTGAAAAATTGATCCCATACATATTCTAATGTCTGAGTGACTTAATATTTAGTGCTAAAACATTTTCAACCTTTAAAAACAACACTTCTATCAGTCATGTTACAGATTTAAAGTCTGCTGTCTCACGACTTGCCAGAACTGCAGCAAATGCTGGGAAGTGAGCATGTCCTTAATCACAGTAAACCATGGGATATTTGATCCTTACATTTGACAGTCCTGTTGGAGGGTGTGCTAGGACTCTTGTATATTGACCTCAGTGTTGAAATGTGTGTTTTTCCCACATTTCTATTTTAAGGTAAAATAATAGAATAATTTCCATAGATGTAGGCTATTTTTTCCTTTTGAATAATTGCAGTTACCTTTTAATGGTAGCAGTTTGAAATCTCTATTGACTAGGAATCTTATGGACTGAGAGTATGGACTGAGAGATAAGTTAACAGAGGCCTTGAGAAAGTAAACAAGGCAAAAGTCAGGTGCAGGATGTTTCATGGGTCTGCAGGTTGTTTCTGGCTACAGAAGTAAAACTCATGTCTGATGTTGTTACAACAGCATACATATTCTAAATTTACATATTTCTGTTATTACATACATACGTATACATATTCCCTCTAACTGTTAACAAATCTACTGCTCTGTTTGCAATATAAGGGAAGCATTGTGGTAGTTTTAGATTTCTGAATTCAATGAGAGTGTTCCTGTTAAAATTAGTTGCAAAGCTCCAGTTGATAGCAATAGAGCAATCTTATCTTATTTTCAATGATCATAAGCTAGCACTCCTGACAAATAACTTGGGTAACTGAGACAGGCTGCAGTTTCAAAGCAGAGATCATTGAGGAGATATCAGTGTGTAAAAGGGATGTAGAATTCTGTTGGATTTGAGGCTTTGCTACACCACAGATTTCCTGCATGACTTTTAGATTTCTTAATATGCTTCCCCTTTGAATCTGCAAACTGGGCATAGCAACACATTCTTATATAAAAAAGAGTGATGTGCTCAAATAGTCATCTGTAGTACATTTTTTGATTTTTGTGATTGGGAGAGACTTCTCATAAGACTCAGACATAAGTTTGATCTGAAACAGTTGGGTAAATAGAACCAGTAATTAATTAATTATTAGTTAATTAGCTCAGTTAATCAGTAACTGATGGAGTAACATCTGTTGCTCCTGCTTATTGTGTAAGGGAATTGTAGAATCACAGAATGGCCTGGGAAGAGACCTTAAATAAGGGAGTTGGGAGCCTTGATCTCATGTGGTGCTCCTAATGGCACTGTGGTACCACAGCAAAGTAATGATGCTGCAAATCAATTATGCTTCTTTTCATATATAATATATATTTTTTTCTTCAAATTGCTGCAGGTTAATGAGAGGTCAGTCCCTAACTTGAGATATTCTATAGGCAAAATAGAAGTGTTTATACATTTAGACGGGGGCATGTTTAAGGCAATGAAATTTGGTTTAGCCAGTAACAAAAATGGTTATGTTAAACCACATTGTCTTGTGCTACTTAAAGGCTGAAGATGTACAAAGACTGCTTGATTCAGCTGGCATGTGGCAACTTCTTAAGCCTTGGTAACTTCAGCTCATGTAAAGGTGGAGATAAGAAATTGCTCTTGTTCCTTCTGGTATTAACATCTCTGACTACAGGAAAACAAGTCTGCAATTTAAAGGTCTTGAGAAGTTTTATACTGGTTAACAGTACTCCTCTCTCCTTTTCTCCCTTTCACTTCTCACTGATTTTAATTGGCTGAAGAAGAGAAATTCTGGTTCATGGGAAATCTTGTTTTCTTTTTTTTTTTTTTTTTGCTGGGGAGGGGTGGGGGAGGACTAGAAGTTTTTGGTCAAAATTGATCTGGGAAGTGAAAAGAAATTTTTCTGCCAACCAGAAATTTTGTGATAATTTCCTGCTGGAAGCAACAAACATTTTATTTCTGAAATCAATATGCTGTCTGGTTCCTGCAGTTTCTCAGTTGAAATGGCATTTGACAGGTGACTCTGACTATCAGCTCTGTGGAGTAGTTGCAGAGTACACACTATCAGTGGTGCTCTGGCAGCCCTGCTCTGTGGGCTGACTGGAAGTCTGTTGCAGGGTTTCCAAGCTCCCAGCTGTCAATCTGTTCTTACTGTTCAGCAATCAGAAAGTCTGGAAAATACTGGGATTTCCATGTTTTCTGTACCCTTAGTAGGAAGTATTGCTTGTACATGGTAAACTTTTATGCACAGGGTTTCCAGAAATTCTAGCTTAGGTGACTGAAACCATGAAAGCTTGATGTTTTCTCTCTTTGGGACACTCTCTTGAACAGATCTGCCTCCTTCTACTAAACTCACCTTTATTTCAAATGCTGTAGGATGCAGAAAGAAGGGCCTCCTGTTTCAATATTTCACCCATCTCTTCTCTCTGGAGACGTACCTACCGGGCTTTCAACTAACTTGCTGGAGTGGGGGTAGCAATCCAGCTGTGCAAGTGTGGAATTTAGCGTGGGCTAATTCCTGCATGCAGTATACCCAGCTCCCTTGGGTGTGTCCTGCATGGCTGCTAGACCACAATGGAAACTACCCACGCAGCTTCAAACAATGCTAATGAGGCGACCTCGCACCCACCACACCCAGCGACTGGAAGATTCTGGCCCATCCTGCAGAATAGCAACTATGCAGAGTTACAGCATCTGGCTCTGGCAAGGCTGCAGGCACAGTCAGTCTTTGAAACAAAAACAAGATCATGCACTGTTTCTCCCCATATTTACTTGACTGAGTGCTGCAATGCACACATGTGGGCAGGAGCAGGAAGAGTGCACTCCACCAGTGATTGTGGAGGGGCTTTAGTGGCTCAGCACCCTGCAGGATCTGCTGCTTGAGCTGATCTACAGCTTTTTCTAGCCACATCAAGGATTTCACACATCTTAAGCAGAGCTGGCATTTGCAATGTGAAAGCTACCTAAAAGGTGTCAGATTTGGCATTCCAAATTGAAGTTTATCAGACATTCTTACAAGCAGATTGCAATTACACCTATGCTTAAGCCCTGAATATCCATACATTTCACCAGAGATGCAACTCTTTTCCAAGTCTCCTTCTTACAAGAGTGATACAGATCTCCTGTGATTGACACACAGGTCAGAAAAAATGGATTTCTCGCTTGTGTTGCTGGAAATATACTTCTCATACTGAAGAACTAAGCACCTTCAACTTCTTTTATTGCCCCCATTACTCTTGGTCTGTGGATAGCTGCATGTGGCAGGAGACAGCAAATATTCTAGATGAAAGAGGATAGAAGAAAGCAAGAATTGTTTTCAGTCTTCATTGACACATTTCACTTTCAGAAAGGGTTATTCTGACAATGTGAACACTGAATGCACCTGATCTTTCATGGTTTAGGTGATCTTTGCATGAATGCATTGAGTTCTGCTTGTGCAATTACCTGTGTGGGTGAACAGATTTGAGCCCATAAAGACTCTTTCGGCTCTTCAGTTCATCCTTGGTGCCTGCCAACCTTAGACTTTCACAGCAGGGATCTTGCGTAAGACCACATGTGCAAGAAAATCATCCATGCAACATTTAAAACCATTGTTTCTTCCATTAGTTAAGAGGAAACACAGACTAATTTCTTACTGAATGTGTTTTTATGGCTTTCTCACAGCTTTGATGATCTTGTGGGAGCATGTAATCATAAATTATTAAAAGGAAAGCTGAGCTGCTCAAAGCTAAATACATCAGTTTTCTTGTTAAGGAGAAAAATGTATGTGAATGGATCAGTATGATTAAATCACTGCAAGACATCATAACCTTCTGTTGTGATTGCATGTGGGGAACCCAATAATTTTAGTTGTGTCTGTCATAAGGGAGCAGAAAGGTATTTTTATGCCTGCATTTTATTACATAATGAAACATGGTGCTCTAGGCACAAAGTGGGGCAAGAGATTGTGTGCAAGCATGTGCGTACGTACTTGTGCATACACACATATTCTTTTGGTACACCTCCTTCCAGATGCACTTGGAGTCCTGGCTGCTGTGAGGGTTTGGCAGCTTTCTTGTGCAGTGTGGGTGTTCATCATTCTACTGTGATTGTTCATGTTGTGATGAGTTTCCCCTTGGGTGCATTTTTCAGGCACATGTTCCTGTCAACCAAGGTCAGTGCTGAGCCAGAGAAGCAGTGCACAGGTGCCGTGTCAGACTTAGCTTCCTTCTTTTGGCTGCAGACAGTGACACTTCTTAATTTAACTTATGATTAAACCATTGCTCTGATACAGGTCCAAGTAGAGTCTTTCTACATGGATTTTAAAAAAGGTTCTTTACATAAACAAGGGAAGAAATGAGTGATTTCATAAAAATAGACTCTCAAGACCTGACCAAGAGCCTGTTAAAATTGATGGAAAGACTCCTTGAATTTTAGCAGGCCTTTAATGCATAATCTGGTGTTTATAATCCCTGGTGGGAGTACCTCTTTGTTAAATAGGAGGTGGTTTCTTACTTTACTCTCTTTACTAGGTATAGTGCTGGTGGCAGTGGAGAAAGCTCAGGGTGATGGGAGAGTTCATGACAAAGAATGATCTTTCTCTTCATGGGCGGCAACCAGCTTCTAAACAAAAAAGCCCTAAGGAGAGAAATGCATCAGGGTCATTACAACTGTCATTTGGCACTTACTAACATGTATTCTTGAAAGAAACTGTTAACACAATTTTGCTGTTTCTTGCCAAGCAGCGAGGGCAAACTGGCAATGTTTTGAAGCCAGAATTGGACTGCAGGTTTTAGAGCTCTTCTCTAGGATCAGCTGATCAAGAAATATGGGAAACTGAACATCCTTAACCATTTTACCTGTGGAAATCCATGCTTGTCCACTCACAAACATGTGCTGTGTTTCTGTCCAACTTCGGATGTGTAGTAGGGATTATGAAAAGGTCCATTTGGAATAAAATCTGGCAAGGGATGTCAAGGACAAAAAGAAGGAGTTCTTCAAGTACATCAGCAGCAAAAGGAACACTAGGGAAAATGTAGGCCTGCTGCTGAATGGGGTGCGTGCTGTGCTGATGAAGGATACAGAGTATGTGGAGTTACTGAATGTCTTGTTTCCTTCAGTCTTTGCTGCTGAGGCCAGCTCTCAGGAATCCCAGACCATGGAGGCAAGAGAAAGGTCTGGAGCAAGGAAAGCTATCCCTTGGTTGAGCAGGATCAGGTTAGAGATTATTTAGAGATCATTTAGGCGAAGTGACACCTGCAAATCCAGGGACCCCAATGGGATGCACCCACCAGTGCTGAGGGATGCCAGATGTGCTGCCAGATGTTATTGCTAAGGCACTCTCCATGGTGATGGAGAATAGAAGAGATGCCTGAGATCAGGCCACTCTCCAAGGTCATGGAGTACAGGAGAAACATGTGAGGACTGGAAGAAAGCCAATGTCACTCCAGTCTTCAAAAACGGCAAGAAAGAGGATCCAGGAAACTAAAAAAGGCCAGTCAGCCTCACCTCCATTCTAGATGTCATCTCTAAGCTTGTGGGAGTGAAGAAAGTTGTCAGGTGTAGTCAGCATGGATTCACTGGGGGAAATCATGCTTGACCAATCTGATTGGCTTCCGGGGTGGAATAACTGGCTGGGTAGATGAGACAAAAGTGGTGGATATTGCCTTCCTTGACTTCAGCAAAGCTTTTAACACTGTTTTGCCTGACATCCTCATGGGCAAGATCAGGAAGAATGGGTTGAATGAGTGGGCAATTGCGTAGGCTGGGAACTGAATGCATGTCAGAGCTCAGAGTTTTGTGATCAGCAGCACAGAGTCCAGCTGGAGGCCTGTAGCCTGGTGTTACCCAGGGACTGGCACTGGGTCCTGCCTCGTTCATTTTATTCATCAGTGCGCTGGATGAAGGGACAGAGTACAGCCTCAGCAAGTTTGCCACTACTGCAAAACTGAGGGGAGTGCCTGGTACCCCAGAGACCTGTGCTGCCATCCAGCAGAACCTGGGCAGGCTGGAGAGTTGTGTGGAGAGGAATCTGATGAAATTCAGCAAAGGCAAGTGCAGAGTCTGCCACTGGAGAGGACTAACCCACTGTACCAGCACAGGCTGGGGGCTGACCTGCTGGGAAGCAGCCCTGAGGAGAAGGACCTGGGGGTCCTCATGGACAACAAGATCCATGAGCCAGCAGTACCTGGGGGCCAAGAAGGCCAATGGGATTCTGGGTTGCATTAGGGAGAGCATTGCAAGCAGGCCAAGGGAGGTGATCCTGCCCCTCTGCTCGGTCCTGGTGAGGCACATCTGGAGTGCTGTGCCCAGTTCTGGGCTCCTCTGGTCACAAAATACAGGGAACTACTGGCATGGGTCTAGTAGAGGGCAATAATATGGTGATGGGACTCTGGAGCATCTCTGTGAGGAAAGGCTGAGGGAGCTGGGCCTGTTCAGCCTTAACAAGAGATGAGTGGATCTGAGTGGATACAAATATCTAAGTGTGGATGCCAAGAGGATGGGCCCAGACTTTTCATTGATGCCCAGTGGCAGAACAAGAGACAATTGGCAAAAACTGAAACCAGGGAGTTCCATCTGAATATGAAGAAAGCTTCTTTGCTGAGTCGGTGACAGACCACTGAAATAGGCCGCCCAGAGCAGTTGTGGAGTCTCCTTCTCTGGAGGTATGGAAATTTTGCCTGGACATGGTTCTGTGGAGCCTGCCATAGGTCCTTGAGCAGCAGGGATGGACTAGATGATCTCTAGAGGTCTCTCCCAACCCCAGCTATTCTGCAAGAATTAGCAGATTTTTGCATTTCTTTGAGTAACAGTAATAACAACCTATGATGTGGTAATGCTTTAAAATCAAGGATGTTAATTGACTTGAAGGAAATTTATTCATCTATTTAGACTGCATAATAGTTTTGCTTTCACTAGGAGTGGGTAAAAGCCAGATTTCAGTCTTGTTGGTCAGATTTTTCCTGTTGGGCCAGCACATACTGTCCAGAGTAAAGGAGAAGTTGATTAATCCTCCCGGGACCATGTACTTTCTCTGTTTGTCCTGTTTTTCCTGGAATCAAAAGGCTAGAACTCGCCTCTCCCTGTGTCTAAATGGACAAGATCCACGATGTGTGAGAAGTTCAAGGTCTGAGAAGAGACACCTGTACCAACAGTCTATCACAACTTAGGATTTGCCGTGACTCCAGTAGTGCTGTTGTGCCATGGCTGCATCAGCCTTTTTAGAAAGGCTGGTAGGTAAGCAATAGTAGACTGTAGTAAAAAAAAAAAAAATCAACAATTAAATATGAAAAGGTTTTTTTTCATATTTAATGAAAAATAAATTTGTGGTTGTTGTGGCTGTTGGGGTTGTTTTGTGGTTTAATCCCAGCTGGCAAGTAAGTATCATGGACCTGACTTTTCCCTCAGTAACTTCCCCCTTGTTAATTTCCCCCTCACTCTGGTGGGATGGAGAAATTGGAAAGAACACTTTAATAACTGAAAAAAAGGAGTAAAATAATATAATGATAATGATAATGATAATGATGATGATGAAAATGAGAGGGAGGGTAACAAAATCCAAAAGAAACAAGTGATGCACAGTACAGTTGTTCATCATCTGCTGACCAGTGCCCAGCCCTTCCTGGCCAGCTCTCCTGGTTTACATACTGGGCATAGTTTTCTATGCTATGGAATATCCCTTGGACCAGTTTGCTTCATCTGTTCTGACCATGCCCTTCCCATCTTCTTGTGCATCTCCTCACTGGCAGAGCATGGGAAACTGAAAAGTCCTTGACTTCAGATGGGCACTGCTCAGCAACAGCCAAACCATCTGTGTTATCAGCATAATTTTCATACTGCGCCTAAACATCACTGCAGCAGCTACCAGGAAGAAAATTACCTCTATTGCACCTGAATTCAGGACAGTAGTGGCAGGAGTGGTTACAATGTTTTGCTGAAGCTGGACATAGATATAAAATTATGTATTTATGCCATATATAAAAAAGGATATATAGAGAGTGGGCCTTGCTGTTTCCCCATTGCTGCCTTCATTCATTTGGGCAGTTTAATTCTGATTCTGTATCACTAGGTTATGTAAAATAAATATTGCTTAAATTCTTGACTTCAGCAAGTTCAGTGCAATCCACATTAAGCAACCTCCTTGTAAGCTCAGAGAACAGTTTTCTTATTGATCTGAGGGTCTTGTTTTGTTGATACTAAGTTGGTACATTTTTAATGTGCTTTTGAATTTATTTGGAGCATTTGGCTGTGCCAAGCTTTGCAAAACTGTAAGAAATGTAATTCAGTAACTGTACAGTATAGAATTTCTTGTATGTACTGTGAATGTTGGCACAGATTGAAACTGGATTAGGTGAACAGTGCTGAACTCAGAGTATTCTGGATTTTTTTCTTGCGCACATAAAGAAAAATATAATGAACTCATTTACTTGAGGTAATTCTGTAATAAATCCACTTTAATCAATGATAAACTACTGAGGTGTGTTACTGATACAGCTGCATTTTATTACCTGCTTCGTAAATCACAAATAGCAGAGAGAACCAGGTAAAGGTTTTTAGTTTCAGATGCAGGATGTGTGATGCAATCCACTACAGGCTTTATGCACATATGCACAGAGCATATTTTTGAGCTACCGTACTTTGAAATCTGTGCCAGACATCTATGCAGCCAGACAGTAAACAAAGAGAAAGATACCTTAGGCCAGGGACCTTCAACAGACAGAGGGTTTTCCTCAGAGACTGGAAGGGGAAGCACAGCATGTGTAAAGACACAAAGGTTAGTAGGCCAACCAAGAGCAGCACTGTGCCTGTGAGCTGCATGTATGGGAGGGATCTGAAGTCACTGGGAGTTTTGTAACTAATTTCAAAAGAGGTAGGACTGCCCCAAGTGTTCTGACATCAGTTTCATTCCATTGGTATCAACCCATGTACTTCAGATTTGGTCAAGGATGCACAAGGTGAATTTAATCTGCTGTCAAAGAAGGTTGTGAAATTTTATGTCAATTGCTTAATTCAAAAAACATTTTCCTCTGACTATCAAATGCTTCATGAAAATTTTGCTGGAGTCTATGTAAAAAATGCTTTCTAACTGAGCCACTGAACACAGATTCCACTGCACAATGAAGAATTCTAATTGCAGTGAATATTAACTGCAGCCTCTTCCCGATCCCAAGATGGAACTTTCTTGTTTAAAGTTCTGGTATGTGGCTTGCATTTTTTTAGAAATTCTGTGAAATTAATGAAAAGATTGAAGAAAACACTGTGGTATTTTGATTTTTTTTTCTCCAAAGCCAAATATAAGGTTAAAAGCAAAGCTGCACCTTTGGTTTTAGACTTTAAGAAGGCTTGGAGGATTATTTCCCATTCTTCAGTTGCAAGTGAATATAGCAACTAAGTAAAAAATAAATCTGGAAATAGAATATTAAGCATAAAATGTATTCATAGAAAGCAAGGCTGCTGGAATATGGTATTACTTCTGCTGATTTTGATTTGGCTTTTGAAGTGTGAAGGTTTTTTATTTAGTTAGTTTTCAGGTGATTTATTTTTGATCCACTTGTAATAATGATTATTATGACATGAGTACAATAATGTCATGGCCAGCTAATGACAGTCTTCTGCACCATCAAAATCAATTTGTCATGCCTGTTGGGAAATATAGTTTCAGGTCTTTTCTCCCCATCATAATGAAAAACACCCGTAGCGTCAAAAGTTGTTTTCCTTGTCTGTCAAACAGTACAATAGAGAAATTTTGAGAGGTTTTAGAGCTCTTAACTTTCCTTGGAACCTCTGAACACTGGTTCTACTGAAGCAGGAAAACGAATGTTCTGCTGGAGGTGGGGACGAGACAAAGTAGCAGAAGACATTTAATTGCAGAAAAGGCAAATAGGAGGAAAATTGCAAAATGGGATTCTTCCTATGAATATTTGTAATCCAGAGGGTTCAATCTCTGAACATCATCCAAAATCTGAGGAGACTGGCAGGAAGTCTGACAGAGTTTGTACCACTGATATGCTGTCTGGGAAAACAACTTGTATTACCAAGAATTGGTCCTTGTATTTCGGTGGCAGTTTTGCAGAAAAAATACTCAGAACTGTAACTGATCTATTTAAAGGTCTTAGTCATTTAAAGGTCTGTCTTCTTCTCCTTTCTCTCTGTATACTATCATTGCCTGAAAAGTAAAGAAAATAATAATCATGTGTCTATCTTCCTGCTTCACTGGGTAGGAGTGTGCTATAGTTGAAAGACTGGTGCAGTGCTGTGCAGGGTACGGAGAAACCAAGTTTACAATATAATACTGATCTGCCAACTCTTTTCTAATATACAAAAGGAAAAGGACTTTTGCTTTAGAGTGATCCCCCTACATTAAAGGGATTTTCTCAACAGAGTTTTGTATTTGAGATTCTGTGTTTTTCTCAGGTTTCATCACAGGTCACGCATCAACAACCTTCAGCAGTAATTAGCTGGATGAGACCTGTTAAATCTAAGAGTTGTTTTTTTTCAGAAATGTAGCTGATCACAACATGCTCAGGACGAGAGAGGTTGTTAACCTCCCAAAGATTTTGACAGCTGCATGGGAACAGCTGACCCTGATTACCTGAATAAGACATTTTCATGCCAAGGATTGGATTTGCTCCCTCCCCTGCAAGCTAGTGGCCAAAACTAGTTTGCCAGTTTGAGAGCAGAGTTAGTCCTGAATCTGCAGTGTCCCTGCTTTTTATATGCCTGGGGTTATATGGTGGTCCTATGTCTGGGTTGTAAAAAGATGATTAAGGTTCTTTAAGCACAGCACTAATAACAGAAAATTAGGGGCCCATTGACTCTTTACAGGAAGCCTATTAAGCTAATACCAACAAAGCTATTTTTTCCATTTTAACTAACATGGTTTTGTTAGTTTGTTTTAGCTGCTTTTGTTGTAATTCACTCTGGCTTTTTTTCAACCCTTGCACTTTGCCTTTGTGATCTCTGTTTTCTTTCCATCCAGAGTTTCCTTTTCTATGCTTCTCTCAAGCAGATTCTTTCCATCCACTACAAGAATAAGTCTCAAATCAATTGTTGATTGAAATCTTGGTTCCCTGGGTGTTTCTCTCCACTGCCTTTAATAGTGTCAGGATTCAAGATACATTTGTTTTTCTTTCTTGCCATTACACAAATAGTGCTCCCCAGTAGGACTTTGAAGTTCATATTGTATTCATTAATAAGATTTTAAATCTTTTTGAGACAGTCCCTCCTTCTTCACCAGCAGGATGCGTGGCCCATTGCATATGAATTGGTTCCGGGAGTGGGGCCAGGGAGTAAGGGAATGGGGCTGGGCCAGGAAGCAGGAATAGCTGCTTCCCTAAGTGTAGGAAAAGGGATTTCTGGGTCCAACCTTGTGAGGGTTGAGGAGTTGAGAAGAGCTGTCATCTGCGTTGAGCATGGCAGGGAGCGGGGTCTGCTAGGACCCCAGGAAGGTCACAATTTTTGAACCAGCTGTGATTTCAAAAGTTGGTTTGACCAAACCAGGATGAACTGTTTCCAGCACAGTTTTGGCTACCCAGAGCCTCTGTTGGCTTGGTCCTGTATTCCTGATGCCAACGCATTGCCCAATGATGTCAGTGGGTGTTTTTGGGTTTGCAAGGAATGCAGGAATGGGATTTCTGAAAAACAGAATCTGTATGGTAGAAATGTTCTAAAACTGAAAGATGTTTTACAGAAGCTTGCCTGAAACATTTTAGCAAGAAAACTGGGCTCCTTCAGACCCTTGGCTATTGTTTTTATGAATTATCCTTGCAGGTAGCTTGCATTCTTCCATGCTGTCATCAGACACTTTTGTGAAATGCTTTTGAAGGCAAATAATTCAGGAGACTCTTTCTGAGCAAGACAGCATACACCAATTGCCTGGATGCCCCTGAAGTTTGCAAGATTTTGAGGTACTTTTATGAATTATGCCTCACCAGATAATCATGGATATTTCAGTGGATCTTTTGTGGAGCTGATAACATCTCTCAAGTGTTGTAGATTTTAGCTTTAATTGATTTTTGACCTAGAATTTAATAATATGCTATTGTGCCTTCACTGGCCTTTGCTAATGTTTCATTAGTTAGAGTGGAGTGGAGTCACCACACTTCTTCAGAGTATTTTCTGCCAGAGTCACTAGTATGGCTGTCTTTAACATTTCTTCTCATTCTTGGCAAAGGAGAAGAGTTCCTTTTCTTTTTCTGGGTTTACTCAGTGATGTGTAAGGTCTGAGACAGGAATTTGGTTCTTTGTAGTAGATGTGTTACACATGGTATGAAGCAATGCCTTTGTCATTGGGTCTGTAATGGACTCGTTGCTGGGTCTTAAAATCTGCAAGTTCTTCCTGTGCTTTTCTGCAAAAGGCTTATTCTAGTTTGATGCAGAAAATAGTATTACCTTTTCTAATGCAATGCTCTAAATATTCAGGGATTCCTTATTAAGTGCCTGACACGCTTAATAAATTCACCAGGGTTATCCCCAGGTACCTTTAGGATGAAAGCTTCTGAAATGTGTCAGCTAGTTAGATGTTAGTATTTATTCTCAAGATGTCCTGGACACCAGAGAGTTCCTGCTGTAGTAGTGTGTTGAATCAATTTCCATGTAGCCTTCAGCCACTGCTGTGTGTTGGCTTTTGTCAGACTGTGACAACCCCAACTGTGTTGGGGTTTTCTTACCTTCTGAGACAAATGTCATTGGCCTTTTCTGACCTTGCCTTGTTGTCACACATGAGATTTTGAAAGGTCTTTTGAAATTACTTGGCTTCTCCCTTGGTACGATAATATTGCAGAGTACTACTTCCTGTATTTTCCTGCTAGAACATAACAGTTTTTACAGTGGTAAAGTTTTAAATAGAGTTTGAAATACTTGGCATTGGGATAGAGGCTTTTGCATGCAATATATTAGTCAATGTGACTTACTAAACCCCTAAAAAGAGTGACTTGAGCAAGAAACTGCATATTCCCTAGTAAATCATAGAAGTGTAGGAATGGGAGGGAGCTCAGGCAACCAGTTCATCTCTCTGTTTTGTGGCTGAGCCAAGACTATTTTTGACAGTGATGTGTCTAACTTTTCCATAATGGACTCCAGTGATGAGGATTCCATGACCAGCCTTGGTGAGCTGTTTTTGTTAGTTAGTTTGTCCTAATAGCCAACAAATCTTCTTTTACCACACGGCAAGCGGAACTCTTCTTCTAACCTTGCTGAACCTGAAGAACAGTTGATCACTGTCATATTTATTACAGCATCTTGCATATTTGAAGACTTATGTCTTCCCTCAGTCTCTTTTCTAGACTAAACAAACCCAAATCTTTCAGCTTTTCTTCCTAGATTGTATATTCCAACCTTTTTTCTTTTTTTTCTTTTCTGGACTAAATCCGCATGAATCTGGAAAGATGTAGTTCAAAACTGGGCTTTATTTTTGGTTTGAGGTATCACTAGTGCCAGAAGGTGTGGATTAGTTACCTCTCATAGAATGCCATATTCTCAAGAGAATTATACTTTTAACATCTACAGCTCTCTAGCTAACTTGCTTTTTTTTACTTTGTAGCTGTTCATTTGATTTTCTTGCTGAAGTGCAGAGCTTGTCTTTTTTATTTCATCCCACCAGTTTCACAGGCAATGGTTAATTGACAACCCTTTCAACCTGTCCTGTGAAGGTTTTTCTACTTTTCACAGCCAGATGCTCTGCAAATTCGAAGTCTATATTCCACCATTCTGCTGGACTTTAGTCAATATTTTCAAAACAAAGTGATAATAATACAGTTTCCATCCAGGAATCATATGGTAATGTATTTTGAAGAACTTTCTTCTACTGGTTTCCCGATGAAATTGCTGAGGGCACGTTGTGCAACTTGTGTTACAATCTTTCTAAACTTGAGATCCTATTTTCTTTTTCTCCCTTAACCTGTGGGCCATAAACATGGAACAAAATAGGATGGTCTGAGATGATTTATTTTTCATCTCCATTAGGAAGATTGTCCAGAATACTTCCTGTGTCCCTGTTTCCCCAGCCCTTCCCTAGAGCCAGTAGTCACTTCTGGTTGGTCTGGTCTGAGTCACACCTGACAGTTTTATTAGTGCTCATGAACAGCATTGGGCAATGGCTGGATCACTGGCTGGAACTTGGCAGGATGTCTGCAATATCACGGATTTGGGCTTCTGGCAGGCAGGCAGCTGACACCCTGGGACACTGCTTTGACAATGGACGTCTCTGTTCATCTCAGAAATAATTGTAACAGAAAAAAAATAATCTTGCTGCGATAGTCATCTACAAAGCAGAAAAAAAAATTAAAAAGAAAACATAGCAATTTACCTAGTGTCTGGTCTATTCACTAACAGGTTTCTCAACACTGAAATGGTTCCTCTTTTCTTCCCAAATTATTTAAGAGCAATAAACATACTCATCAGCTGACTTGTCCTCCAGTGGCTTTGAGAGTTTTTAAAGGGCTGCTTTATTTCCTCTCCTTCATTCCTGGCAAAATCACAAATATCTAACTGAACTCACATTACTTAAATAGAAAGTAATAGAAAAAATGGTTGTACAAGTAGTTCAGGGTCTGGTCACAAATATGCACTAAGCTGCTGGTTCTCCTGGGTGAATTTCACCTTGAACAGAGAAAACAATTACACCTTGTTAGCTCAAAAAAAGTAACCATCCTTCTTGTATTTTAGTTAGTCCAGCTATAGAGTGAGGTGGAAAGACAAAAGAGGACTCTAAAGAGCCTGATAACTCAGTGGTTATTTATAGCAAAAGAGAATAGTCACAAAATAAGATGAAAATATTTTTGTTTTAGACTGTTATACTGAAACAAATCACAACCAATTTGAACCAATAAATAATGGAGTGTTTAAAAAGAAAAAAAATACTAACGAAAACATGACTTTTTAAAATGTTTCTTCTGGAAGTGTGCATTGCCAGGTGCAGTAGTAAACCTACCTCCTTTGAATCACTGGAGATGAAAACCAGCCATATACTTGAGCTTAGGTGGTTCCTATGGCTTTATAACTCTTTTGTATCTTTTGAGCATTCAGGAAAATACGGCACACAGATTTTTAAACTATGATTCTGGCTACAGAGGCACAACACATTCTTTTCTGTTTTTAATAAGTCTCTCTCTTTGTGCAACAAATCCTTCTAAAAAATGGTACCAGCAGTGCTAACCAATGGGTAGCAGTTAGAGGCTGGGGGGAGAGGAATTGCTTTGGCTGGACAGAGACTAAGGGATTTGTACACCCAAATTTCTATTGTTTTTAATAAGAATTTGGCTTTAGAAATCATAGCCCTCATATGTATTCAGTCTCTGAGAACTGGAGGTCTCTAACCACGCACTCCTATCTTGTGGAATCCACCCCCCCTGGCTGGTGCACCGGCGGGGCAGGCAGGTGTGGCACTGCACACATCTCCTGGCAAGGATCCTCCCTTGTCAGGGGCACTGCTGCTGCTCTGCTTGGGAGCATCTGCATCGGATGGCTGGGGCAAGGAGGAGCCCATATCCCACCAGGAGGGCAGAGGTTACTTCACAATCTTAAGAAGGTTTACTGTATTACAATATGAATTGGTTTTTCTTATTCTTTCAAGGGCTTTTCAGGGTACTTATGCATTCTACTTATATTCCATATGCTCTGGTAAATTGTCATTCTGATTCTCTCATGCAAATGACTGAAAGAGATGGAAAAATAAACTTAAAAAACATCCTTTTAATAAAATTACCTCCTCATTTCTGTTCTGATGGGAAACCTGAGTAAAAATGTGGAAGTATTAAGTATATAAAAAGGGGATGGTGATTTATTTTGTGAAGACCTCTGTGATCATTGAGAACTCTATTTTTAGGATTATTTACAGGAGGGCTAAGTGTTACTGTTATTGTCTTGTGGTCAGTTCATCAGCGGCTGATAAGTAAAGAATGTAACTTGGTAAGGTGTTGCAGGCAAAGGGAATTTTTGCAATAAGGTTTGCATTTTCACTTACTTTTCAAGGCACTCTTTAATTTGTACAGAAGAGAAGGACAGCATTCACTGCTGCATTTGCTGGTTAAAAAATTGCAAAGGAGTAGATTCTTGAGCAGAACTTCAGTGGTGGTGCAGTTAGTTTAACATATGTTCACCGTAAGTTTGTTAGTGTGGGAGATGTCAGAAAAAATGAGAAACTTTGAAACCTTGATCAAGGCATCAAGACAATGGGACACATCATTTTGACACAGGAATTTTTATGGATTGCATGAGTCTGGCTGTACTCCAGAATTAGTTCCAGGCTGAATTATGGTTCCATTCTGTATCTTCCTTCATGTTAGAAACCTGAGTAGTGAGTGGTTATTACACTGACCTGTATTACGTGCCCTGTTTAAGCACGCTGAGTACAGCACATGGTTGTGCCTTTATTTTTAAGTGCACTTCTCTTTTATGTGTTTTTCCTTAGAATGGTTCTGAAGGTTAGTGTTGGACACAACTGTACACACAGTGTGTGTGGTTCTAGAAGGGAAGTCCTACTATCTGCCAGTGCTGAGCATTAAGAAGAGGGGAAGTGCTGTCTAAACTGTATGAAAAGAAGGTATGAACAAGCATAATATTTTTACTTTCTTGCCATTACAGCTGCTGCTTTTATCTCAAGAAAATAAATGATCAGTGCAGATAAGGTGATGGCTGAAATTCTCCATATGTTTCCATAGATATGCAGCTTTTTGGCAGAATAGCACAATTCTTTGTGCAGGCAGCTGTATCACCAGAACTAGTGGGCTAGATTAATGTGAGGAATTATATCTATTAATGTGAGGAATTATATTTAAATGTCTCTTTAGTGCTTAGGATATCTCTAGTGTCACTGGCATTAACCTGCCTTCCCACCTACCTTTTCTCTCTCCATGCCAATCCTTTCTGGGCTAGTTTCTGCTAGTGAAATACCCACAGAACCTATCAGTCTGTTTCTGAGTTTGTGCCACCTGCCTGTGTCCTGACCACATCAATCCCTGTGGGGCTCAGCCCACATCTTAAAAATGAGGGAAATATGTTCTCATCCTCTTTCTTTTCTGTCTTGCTTGTGGTTACAGAAAAAAAAGTGTGTAGAGAATATGTATAATTTCATCAGAAAAAGGCCTGTTTTGTGGTGCTGAATCAAGCATTCCTTAGGGTTCTTACCTTTCAGTCAGTAGATGTTGAGATTTTTTGCCTGTTTTGGTGAATTAAAACATTTCACCAGGAGAATGATGTAACACTATCCAGGGCTGGGGTTTTTTGTACTTGATGCCCTCCTACATATGTTCCTGCTGAATTTTCCCTATGCAGTTTCTGGAGGAATAAGAAAAAGAATGATTTCTAGAAAATCTCTCTTAGAATATTTACTACAGAGGAAGGAGAGGTAGATGTATTTATTGAGACTAATAGGCATCTAGAAAGTGAAATAGTATTTTTTTTAAAAGGAAGAAAATAAAAGGGGGTGTGTGTGTGTGTGTGTACAGATGGTGGGCAGGACAGTGGGAACCTGCTCTGGCATCTTGATGGTTGAATTTCTGCTGGGAGATGTAGGTTAAAAGTCTCTCAGCAGAGGAAGATCAGAAAACCAAGGCTGAGACTGGGCCATTTGTGAGTGGTATGTGTGTGTGTGTGTGCAATTTTATACTGCACTTGTCTTTGTGTTTCCTGAGGGCTGGTTTGAGCAGCTTCCTGCTTAGTTTGCTGGTGTCTGTATATTCCATTTCAATGTGCCTAGAGGCCTCTGATTGATTTATGTGTTACTGCCAGCTTGAGACAGCTAATGTGGTTATCACCTCTAGCTCTTTACCCCACCCTTAAAGAGCTAAATAACTCCAGTGGTTCAGCAGCTGGTTTGTGAACAGCTCAAATATCAGCTCAGGGAGAGTGAGGGGGACACTTGGGCACAGTAACCTCACCAGCTGCCTGAGGCTGAGCCATCTCTTCTTGTTCATGTGAGCCACTGTCCCCTCCCATGGCACAGACAGGCACAAAGCAGTTCTGTGGCCAGGTGCCCCTTTGAATATAGCTTAGAGACACAAGAAGTAAATGTTACAGTGCTGAAGGTAGCCTTTCTAGTATAGTTCATCTGAATGAAAGTGCCTGAACTCTGTGTATAATGAGAAGCCTCATTTGCTAAATTGAGGAGCATTGTTAAGATGAGGAAAGCCCATTTGGAGTGCACCTGGAAACGGGCACCTCGGGAATGTCACTGGGAAAGGAACACACCAGAGACTGGGATTCAGTTACTTAAATATGTCTCTGCTTCTGGACCTGTTTTTAGAGTATTTTCATAACTCTAAGTAGAGAAATGGATACTCTTTTACAGTATAGAGCATTTCTAATGACTCAAATAGAGGCATTCTAACCTGTTCATTCCTGCCCCATTTTTGCAGCTGCCTTCAGCCCAAATAAAAGTTAATTTCTCTAAGTGCTCACCTACTGCTTAGTGGATTTTTGCAGTGTGTCTAGAGTCACTTGACTTAGGGGTCTCAGCATTGTGGTTTAGAGAGAGAAGAGAAACTTCTAGGTACAGATGTCAATAGTATCAATTGCTCTGGGTTTCTGGGAAATGTCTAGCTGGTACAAACTGTGCAAACAAATCTCTATGAAAAGCTATTTTAAATTAGAGTTTACACAGTTGAGGAAAAAACTTATGTTTCCTTTTTGTGTCCAAGTTAGAATTACAAAGGTAGATGCATATAAATAATGTTTTTCCTTGAAATTTTTATCTAGTTATTTTCCATTTCTTTTTCTTTTTCTTTTTCTTGTTACAGTCTCCATGCTTATATAACAGCTCTCAAGAGGAAGCTGCTAACAAGCCCATCTGCTTGTTTGTGCCAGCTGTTTTAGTGGAGGCATACTAGATGTGACTGAGCTCCACCTTCTTTTCTGAGGTACATTATATGTGAGACACCATAATATATGGTTCAGTCAGAATGATAGCTGCTTAACCTCTTGGTACTCTTTTCATTAATTCTTTCTTGGATCAGTTATTGTGTTTTGTCTGTCACAAAACTGGGTTGAAAACTGCTCTGGGCATGGAATGTGTCATTCATTTAAACAACATCAAGGCACACTGTTCATGTTTAATTATTACTTTAATGCGAGTGCTAAACTGTTTTCAGTTACATCTAACAAACATGTTTTCTGGGACTGGTTGCTGGCTGACCTCAAGTAAGGGCATGTTAGGCTAAGCCTTGAAATGCTGCATCAAGCTGTCATCTCAAATAGGAGTGAGCTCATTCATCCTCCCGTGAACTATCATATAGATGAACCGATGGAAGCAGGATATATTAACTGCCCACCACAAAGGACATTGCAGTGTGCTGATTTATGATGAGCAAATTCTAGAGTAATCCTATTGATGATGCCTAAAAACATCTGTTCAGAGTGTTGCAGTAGCTAAGCTAGGAATACTGCGTAGTAGATGAAAGCCACCTGTTGATGAAATCTTTAAAAACGATATATAAATATTTCTGTTGGTGCTGTTGCATCAGTTCTTTTTCAGGATATCCATTATGGCATGACACACTCATTTGGAAATAGTCAGAATATTTATAGGCCCAGTTCCAGTAGAACATGAGCATGTGACCAATGCTCTTACTCTCAGTTGCTCCAAAAACCAGTTTGATGCAATGATTGGAAGTGACTGTCATGCTAAAGTAACTTTAATGACAGAGAGAAAAAATATCTACATACAATTTTTTTTCAGAATAAGGTACTGTAAAAGCTAATGTAAACAGAGTAAGGTAATGTAGAAAGCAAGGTTTAAGCTGTCTCTATTTGAGAGATCATTCTAAAAGATTAAGAGGAAGCCACCACAATACCTAATGCCTTGGTTTTGGTAGGATTTGGGGGTTTTGACATGCTCCAAATAAATTCCTTCTGAGCAATGGATTTTGGGACATCCACAATCACTTCATAGGGCTGATGCATTCCAATCTGAAACTAAGTCAGAGGGCACATCCGCTTCAATTGACCTACCATTCTCCCTGATATCATCATTACTCTATCCAAGCAGTTGACTAATATAATGACAGCACTCCTATAAAGATGCAGACCTGACTTAAAACTTCCTACAGGCATGATCCCAAGGCTTGAGAGACTTGTTTTTTTCTAACTAACATCTGTTGGGAAAATCCATTATATCTGTCAGTGGATTTGTTTTGACATCTGAGACCAAACTTTCCTGGGTTCTCCTTTTTATTTTCTTCCTTCCTGCCCATCTTTCCTGTTTCTCCACTGAAGTGATGCTCATCACTATCCTTTCTTCCTGCCAGTGGCAGTGGGAGCAGCCAGCTGGACTTGGCTTGACAAGCACCAAATGAAGCTTATATGTGCCAGGAATGTCTGCCTGTGTTAATGACAGCCACTAGCTTACCAGTTATTGTACCAGAGTCTTTTGAAAGAGAATTTGTAAGTGGGAATGACTATGAAACCAGTTGTCTTTTGCTGCCCTTAATGTAGAACCATTAAGAGCTTTAAAATTTCAACTCAACTTTTGAGTTTGAAGAAAGCTCTCTTTGTAAATTTCCTGGCCCACAGTGCTCTTACTTCATGCTCTTGCCACGGTACTCTGTTGGTTTGTCGTGGTTCTAAGGAATAAATCCTGTTTTAAATTTCCTTGGTTTCTTATAACAAAGGGCTCTGGAGGAAAGAAAATCTTTTAATCCTCCCAGCAATAACCTGACATGACCTTCTAAATACACTATTAACTCAAAAATATTAGCAATATTTTGTAGCTGTCTTAAGAAGAGTTTACAATAGAGATGGACCAAATATTTAGAAGAATAATTATACGTAGTTCTGAGGAAATTAGTATCCATAACACAATTACACATTTAAAAAGGGCTAAATGTTAAAAACTGTTTAAAAAGCCAGGCAGTAGAGTATTGTTCAGTAGCACTGGCAAAACACAGACAGTTTTTTCTGCATGGTCTTTCTAGGCTTGTGATTTCCTGACTGCCTTAGCACAAATTACTTGCCTTCTCTCTGTTCTTTAGTAACTCCAGTCTGTTTTTTCTTCATAACTGCTTAGCTTTCAGAAGTTGTTAAAAAAAAAATTTTTAATATGCTCAATATGAGATACTTCTTAGAAGGTCTGCAGGAGGAGACAGTTTTCTGCAAACCTGGCCTCTCTGCTATGTCAGTAGGCGCCAAGAGTTGCACACAGCTTAAATATCAAATAGGTGTCTTGTAAAAATGGAATGCTGTTGTACTAGTATAAGCACATTAAAATAACTAATTTGGAAATAAAATTATGGCAGTGAAGAATCACAAAGATAATAACTTAAAATTAGGCATCCAACACTATACTCTGACTGGGGGCAGAGAGATGAACCTCGGCTTGGGATGCACAGCAGAAAAATTCAAACAAAAGTCAATAGGAAAAGCTAAAGAAAAGAAATTCAAGCTTGTTTTCTGTCCCTTTGGTTAAAATACCTGATTTCAGAGATAAAATAGGGGTTTGGAGCCTGAAGTTTTTTTTGTTACTTTTATACCTCTCAGGTATGCATTTTGGTATGCAGCAAGTAGCAATTGTGCATTCCCTCATAAAAATACTTGCTAAATCAGCATTTAGCCAGCCATTCTCCATCATGAATTTCTATTAAATATCTGATCTAAACCTAGTGAAGTCAGTCAGAATTTTTCAGTTGCTTCAAGCACAAATTGCAAAATATCAGCTAGATCCACAGAGGGACATGAGGGATATGATGCTCCAGAGGAGAAGGTACACAGGTATCCCCTGCTGCTGTGTGCCAGCTGGTTGCCTTGGAGCTGGTGATAACCATGCTGTCTCTCTTGAGAGGAGAGAGCTCCAAGGGTGGAATTCCCGCTTTGAATTCAGATTTGAACCCAGATGAGCAGTTCCAATGGAAGCACATGCTTGGTGCCAACTCCTCCTCCTGGTATAAGAACATTTTCGGGCAAAGAAGTACAACACAGAATCAGTAAGGTAGGAAAAGACCACTGGAGGTCATCTAGTCCAACCTGCTTGAGCAGGGTGCCCTGCTGCACATAATTCAGGACTGTGTCCAGACAGCTTTTGAATATCTCCAGAGAAGGAGACTCCACAGCCTCTCTGGTTAATCTGTCCAACTCAGTAAAGAAGTTCAGCCTTATGTTTGAGTGGAACCCCGTGTGCTTCAGTTTCTGCTCATTGCCTCTTGTCCTATTGCTTGACATTGCTGAGCTGAGCTTGCCTCCTTCCCCTTGTATAGTACAGGGCAGTATCATGGGAGAAGAAGTGTGGCAGGAACAGCCAGGTGTGAATTTCCTGGCTCTTTGGTGTCCCACTTTTGCAGCCCAGGCCCTCTGTCATGGCAGAAGAGAATGTTTGGCACTGTGGAGGCAGGAGCAGCAGCTCCACTGTGGTGCTGTAGTACCGCTGGCTCTAACACAGCACCTCCCTGTTGTGACCAGCACAATGGCTGTATTGTCCCTGGTCCCAGCCATGATCAGTCCTCCAGCAGCTATCACTTTTCCCCAAAAGCCTTCTGCTTTTCTTTGAGGGTTGTATTACTGTGTTGACTAGCATCTGCAAACCCCTCTCTGGACTTTCTTCTCATCCTCCTGCATGTTACTTTCTTCTGACAAGAAGTAGTTATAGCAAGCAAAGTCCAACTCCTGCTTCTGTGTTTGACTCTGGAGGAGATCCCTCAGGCTGCACCGCCCAGTTCCTCCTCCAACCTTGTCATGCTGATTCGTGCTTTAGCCTGTAGCTTCTATTGTTATATTCATTGCTAAACAAAAGGAGTATTTTCTTGCTCCCTCGCTTAGACTGAGTAGAAGATAGTTATGTCCACCAGCTTCCAGGAGCTTTGTGGCTGCTGGCTGCTCAGAAAGCTTGCTTGCTGAGCACCACCTCATCTCCAGCAAGGCAGGGTGCAAAAAGCCTGATTGCCTCGCAAATTTGGTAATTTTATCCAAGCCCATATGGATCTTATATTATTCATGGCTTCTGATGGGCTGCATATTCCTCACTGATTTAGTGGTTGACTTGTGATGTTTTTCGATGAGTCAAATCTCTGTAATAGTGACACTACATCCATGTATGTGGTAAATGTGAAAGAAAACAGATGTCTATAAAAATCACTGAGTCTGATTTGGAACGATGAACAGTATTGTGATTAATCAGAACTGTGCAGCTCATGTGTAGTATTTTTACAGGATGGGATGGAAATTGCTTGTTTCACACCTATATGATTTCTATCTTAATATTTGGACTCTGTCAAAGAAAGTTAAGTGTTGGGCTGCTTATCTGGGGAGAAATGGCATAATTACTACTGAGTTTTGAAACTTCTTGTACAGTCATGCAACCTTGAATTCACTTCAACATTGATTTTTTTCTGGCAATATCTGCACTGTGCTCATATGTAAAAGGAAACAAACAGTAGCCAATGAGTAAGTGTCATCTACAAATGTAGAAAGATAGTGTAGCAGATGCTCCTCAATAGATTTCTCCAAATAAAATATAAATGTTTTTAGTTTTGTTCTTGCAAGTTGCCTCAGACCGAAGCTAAAGCATTTGCTGAACTCTAGATTAAGGACAGAATCCTAATGCAGATTTAATCAGACACTCTGAAGCACAGAGTTACAAAATTCCTGAGATTGGAAGGCAAAGAATTTCGCAAAAATAAGTATCAGCCAAGTCCTATTCCTGTAAGACTGGAGGTTGAATAATGGAAGAGCAGTGGCAGAAAGTAATAGCTGAACACAGAAAAATGAAAGGTCTGACCCTATGAACTAGCTTTAAGGTCATGAACAGGATCTTACAAAATCAACACAAATTCATTACTGGAAGAAGCTAGGATAAAATCTTAAGCACAGGGCAAGTGTGATGAGTCAGATCTGGTCAAGTGGTGTATACGTGCAAAATTCTGAATAAAAATAATCAAATTAACATGCAGTGAAGAGAGAATTTCCATAATGAAGCCTCTAGTTTCCTGAAGAGACTTCTCTAGATTGCTAAGCATGGCTTGGACAAGTCACAAGACAAAAGAACTCCCATTTTTTTTGCAAGGCTCTGTGTGCTCTGTAACAGGATTTTGGGAGATGGAGAGACAGTTTGCAGCGCAGGCATATTCTTTTGTTGGATTACTTCCTTTGGTTTCAGGATTGAGGAACTCTCATTTTTTGTGGAACCCTCTTAAGGCCTTGTCTTCTGGCTTAAATAAAAACTTTAGAATGTTCTAAATGCAGTAATGAAGATCTGGGTTTTGTTGTACAGAGGTACATAAGATGTATGTTGGTAAATGGACACTGAGTGTAGGTGTTAGATATCTTGCATTTTTTGGTACTACTTTTTGAAAGATGATATTTCTCAGAATAATGTGAGAAGGCTTGGAACACTGATTTATTCCTGTTGGAAAATCATTCTGCAAATGACTCCAAATTGCAGTAATTTAGAAATCTTGAGGTTCTTTCTATATTTGGATTTGTACATTCTGCAAGCTTTTAGTACAAATATATGGATCTTTGGTAATTACTTTAATTCTTGAATATAACTTTAACTGAACTAAATACATGAATGTACCTTACAGGGCTCAGGCTTTGTGAGACATTTCTGCTAAATCGGCTTATGAATTTCCTTTTGATGAGCTTAATTGTTGACAGATTTTTCAAAAGCCAACAACAGCTTGCTTTGCTAGCTAGTATTCGCATGAACTGGATAGTCTTGTGAAGTCCTTTATGCAATTTGCATAATATTTTTCTTTTACTGTAAGATGAAGTGAAATCCTTTGTAGTGAACTTAACAATGTTAGACATTGTAAAGACATCAATCCAAATAAAATTTAAAAAGCAGAAAAATTACCCTCCCAGCCTGTTCTTCATCATCTCAGAATATGCACAGCTAGAAAAAATAGACTTTAAAAAAAATTAGTATTTTTCCTCCAGAGGAACTATTTAGAAAAAGGTCCTAAATAATGATATGTGATCTCCTAATGAAGATATTATGAAGATGCTTTGCTAGTTTCTTCAGTAGTCCTGTAAACTGAATTTTCATTTGAGATACCTCAAGTCAGAATGCATTACATATGCAAATCTATTCATCAAATCAATAAAATAAGTAAGCCATTTTGTCCATCCATGTGAAACAGATAGATAAATTCTGCATCTTTTCTACCCAGAAATTTTTGTTGTTGGTGGTAATAGTCTGGAATTTCTGTCTTTGAATTCTGCTGTCTGGAGCATAGGTGGGAAGAGAATGAAATGTGAGCTAAGCAACAAATCTCTATCCATTATGATGGTTGTGGATGTCTGAGTGAAATGAAGCATGTAGAATCCTCAAAAATAACTGACTCTGTTTTTCTCCAACCATTTCTGAAGAATTCTGTTCCGTTAATAAGGCCTTAAAAGTAATAAAGACTAGGATCTGTGGATTCTAGCCAAATGAGGCCACATCCTACAGTCCTTGCTTTGTCTTAGTGGAGTGAATTTCCCGTGTACTCATGATAAGATGGGGATGAAGGATTGAGTAAGGGTGGCAGGATGGGAAATGGTTTGTCACCTCCGAGATTGCGTTTGCAAACTGCTGGAACCACAAATGAGCTCAGTGTTTAGCAAGGTGGTGGATGCCAGCATGAAGCTTGGAAGTGCCAATTTTAATTAAAAAACTGCATTTTCAAATCAAGTTCCTAGTTAACAAAGGGTGGGAAATTCTTGCCACCGTGTGAGCTTTCTGAATGCTGTATTGACTGTCAAGATGGGTACAGCTTCTCCTTCCACAAAAAGTCCTGCTACCATCATCTTCCCCATCACCTCCCCCTGCCAGAAGAAAAAGACTACATTGTTTGTGGAATGTCTCCTCGTTCATGTCCTGCATTTAGGCCAGAATAGACAGATTTTATTTTGTCCTCCCCATCCCCCTTCCTTTATTGTTAACAATGGAGTGAACACATGAGATTACCATGGCTCTTGACGTGGCTCAGTTGTTTGCCATTTGGAAACTACAGATTTTTCGGTTGTATAATTGTAAGAGGGGAAAAAAAAGTACAAAAAGATTCAGTCATTTTCTGTTTAGTCCAAAGACAGGGAGAACAGAATACTAGGGGAGAGATGGGGGAAGCTAACAACAAAAAACAAATTAGTTTAAGAACCAGCATGTTCCCCTTACTTTAAGGAACACAGTAAACATTTCAAAAGTGCATGCCAGCTCATTATCTAACCCAGTCTTCATTGGCTTCATGAAAAACAGCAGCAGTTAAGCAATGTTTGCCAAAAGCAAATTTGGGTACATGCATTGCTAAAAAAATGTGACATCCGCTCTGTACAGGTTCCTTAATCTGCCATACAGGGGCAAATCAACATTTCATCATTATTGTTTCTCTCTGTTTAGTCCTTTCATGATTGCTCTTCTAGTCTGTTTTGATCATTGTTTATCCAAAACTGTGGTATGACGTATGATTTGAATTGTTAGCCAGAAACAAACCTCTGCAAGCATTTAAGTAGGCAGAGATAGTTTTGGTTAATTTAATCTCAAATGTAATATCTGTTTGCAAGTATCTTTCTTACAAATTTTATTGTTTAAAAAAATCTTAAATGGTTGTGAAATATTTATGAATTTCTTTTTCAAGATTTAAGATTTGATTTGCCATTAATTTCATGTATTTTTAAAAACTAGCTTTGTTTTCTAGTTCAGGAATAACAGAGTATCTTCCTTTTTCAGTTACTTTGGTGTAGCATGTGCATTTTACACTTATATTGTTAAAAATGCTGTGTCAAAGCATTGAATATGCTTTATATTCAAGCATTGCCTTTTATTGTGATAACAAATGATACAGCATATTTCATTAGTTGTTCCTTATAGATAAGCTACCCATTCCTTAGTAAATACAGTCCTCTGTTTTTCAAAGTATATAAGTTTACAAATATTTTCAATCATATTGAGCTTCGTTTCCTTTGGGAATAACTCTTACTCAAGAGAAAGACAAGCATCTATTGAACAATTGTTTTATTAAATAGCTTAAAGAAAAGTTCCCTTCAGAAGCCATAGAAGATTTTCCCCAGAGTCCTCGCATTTTCTGGTATGCCTGTTTGGGTTCTGTAGGTATTGATTTCTCTCATCTTAAGTCTCTGCCTTCAAAATTTTCAGGTCATTTCAGTAAGCTTTATTTTGGTTTGAAATCTATGTACTCTTCTGCCATATGTTTAAAATTCAGAGTTGCTGTGCAGCTCTGATCATTAGTTTTTCTATTCCACATATAGTACATTATACTCTTCCTTTTTATGAGCAAAGAAAAATTCTTGTTTACTTGTTTCTTAAATATAAAGTTTCTGATTTTTTAATTTTTATTTTTTAAAAATAGAAACCCTCTGATTCAGAGTTTCTTAATGAAATGGGGGATTCTATTGGTAGAAAACGGTGCCACTTGCTTATGTTTTTGAAATTTTTATCTCATTTTCCCATGGGGAGAAAGAAAACAGCTGGTGAAATTAGGATTTCAAAATGGGAAAAAAATTAAATAAACACCCATTTGACATTTTATCAAAAGCTGGAAAATGCTGGTAAAATTTATCTTTGCTGATTTTCCTCTTCCTCAAAAATCCCTCTTGTTATGCTTGAATTTGTAAATCCTCATGAGAACCTGGTGACAGAATGCAGGTTGGATTTTCTTCTTTTTCTTTCTTTTTTTTTTTTTCCCCCTGGGAGGGGGGGATGTGTTTGATGTTTTTAGGTAGTTATGTCCAAACCGGAGTATATCAATATGTTCCAATATTTATTTCAGGCTTTTCTTTGTGAAGCAAAGATTGCTTCACTCCCATGGTGTGGTTACTTCAGTCAATGCAGTGCAATCTGGGAAGCATGCTGACATGGAAAATCAAGGTGTTACACTTTGAAAGCAGTTTTTAAACAACAGGAGAAGAGCATTAATGTGGTCAGTCAAAAGAACTGCACCTTAGCTACTAGTGTTGATGAGGGAAATGTCAGAGGGAGGGTATAAGAGGAACAGTGCATGCTTGAACCAAAGGTCTCAGCACATTTTTCCTGATAGCAGCCAGCAGACGGTGCTCAGGGAGAAACACAAGAAGCAGGGCAAGTACAGAGTGATTCTTCCAGCTTCTGACACTCGGCAGTTTTAGGACTCCCTGTGCTGAAGCTGCATCTTAAGCATTGTTTTTATGAACCACTGAGTGAAGAAGCAACAATAGGAACAATGGATCACTGTTCAGCATCAGTGGCAACTGCGCTTAGAAATAAGTAACAGTGCCACTTCAAAACGCTTGACATGGACAACAGAGGCAGAAGAGCCAGGAAATTATGGTAGTGCTAAAGCCACACCCATGGCCAGAGGCAACATCTCACAGCTCCTCCAAGTTGTGAACTCCTTGGGAGCTGAGAATCCCTACCATGCAGAGAGGTAGGAGCCAAGCTCACCATTATATAATGCAGCAATTTCTGCCCATGTGGTATCTTACGGGGATATGGTGCCTTGTTCTTCAGCGTAGGGGTTCCTGCCTGGGTGTTCCTGCTGAGATTTTTGTTTGGTGAGAGCTGGCTGACTTTGCTTCATACCAATACATGATGCCACCAGTCACCTGATCTCTTGAGGTTGACTTTGCATTCCCTCAGAGTTACTGTCTCATTCTCTGGTTCCTGTTCAAGGATCTGCTTCATGTAGGCTGAAAGCAATTCCATATCTTTTCCTCTGGCAGGCCTCTTTGTGGCCTCCCCAAGAAGTAGCTCTGCATAAGAATTCCAGCTTGCCCTAATAAGTGATCAGCAGTGTGCTTCTTTCCACAGAAAATCATTTGGAAAATGACACAGTCTGAAGAGTAATGGGTATTCAAAATCTGGCTCCAAATTTCCTCGTGAACCAGTCTGCTCCTCTGCATCTGCAGAAAGGGACAGGTGGGTTGCTGCAAAGGGCTTGGGAAGCAGCTCCTCAGTGAGCCCCACTGTTAGCTGGCCTCTTGACTCAGCATGAGGCTCCTGCTGAGTTCCTGCAAGTGTTTTGCGTGCAGCACTTCTCCCTGCAGAGTGTCAACATGCTGGGACACAAAATAGAAGGTCCTGTCCTGGTGTGAGCCCTGCACAGGACGGGAGGGCAGCTGTGATGGCTAGGAACTGAGCTATATTGGTGTTGAGGGCAGCCCCTGCTGTGTTTTGGCGGTGGCATGTGTACGTTTGAAGTTTGCTTGGGGATGCAGGGTAATGTGCCAACACAGGTTTTTGAATAGCTCCTTGGGGCACAAATAGCCCCATTCATTGCAGTACATGGCTCTGAGTTAACCCAGCTTCCAGACCATCATCATCTCCATGCACAGCTCTTCCTTGTTTTACTTAATTTTGCTCTCACAATATGTTCCTGAACCCCATGTAAATTTTGCTTTGGTAAGGACTGTGTTAAATCATCAAAAAATGTCAGTAGCTGAGTCTAGATGAGAATGAAAATTGTAACACTGTCCATAGTAATAACAAATGAAATGAGTTTTTCCCTGTCACCTGTCTCCCTTCTCCTGAAATTGAGATATTGTGAATGGCAGACCTTGTTTCCTTTTGCAGTATGATTATTTTTACCACATCCTTTATCTTTGTCTTTTGGAAAGAGCAAATAGAAACAAAGCTTCACATTTTTGCTTGAAGATAAACTGGGACGTTTTAACAGAGTAACTTTGAATAACTGTTTACTTTTACATTGATCACAGCCAGTTGTCAGGGCTACGGCTACATGGTTAAACTCCCATACTTTTTAATAAGAACTTAGGGGTCAACATCTTTGAAAGTGTGAGAAGGATGGCATTGGTGCAAAGCAGAGACTATGCTGCCCACTTTGCCTGAGAGAGCTGCAGGAATGAAAATACAGCTGGTGTTGGTCGATCCCAGGGAAGTGGCAGGGCACAATCTGTGAATTACACTGATGTACACAGTTAATGTGAAAACAGTTTTTCTGTAATTATTTTTCATGGATAAACTTTTACTACCTGCTAAATTTAGACTCTTAGACTCATTTCTGCAAAGCCAGAGCTGAACCACATCCTTCAAATGTGAAGAGCTGTTGCATTAAATCATTGTGCTCCTCAGAGGGCTCAGTCAAATGAGGACAAGATTGCAGGCAGGTGCAATTTCCTTTAAGAAAATTGATAGATGGTGCTTCTGCATTCTGTGATGTGTTGGGTTTAGTCTTCACAAAACACAGCTTGCCTTCTGTTATAACTAGTAACAAATCTCACATCTGGAACAAAGAGGAATGTAGCTGAGCAATATTTTATATTTATCTGCAATCTGGTTCAGATCCCCTGGTTCCTTTCAATTTTAACTGTACAACAAATATACTCCCAGTCTTCATTTTATCACTTGTTGTAACGTTTAACAGAGGTCACTGTGACCCAGAGGAAGCTTAAGAGGAAAGTGTTATGGTGGATCTTGGAAATGGAGTTTAACTATGATGATGGTGGGCACGAAGCCAAGCCCAGCTCTCCTGAGTGTATTTAATTTGTGCTCTTTATTTTTCCTTGTGCTGGGCTGGATTCAATCAAGGAGCCACATATATGGATGAGGCAGAAATGTTCAGTAATTAGTACATCTTTCTTCTCTGATGCCTTTTTTCAAAGGAATACTTTAAATAGTTTACTTTTTCTGTGGTTGGATTGTTGAATTAATAACAAAAATGCAGCCACTGTTGAAAAGAATAATCTTCCAGTGAATGCCTAAAATATTTAATTCTCTGCTTAGTAACCACCATCTTGTCAAATCTGGTGACAAACTTTCTTTTAATGGGGATTTTACTTGCTCAGGTCACTAAATTCAACAACATAATGTCCTTGTTTTTTTAATTTTTGATTTTATCAGTTTAGATTTTGCCTGCTTAAAGTCCATCTGATTAGGCCTGTGCAAAGGAAATTCTTTTTTGTGGTTCAAAAATGCCAAAGCTATCCTGATTTCCAAAATATTCAGATATAAATAATTGCTCATATTATTAAAATTTATTAACAGTTAGAGAGAGTTGTGCTATGCTTTGCACTATTTTTTGCAACAGTAGAGAACCTACCCATAAGGTAGGTGTTTGTGTATCTAGCCACAATTATAGCTGCTAGTGCTTCTGAGTACAAAACAGTCAGAAGGTTAATTTCTAAGAAATTATTAGAGCTTTGGTGTATCACATAATTTAGAAAATCTTTCCCAAGTTATTTTGAAGGGTAGTATCATGTCTTACATGGTTTTTTCCCATGCACAGGTTTTACTGGCTCTGTAAGGCACCATGGTGCTGTGTTTATCAAGTTTTTTTGTGCTCAGATTTTACTAATTTATGGATTAATATACTGTTGCATTGATTATGATTTCTTTTTCCTCCGAGGAAGAAATAACCTACAGTGCCTCAAAAGTGTGCAGTCAAGTATATGGCATATGTTAATTATGTTGTGTCCACTGAAAAATGTTCAGGTTTTTGAAACAGAATAAATTTTCTGCATTTTCTCCAACTGCACTCAGAGCACTTTCTCTATTCTTCTTGTATTGTTCCTGTAGAGAAGTTACTTTTGCAAAGAAAAGTCTTTCAGTGATTGTGTACCTCAAAGTATGTAATTTTTGTTCTAAATGTAAATATTCTAGTTTTGTGTCTAACTGCAACATATACATCTTCTTGCATAGGAAATACACATACTGCTATTACTAACATTGTCTTGTAGTGATATTTCAAACTGAAATTGTAGATTTCCATGTCTTTCTGTGATGGTATTCGTCCTATTCATGCACTTAGTTCTGATCATTGGTATATCACTGTATATTCGGTCAATGGAAGCCAAAACCCCTTTAAAAAGACATGAATCACATTAGAATTTGTTACCAGGCTGTTCACAACAGCTCCAGAACATGTGTGTCAAATCACAGTATATTAGTAATATGTTTTCAGTATGCTTTCATTTCCTACCTTCCTCCTACCATTGTGTATTGGGCTACAAAAACAACTGGTGTCTCTAATCAAAGTAAGAAAATGTAGTATTCGTCATTTCAGGATGCCATGAGCAATGTACAGTACATTTCCTGTGGTTTTGTGATTAGTTTTTACTAAAGTGTATTACAAATGTAGCTTTAACATTGTCTTCAGTTTAAAAAAAAAAAATAGGAAAATGTATCAAGCCCTTTATTTGCCAGAATCACACTGAGTAAAAGTGTAATTATTGTGTCAAAGCTATCTTCTCAACAACACAACAGGCAAACTGAAGTGAATTGGAGAACAAAGTACAAATGTGTTTGCAACCAGCATTTCCATGAGTTAATTCACATTTCACTGTGTATTTAGAGGATGCCACTGTGTCACTTGGTTGATGTATACATGCTGAGTAGGTAAGGGAGGGGGAATTCTGTTGTAGCATACTTCCCTCATGGACTCATGGCCCTCTCCTCACATGCTGCAAAATCCAAACCCAGCTAATTTCTGCCTCTTTTACGCAGTGCATTCAATTAAAAATGTTAGAATTTCACTTACCTGTGAGTGAGCTGCCTAGTGTGTTTGCCATTCTGACCATGGTAGTCAAGGTGGCCATCTCACAGAAGCCACCTCTGGTCAACCAGCAAAGTTGCTGTGCAGTGAAGAGACTTCAGAGACAAATCTAGGCCCTGTTAAAGTCAGTGATGGTTTTGCTGTTGACTCTGATGGCTTCAGAATTTGTAAAAATTATTTCAGTATGTCCAAAGATCTGTTTTCTCAGAACATATGTGCAAATGGGTTTCTTCTGCAGTGGCACTGTGTCCTGGGACTCAGGATGAGGGAGTTTGCAAAGGGCCAAAAGCAGCTTATTGAAAACTTCCTTTCTGGACCAGAGAAACCAACAGGCATTTCTGAAAATACCAGTAAGAAGATGAATCATGTTATCTGGTATATCTTAGAACTTCTGATTAAGTATTTAAGAATTTATTCCTAAATATGCCAATTCTTTTAACTAAGTAACATTGGTTTGTAATAATGCAGTCACGTTTTATTATCTTGAATGATTCTGTGGAACAAAACCCTTTAAAAACTTGTAGGATGAGCTAGATACCATTAATTTTTTTACTATTATTATTATAAATGCCAGAACAAGCACAGAAGAATTTTAACCTTACTAAGGAAATATATATTTTAAAATATGAATACTTTGCTTCTGGTTGTTAAAACAGTACTAAAACAGGGTGTAAGCTTGTTTTGTAGTTAACACACAGAGGACTTGGTGTCAGAAGAAATGTCACCCTGTCTTGTCCTTTTTAGGAAGGTGGCCTCTACCAGATATAAGCTCAGAAATGGCAATTGCCATTCACTAAATGACAAGCAGGTTTATCCTGGCTTTCTCTGGGGCCATCTTGACTTTTGGCAAGAGGCAAAGAGCAGGACTATAAGAAAATAGTAGTTCTCATGGGAACAGTAAAAATATGTTGGCATTGTTTAATTCTTTCATAACATGCTAAATTAATTTATTTGTTGAATCTTTTAAAGTATTATGCCATTGGGGAATGTGTTTTTCATATAGCAGTCTTACAAATATATTAAAGTTTTAGGGAGAACTGTCACAGAGTAAACATCACTGGTTATCCATGTTGGGTAAGTGGGAGACACAAGGGTTGATGTTTTGCTGCTTTATATATTGTATAGTAATCAGCATCAGTGCAAAGTGATCTGTACATTTTGCAATCTTTTTGCACAGATGTAGACAACTGTAAAACATTCAGGATTGTGGAGTAGCAGATTCATTTGGTTCATAAATTCTTGCTAAATACTCTGTCATAATACTTATTGTTTAGTAGATGCTTTTGATTAGGTAGATACTTTTGACAGTTTTCCTGTTTGCTTCAAAATGTGTGGTTCAACTCTGTTTCTTTCAGGCTACTGTTGGATGTGCTTGGGACTAGGCCATTAATTTTGAGAGACAAATGAAATTTAATCTTCAGCTAACTTATTTTTCAGTTGGATTATTTTAGTAGGGGGACTTCATTATGTAAGTTGAAGGGAAATATTCTCTTTTCAATATACCACGGGTTAAAAAAAAAATCAGAGTTTTGCTCCCAGTTGTTTTATTGATCATTCATAAGGCAATGTCTTCAAAATGCCAGTACTACAAGAAGAACTAGCTTTACAGCTGTTTGGAGAGATACTACACCAGAACCATGTATGCTATAAATTGTTCTCTTTTGTTTACATGGAACACTTTTTGATCTCTAAATCTGTACATGTTAAAGAGGAAAAAAAAAAGCCAGGCCAGATTTTTCCACATGGTTCACTATATTTGCCCATTACCAGGAGCATCTTCTGTTTTCTACCATACATCCTGACAGGTATTTTGAAGAGAGAAAAAGAACAGGAGCAACTGAAAGCCTTTGGAGCTGTCCAGTTTTTCCAGATACCCTCCATCTGTCCATTTATCATCTGTAGATATTTCTGTGACTTGCCATACATATCTAGACACAGAGAAAGCCGGAATATTGAACATTTTAATGAATACTGCAAATATCAGAGTTAACCTGTGGGCCAGAAACACTTCATTTATTTGGAAACAGGACGAAGCTGATGCTTGGACACAGATTGACAGGTTTCCCTTAGAATCAATGGATCTCTGCCAATATATGCCATGCTTCTCATTTGCAAAATCCCTCTTACTGAATCTGCTGATGATCCTCTTTATCAGATATCACCTTTTTATTTCTTTTTGGTATTGTCATGAATTCAGTGTAGCAGTGGTGAGAGTATAGAATAGAAGTTATATACTTTACAATGAAGGCAAAAGAATCATATAAACTAACAGACTGAAATTGGAAAGACCTATTCCTTTTGCAGGGTTGAATTTTACTTCTGATTTTTTCCCCTAGACAATTAATGTACTTATTTTCCACTGCCATAGCTGATAACAAACATGTTAGCCTGCATCTAGAAATTCCTTAGTGTATTTGCCACCAGCATAAGTCCACCATGGCCAAACTTGGGCTTTTAAATTTTTCACCCAAACCCTTTCTTATACATCCTCACTTGATCAACATCTTTCCTAGTGTTCAGGCTTTTGACCTGCAAAGTCATATCAAACAGAAGTTTTGTTCTAAGTCATCACTTTCAGATCTTCATGCCTTTCTTTATAGAATTATCTAAGATCGGTTATTCTCCTCTACCTGCAATCATCCACGTCTCCTAACAAATGTGAACTATTTTGCTTTGGTTTTGTGGTCTTTTGTATTTTCAGCTTCACCTTCAGATGTTATCTCCAAACTGGCCTTCTATTTTGCAAATGATTCCAATCTTCATTTCTAGTTTTTTATTTTGAGCAATTACCTTTAGGCTTTTCTTTCTACTGCTCCTAGTGCTTGAAAAGAATTTCCTGTAACCAGCCACTAAACAAATATATAGTCTTACTCTACACTCTAAAACCTTTATTTTTGGTTTTTGGGGTGGCTAAAGGAAACCTTGGCAAAAACTAGGTCTGTACTGATTGTTCCTTACAGATTGGACTACCTGGTGCTATGTTGTTGCCTTTGGTATTTGTTTCTCAACTGTTCTATGCCCATAAGGTAATTTCATTGGGGTAGAGTACGTATGTTTTGCTTATGTTACCACAGCATCCAGTACAAAGGAAACTTCATCCCTAAACAGTGTTGCTAATCATGAAGCAAGGTTAGATAAGCTACAGAATTTTAGGAACTTTCAAAGTTCCAGTCCTCACTGATTCTGGGCATGTGTCCTGCAGGAGACATCAGCAGAGAAAAGAGCATCTGCTGCCTCAGCTTCTATTGGAGGGATGATAGATAAGTATGTCACAGAGCACTTGTCTTATGCTGGCTATCTTCAGCACTAGGGTTTTAAGTCACATATAAAAAAAGCTCAAAAGGACTGCGGGAGCACATTGACAAAATCTCTGAGAATAGAATTGTGGGTTCTCTGGGAGACAAGAATCTGAACTTCTGGGAAAGAATGGTAGTGGGATTATGTGCAACTTCAGGAGGAGAAATCCTGCAAAAATGTAGGTAAGTATTCAAAATATAAGAAAAATGGAGTAAAATTAGGATTAGATAATCCTTAGCATGACTGGGGATCACTAATGTTCAGCTGATGAAAAATATGTGCTCTAAAAATAATAAAGCTAAGCTGAGGATCAGGATGTGCTGCAGGGAACCCAGAAAAATGTCCCCATTTTAAAGATATGAGATGACAAATTTCACTTCATGTTTTCTTATTCCTTGCTGTGAAACCGAACTCCAGGTCTTATTATGGGAATGTTACCTGCAGATGAACTTTGTGTTTTTGTAAATAATAGATGCTTTTATGCCTAGGTTTAGTGGTTTTTTGCTACTCAGACAAATGCTCACCTGGGGATAAAACCTCTGTAATGGTACGACCAAACTGATTCAGGAGCCTGAAATCCAAAGGCAGTACCACAAGAAATGTAGAAGTGAAATACTGAGAAGAGAAGCAATGAGCAAAGAATGCTGAGACGAAGAAAGAAAATATAGAAAGTATAAGTTAGAAACACTGATAAGTTGAGAAATTTGTTTTCTGAAGAAAAGGGGCTAAACAGGAACTTGAATACAGATGGCAAGATGTTACAGAAGATGGGAATGAGTAATAATGAGAGAGAGAAATGGGGAAGAGTATGGTTCTTATTTTTGCTTTCTAAAATGTCTCTTTCTAGCCTTTCAATAGCCATGATAATGAACTTCTGTTTGGTTAATCTGCTGCAAGACAACCCTTTTCACTCATAGTAAATCCTCATCTTTAGAGGAAAATGTCACAGTTTCCACAAACAGTCATAAAGTGTGTAATCAAGTTCTCAAGCAGTAGCATACTTGAGATCATAACAACATGTATACCTCTTCAGGAACATGAATCTCAAATTCACTGCTGGTATTTTCCCATGGTCTGGAAAAAGCAATGGCTAGAAGGAGCACTTGTTTTTCAAACTGTGGAACAAAGGGTTTGATGTTGCTGACTAAAACACATTGCTTATGTTCAAGAAACTTCAAAAATACTATAAAATACAAAAGAAAACCACCCTTTCCTTAGGTCTTGCAACACCTTTGCATTTGTTCTGATTTATAAAAGAATCATAAAATTGTTTAGGTTGGAAAAAAGTTCAAGATCATTGAGCCCAGCTGTTAATCCAGCACTGCCAAGCTGGTTGTCCCTAAGTAGCACACCTACATATCTTTTAAATACCTCCAGGGATGGTGTCACTGTTACTTCCCTGAGCTGCCTGCTTGACAACCCTTTCTGTAAAGAGATTTTTCCTAATATCCAATCTCATCCCCCACTGGTACAACTTGAGGCTATTTCTTGTTGTCCTATATCTTGTTACATAGGAGAAGAGACCAGTCCCCACCTGGCTGCACCCTCCTTTCAGGTAGTTGTAGACAGCAAAAAGGTCCCTCCTGAACCTCCTTTTCTCCACACTAAACAACCTCACATCCCTCAGCTTATTCTTATCAGTATGTGCTCCTATCACTTGTGCTCCAGACCCTTCTCCAGCTCCATTGCCCTTCTCTGGACATGCTCCAGCTCCTCAATGTCTTTCTTGCAATGAGGGATCCAAAACTGAGCATGGAATTTGAGGTGTGGCCTCACAGTGATGACTATGGGGGGGATGGTTACTGCAGTGGCCCTGCTGGCCACACTGTTCCTCACACAGGCCTGGGTGCCACTGGCCTTCTTGGGCACCTGGGCACAGCTGGCTCACGTTTAGCTTCTGTCAACCAGCACCTCCAGGTCCTTTTCTGTTGGGCCATTTTCCAGCCACCCTGTCCCCAGCCTGCAGCACTGCCCAGGGTTGTTGTGACCCCAGTGCAGGATCCAGAACTTGGCCTTGTTGGCCCTCACACCATTGACCTTGGGCCATCAGTCCAGCCTGTCCAGATCCCTGTGGAAAATCCTGCCCTGCATCAGATCACACTCCTGCTTGGTGTCATCTGCAAACTGAGGGTGCCCTTGGTCCCCTCATTGATAAGGTTGTTAAAGAGTACTGGCAGCAACACCAATCCCTCGGGAGCACCACTGGGGACTGGCTGCCCTGGATGTAAATCCAGTCACCACAAATCTTTGGGCTCAGCCACACAGTCAGTTTATTACTCACTAAAGAACATGCCAGTCCAAGCCATATGTGGGCAGTTTCTCCAGGACAATCCTGAGGGAAACAATGTCAAAGGCTTTGCTAAAATCTGGGTAGACAACAAGCACAGCCTTCCCTTATCTACAGCTGGGTCACCTCGTCATAGAAAAGATCAGGTTAGTCAAGCTTGTCAACTTAATTTCCTTTAATTTAATGCTCCTTTTATTTATTTTACTCAGTTTTTATTAGAGCAAAAAGTTTTTCATGGGCTCAGGAAGTAAACAACAAATCTTAAACCAGCTAATTCTTTCTCAACTGTATTTCTGAGAGTCCTGCCTTGACTTCGCATGAGCAGTGCTTAGAATGCAGAGGGAAATTAACACCCTTTGGATTATCAGCTTGTGAGGTAGTGAGCATCAGCTGAGTTGGCCTGAATGACTTCTATGGTGGTGTTATAATTTAAACAGAAAATAGCCAAATACTTTGGAAAGGAACTCTAAGAAACTGTAAAATGCTTTATTAATGTTGTCAAAACCTAGTCACTAGGAACCATCAACAGCTCAGCTTTTGCCTTGTGGTATGCTGCTTGTGAGAACAGTGCAGACTTTCTCAAGCAAGTCTGAATCACAGGCAATCACACAACATGAAATGGACTTGACTGTGCCTATACTGGCCTTTGGGAAGGATGGATGCCTTAAAGGTCCTTTGTCTCCAAAGATATTGCAGGCAATGGGTCTGGTAAGTCCCAAAACTGAAGCAGAGTACCTCTAAATCTTTGGTTTTTGTCTCCCCTTTAATTTTGGGAGAACTTTGTGTTCATTGAGATGATCTGGAAATACAAGGAGTAATCTCTGTAAGCTTGGGGATGCTGATAGGTAAGACTAGATTTTCTAGCAGTGTTCAAGAAGAAAAATGGCAGAGGGAAACATCTTGCTCTCATTTCCCTCCCCTTGCCAAAACCCATCACCTAAACCAAGAAATACTGTACACAGATCAGGGACAATGTCACTGTTTATTTCAAACTACTGTTAAGAAGATGTTATTTATTTAAAACTTCAAACAAGATTGCAAAATTATGGGCATCATAATCAGCAAAGGGTGTTCTCCTTCCCCTACCATAACATAAACCACAGTATGACAATTTAGGAGAAGCCTGCAGCAGTCAGAAGACCCCAAACCTTTGCTCTTTCTTCACAGAGGTTTTCAAGATAAAACACATAAATATTGAAGCTACCCAGGACAGTAGATGAAGTAGCTCACAATGCCACTGTCAGAACCTGGCTTTCCCTTGACTACCCCCATAAATGTTTTTAAGTTGGATGCAGAGAAGGCTTGTGCATGCAGAAGATTATTCTGTTTTATTTGGTGCCAGCCAATAACGGACAAAATACTTATACTATACACATTCTCCTTCATAGCAGACATAGAGCCTGTAGCAATAACCTAATTGCAAGTATAAGGAAAGAAGGAATGAAAAAATACTCTATTTTGTACCCTCATCCTGCTTGTCTTGTACATTCATATGCATTTTGGGTAGAATTCCATCTTGGAAATGATGCCTCTTGTAAAAGGCTAGAAAAGAAGCTGGTGGAGGAGTTGAGGTCCTGTAGGTCTTCAGTGACAGCTTGGGAAGAGAGGTGAAATGTCATTCTCACTTTAATTGTCCTGCTGGTTAGAGCCTTTACACTTTGGTGATGAAGGGAAAATGCCATTTGGTTTAAATAGGCAGTCTCTCTGAATGCCCTTTGGTGTTAGTTTCCCTTGTTTAGTGTGTGGGTATCATACATGACAATGGGAAAGAGAGAAATACTTTAGAAAAATAAACAAACAACTCCTCCCTCTCTCTCTCTCTCAAAAAAAAAAAAAAAAAGAAAGAAAAAACAAAGAAAAATAAGAAACTGTGGTTGTAAAACCACAAAAATTGGCATTGAGGCTCCAAGGCAAGTGTAAGCCTTGGAATTTCTTTTAGCTCTTAAAAAAAATAGTCCAAACCAAAAAAACCCCAAAGCACAACAACTCTCTTTCCATGGAATCCAGCTTAATGATGCTTCCCCCCCTGCCCGCTTTCTTTTAGGAAGATTTGAAAGAATTTATTTAAAGCCTTGGCACAAGTTTTCTTTGCTGCTTTATGTTCTATAAGGCATGTTGGTTTTTTTGCTGTTTGATTTTTACTTAGAAATTTAAGAAATGCCAAGTCTGCTCTGTTATGGTTTTCCCGGTGATTTCCTGCGTGTCTCAGAGGATAGGTATTCATTTCTTTCTCAAAAGAACAGCAGGAGTGAAAATGTGAAAGAAAATCTTAATCAAAGCCTGTGTTAGTTGCTGAAAAAATAAAAAGCAATTTAAAACAAAAAGAAGAAACAAAGACTTCAGAATAGTCTCGCTTTTGAAAGAAACGAATAATTTCTTTTCGGCAGTTGTTTAGTTTTCACTCTCTTGAGTTTGTAATATGATGTGGTCAATCATGAGAGTCATTGACAGCAGAATTTCTAATACAAAGAGAGAAAATAAAGGGAAAGAAAAATGTATGCAGAGGGCTAATGTTTAGAGGAGCTGCTCTTTGTGCTTCCAGCCCTGCATGGAACACACCTGGTGACCCTTTTGCACTTTAGTTCCTTATCAGGTGAAGTATGGCTGGGAACACTTATGCTATTTTTTTGTCAAAGTGCACCAAGATTCAAAGATGTAAAATTCTTCACAAGTTATTCTTTGTGTTGGAAAAGTGGTATTTGATTCTGATTTTGGGTGACACAATATTATTAGCCCTTGTTGGGACTTGAAGTATACATATTAAACAAGATATTATTTCTAATATATTGCATATATTAGTGGGGGAAAGTAAATCTGATAGTGTAATATATCATCTGGTTTGATGGTAGTGATTAAAATAAAAGAAAAAGGGGATTCCTTGTATCTAGTCCCTTTGAAGCATCTGATTCTGGCAGGTTATCTAAGGGGTGGAAAATAAAAAAAATTGCTTTTTCAGTTGCACCTCTGGGGAAGAGGACATCAATGATCAGTTTTGGAAATCTTGGCTGATAATCAATTGTGGATGATAGTGGGCATGGTAGCGAAATGCAGGGAAAAGTGCATTTCTGACTATTGAAGATACTGGTTTTTCAGTGTAAGCTGATGAGAATCTGCAAACGTTGAATGGGGCAACAATCACCACTGGAGGCCAAACAACAAAGTGATTCCTCATAAAATGAGATGATTCAACTGCATGGATACTCTCTAATGACATGGGTCTTTAGTACAAGTGTCTCAAAGAGACTGATTTCAAACCAATTATAGGATAACTACCATGTAATTAATGCCTCAGGAATCCAGAATTAACTGTCCAATGTCTGAGACCAAAGGTTAATTATAAGCACAGTAGACATTAAGGCAACTGCTGCTATATGGTTTTATGATCTTTATTAAGATTAAAGAAATAAAATCTATTTTAATTAAAAATGTCAAAAGGGATCTTGAACTCTTTCTTCCCTTGTGCCCTCATCTGAAACTGGAATGTTCTGCATTTCATGGGCACTGATTTATGAACACAGATGGGTTAAACTGAATGGTGATATGAAAGACATTCCAGCTGACCCCTGTGCTCTATTTTTCTCATGGAATTTGTTGTCTATCTGGACATTAGAAATGGCTGAAGTGCATAGGTAGTTTCTGTTGAGGAGCCAAAGGAGTAAGGGGTCAGAAATTTCCAGATGTCAATAACTACAGCTGAGGGGCTCCTTCATTGACAATTTGAGCATCTCTGCCACTATGGGCAGTCATTGATTTGAAAACAAGGTAGTTACTGCTCGTTATTACAATAAGCAGTAATAACAGAGGATTGCTGCCATCCAGGACCATCATCCAGGACCATCATCCAGGATATCCAGGACAGCCACTGACTGTCTTGTGTATATTCCCCAGGAACCTGAGTGTTGTCTTTTGTACACACACCTTAACATGGTGTTAACAAGGCAAAGCATCTCAGTATCTAAATCACATACTAACCTGAAAGGGATCTAGCAACAGAGTATTCCTTGCTTAGGTCTTTGCATATTAGTACAGAATATAAAAAAGTAGATCAGTTCTGTATGTGGATGGGAACATAATACCTGGTAACTGTAAACAGCAAATGGATGTGTTTTGTATGGACTTACTGAGATGCTCTTTTTCATTCCAAGTTGAATCATGGCAAGCCCATTAGTCCAAGTTCATACTTTTCTCCCCTTTCCATATGTTTCTTTGGTATAGTTAACAGTTAAATCTTGACATGGTTGAGATGAATATGGTTGGGTTTTGTTGACCACTTTTTTGGGACAGGGAAGAATGTTTCGCTAGTTTCAGGAGATAAACCCAAACATGTTGAAGCAACGTATTTTGGAATAAATTAGTTGGTGTTTGACTAAGGTCAGAAGACATGTAAGAAGAGGTTTAAATTAAAGAGGTAGATGGATATATCAGTGTGGGAAAGGCAAAGCTGGCAGGTTTGTGAATTTCAGATGGGCCTCATCTGTAAGGGCTATTCACATACTGACATATTCAGTCATTTCTCAAAAAAGAAAAAAATTAAAAGAGTAGCAGCTGCTGGCTTGTTTCTAAAGGTCACCACAAGGGGTTTCACCCAGCCTGAAGACTGAGATACTTGAGCAGAATGAGAATGATCCAGTTCCCTTTTGACTAATATGAAATCCTACAGCTTGCACCAAATGAGTTATCCCTGGTCTCTAGGCTGTCATTTAATCTTGGTTTTTGTGGTTGAGCATTTTCCATCTTAGTCCATGAAGTTTTGCCACTGGGTAGGCAGTAGTCAGCTGCTCACTCTGCATTGTTTCACTGAGCATGCAAGTGAAGAAGGGCTCAGAACACATAGAGAGATGTGTTCCTTCTCCTTGCCTATACTGTTAATTTTCCATGGAGCTGCTGCTTGATAAAGTAAAGAAAATGTTCTGGTAGAAGAGGAAAAGTACTCCTTACAAGTAAAACTACTGACCTATTGGGCTTCAGTTTTTGCTGTCTATCTTGGGCCCAGAGCTCCTTGACTGTGCTTCAGGGATTGAGCATGCTTTCAAGTAGGAACATTTCTTTGGTGATGTGATTTTGAGCTCCCTTGAGCTAGGAGAAGAAATGAGATCCTTTACTGCCTGGGCAATTACTGGGTGATTATATGAAGACAGGAGCCCATCTGGTTTCCTAACCTGCTTTTAATAGGAAAGCATTAACCATGGATTTTTTATTTGTTTGTTTGTTGTTGTTGGGTTATTTTTCCCCCCCCCAGAGATAAATACGTAGCATGAGTCAAGACTTCTGGGCTCCAAAGACTCTGTAAATGAAACTGCTGCCCTGAATGACCAGGATTTAAAGCAGAGCACTCATCTAGGCCACTTCTAGGGGGTTGCCTCCTGAATATGTTGCCATCAGCTGCCTACATGGTATGTTGGCTTCTTTGGATTAAATTCTGAGGCATGAATTTATCCTCTGAATTGAATAGAGAGCCCGAGACTTTCCTTCTTGAATTTTCCAGTGGGATCTGATGCACTGAAAGATAGTGCTTAGCACTGAATTCCCTTACTCCCTTACTGGATCTTGCCCAATTTAACTACAATGTAAATTATCATAATTATGAAGCATGGCTGGTAATTATATGGACAGTTTTAAAAAGAAAAAGGTCTTAGTTATCATTATGTTAGCAAGAAGCTTATTCTGTATAAGATTTCTGAAGGATTGTGCTGCAGAATAAGCAAGAGAACCCCATTATACTGTTGAAATTATCATATCATGAAACATTACTATGCAAATATATAAAAGCAAAAATCTTAAAGGAGAATCAACACAGCAAAGCTGTAATTTGTAATATTCCTGGGATTTTTTTCTTGCCTTCCTCATAAAAACAATTATGAAAGAAGGACAAGTAACTTACCACATTCAGTGGTATGGTCTAAGAAATCTTTATGCTAAACATTATAATCTCAGGAGCATGTAAGTGAATCCTCTTCACACACACATACATGCTATATGAATTACTATCTGGGGATCTGTTTTGTCTTGTTTTGCACCTCATATTTTCCTCCCTACCCCTAGAAAAAGTAGGTAAGTAGCAAACATTAGTAACTCATGTACCAATGTAAATGACTTCACAGAAGGAACAGGGTAATTTTGCAGTTGTGATACCCCTAGTGGAAATAATTATCTCCAGTTTAAACACTATAAATCAGTGTTTAAGGGGGTGCATGTTAAAATAGACTTTTCTGTTTAGGGCCAAGTCTGCTTTCTCTCAGGAGTTAGTGCCTGAGTGATAGGTTTTCTTGCTACTGCTTTTCTTCATTGGTCATGTATTACTTCTTCCCATCTTGCCTCCTGCTGAAATAATTGTGGTGCTAATAACAATGTGTGGGGAAATGACCAGATGTGCTAGTTTTTTTAGACAATTATACCAGTTTTTCCAATTTTCCAGACATTTTTTCATTTCTTTATTAACTCACCGGTGCCAGGAATTGGATTTTTCCAGTACATAAATCCTAATTAGCAAGCCAGAGAATTGAGTGCTCCATTTTACTCCTGATGTGTCATTTCCCCTCTGTTCTTGGTTAATTGGCATTTTAAAAAGCCAACTCTTGGTGTTTTTAAGGGTAAAAAAGGAAATAGAGGAGTATTTTGGGACAGAAATGAAAATATGGTAAAGGGACAAAAAATTAAAAGAAGTTGAAGGGATCAGAGCCTTCCGGTAGCTCTGGGATTGCAGGACATGGAGACTGCAGAGTGGTTAAGCTGCTTGAGGCTCAGCTTCATCTTTCTGGCACTAGAGGTGACTGAACCCCATCCTGCTGTGTCTGTGCTGCTTTCTGCTTTCTGTGGGCATGGTGTGATTTTATTAAATAATTCCATGCTGGCCCTGAGGAGCATCTAAAGGCTGATTTGGTAAAGCAAAGGCAGGGTTTGGTGCACTGCTGACGTGAGTTGCTCTTACAGGCTTTCCTTACAGCCTCCTTTTCTCCTTATCAAGGACCAGAGATAGAATGGAGTAGGAGGAGGAGGCAGAGGCTTGCCAGGAGTGAGGGTATCCTCAGATTCTGAGTCTAAGGATTCTTTCAGCCTTAGTATGTGCTTAGGGATGCCCTGAGCCTGTGGGAGGGGTTGGTGGAGGGTTGTCAGGGCAGGAGGAGTGGTTGTGAGTCTCAGGGAGGATGAAGCACTATATCAGGAGAAGGGAATGGTACTAAAAGGTGCTTTTCTGGATAGATATGATTACAGGAAACAGAGGAGGTTTATGAGGTTCTGAGATTCACCTCAGAAGAAGGAAGAAGGAAGTTATTCAATTTATGAGTGAGGTAAAAAAGGTTGTGTGTTCCTGTTGGCATTGGTATACTGCAGTTTGAGGCTAAAAAAGATTCACTCCAAAAGACAAAATGATAAAGAGGAGGTTCTTGCCACCTTGTACTGGGCAGTTTGAATCCTGGGAGGAAAAAAGGGGAGGTGGTGCCCTTTTTTAGCTTCTACCAGGGTGCTATAAAGGACAAAGGGAAGGGAAGCAAGCCTGATAAATGCAGTTCCACAACTTAGATAGCAGTTGGTAAGAAGGGAAATAAATAGCAAAACTTTTTCTCAGCTAGGAAGGGGTAACAGTTCAGATCTTGCCCCATCTCCATAGAGGTCTGTCCAAAACTTGAGTCTTTTGAGGTTCAGAGAAGGATGATTAAATTTTTTTCTTTTTTTCTTTTTTCTTTTTCTTTTTTTTTTTTAATTTTTTTCTTTTTCTGTGCTAATGCATTAATTGGTTCCAGGCAGACAGGGAACAGCAGAGCCAAGATATTGCAAACAAGGCTGCAGTCCAGGTAATTTGAGGGCTGTCAGGAGACTGAGAAGCACCAGAGGTCATGGTAAAACCTGGAGTCTTTCACTTTCCAAAATGTTTCATAGGTCCAAGAAGTCTGAACAGTGTCATGTTTTTGGGTGCTCAAATAGAAAGAAAGGAGAGAGGGAGGGAGGAATGAAGGAAGAAAGGAAAGGAAAGGAAAGGAAAGGAAAGGAAAGGAAAGGAAAGGAAAGGAAAGGAAAGGAAAGGAAAGGAAAGGAGAGGAAAAAGGAAAAAGGAAAAAGGAAAAAGGAAAAAGGAAAAAGGAAAAAGGAAAAAGGAAAAAGGAAAAAGGAAAGGAGGAGGGAGGGAAATGTCAGAATACTTTGGAGTTATTCCAGCACTGCTGTGCTGCCCTTAAAGAGAACACCAGGAGATTGTCTCCTAACCCTGGGGACCATATTTCTGTCTCCTGGGATCTTCCCAGCTGGAAAAGATCAGTCCTTGGCATTGCATACTGCACTCCCTGACCTGAGACACAGGAGTTACCTTTGCTTCTGACCCAGCTGGGTGCTGGTGTTCCTGGCTGTGGGTGCCTTTTCCCTCTAGCCAAAGCCTGGGCCTGTTATTTATTTACTACTCACTTTGGTTGTTGCTGTTTTAAAATATGTCATTGCAGAATTCATGGCTAACAGGTGCTCTTCCCTTTTATCTGTCCAACTTGATGTATTGTCCTAGTGTGAGTGCTGGGAGAAAAACAGCACAAGAGCCTTTGGGGGGCTGCATGGCCAAATCCTGCCCTGCCAGTCAGCAACAGCACACATCACCAAACCACAAGAGCTTTCATATGAGGCTTTTCTTTAAAGGAAGTAAAAAAGCCTGCTGGTTTTAGTCATAATTATTTCTCTTTTTTATTAGCTTTTAGGGAATGAGCAACAGTTCAGTGAGTTGTGTTTGTAGCAAATACAGGTTATGAAATAAATGTATTTCATTATTTGCTCATTTTGCAATGAAAGACTCTCCAAATTTGTCTCCTAAATGGTTTAACTCAACATTAGAAATGATGCTGCCAAATACCGACTGATTCAATAGATGATGAGTTTCAAATTCCTCTTTTACATGGGGAATGTGATATAGAACAATGACCTCAATTTTCAGCTGTGTCCTCAGATTCACCTCCTTTTTGGCAGTCTCTTTTTCTTTTTCAAGTTATCATAGTTTTTCAAGTCCTGAGGGTCTTAAGAGGGCACTAATATTTAATAATTAGGCACTATATCGCTGATGGTTCTTCTAGTGACATCTTTTACAACTAATGAGCATTTAATAGAATGTAATTAGAAGCTCTGATCCTTAGACCTTGACCTGTCTAGACCTTGTATACAACTCAGTGACTAGACAGCCCTTAACACTCATTAGGAGTTATCTGCACCCCACTTTACAAAGCTATGTGAGGAAACTGTTTAGATTTAGCCTCAAGCCACCTGCTTCCTAATCTGTTGCTGTGCACTCAGTTGATCCTGCTGTCCTTACAGTAACTGGAAAGCTACCAATGATTTCATTTTAAAGCAAATATTCTAATTCTGGAGGCATAGGATGGAAACCTGGTCGCTGTTTTTGACAGTATGAGATCTTCAGAAAGCATGTAAATAGGAGAGATTATTTTGATGTTATGGAGAAACATTTACATTTTAAAATGAAAGAGAAACATCCAAAGGTAGTTAAGGAAGTTAGCAAAATGTGTTTTGATACAGTATATTCATCTGGGTATATTTAATAGGGCTCCTTTTACAGGTAATGTATTTGTCTTCATATTTCTGGAAGCCCCTTATATCTTTAAAGTAAATTAACTGGTTTTGTTACTGGTTTTAAAAGAAATTAATTAAAAAATCTTTATATGCATTTATGAGAAGCAGTCTGTTTGGCATGCCACCAAGAAACACAGAGAGCAGGTTTCTTTCTTCTCCATGAATTTTTTAATGTATATGAGCCTATATTGTCAAATATTCTTAAATATCTTTTGCCTAGTCCATATGCCTATTCTGTCTGTTTGTCCTTTTTCTCACTTTAGTTTCATTCTAATTGCATAGACTAGTTGTTGTCTGAGTATTTACTCAGACTTTGGAGACCATTACCGTTCCACATGTCTAGGGGTTTTTTAAAGATAAATGCGACAAATCATGTAACAAAGGAAAGGAAAAATACAATTCTCAGTATTTATTTGATAAATTTTCAGTGGCTTAGGAAAAGGATCCAAATACATTCTTAATACATTTGATCTTGATCCTTTCTGGGAACGATTATATGCAACCAAATGCATCCATATATAGAAGACAGATTTTTAAAAAGAAAGTGTCCAAATGATCTTGCTAATGCTGATACAACATTTCAATTATTTGTCTTTTGAAAAGGGTTCTGTTTTGAGATATTAGTTGCAAATAGAGGAAATGAAGTGTTGATGTAGTAAGGAATAATTTACTGTGTCTGGAGAATTCTAAAGCAAAACATCTGGATCAATTTGTTTACAAAGTCCCTGCAGATAAAAAGCACTATCTCTCCAAAGGATCAGTTTGTGCCCTTTCTGAAGAATCATTAAAAAAAAAAAAGAAAATTTGCTATCATCATACACAGAAAGCTCTTGGGAATTTTTTAGTAGGGAATCCAAAGATGGTTTGAAATCCTGTTTCATAGGATATCAGCTAGTTGCTGAATATGTGGTGTGGCTTTGTGATCTTATTTAGTCTGTCCTTCCCTGTTTCTCTGCTTCCCCCACACCCTTCCTCTTAAAAAAATGACATATTTTAGAAGCTGAGAGTAAGTACAGCATGTTAGAGGTATAGCAGAACTGGATGGGGAGTGAAAAATAAAACCTTTGGTTTCATATGGACGTGAACATCTTCCCATAACTGCAGCTTTTTGAAGGTCCATCCCTTGGTACTATTGAATTTAGTGGGAGGCAACCCCTGACTTAGACATAAGTAGTTTGAACATGTGCTTGAAATGTTCTTTAGCAGAACAAAACAAGAACTTTTTTGTATTCACGTGTCACAACCTGGAAGAGCACAGAATGCTCTTTCTTGATATTGCTTCAGCTATTGAAAGGTATTTTTGGATCCCTCTTTAACAATTGTAGCCACAGCAATTTATATCACATTAGTGAAGTTCGCAATGACTTTATCAATAGGTTAAATTACAAGAGTAATTTATTTAGAATGTTGGTACTGTCTCCTTATGGAACTATAGATGTTCTGCAGGGTCTTTGAAAATCTTCTGTTATATTTAGTACAAGCAGCAGTTTAGCTGTGTTAGCAGTTAGTTGGCGCTGGGGGTCTGTACCAAATACTCAGTATTTTCAAAAGCTGCTTCATGCACTTCCCTGATTTATGCTTTTGGTTTTTTTTTCCCCAGATATTATCTTAATTTACAGGAATTTTCATGGAAAGTAAGGCTGAGTCATGGCAGATAAAGACTTTATGGATATTTTCCCCTAAGAGGACACTTCTAACAGAATTGTATGTTACCTGATTTTTTTTTCCTCTTCCAAGTTTACCTTTTATGGATCCTTTTGGTTAAAACACCAATCCAAAATACTAACACTAAAATTAAATTTCGTGATTAGAGATTTTGCATGCTCACCTGCTCCCGTTACTTCCTTGAAAAGGTCAGAAACATGGGCTGATAATGTCTATATGGCCATCCTTCTTCAGCTCCAAGGGCTCTCCTAGTGTTTCATCTTTTCTGCTGTTGAGAGAAGCTAAACCTCCACCCCTCCTGGGGGATGTTATCCTTGGAGTGTCAAGGGAATGAAACAACCATGTAGAAGAAGAATTGGCCCTGGGACAGAGCATGGGTCTCATTCCATCCTAAGTTTGGTCACGAATCTGAAGGTTGTGGTTCAGACAAACTTCAGAGCCATTTAAATTCAATTTCAGCTCAGCATCAGCATCCACAAAGCCCAGCTGAGAGCCCCGTTGTTGTTGACAGTATACTGAGCTCATAAAAACAAACAGGATCATTATATAAATCAAAAGAAGATGAAAGTAGAACCCACATCTTCCAGCTTGAATACTTAAAGTCTGCCAGGAGGAATAAAAGATACTTCCTGTAAGGGTGATGAATTGAAAACCTTTAGAGTTTTCTTATTTTACATGGTAAAGAGAATGGGAGAATGGCCTTATTAATCCCTATGTATATGGATGCTTTCTCATTCCAACAGGTTTATTTAATATTAGCAACATGTCCCTACTATTTTAATTCATTTTATGACACCAGCTCTGAGAAATGATGCTGGTTATCTCCATCTTGGGGCTCTGAAAGGATGAAGGAGAGTATTTTTGTTTCCCATGAAAACACAGCAAAATCATTATACTTGCCTGGACTAGATGTCCTGCTGTTTCTAGATCATGCAGTATTTATTTAATTCTGTGTTCCCTTGCAGAAGGAGTGTGTTTTCATGCAGATGCTGTGCAATCTCTCAGTAGTGTGGAGGACATTGCAAAGAGTTTTGTGCAGTGTTTGTATTTATTGGTGTGGAAAAGCAAAGTGTGTGCATATACCTGATTAATTATGTGTCTTTACACATTTCTTGATAGCAGTTAAGCATTAGATTTTATGATCTAGCAACAGTAGGGTCTCAGAAGTCACTACATATATTTTTTATTATAAAGTGGTTTAAGCTCTAGAACCAGTGTTTTAGGTTTATTTTGCAGAGGTGTTTTCTTTCATAATTCATTTCAGACCAGAAAAACAATTTAATACATTCTTTATTTTGTTGTTTAGTGAAATAGCCTCATGTTCTTTTGATAATTGCTGGAGAAATTAATGGAGTTTTTGGAAAAGGTTTTATGATATGTAAGAATTTAGAGTGAGATCCAAAAAAGCACTTAGGTGCACAAAGAAAAACTTAGGCAGAATCTAGATACCCAAATCCAGGGGAGTGATCCAAATGCTCTGTGCAGAGGCCCAGGGACTGCACTGCTCAGGCTTCTCCTGTTGCTGAGAGCCCCAGGTTCTGCTGCTCGTGCTCCAGAGCTGTGTCTGTAGCACAGAGGATGCAGTGTCATGCAGGTGTGGCAACACAATGGGTATTAGAAAATGAGCTGCTGCAGCCAATGAGGCGTGGAAAACCTGATACAACCAGCTTGTTATAGTTTTGCTCTTACAGACCTGGCATGATACAGAACATGTGCAGTCCACAGAGAGCAAGAATTTGGTGCTGCTGTACCTGAAAGCAGTTACTGCTTGAATTCAAATTGCAGAGGCTTGTGCTTTTGTTGATGCAAGATCTATTTCAGCCTTATTGAAAATGGAAAAGTGATAGGAGAATTTTGAAGGAAGAAATCAGTAAATTTTTCATTTTCTACCTTCCACGAATAAAATAAACTAAAATTCATTAATTATGTTACTTGCAATTTCTAGAGACCTACTGTTTTTATGCATTAGCAGTGGAAAGATGCTTAAGAATGGTACATGGAGCTAAGAAACAATAGCAAAAGTATTTCAAAAACTGTACTGAGATTCAAGTTTTGTCTTTGAATTTGAAATGCTGCTAGTTTAAATTTTACCTGTCTACTTGGGGAGCTAAACTGTCTTGGCAAGGCTCCACTCATATGTAGAGTTTCATTCCACTCTGTAATAGTTTCCACAAAATTCTAAGTGCTGTGGAACTTTATGTTCACATCTTTAATGTCCCAGACAAGGAACTACATATTTTTGTTTTTTTTGTAGTTTGATTTATAGTTAAAAAAAATCTATAATATTCTATATGTTGGCTAGTAGCAAAAATGTAAGAAAAATTGGTGACATCATTGTTCTTTTGCTGATAAGCTATTTCATTCTGCTGTAAAGTGGATAGTTTGAAGCATACCTGAATAAGTTGGAAAATCCTACAAGATTTCTTAGTGGAATTGGTCATAATATTAATTGATGGCTAATTAACTTAAAATAATTTTTTGAGACCCATAATATAAGCAAGTGGTAAGACTAGAGGATTCATAAAGCAGCTGACAGAAATCAAACCAGTCTGATTTCATATGTTCTAAGTACATTTAACCGACTATCGCATGTTGCTTTCAGAACATGACACAGTACAAGTGGTTCATGACCTTCTGTGAGCAGCTTTATACATTGTATTTTCATCACCCAAATGTCTGAAGACCAGATTAAACCTGTTTCTTCCAGAGAGGCCAAGATTTTCCAGGGCTTTCACTGCTTGTGGTGATTTATAGCATGGGCCAACTCCATTTGCTGGACAGGAGCAATCCCTGCTCACTATGTGAGGAATTACACAGTTTGTCTCACTGGTGTGTTGATTGCATCTCATTCATATGTGAGAAAGGGGTTAATTCTTTTCCTCTGGTGTCTTCTAGGAATTATGTTAACCCATGTGAATGAAGATTGGCTGTGAACTGTAAAGAGAGCAGTGCTGGGTGAAAATATCAGTGTGACTCTCTGCACTGGGGAGCCTCCATCACACTTTTGCTTCTTCCCTAGGAGATCTGGGGAGCAGAGTCTGGTGGAGCTGATCAGCTGTGTGTAGGTGACAGCCCAGTCAGCTGTAGAAAAGGACTTGAAGGTACAAACTAACATCATTTGAACCAGAAGTCTCTGGGATTTTATTACAGGAAATTATTACAGAGTCACTCCTTCTGATAAATTGCCTCGGATTAATTTTCTGCACAAATTCTCAGGCAAGTCTGTGCAAGAGAAATCATACCAGAAGTTGCTATCTCAGGGGTTAATTTGGAAGATTTGCATTTAAATTCATATTCTACTGTAATCCAAACTAGCTTCTCTGTGTAAGTCAGTTTTCACATCTTTCACGATGCTGGAATGTCCTTTTCTAGTTATTCTTAAAAAACCCTGAAAATGTATTAGTAAGCATAGTTATTTGTTTTCCCTGCCATCCTAGGCAACTTGAAATTGTCACTAAATGGCAATTTCTGCTTTTAATACAGATGGCATGTTACCCAAGGTTTTGAATAAGTTACACTGACTGTTAAATAACTGGCACTGAAGTCAGCGCCAGCATTGTAAAGAACTGTTACTGGATCATTTACAGTCAGGTAGCAACCATATAGCATTTATGTGCATGTGCCCATCTACTGACATGGAAATTGGTCTGACACACTTGACCTGTGTTAGCTGTGGAAATTCTAGACTGAAGCCAATTACTACACTTCCCAAATGCCACAAGCAAACCTGCTCTAATCCGGGAATCTCATTCCATGATATAAACTCCCATGTACTTTGGAGCACAAAACCAGAATGTATTGTGCTCTGTTAAAATAGTTGTTCTTCAGCTGATGTCTTCACTGCATTCCAGCTGCAGGAGAGAGGAATTTGAAGATGGTTTACTTGAGCCAAATTTTGCATTGTTTAATTGAACAAAATATTCAAAGGGCAATATAGTTCAGTATCTTTTCTCTTTTGCAGTTAATTTAAAGTGACGTGATAGGCGGAGCTCTTCTGCTATCGTATTAACCTAGGGAATTTACTTTCGTAAATTTCCTTCCCAGATCTCCAAAACATGTATTCTTCCATGGGACTTAGAAGAGAGATCTGTGTGCAAAAGACTGTTTAAGATTGACACTGATCTTGTTTTGGAACACTGCTGGGAGTCTATGGGTTTCAAGGAAACACTTGAGGACAGCAGCACATACTCATATCTTTCTCCCACCTGCCCTCCCACTCCTTGACAAATACCTAAATCTGTCATACTCAGTGCATTTTACTCCTCATCTGTAAATGCTTTTAGGCAGAAAACCATGGATGTTTTTTACCAAACCCTGAAGACTGGGGTTGAACTTTGGGTTCACTAAATGTTCCTTTAAAAAAATTTAGAGAAAACAAAACAATCATTAAACCATCTGTATTAAGTACTGTTGATAGGTCAGAAAAGAACTGTGAGTAACAGAGCCTAAATAATTTCATATAAATTCTTTATTTGTAAAAGTAACCACAGAAAACTGCAATGATGCTTCTTACAAACCACTGTTTGAGAATATAATTCCTATGAATTACTGTGGATTAAAAATCTGCTTTAAAGTTATTTTGGACATGTTTAAAACCACACCTCCTCCCTCTGTTCTATTTTCTTCTGACAGATAAGCAGCAAAGTGACTGCATTTTGAAGTTATTCTTTTACTGATATGAAAATAATATTTTATATTACTGTGTCTTGTTCCTTACCCCTGAGGATCTCAAAGCATATTAGATACCATATTGTATCTGTAGCAAGTGTTTGCTTCCTACTGACAAATACCCACTTGTGAAGCAAATGCAGCAACACATTCATTTGGGGGGTCTATTCTGAGGCCCAAGGGGAATTTCTTCTTGTAGGAAAGGCAGAATTTCTTATGCAACTGAATTTGAGCATGAACTTGAGGATACAAGAGAGGCAAGGGTCTCATCCCCATCCTCTTTCTGTCACATGCAATGAAGAATCTCACCAATATGCCATTTGATATGTAGATGTAGCTATGCTGATTATTTGATGCAGAAGTTGGAAGATGTTGCTTTTTTTGGCTTTTTAAGAACTAAAATGTGAACTCTTCCTTTACTTCTGCTAAAGTAGGCACAGGGTAGAAGAGTGTTAAACCTCAGAGTTCAGCCAGTTTCTGCTAAACAGCAGGAACCTGGGAAGAGCACATATTCAATGTGTATCTTAATTGCTGACTAAAATGGTTTAGATAAAATCCCCTATCAGGACATGTATTCCAGTACTGAATGAGCTGCTGAGTGTGTACAGCACATCAAAGGGGTAAGGAGAGAGTTTTAAAAAGGGGTAAGTAAGATGTTTTAAAATCCAGGCAGATAATGTCAACGCAGCTCTGTTTTGGGCTCAGTAGTCCTCCTGAAAGATTTGGATGTTGAACCAATCACATATAATGAGTGGAGACCTGGTGTGAACTTAGGCTCCTCTGAGTGACTGGCACGGAGGCTCTGAGCTGGAATAGCCTTGCTCTTGTGGAGCAGAGAACTCCTTAGATGGAAGGCCCTAGATTGGTTGAATGGGAGAGCTGAAAATTCCCAGGAAGCAATTTGTTTGTCTTCAGAAAGAGTACATGCTAAGCATGGTTTCTGGCACTATTTGTATTGATTATGTAATAGCAGGTTGTACCATCTGTTTGGCAGAGGTCTCTCGTGCTGCTTGCTTCTGTCATATATTTATTTCTATCGCTAAACTTACCTTTGGGTTTCAGTTTAGGTTTGAGGTAATGGATGTTTCAAGAGAAAAATGAGCCCTGATCCTCTTCAGGTCTCTCTTATATTTTCTGGAAGTGTCTTTCTTCTATTCCATGGGTGGACAGCAGCATTTCTAACAGATGTTTTTCACAGGCTATTGCATAATTATTTTTCAAGTGGCTTCTAAAAGCAGATGTTTCCATGTCTTTGATCTTTCTCCTCCTGACACTTTAACACAAACAGCAGATTCCACTGCTGCTGTCCTTTAGGTCCAGTGAAAGAAAATACCATAACAGTGATGTTGATTTTTTTTTCAGCCTATTTGGCAATAATAAACATGTGCAGGCATAATTCTTCTCCCTTTCTCCCTTGTCACTAGCATTGCTTACAGATACTATCTCAGACTTTCTCTTTTAGAAATGTTGCCTTTCTCCATGACCTTTGTCCATAATTTAGTATTTGATCTTTATTTTCTTCTACAGCTTTGTTTCTGGTAACATCCTGAGTGTGCAACTGTGAATCTTTTACTCTCTGGGGCTTCAGTGTATAATTTGTTACCTCATGCCAAGGTAAATCACAACATCACTGTGGCATCTCCATCACTGTGAAGACCTTTTGACATGATATTTTTTTTCCAAATAACCTCATTTTATTTTCCTCTCTTGTGAATAGCTATTCAACAAATGGACTTTTTCATTGTTTGCAGAAATAACCCTGCTTTCTTGTAAACCATTTTGTAAGAGGACTTCCTAATTTGACTATTTGTTCCTCAAAGACTAAGGGAATGCAACTAAGAATGAAATAAAGGGCAGGCCCAGACAAGTTTCAGCCAGCCATAATTTATAATTACAGAAGATGAACTCTAGCTGTTGGTCTAAAATTATGATAAATGTTTGAATCAAGAAAACAAAAGCTTTCTAGTAAATCTACTCTCTGTCTTAATTTAAACCTGATAGATTTTCCCTCCAGCATGTAGAACATCATCTGATGATGTCACATTTCAGCTACCTGACAGACATTCTATTCTCATTCCGGCTTATTTACTAATTAGTGTGGATGCAGTAACAAGGATTCTGTTTTCATCTGGACTTCCTAGCACTGACTGCAGCCCTTTGAGCCATTCACCTGGTTGTCAGCCCATCTTCCTCTCCACTTATTTAACTCATATTCATTTTCTGTAAGAATGGTATTGGAGATAGTGTCAAAAGCCCTTCCAAATTCAAAATAAATTATATCCATTAGACTAATCTTATCATAGAAGAGGTGATTTCCTAAATCCATACTGACAAGGATCTGTCACTTTTTTTGTCCCGAGTATGTTTGGAAATGGCTTCCAAGATTGGCTTCAACACCTTCCCATGGACCAAGGTGAGGCTGACTGGTCTGTGGTTCTCCAAAATCTCATTCTTCCTCTTCTTGAATACAGGAATCTGATTTTTTCCCTCATAGAAACCTGTGCTGAGCACCCTAAGTGTTCATAGTTTTGTCTCACAATGGCATTGGCCAACACAAATGTGTGCATCTTATAAAGTCCCATGGACTCATAGGTGTCCAATTTGGTTAACTGTTTCCTGGTATTAATTACCCTTTGTGGAAGAGTAATCCTTGGTCTAGACTTTCCCACTGGTGTCTTGGGCCTGGGATTCATCAAGGTAAACTTTTTTCCATTAAAGACTGAGGTAAAGAGGGCATTGAATATAAAATCATAGAATCAGAGAACCATAGAACAACACATGTTGAAGGAGACATGGTAAGAACATATATTGTCCAACCTTTTGCAGAAAAGGGAGTCTAGAGGAGATTAACTAGCACCCTGTTATCTTGTATCTTGAAAAGTTCCAGTGATGGGGACTGCACTTCACCCTTTAGGAGGTTGTTCCAGTGACTGATTATTCTTATGAAAATGAAAAATGGAAAAGGTCTTTCCCATATCAAGATGAGCAATTTGGCCTTTTTGATGTACCCTGTATCTTTCAGCAGCTGGCCCACTTTCCCCCTGGTTTTTCATTTGCTACCACTGTACTTGTAGAGGCTTTTCTTGTTCCCTTTCCCATCCTTCAGCTGCTGGTGGGCTTTGGCTTTCCTAATCCAATCTCTGTGTGGTAAAACACTGCCTTTGTATTCTTCCTAGATTCACCTGCCTCTCTTTCTACATCCTGTATACTTTCCCTTTGTGAATGAGTTTTTTCAGGACCACTCTTTTCATCCACATTTGCTTGAGTTCCTGAATGTGGGGACAGAGAGTTTTGGTCATTTTTCAATGACCACAGAGGATGTAATTGAAAATTAACCCTCTATCCCAGACCCCTCTTTGCTCCAGGACTCTCCCACAGGATTCTTCCTAAACTATTTAATCAGGCCAAATCTGCTCTTCTGAAGTCTAATGTTGTGATTCTGCTTCTTGCCTGATTCTCTCTCCTCAGGATCCTGAATTCCACCATCTCATGGTCACTGCAATCAAGTTACCCAACCTTCAGGGCTCTGACCACTTCTGTATTTACTCCTTCTGTTTGTGGCACCAGGATGACAGCTTGAGTGAAAGACAGGACTTTACTGCCAGGAATCTTTGAGCCTTCTCTTTCCCAATGAAAATTTGAAGCTCTGTGAAATCTTGGGATTTTTTTCTGCCTTTTCTTTTTCTTCTTTCCTGGGTTGGTGATTATCTTAGTGTTTTAATTTTCTGGCAAAGTTAGTGATCATGTCGCCAACAAAAACAATTTTTATCAGTTTTATTATGACATGAAAGTTTGATGAAGAATGAATTTGCATTTGACTTTTCATGTTGTTGTTCTTTTTCCTGAACTATTTATCCTGTATCTAATTGTTTTTCCTGCTGTGTGATAAGTCTTGATGACCACAAAAGGGTGGAACATGACAGAACATGTAACAAATGAAGATCCTCTTTGCTTCAATTTTTCTGTTCTCCAGGTATCTATTGAATTATCTGCTCATTAAGATGTTCTACTTTATCTGGTCGTTCTCATCTGTTTTTTCAGGCTCAAATTTCTTTTCAAAGTGCTGCTAGGCATTCTTAAGCCAAAAAAAAGAGACATGTTTACTTCAGCAAGTAGAGATATAAATGCAGTCTTGCAAAAGGAACCAACTGGTCAGCCTTGTAAAACCATGGGAAACTTTCTTGCAGATTACAGAAAATGAAAGAAGAAAGTTTGCTAATTGTAGTATATTTGTTAACAATCTAACCATAATCCCAGCTGTACAAAAAAAAAAAAAAAAAGAGGGAAAAAAAGGGTAGTGGCTGCTGTACTGTAGTATTTCCTTCTTTTCCAAAGCATAATCCAACTTTTTCTTGAATTAATGTACACAAGTCACTTTAACTGCTGGCTGCATAACTTTTGGTAGTTTGTTTGATATTCCAGCCAATCTTTGTATAAAAAATCATCTGAATTGTTTATAAGTTTGTCCTTCTGTCTAAAGTTTATTCCATAATCTCTTATTTTGAAAACAACTGTACTTACAGGATGCTATTAAGTAGTTTGGACGTTGCATTGAAAAGTTGTGGTTAGTGGGCAGGAGATTCTTAGAAGTGGAATCATTAGACTCATGTTTATCAACAGTTGAAAAAGAATAAAATAAATGAGGCAGTTCCACCTAAATATTCTCATGTAGTATTCTAATTATGCAGTATGAAAATGATTTTTCACAATTAACTCTTTTTTGTTTTTAAAATTCTTGGAAATATAGAGTTACAAAGAAATAAATGGCTTGTTGATTACTCTCTCCACATTGAATGTAAGATGGAAAGGGAGCTAACTATGGGATGAGGTTGGTGATTACTCTGACTATTTCTGCTGATGCTTTTTCCACTTTCAATGTGCGTATTATGTTGCCAAGGTAGATTGGAATTTCTGGACTCTCATAATTGCACATTCATGGAATTTAGTAGTAAGCTGGTATCAAGACTATATGCAAGGATGTAAGCAATCCTTTCATTTGCTTAAGAGTATGACTTGGATTAACCTTGGCTTTGTATTTGATTGAGAGGAAAGACAGTAGATGGAGAACATTGCCATTTTTGAATCTGACCTGGCTCTGGCTGAAGTCAATGATGCCTCACTGTGGAAAAACCCCCTCTGAACTGTGTTTGAAGATTTTTATTTGCCATCTAAAAGCATTGATGCTAAAAGACTGGATGTGGCATGGTTAGTTAGTGCCATGGTTTAGTTGATAAGGTGTTAATAGGTTGTAGGTTGGACGTGATGAACCCCAAGGTTTTTTCCAAATGAATTGATTCTGTGGCATTATTTTGTGTCTGGGATAAATTGCTCTGTGGAATAGGTTTAACTAGTTCAGATGACACATTTCACTGATATTTCTGCACAGTGCAATAGTTCTTGGGAAGGAAAGATATGAAATAATTTTTTTTAGTCGTCAGAGAATCCAAACAGGGCATTTATTCCTCATAGCCATAAGACTAAATCTGTATGTGAAGGATCCAGCTTTGTTCCTAGGCAATAAATAACACATGCTGCTAAAAATAACCAGCCATTTCCACCAATTGTTTAAAAAGGGGAGAAAGGTTTTATTGAAGGGGCAATTAAAATTGAACTAGAAATAAAACACTTAAAAACTCAGGAAATTGCAAAATGAACCTTCATGCTTCCCTGTGTATTTTCACGAAGTTGCAGGATTTAACTGCATGGTATTTAACTAACTTAATGGTTTCAGATTATCTGGAATTTATGTAACACCTTTAGAGATTTTTAAAGAAAGTGAGGTTCAGAATAATTATTACTGATAACTCGCTGAAGATAGGCGAGAAAAAGGAAAAAGGTAGTGACTAGCTTTGGAAAGGAGGAGAAAGAAATGTTAGAAAGAACAGACTGATCAATATAAATACAATTTCCCTCCAAATTCTGGAGAAATTACAAAAAACCTAAATTCAAACACATAGAATACACAGACAACAGCACCCAATGCATGAAGAACAATCAGTAACAAATTGCATCAGTTCTCTTTGTCAAGCCAATCCACAACAGAGCAGCAGACCCTGGATACAGCAGAACTAGCAAGTCTATACAGATTTTAGTAAGATCTTTGATATTGTTTTATATATGAGAATAAAGGCAAATATTCTCAATTAACCTGCTGTGGAGTGGGTGCAAAAGAGGCTTACTAAGTGCATCTAAATACTACTTTTTATTAGTTTTTAATGTATTGAATGAGTATCTGTTGAGGTCTCCCAGTATTCAAGGTTTTAAGTAGTGTCCTTCATGATAATATTGAATAGGCTTATAAAGTTTGCAGTTGATACTGATTCTATATATGCACTTAAGAAAATAATTAGAATTCATAAATACATTTAGAAATGAAGTTCAGAGATTGTTTGACAGACAAGTAGAAGTTATTACACTTAGCCAGGAGTAATCAACTGTGTAAATGCAGAATGGACAACCCAAGTAGAAATTCTAGAAAATCACTAAGGTAACAGTGGGTCTGAAGCTGAATGTCATTTGACAAGATGATTTTAAGGAGAGATCTGAATGTGTTTGGCTTGATTAACCTAAAGAAGAGAAGGCCTAAGAGAGGACATAGTGGGAGAAGAACTAATAACATCAACTGTGACAAGAAGGGTTCTGATTAGAAGTAAGGAAAGCAGTTCTAATGGCAAGGGAGGTGAAGTGCTGGAACAGATTGCTTACTGCTAGCTTGGAGCATCCATCAACAGATGAGACAAACAGCTGTTAGGAATGCCATGGTTATAACTGATCCTGCTGTACTGTGGGCTGGGGGGAAATGGGTAACCTCTGGAGTGACTCTGTGTTTCTGTTTATGACATTTTTCTGCAGAATTCTTATTAAAAACAAGAGTTGCAAGTGGAGCACTTGTGATTCCTGCCTTCTACACACTGAGTATTTTTACAGCAGTGCATCTGCAGTACTCAAGGAATCTCCTTGAGTAGAAAGATAGTGGCAGTTCACTTTATTTAGCAGGTAAGCATTTTACTAAATTAATTCAATTACCATTCATATTGTGTGGTGTGGGTTTGGCCCAAATTTCGTCAACAGACAGAATGGGTTAATAGAAAGGGCAGGCAACCAGTCTTGCTTTGCTGCTGACTCTTTTTGTAATCCACTTTAAATCCCTTGGGCTCCCTTTGGATTCTTTCCCATGTTTTTTTTGCTGTATTTTTTTCCCCCTACATGACTCAAGGTCTTGCTTGATGCAAGCACTGGTAAAAATGGATTATGCCATTGTGGCTGTTTGTGTAGCACCTGGTATTACAGTGCTTGAACTTAATTCAATATTCAGTGTGCTACTGTAACACAAGTAATAAGCCACAATAACAGACACTGAAGACCGCAAGTCTTCCTGTTGACTCCAGTGGAAGTAATTGAATCAGGCCTTAAATGAATGAAAAGGGGATCTTAAAAGCATATTCTTGGTCAGTAGTCTCTCCAAATGTCTTCACGTCCTTGTGCCATCCTATTCTCCCGTTCCCATTTCCTTGTGTGAGCTGTCATCTTTCTCTGATTTGATGTGTCCCTGCTGTAGCATTTTGAAATACAGATTGCATGAAATATGCCTTTCATATGAGCATGAATTCTAGTTTTGTTCAGACATGTCTGTGGTCAAAATCTGATATTCTCTGTCTAGTCTTATAGTTCAGAGGCCACTCTTTCAACTTATCTAGGAAAGCATATTTTCCTAGAGAACTGGCTAGTACACGAGGTATATAGAGAATGGAATATTTTAAAAATCATGTGTAACTCATACAAAAATGCGGGGCTAATAGCACAAATCATAGCATGCTACATTTCAGAATCTATTCTAATCTGTTTTTTACTTTTCCTGTCATTTAAAGTCAATACTTCTTCAAGTTTTACATAATGTACTTTTTCATTGGGGAAAAAAAAATCAGAGTCTAGCTAATGGTGAGACAGCTTAAAAATAATTGTAACTAGGAACTGGGCCATGATTAAAATTGTTCAGCTGTTCGTTTTATTGTTTGTTCCCAAAACCTTAAATGCACTCTCTGAGAACAATAACAACAGTTAGCATGTAACTCCGTATGGGCCAATTCATGCAGTCTTCTCTCAGCCCTTTCTTCCTGCAGAAAAACTCCTGTTTAGGGGACTTTGTAAGGAATTCAGGGCTAGAACTATCTCTTCCAGCTATTTTGTAATTATAACCTGGAAACTACCGAGGAGAAAGGAGAAAAAAAACAGAAAGAAGAAACAAAACGAAGGCGACCTTACCAGCAAAAGTGGATTTGAGGGAGTGAATGGAACAGAACAGGCTGTGATAGCCCCTGTGAATGCTATCTGCTTCTTTGTCAGCCTCTGTGATATTTGTGTGTGGGATATTTACTATTGGGTTTCCTACAAGAGGGATAAATCTCTGCAGTGAGGGTTCCTAGTGATAGGAACTGCAAGAAAAAATAGACAGTAAAAAGATGATGGTCACTTGCTGCAGTAAAACAAACTGGTTTCATAAGTAAGAAATCATATTTGCTATCGGTTGACCTTAGCTGAGTTGTGGAAGGTGGCAGCTTCTTCAGGCAGTGGCTGGTTGACCTTCTTGGTTGCTTGGTTTGGCCTCTTTGAGTCTACAGAACGAGGTACTTTTGATGTTAAAAATGGAATTTTCTCCTACACATCTTCTGTAAGAAATCCTGTTCTGTGTTTCCACTTGCAGAACAAATTTTTAAGACTGATGGTGAAGTGCAGGGAATTGTGACCTGTTGTGGCTGAGCTCAGAAGTGATAAGCCACATTTGGGGTGGGATTCTTAAAACTCCATTGCTGTTCAACAGCTGCTGGAAGGTACAGTCGTGCAGGCACCTGTGAAAGTTGCACCCAAAGTGCCAATTTATAGCCAGATAGAGGATGTACAGAGATTATGTAGTTCAAAATGCCTTTCCACTATAAAACCTCTTATGACATTTATCTTTTGATTTCACTGAATTTCAGCTGGGTTACCAAGTGTGTAAGGGATGCACAGTTGGGTCCTTTTATTACATAATTTAGGAAGAGCTACTGTAAGCATAATTTGAACCTTTTCTCTCAGGAGAAGTATTGAAACCTCATTCACATTTTAGGATGAGTAAGGATGTGGTGTCACTCACAGCAGGAACCTCATTTAGAGCCCACTGATGTCAATGGAAACACTTCCCTTTGCCTCAGTGGGCTATGGACCAGGAATATGCAAGAGTAAGTGAACTAAGGATTCTGCTGACTATATCATACAGTATATGTTGTACAGTTTTACTAAAATAAACACATTTACTTAGCCAAAATACTTAATGTTTAATTTAAAAAACATAATATAAAAAGAATGGATTTTACTTTACTGATGTTTTAAGCTTTAATTTAATGTAACATAGTGAAAAAGACACCAAATATTCTAGTTTTGTTTCATTAGAACCAGATGGTCCATGAAAGACTTTTGGCTAAACTAGAGTTGGGAAAGCTTATAAACTCTGACTAGTCTGAAAATGTGCTCAAAATTGCTATATCAGATGATATGCCCAGTTTTATAATGTGAAATTCTTTGGCTGTTTTACTAACATCCTGGTAAGGTGCTGTACAATTTAGGCAATTACAAGAAACTCTTTTGGATGCTACTGTCATTATTGTTCTGCTTTGGAACTGGAAAAACAACAAAATTGCTCTAATGCAAGTGAAGTATCTGAGAAAACATCACAGTGATGTTGTTAGTGAAGAACTAATGAGGAAAAAGGATTGTTGTTATTGACTTGTTTTTTTTATATGATGAGACAAATTTGTTTGTCTCAAAAAATTAAAACCCCCCAACAAAATGCCCCAACACAAAACACCTTCGTCCTGAAAGAATGATAAATCTTTTCTCTTTACCTTAACAGCACTGCTGGTATGGTTAAATATACATCCCCAGCTGACAGTGATCATCCAGAATATTAACTCCAGAATGAAATATTAAAATAATAATGACCATCAGGATTGATACATGCAATTTGAATTTACATCAGTATTGTTTTCACAGCAGTACTGTGGCAGTCCTTCTGTGTCCTGGAAAGTATCTTGTGTGCTCTGGCGGGTGGAAGGCAGAGGCAGTTTTGATGAGTTAGACAGGTAGGAATTGAAAAAAATTGCTCAGGAGAAATACAGGTAACCTGAAATGTACTTCCTCTTGCTAATAGAAATTGAGAGAAAAACAAATGCCCATAGTAGGTCACTAGGGTGACTACATTTAAGGTCAAAGGTAACTTTTATGTCATTCTGCCCTGACTTATATAACAGATTGCTGATTGCAATTGAATCAGAGCCTATCAAGGGCCTTTGGTTGCTACTCTTAAAGGTCTTGATTACATTATACAATAGTTTCATACCTTGGGCATTAGGAATGGATTTTCAAAACTTTTTTCCTGTGATTTCCTGCTAATCCTTCTCAGGTGAGAGCTTCTTTTCTCGGCTGTGTTAGTGGCTTCATTGTTCCTTACTCAGCTGTTTTCATGAAGAGGCAAACAGGATCAGGTTCTCTGGGCAGGTATGTCTTAGCTTCAGTACTGAAGCATAGTCTTGCTCTGTTGTGCAAATGCAGATTAGAACTGGTTTCAATAGGGCTACTCACCGAGTAAAGGCTGGGATGGAAAATCCTTTCAGCAAGTCAAACTACCTTTAAAAGAAAACCAATTTTGCAACCATAGCAATATGAGGGCTACAGTAGGTAACACAAATGTTCGATTCAGCACCACTGTATCTCTAAAGAAGTCAAAGTTATAATTGTTCTATGACATTTAGTTTCTTTCTAACTTCTTACCCAATTCCCTTGTAGCTCTGCTAGCCTGATTTTTCCCCAAGTAGCTGTATATGTAAACATCTTCATGTATATGTAGGTGTGTGCGCAAACACATATTTTCATGTGTATGTCAGATAAGGGTTGTGAATTTATATCACTGATTTGCACAACAAAGTCAGGTGGGTCTATACAGCCCAGCAAATATTGACAAGTCCTTTGGTCTTCTGTAGTTTCACAGTAGGGTGCTGGTTTGGGATTTTCTTTGCTTTTAATCTGTCTGGACTTAGGACATGCCTTTACCTTTGAACATTGAGATCTAGTGAATCAGGCACCCCTGACTTTATACATCGTAATTTACAATTTTCATCTATTAGGGAGTTTAAATGAAAAGTTTTATTGCCTCTACATGCTCAACCAGACCCTTTCAGAATTAAAGATAATTAAAAAAACCTTAATGATCATTAAAAGGCATGACTTGCACAATTCGCGAAACAAAATCATAGAATTGTTTTGGCTTTGCCTTATTAGGCATTAGCACTTATTTGGAAGATAACTTGAATCTTAGTGAGGTTTTTGAAAAACTACTCTGTCTGTCAAGTTTGTCAGGGAAATTGAAGCAAGAAAAACTTAATGTGACTTTGGATTAATATTTCTCAAGAGTGTCTATGTCATAAAACCCAAGACATTTATTTGCATAATTTGGCCTTAGGATACAGGGAGGAGTGGGGAATAGGCAGAGGAAAATGTACTGGAGGAGTAATAGAGATTTTGATCAGAGAGACTGTCAGAAGCTTGTGAATTTGCACAGAGCTGTATGTCTTAAAAAAATTAAGTGGAAAGAATCTTGACTCAGATGTCTATAACCATTTCTTAATCTGTGACCTACAATCTGTCCTTTTAGAAAATACAGACTCTTCCATCCTCACATTGTAAAATCACTGTGGAAATCAGAGCTCAGGCAAAGATTTAACTTTGGTGCAAGCAATGAGTTTATATTAAAAGATATTTTATATTTTATCAGTGGACCTGATTGTTGGTCCTTTGAATGAATCATGTATCCAGATAAGTCGTACAAAAAATTAAATCCTTCCCTTTAGAACTAATGTGTGTCTTTGCATTGTGCCCCAAGTATCAGCACCACTGGTACCAGAATAGGGACCTCGTGCAGATCCTGACTTGTGCTTTTCTCCCTGGCTTCTGCTCTTGCTTTAGAGAGGAATGAAGGAACTTCTAGAAGAGTCAAATCATCTCTTCTCCCAGAATATCAACTCAGTGCTGCAGGTCTTCATGCTTCCAACACAAAACCAGCCACTGCTCAAACAGTTTTAAGCTCAAGTGTTCTCCCTGGACCATGTGCCCTGAAGTGGCCCATGCACATGGAGCAGCTCTTGGACATCTGTCAGTCACTGCCAGATTGACCTATACAAGGAAACTCAGATGCTGTAGGATGTCAAACACTCATTAGTCTTCCTGATAACAACCTTGGGTAAACACAAATGACTGTATACACTATGCTGAGCAGTGTAATTACTTGTATTTGTTTAAATGGAGATGTCAGAACAGGCATGTGGCTTCGGAGTACTTTGGTTGTAAATATGGAAGATAATATTAAAAATGTCTTAAAAGACCACTTGTATAATAGGTAGAGACAATTTCTTCTTCTTCCCCACTCACTTTATAGCTTCTCTCTGCAATGTAAATAAAATTAGAACTGGTGGTCTGGCAACTTTGACAGTTGTAAGAAATGATTATTGCAATTCATGTAATAATTTACTTGTGGCTCCATTTTTAAAATTTACATTTTGCCCTTAGGTCAGAAGATGATATTTGAAAGCTGATGCTACATAAACCTGTGCTTTGGTCCTAGAACTAGCAGATAAACACATGGTAAATACTGAAACCCCAAACAGAAAAGCTGCTTTGAGAGTTTAGGTTGGAGTCTAAGAAGTCAGGAAAAGGGGGAAGGAAATACAGGCTTTTTAGTGATTGCTTTAAAGTTATTTTACATGTTAGTTCATAATGAGGTTCTGTAGCCCTGCATATGAGGAAAGAGTATGTGGTAATTTCAAAACAAGTTAGAGAAATATCCAATAGTCCCTTAAACTGTTTGAATCCATTTAATACCAAGAAGTGAAGAAGCCAGACAGATCCATGGTAGAGTTTTAGATTGGCTGACCTAATTGAAGGCTGCCTCATAGGTGCTTAAGGCCACACATGAATTAGTAAATGCAAAACCCTGTGAATGGGCAGCCATGAGGACCCTTACAACAGCCAAAAGAAAAGTGCAATTTATTTGAAAGTTATAACCCAGCATGACCATACTGACCAGGAATTGTCAGGACAATGCAGAAATTCTCATTCTACGTTTCATTAGGTGACAAGGTGACATCATGCAGTGTGTACGAGCTCTGGTGTTTGTGCCTGGGGGAAGCTGTTGGAGAAGAGAATAAGGAGGGATTTTTGTGCCACTGCATTAATTTGGCATTGGGAAGCTCAGTTCATGTATTCAAGTCGTAGCTTCTAAGGGCAGAAGGGAGCGGTGAGCGCTCCCCAGACCTGATGTCGCACAAAATTTTGAAGAATCATTGCTGCTTCTGCAATCTGTTATGTAACTCTGTAATAGCTCCTATGCCAATGCATATCCACAGACAGGATGGTTTTAGCATGAATCAAGCCAACCAGCCAGCCAGATGTTTTGAGGCACATAATGTAATTATTGATATGAAAATCAAAACAAGGTACCATATAAAGGCAGCCACTGTTAGATCATTACAGATGAGACCATCAGTCTTGTTGCTGTAACAAACCCTGTATTCATTATTTTTTGCTTAGGATATTTTTTTCTTTGCCTGAATTGGCTGTTCTCTTAACGAATATTGCAAATCATAACCCAAATTATATGCCTTGAGCTGTCTTGATTTTTGATTTGCACTGAAGGTTTCAGGAGCTTGATTTGTGCCATTGCAAAACATTTCCTGATGGAGGAAAGGGGGAGACATGGCATGGAGGGCTGGAGAATTCTGTGTGACCAAGCAGTGAATCAGACCTCTGATTCTGATTACAGAATAATCTCCATGCTGTGTTTGGACTTTACCCTGGACTCTCCTTCACAGGAGGTAATGCTGATTTTGACAGTGCTTTCATAAAGACTTGAAGTGTTTCAACAAAGAGATTAAAGCTTTTACTGCTAGTGATGTATGTCAACTCTGTTAGTATCATAAATGGAAAATTTTGGGGGAAGAAGTGAAAACATCCTGGAATTTTTTTTTTCCAAGCTGATATAAAAATGGACTTTTTAAACTTACTTTCTTCTCTCCAGGTAATGTGTTTTACGTTTTGAAAGATTGTGGATTAACTTCTGGTTGAAACCACAGCAAAATAGAAGAAAAATCAGAAGAAAACCATCAACTCCAAATGTCTGTTAAAAGCTACTGAGAAACGTTGTTTTTTTCAGTTGGAAAATGTCTATTTTTTAAATTAAATCATATGCATATTTGACCTTTGTACAAAAAAATCCATAAAGTTTTATTGACTGCCACGAGTTGCAATAAAAGTAGAGTTCCAATAAAACAATTATGAAGAATTTTAAAGACAAATTAATTAGCTCAGAATCCAAATTTTTCTGTACCATAACATGCAGCAAGCATATATGTCCAGTGGCAACTGGGAATAATATGCAGACACCTGTTAACATCTGTTTTTCTGTGTATCATTTACTATCCAAGCACGACACCCTCATTGTCACATTGACCTTAAAATAAAGTCAGTCATGAAATAAGAACAATGAGTCACAGTAATTGCTTGGATCAACCAAAGGACCAAAAGCTCTTGGAGCTGTTCGCCTTCAGGGCACGCTTTATAGCCCAGCTTCTTGAACAGATATCTAGGGAGAATTGGGATGGGTTGGCCTCTATGAGATGGGGAGATGTTGTGCAATAGGATCTTCTTGCTGGCTTGTTCTTTCATGTGGGTGGAGTTTTGTTGTTCTTATTTTTATTGTTATGGATTGTGAGATGGGGAATTGTTTTTCCATTAGCAAAGGCAAAACAACTGCTTTCAGTGTAGAGTGACCTTTTTGATTATGTACATGAACCACAGACAAAAAGAACACAATAAAATACTCCATGGGCAAACATAGTGAGCTTGACTCATCACTATGTTACTCCAGATCTGTACCAGATCAGTTCAACTGAACAAAGATGGAACTTTACCACCCGTGCTATCTGAAGCAAAGGAGTCTCATCCTGCCCCTGACCAAAATGCTTATTTGTAGAGGATGAACACAGCTCATTCTTCATGGAGAGAGAATTATTATCCATGAGGATCTAGAGTGTGAAGAAAAGCTTGGTCCAGAATACTGAGGTGGAGGATATATATCATGTGGTATATATATCACATATACCGCATGATGTATTCTGACATGGCTGTTTTATGAAGAATATTCTGGACATTTAGACTAAACAAAAAGATAAGTAGAAGCTGCATTTTCTAGTTCACAATGACCTCCATAATATCAGAGAAGGTGTCAGCACTTTGACTGTTTTACAGAAAATACTTGCAACTATGTCTGTTCTAGGAAATAGGCCTTCTAATGGGTAGTGGCTGACATAACACATATGTCACACTTATCCTTGTTAGGATGTTTTGAGGCTTTCCTTTGAGTAGCTCCCTACCACAGAAATAAATCATCTCCTCATAGAGAGCAGATGAACAACAACATGTGAAAAGAGGATTTATGGCTGTGGCTGCTTTTCTGCCTGCCGTGGGTGCCCCGCACTGCAGTTCCATAGTGCCTCCTAGAGGCACTGGCTCCGGGCAGGGAGGCAGGAGCTGCACCATCACTGATGTGCTGGGGCAGTGTCCGTTGTGTGTTTACCAGTGTGCTGGCCAATTTCCTCTGCAGCTGTTGTGACTTGCGAATATTTGATTTGTTTAATGCGATAGAAATGCTCGGTTCTTGGCCTCTCAGCCACTGTAGCGTGTCTGTCAAAATGAGATAGTGCTGTATGGTTTCTGGCTTCCCTTTATTCCCTCACTGTGGATAGCTACACCTTCCAGGTGGAAAAAAGGAGTCCTTGCTTTCCAAGAGATGGCAAATCTAGTGAGAAGTATGCAATTCTGTGAAGGACAATCATAGAGCAGCATGTTGACTGGCAGACTTGACTACATTGTAAACACTTTTAATCTTCAGCCAAGTTAATGGCTTGCAAAACCCAGACAAATTTGTTTCAGATAACTGATTCCAGTAGGCTGTACTTCTGAAAACAAAGAAAACTGTACACTGACTATGCAAGCCATGGCTATTGTCACAATCTCTAGATAGATGCTGGTTAGGAACATTTTCACCTGTGTCGACACTGGGTTACTTCCAGTAGTATAGAAAAGAATGTGGAATACAGATTTAATAGAGGATAGAAAAAGATGAGTTTGGACATTCAACCTGTCACTTCTTTTGGCACTTGGGATGGTATATTTCTGGCATCTGCATTGTCCAGGCTTTTTTTTTCTCTATACCTTGCCTCATTCAAAATGTTTAGGACTGATATTGAGTGGTACAGACCATTAAACATTTCTGAGATGGGTTAAATCATTTCAGTGTGCTGCAAGGTTTTCAAATACTTTCAGAGAATGACCCATTTCTGAGCAGAAATGCTTCCTGTTGGACACATCCCTTCTGTTCACAGCTGCTTACATCATTGCTTCCCATCTGTGATCCTGTTGTCCATTTACAATCACATTGTTTCCCTGTTCAATGGGGAATGCAGGATAGGACTACTAGGGAAAGCAGAAATATTTAATGTATTTTCCAACAGTCTTTACTGTGACAAGTGTTTTATTCTTTCTAAACAGAGGCTAGTCATTCTGGATAATGCTACAATTGATTTGGCCAAACTGATGAACCTGAAAAGTTCATCATGTTACCTGGCCTCATGCTTCTATGCTCCTTTCTTCCTGTGTATCTTGGCTCCTTGCACTCACTTGTGATTTGAGCTCCTGTGGCAAATCTTGTCTTATTTATAGTTTTCATTATGGTTCTGGTATTAGGATAAGGTGTTTTTTTCTTGTCCATCCAGAATCAGAAGAGGCATCTGGACCTTTATCAGGCAATTAAGCAGAAGTGCTAAGCAGAAGCAAAATCAATGTAACTGGATAGCTGAAGTGTGATGGGAATTCTGTCAGAACTGATCCTTGGTGAGTGGTAGTTGTAGTAATAATAAGGATACAGTACTAGGTAAAGGATCAGAAAATATGAAATGAACAGGTTTATCTTGGTGTTGCCTTGCTTGTCATCTTCTTGGATCAGCGTAAGAAGGGTGCATGAGTGTGACACTACAAGTTTCTGTTAAGTGGTCTTGAGGCATTATAGCTTGGATTGGATAGACTTTTGAAAAAACTTGTTATTATTTTTGATTTTTTATTACATTTAAATAGAGGTTTGACCTGGAGTAGAAGGAGACAGATGGTGTTAGATGGCAGAGCTTTGACCCTGATGGTGACATTGTATTTGGCAAGCAACCAGCTCTTTCTAGGTTCATGTGGATGTACCAGACTGTTTTGGTTTTTTTTTCCAATGAAATCATCAATTGTCACTGAGACTGAAGGGAAGACTTGATAAACCTCTGTACTGTCTCAGAAAAAAAAAATAATTCTATTGATTATATATGCTAACATCCAGTTCTTTGTGCAGGCAGACAGTGCGGCAAAGGGGAAAGAAAAGGGAAAGCAAGACTTTATACTGGGTGAAAATAGAGCCCAAATGCAGATTCTGTTTCATATATATGAGCAAAACTCAAAGGCTGTCAGGAATGTGTAGTGCATCAAAGCTGGCTGTGTGTGAAACCAGATGGGTTTGTAGCTGAAACAGTTCTATTTCTGAGGATGTCGAAAATCTGCCCTGACTGAGTGCAACCTACTCCCCAGGGGTGTTCCTCAAGCAATTCTAGGTCTTGGGGCAATGAAATGCATTTATTTTTCTAAGACAGAATGTTGTTGACATTTACTTCTTGCAGGAAACTTGGAGGCGCCATATTTTGACTTCTGTTTAGAATGAAGACTTGTTTGGAAATGTGTGAAGTTCCTCCCTACAGAGCAGAATGTCCAAGATTTTATCAGCTGTAGCAGAACAGTGGCACTCTCTGGAAATGGAGACCTTATACCAGATCTGCAAGGTCAAGTCAGAACTATGCCCTAAATTGTATTGATCTCTAATTTAGAACTAAGTGTTGAGCAATAGATTAACTAATGGGAGTCATTCATTCTGTAAAACTGTGCTTCTTATTCTCAGATAAGAAAAATGTAATCATTTGTATAATTCCTCTTACTCTTGAAGAAGTCTTGAGGTTGTAATAAGAAATTTGTTTGAGCATTTAAAAAAATCTTATTTTTTTATTCTTTGAAATTGGATTAAGGATGGTATTTGAATGCAAACTTTTTCTGCTGAAGTGTGTCTGAGGCTGAGAGTGGCAGGTGTAAACTAACACCTATGAGACACCTGTAGCAGCAGCTAAAGGACAGGACCCAATTCCTTTGCTGAGTCTCTTCTGAGGCACTCTTGCTGTGAGAGTGTAGGTGACATACTCTATCAAGGTCTTCAGACATTGAATTTGCTATTGTTTCTCCAGACTTCACAATGCAGATTTTGGAGAACTGACCATTAAAACATCTGCAGTCAGCTGACTGACCCATCATGTTTTAATTAAATCACTTTCAACAATCCTTATGAACAAATTCCATTGTAAATTTTCTATTTAGGAAATGTTGTCTATGTAATTTCAGATATTTGCCTCAGAGATAGTGCAATTAGTTTCTTCTTTATATGTCCAATTACAGATTTATCTGTGATAAGAATTGTATTAGTAGTGTCCAGTATCAGTATCTGGCATGCCTCAGATTCCACCATAAATGCTGTTGGCACTAGAAAAAAAAAACAACCAGCAACCAAAAAAACTTGCAGAGTTAAAAAAGAAAAGGAAATAATCTCAAATAAGAGAATGAACATTTACTTTATAGTGTAGTCATGCACCTTTAGAAAGAATTGTGGGGTCTGTTTTTCTCTCTATGAAATTAAGTGATGAGGCTGGTCTTGGATTTATTTTGTTAGCAGAATTTGAGCAGGTAAAAGCTCTGTGTTTTAGGGGTAAAGTTTTGTGTTTATGAATAATTTTTCTGTGAACTAGTACTTTCCCACAATGAAGCAGCTGGCTGAGAGTACAGTTTTCCCTGAGTTAGATGAGATCGTCAGCATCCAGGAAGATTTTCCCTGGAAGTTTTTCAGCACTGCAGGGATGGAGAGGTCCCTTGGAAGCTCTTCCTGCTGATACATAATTCAGGCTGTTGGGAGCTCTTTGCTGTGTGTTTCTGTAACTTCCATGATCTGTAAACCATACTTGTGTGGTCAAAGTATAGCTGAAATGGAAAAGGGGTGTTTGTGAGCTTATGACTGGACTAGCTGCAGTTTCACAGAAGAAAACCAGCTTTATCTCTCTAATCCTTCTGCTGGCAGGCAGGACATGAAAAATGAACGTAAGACACTGTACCTATTTATTGCTTAATTTTTCTCCATAAATTCTAACCTTGTGGTTAGAAAACCCAACAAAATCCAGTAATTCTCAAATGTAAACAAGTAGAAAAATAATACTCCAGAGTGCAGGAGTTTATAAGTATCCAAACCCTAAATATGTTAACACAGCTGCATGTCATGTGATCCACAGCAGTTGTAACACAAAAATATGTGAAATGTTTGAAAATGTCCAGAATACTGCAAATTTCTGATGATCATGTAAGGGAGCAAGAGCAAAGCAACAATTAGAAATCCAAATGGAATGAATAAAGAGTTGTGCTGAAATGATACAAACAGCTCTTTTCCTTAGCTAATCTTTAAAAGCTCCAACCAAAGCCCTCCCACAGTAAAGCTATGTAAGCTAGAGGTCTTGCAATGCTTTCTGAATGTATTACTCTGCCTGTGAGCAATCCAACTGTGTTTTAAGGCATTCTCATCTGTTTGGGTTTTTGGGGAGGTCAGTGTGCCACAGTTCAGTGGGAGGCAGTTTCTTCAGATGTTGCTGAACAAGGTAGCACAGAAGAAGAAATATTCTGGCTGTGCCAGTGTGGTATTTCAGCTCGCTGTTGCTGGTTTCTGAACATCTTGTCTGTCTGTAAGCAGTGTGTTCTGAATGCAGCTCCACGACTGAAGATATTTGTGGCTCCTGGGCAGTGGTTGGAGTTCTGTGCACTCCAAATATGCCCTCAGCCGTAGCTGGGTTCCTGTGGCAGGTAAAGCAAAGCACTGGTGAGAACATCAGCTGTGTGTGCAATGTTTAGAAGCTAAAATTCATCATTAGCCAAGAAGCTAGCCAGTACACATTAAATGCCTAAAGTGGAGTGAAAAGCACACAGAAAGTCACAAAAACATGGCAGACAGCAAAAACAATTGCTGAGAGAAGTATTATGGAATTTACTCAGTTATAAGTGTTATCTGCATGTCTTCTTTCAAAGACATGATGTTTTTTCCACATAGCTACTGTTTTGTAATAAACCTAATAACCTTCTGCAAATAGCTTTTTGCCCCTGAGCAATACATGCAGGATTCAGCTATAATGATAACTGCCGGAGATTAGAAGTTAAGCCTCCATGAAAAAGAGAACAAAGGAAATTAAAGTGTATTCAGTAACATGTACAAAATAATTTTAATTCCTTGCAATTTTGAAAGCTATGTTTCCATGTCAAACAAAAAAAAAAAAAATAGCACTACTTTCATTTTTCTTTTTTTCCCCTTTTAAATATATTTTCTTCTCATCTCCACTACTTGAGTAAAAGTGTCATTTCTTGGTGGATCCTGCTCAACATTTCTTAAAAGGCATTTTGTGAAGTAAACTTTTCTACTTCATAAAATTTCTATTTGTCTTATTTTCAACCTCTGATGCTGAAAGAAAAGCATTGCCTCCTAGTTATTTGGTACATTCAAAGTAAATGTTGCCAAAATATATGGTGGTTGGTGTTGGCTTTTAACAGGTTTTAACTGTCTCTTCCTGGAAAAAGCATACTTGGAATTAAATTTTAGCAAGCTCAGGTATATAGTTACAGCATCTTTTCTTAGGATCTGTCTTCTGGTACAGGATCTGCTTTGATTCATGCCATTATTCAGCAAGTGTGAGTGACTAGTATGAGGTGAAAATATTGATTCTCTGTCATATTAGAAATCATTGCTTCTGATAAATGTATTTAAAAGATATTTTTCTACTTCTATCACTGCCAAGAATCCTGGGCTGAATCAGAAGGAGTGTGGCCAGCAGGCTGAAGGTAGTGATTGTTCCCCTCTGCTCTTTGAGACCCCACCTGGAGCACTGCATACAGTTCTGGTGTCCCCAGTACAAGGAGGACATGGAACTGTTGGAGCAAGTCTAGAGGGGACCTTGAAGTGATTAAGGGGTCTGGAGCATTTCCCCTACAAAGATGGAGAAAGCTGGGGCTGTTCAGCCTGGAGAGGAGAAGGTGATGCGGGCACCTCAGCAACCTTCCAGTGTCTGAGAGGGTCTGCAGGGAAGCTCTGAGCAAATTGATCTGGTGGGAGATGTCTTGGCACGTGGCAGGGTGGATTTGGACTAAATGGTGTCCAAGGCCCATTCCAACCCTTCAGCATTCTGTGGTTCTGTGATGATGGCATCTCTATAGAAGTGCAGAACTTACCAAACAGAAGGGCCATTTCTTCACAAGCCTTCATGAATTCAGGTATTTGATACTATGTTCTGCTGCTTGTCCAACCAATGCCTTGTGGAAATAGTGCCAAGATGCAGAAAAGAGCATGGATTGTAGAAATGAGTAGGAATGGTGCAAAGGCTGGATTTTCTCCAGAACTTTTCTGTAAATCGGGCAGTTGATCTGAGATGCGGTTCCTTGATGGTTCGTGTATACAAGCATTTCCAAATATGTTACTACTATGAGTATATGTGTGATCAACACGATTTATAATATACAACAAACCTTATCTAGAATAGTTTGGTATTATATTTACCAGACTTTTTGCTCTACTAGAGTCAGGATATTCCTGGTTGAAGCACTATTCTTTCTCAAAAGTGTGTGTATACGTTCTAGGAAAAAAAGGAAATATACCTTCTAGGAAAAAATTTAGTGTCAAAAAGGTCACTTCTGGCATAGAGTGAATTATTTAGGATAATTTGATTCTTATCTACCAGAAAATTTCTGAGAATACTGGTAGAGGTGAGAAGGAGGTAGGCCTTCTATCTCCTATCTTGGTGGTTAAGCTGTTCGTCTGCAAGGATGGATGACATGGTTCAATTCTGCCTTCTGCTCTGGAGATTTAGATCCTGCTGTCCTGTCTCTTGGGACAGGACATGAGCGATTAGCAGCAGTGAGGTCTGCTCCTCATTTGCTCCTCTTTGCACATTTTTGCTTCAGAGGAGCTCTCTGCAGGTCTGATGCCCTCTCTGCCAGAGGCTTGTGCTTGTCAGTTGGCTTTGTGAAAGATGTTCACTTTGGTGGTAGCCACTTAAGTGCTGCATGCAAAGTGAACCATTTTTAATACAAGGGGTGAGAACCTGCCTCAATCCTTCCGTAATTAATCACACAACCAAAATCAGATCATAGCTCAAACCCATGCCCTGTCCAATCAAGACAGGGATTTGAATTTGTGTTCATAACTCCCCATAGGAGTTTCTCAGCAATTATAAGTGCATAATTCCAAAATGGAACTGGTCTAATAAGCTACTTGATGCAAACTACTTCAGTGATGGTTGAGAGTGAAAGAGCAATAGAGTAAGAATGATTCTTCAGCCTTATGTTAATGGTACTCACTTTGGAATCTGTGGCTTTAATACAGTAGGAAGCATTCTTAGTATAACAAAGAGTGAACTGTATATAAAAACTCAGAGAGAACAATCTCTTTGCAACAATTTTGTAAATCTCGTATTGTATTTCCTTGTCTTTTATGTTTGCATTTTCCAAATGTTTGCATTTTCCAAAAATGCTTCCTCTTGAGACACATGGAACATTTCATGTCAAATGAAGTACAGTGGGCTGGGTGGGGATGGTAGTGGTTTTGGTGTGGAAACCTGGAAAAATTGTGAATTTGGTTCAGTTTGAACAACATTCTTTTTCAAATGTTTGGCTTGGCAGCTGAACTGAAAGACCATTTATTTGACAGCCCTAAGCCCTCTTTTGCAGTTGGTCCCTTGTGTTTTACTAGGAAAATTGTACCATTAGTCCCTGGAGCTGTTCATGGATGACACAGAGGCATGAAATGGAAATCCCACTAAAATTTAGGGTTGTCTGAGTTTTTTGGAGCTAGGGGAACTCTGAAGTGAGATTAAATGGTAGCATCCAGACTATGTGTATTACTGGACTCTCCAAGGACACACTGTTGTTTTCAGAGATTCCCTCTGTCACTCCCTTGTCAAAAAGATACCTTTGATCCTTATGGGAAATATTAGGAGGAAAGCTCTTGACTTATGTGCATTGTTAGCTGGGAACATAGACATTCCTTTTTTTAACTTGTTCATCCCATGATGTAATGAGAACATTTTAAATGAGGACAAGCAAATTGCAAATTGCAAGCTTTTTCCTAGATGTTGCTTATAATCAAACACACCCAACCATGCTCTTAAATACCTCATAATTAAATATGCAAAAATAGAGACTTAATTTGAACATGTAAATTAATCACATGTTGTAACAATGGAAATTCATAACTGAAAATCCATTAGCAGACAACGCTGTTCCTCATTCTTTTGTTTACATGTTTACACTAATCACGCAAGAGAATTTTTGGTGCATGGCCCCCTTTGAAAATCAATTCTGTATCAACTTAGGAGATGTGTTCCCATTTCTATTGTATAGCTTTGCTCTATAAATGCAAATAATTGCAAATTAAGCCCCAAATGTCTGAAGAACAGCAGGAGTGACCATTATTTGATGTATGATGCACATCATGTCATTTCTGTGTCACTACTCTAGGGGTTAAATAAGTATCATGTTTTGGACATCTTAGGAAAATAATAAACAATGTAGCTCATCCAAAAAACATCTGCTCATATTTTCTTTGTTAAATAGTAGACAAATATATTTAAAATGTGTTTTCAATTGTCTGCTAAGAAAATAAGTTTGCATAAAACCCACTCTTTTATCCTGAAAAAAATTTGTGAATTTACCTTCTGTGGCAATTTAGAAAAAGCCAAAATTTATGCACATTGTGTATTCAGCAAGTAAGGAACTCAGTTGCTGTGGTGGACTACATTAAACATAAATGGATGAGAATGAGGTCAGTGGAGTGAACACAAGCTGTACTCCTCAGAGCTACTGTGCATGCACATGGCCTTAAAGATGTTTACCCAGTGGAAGTCTGTACTTGCCTGTGTATTCCAGTGCCTGTGCATGATGGCCTTGAAGCTTTGCCTAAAAAGGGCTTGTGAAAGAAATATTCTTTGCACATTTGCATTTTGGTTGAACACTATCAGCACTTCAGTTGAGAGGGTGTACCTGACTGTGAGGATCGGAATTCACTGGAGGGTTTGGGCTCTTTATCACCTGATGGCCATTTTGGTCAGTAAAGCCTTTATCAATGACTTGGATCAGGCCTTGTATCATATTCCAATACCCCTCCATCAGCTAGTGCTTACTCAGTTGAAAATACTGCCTTGAGCTTTCTCGCTCATGCAGGAAAAATTCTTCTCCACAGAACTTCTTCTCTGGTTTTATTGTATAAATCCTACTTGATCCTCAGTGTCCTGCTTCTTAAGGTACTACACAGCTGTCTTGTGCTCTTGACTTCATGCCACCCTCATGTTACACATCCCAGCAGGTGAGCCACTTCCACCCTGTTGCTTTGTTAATCTCTTTTAAATAACCACTTTTTTATTGTGCTACTTAACAGGAAATACCTCTCCAGTAGTGCCTCTAAATCACTTACAGCCCAAAATATTGCCATATGCTTCTTAAACGCTCCCATACTGGCCTATTCTATATGCTAACACTATGTCTACAGACACTACAGTGAGTTATGGTGAAAATAAGGAGGAAATTTTTAAGGAAAACTTCTCACCTTCTTGCCTAAAAAGTGCTAAATTCTGATGGGAAGCACTAGGACATACATAAGAGCTTGGACTGGTCACCTATCAAACAGGGGTCTAAATAATGGAGGGGAGCCACACTGCAACAAAGTGTACTAAGTGTGAAGATAGGAAAGCATTCATAAAAATGCAGCAAACAGCTTTGTGATAATTAGTGGAAATGAGGTCACAGCCTGTCTTTCTGTCCTACATGAACCTTTTCTTTATTATTGTGGCATCACAGCTTATGAATCTGAGTTTTTGGTGGACTAGTACCATTTCTCAGTTATTTTGCTTTCTCTTTTCTCACAGTAAGATGCAACTTAAATTCCTAAACTCAAAACCCCCAAAAATTCAACCCGCAAGCCTCAGTGGTATTTGGAGTTTATGTATTTTTTAACCAAAGACCTTTGCATAATCAGATACTAGTACATTTTTTTAGTGAAATTCTTAAAGCTTTGGGCTTAACCACTGCTTCTTGCAGTGATATGTTTGAAAAATGTCAACTATGTATGTGTAATGGAGGGCTGTGGAGTTGAGGTATGTCCATTTTCTGGAAGTGGTAGATGGTGTCAAGGTCTGGATTGACCTCCAGCAGGGTCCTGGCTCCAGCTTGAGCAGTCCCATGGTGACATCAGAACTTTGGCATCTATGTTAAAGAATTTTTTTGTTATTGCCATTATTTCAGAGAAAAGCTGATGATCTGGCATGAATGAATGCACTACAGACATATCTGCTGGAGTAAGCAGAGAACTTTAAAGCTTTATGAGTTGTGAATTGCATCATTCATTTTTCATAGGTTATTAATTCTGAAACTTTTCTGTTGCCTGCAGCAGTAGACTTGGATGTGTATGGGAGAAGTTCTTCAAATTGTAGGCAAAGAGGCTTGATTTCTGAAAGAACAAAAAGGAAAACTACAACAAAACCCTTGTTGGAAGAAGAGATCCAAAAGTGCTTAAAGAGGCTTGAGAGTGAAAGAAACACACAAAGGGCTTACTAGGCTGGAGTTAAACAGAACTAAATAGGATTTAGAAATGTACTTAGAAAAAATAATCCTCAAAAGGAAGAGAACAGCATCTCTTTCCACCCCAAATCAAAAAGGAACACTATTAAAATGTTCTTAAACTTGTTCTTAAAGTATTTAGTTTCTTTTAATAACACTCATTATATGTTGGGTAGTCCAAAAGGATTGTGTGTGTATTGGCAAACCACAGTAGCCTTTTGGATGCTCAATCTTCATCTAAGTGTGTTTCAGATCTATGTGTGATAAACCTCATTTGCTAAATATGGGAGGTTGATCTATTCTATAGCACAGAAATTGTGTGTGATGCAATGAGAAGTCTCATTGTCAGGAATCTTTTACTAAGATATTTCTGAAATGTTGTGGTTGCTTTTCTTCTGGATCCCCTATACAATCTGCATTTCCATTCATTTTATTATGGAGCACTATTGGGAGCAAGCAGAAATAAAATCCAAGACCAGGCCTTTCTTTCCCATTTTTTTTTTTTTTTTTGACAATATTCCCGTTCAGGTACTGTGAATGGGAACATCATCCATCAAGAAGCATAGGGTTCAGCAGCCAGAGTCTTGAGCAAAATAATCTGGCACTGCTATTCTGGGCAGTGGATCATTTGTGGCTTTAGACAGACAGAGCACATGATCTTTCAATCTCAGTTTCCCTTTCTGTAATGTAGAGTGATGAGAATAATTTAATTCTTATCTGACACAATATTTCTATTTACTATAGACAGATGAAATGGTATGGAAATAGCCTTAATGAGGATTGTTCAAAATCAGATCTTACCCATCATTCATAATTTAATTGTTTCAATTTTTTAGTGAAGAAACTGAGTTCATAATTGAAGAGACCAAAACATTTAAAGGTTGGATTTGTATTCTGGAGAGTATTCAGAATTTCAAGAAAACTACCCCCCCACTGTTTCATTATGAGAAATATTCTAAAGGCTTTCCAAAAGTTTTGTCTTTATGTGGAACCACAGTCTGTTTATTTCTTCATGCCAAAGATGAGGTTTGGCACAGGATTGTCCCATACCCTTGCCAAAAGCTCTCCTAAGAGCACACTCAGTTAGTTTATATTACTACTTTTGAGAAAGGAAACATTAAAGAACCCATATTTTTAATACAGTATAAAGGTCCTCTGAAGGCTGAAAATGCCTCCCTCTGGCCCCACCTCACTGCAAGGGACTGGGGTATGTGAGGGAAAAAGACGTCCTACAGTCAAAGCGCTGCCTCTGTGTGAGGCCTGGGAGCAAGGACAGCTTCACGCTAACCCTCATTTCCCTGCAGGCTACGTTTTCAAAAAGTGCTTCTAAGTGTGGTTGCCCAAGTGGAGACAACCATGGCTTCATTTTCAGCAAGTCTGGGCGCTCCAACACCTGTTGATTCAAGTGAAGTTGGACCTAGGCTGCCTCCTGCCAGCGTTTCCACACTTCTGCAAGCACAGGGTACCCAGTGTCAGGTCTGTCCCTCTCCCTCCGTGCCCCTGATGCACTGATGCATTGCCTTTGCAGCTTCTATGAAAGGTCACTAAGCCAGAGAGAGGCCATGGCTATTCTATTTATATGTATAAATATAACTTGCATATAACTTGGATTTTCTCTGCTCTTAAATTGGTATAACCTGTAACTGATGTCTGGAACCCTGGGCCTCTCCCTGCTGCCTAGAATGATGCACCAAGCATAATTTTTAATTTTGACTTTGGCATTGTCTTATATATTTGGTTAAGAGAGATATGAGAGAATTTGAGGAATTGTCTGCTAACTCTGCTGCAGAGAGACTGCTGATCACCAAACCATTTCATTTAAATGCAGAGGGTTTATTTTTTACGCTTCTGTGAAGTCTTGAAATCTGAGGTAATACAAAATTTGAACAAAGAAGGCTATTGTCATAGAAATGACTGAGTCTGCAGACATATTCTGCACAGAGTGAGAGAGCATTTTAGGTGATTTTATGATGATCATTGTAAAAACGTGTGTATGTGTGCCCCTGCATCTCTGTGTCTATTCATCCACTCAGAACTCAGACTGTACATCAGAAATGGAAGCCAGCTGTTAAAGCTGTCAGCCAGCTGTGCATCTGCCTCATCCTGGGGTGTCCATTCAACCCCACAGGCTGCATGGGGCAGGCACAGGCAGCTATCAGAGAACTCAGCTGAAGCATGGAAGACACTTTTTTCCATTTGAGTTCCCCACACCATATGGCAGCCAAATTTAATTTTCAAATATGCTTTTTCTCCCCTAATGAAACTGCCACTTCCAAAATTTCATATTCAATCATCTTGTTCAACCACAATGCCTCTTCTTCCTCCTAGGGAGGAGTCCAAAGAATTTTCATTAGTTGGCTGAATATCTAAATGTTAGGGATGTCTGTGCAAAATCTGCATATTAAATCTGAATGTCCAGTCTTGCATCAAAGGGATCCTTTTCCTTTTCTGTACGAATAGCTGTCTTTGAGACCTATCAGAGTTGCAGAGTTGTTGTGGATCAACCTTCAGTGTCCAGGCCCTTAACACTTTTTATTGAAAGTAACACTTGAATTACAAAGCATTTCCAGTATGATATGAAACTGAAGCCATGCTAAAAATTCTTAAAGTATTCAAAAATGGAGTTATTTTATAATCTGCAATTCTGCTCAATACTGGTGTTTCTGGGCAGAGTAAAAGTGGAAAACTTTAACGGGTAGATGCTCCTGTCATGACTTCACACTGATACTCAGATGTCAGTCTTTGAAGAGCTTCATCCTCTTTTATGCTGTAAATAAATATTTTGTTTAGTTAACCTGCTGGAGAATTTAAAAGGAAATCAACATGTTCTGTAGACTCAAAAAGTGAGGACTGTTTATTTGTACATTCTGACTGCCTGCATATTACAGGCCAAATAATATTCCTCTGTCACATCTGCACTGAGCCCAATTCCTTCCCTATTTGATTAAAGTGTTACCTGTAGATGTAAACTTGTGAACACAATTTCTTCTGTACTGATGCTGATTTTGAAAAACAGTTGCTCTGAGCTTGAAATGAATAAAATACCATATCCTATGGCACTGGATTCTCTGGTTTTCTAACAAGGCAGTGTCTAGGAAATTCCCAACAGCTCAATTCTAGTAGATTCTCTGAAGCCTAATAGGTTATGTTCATATTAAACCTTTAATTTACTAGGGTTAAAATTCTTATTAACACCATTCTGTTCACCCATCCATTGATTTTTCTGCCTGTTTTTAAGAACTTAATTGTTTCTGAGCTGTCTGCTTTTATCAGATGTAGTTGGAATTGGTGATCATGTCCAAAAGATTATTGAAAGGGTAATATGCATGGGACCACTCATGCAGACAAAGCTTGCCTGCATAAGATTTGTTTCCCTAGGAAATCTGGCACCTGTTAGACATATCTGAAATTCTGTGGATTTTTGGTATTCTATTCTTACTATTTATTAGAGGAGGAGAGATAAAGTTTCATCAGATGCAAATCATCATTCCCAGAGGATATCAGCAATGACTGATGGAGCAATTTCTTTCTGACATTCTGGCCCTTTCTGGGGTTGTATTGCATCATGGTGGCTCTTTGATATATGTGTTTGAAATACACTGGCCTGATAGACTGGAAATGAGAGTTAGTAAGTAGTTTAATTGTTTGTCATGTTTTCAAAGTACTTCCTTATGTCAACAGTCAATGGGCAGGATGCAAGTGAAATGCTGAGACTCTGTTTGCCTTGATTTCTGTTTGTATTTGCTATATCTGAAGATGCTCCTAGATCTTGTTACAAAAATACTTTTCATTTAGAAATTCAGACCTCCTCTGATGTAAGCCCCAAACATTTCCATTTCTAAGTGCAAGAAGTTGATCCCTAAGTAATTATGAAGTGATGCCAGGTCCTAACCACACTACCTTACCTACCCTAGTCCTTTGGAAACGTTTTACTTGCAACAACTTTATATACCAAACATGTTTGTTTAATGAAAATGTTGTTATGATAACTATAAACAACATATTTTTTATATGACTAATGTTTTCATGAAGTTGGTTTCATTTTCACAGGTCACTGCTTCCTTTTCCAGCCTCATAAACAGTTTTCTCAATCATTTTGGGCACTGAGTTGAGACCTCAGCACTTGGATTTGTGTCATATGATTTGATCTTCTTTTCAGTGTTCTCCTATTCGTCCCTGTCCATGTTCTGTTTTTTCTGACACATTTTTTTCCTTCATGTGTCATTTTATGACAGTGTTTCTCCATGATGTGCTTGCTAAAAGAAGTGAGATATCTGGAAAAAAATTAGACTTGTTTGTGAAAAAAACCCAAAAAACTGACCGATAGGCTACCTAGAAAGTAAGTAGTTTTACTTTTTCTAATTTCTTATGTGTGTGTATGTTCTTATCTTAAAATCTACATTCATGACTTTATCTACAACATAAGGCATATTTTGTAAATGAGCTTAAGCACTCTATCAAGTTGTAATTATTCATGAATAGTCTCTCTTTATTGCTAATGATATGCATCACACTAGCAGAGTTTGATATACTGGTTATACAAATAAAGTTCATCTGAGGTAACACAGTTTATTCCTTTCTCAGGCATCCAGCCTGCATCTCAGCTGCAAAGTAAGTACCTCTCCACATCTCATTACCAAAATAGCAACCTTCTTAATCCTTTGCTGTGAAGAACAAAGGTTCGATTCAGTCTCTGGAGCAGAAATAGGATCTTATTAATGCACTGGCAACTACAGTGTTGTTATTTTTGCTAGAAAAGAGAGAAACAGGAATTTGCTGATATATGTTAGATTAAGGGCTGTTATTGTTTTGAGATTAATTGGATTGTTAGCCGGGCCTTTCCGATGTCAGCTGAAAATCTACAAAATACCTTGCAAGTTATTATTCTGGATGAGATCAGGAGCTACTTCCTGGAAATTCACTTCTATTCTTTGTATTTGTTCTGAAGGAATCACTGAGGCTATCAGTTTAAAGGTGTATTATTTACTGTGCAGGGAGAAAATTTCTCGTGTTGGTCTTGCCTGGAGTGCTGGCCCTGCTGGACTCAACCCTCTTGCCATCCAGTGGATTAAAACTGAGACCCAAGCCACCAGCAAGGTACCTCATGCTCAGCCTTTGGGGAGGTCTGTGCATTGGCTCAGTGTCAAGGCTTGAATGTGTTACAGCTGACGTATGAATTCACATTTTGGAGATTTAGAGCTCCAGTGATGTTTTATGGAGTCTTTTCTTTCTTTCAAAATATTTGCTGTCATGTGGTGTTGGGCTGCAGTGGGCTGTAGCATTTGGGATCCCTGTGGAGCAGACTGTCTCGGCAGCCCATCAGGATAAAAGTTGAAATTAGGATTTCAGAGAAGAGCCAGAGAAATTGCACTTGGTGAATTAAATGTTGTTGAGCTTGAGGACCTGGAAAAGGGTTAGTGATGTATCTGGGTGAACTCCCAAATTGGTATGAATGACAGGCATAGGAGGTATTGCTTAGAGCAAAAATGAATGCAGTGTAACTGATCTGTTGAGACCGGCAAACAGTTTCTGGAAATGACTGGTGCTTGATAATTTTTAGTGATAGGCAAATGGCATACTCCAAATTACGTGTGGTCCATTGTGTAATTCTGTGTGGGTGTGGACCTTTGCAGGTTATTGGCCTATGCCACCTGGCACAAAATGTGTTTGTTTAAGTCTTAGCATGTAGAACTTTGGGTGTTTGTCTTCATGCGTATGTGAAAGGTTCAGGGTTAAGTGAGGGAGAGCTAACCAGAAACCGAGATCAGCAGAAGCATTCTGGATAACTGTTCCCAGGCCTGAGTAATGAAGACCAGGAAGATGGTATTTGCAGTGAACCTCAGCTCTCTGCTTCTATTCCTCATGGTTAGGACAAACCCTGTGTTTGGCCTCCAGGAGATATGGCAAGATATGTCTATTGATGGAGTATGTAGTCTGAGACTTGTGGCTTGAGTGTGTGAACTTTTATTTGTGAATTGAAAGAGATTTATGAGCATAGACTAAGGCAATTATGTAGTATTAATTGCTAATTTTTCCTGATTGTCCATGTCACCAGAAGGCTTTAAGTATCAAGTTCTGATAGAACAAGAATGTTTGAGGTACCAATAGGATATTTGGGCCCTAGCCTGTTCTCTGTTATACCACTGCAAATTTGGGATATTTGTATTGACTGCTGAGTGCCAGAGCAAAGCAGGACTGGACCTGAGAGATGAAGCTGTGACTTGCCTGTGTGTGCCTTGGGCAGTGAAACAGCTGACTGAAGAAACAGCTCATGTACTGCTTGCATTTCCCCTTGATGGTTTCCAGCTGTCCTCTTTTCCCTGGCATGCAAAACATTAATTAGTTTCAGCTTATGAAAATAAGTGAGAGGTAGTGTGTGCTACCCACCTTATAGTGCTGCACATAAACAAGGCACTGCAAACAACGAACCGTGATCACAAATGCTAAGTGACGTTGTTATTCAGCCAGGGGCTGAGTAAAAAGAAAGTTCCTTTGTTGCTGAACATAATCTAGATGGTTTCTCAGCCTGTGCAATAAAGACATGCTTACACGCAGGAGATCAGTGTGTATTGCACCTGGACCATACATCAGAGTGTCACAGACATCATGCTTTCATCTCCACATGTCTTTTAGTATTAACTGAGGCAAGAAAAAAGCAAAGAGCTAAATAGGACAGTAGAAGAAGAAGGCAGTATTATTTTTTTTCAACCTGTAAACATATATTTGTAGGATATTAAAAGTTTGGGGGGTTTTGTCATTATAGCTCTTGCATGTTTTCAGATTAGGTTTCCTAGATGGCTTTGTCAGAGAATATGAAGAACTTGTAGGTATAAAAATTATTCAAAGAATACACACACCTTAATTTTCAAACCTGTTAGTTTATTGTCACAAGACTGCCTAAATATATTTTTATGCTGCTGCAATAAGATCTGCCACTACCTTGCTACCCAGGCTGAAAGGAAAGTATTAGCAGAAAGTAGCTGAAATCAAGAAATGCAGGAGAAAATGCATTAAGCAAAGCATGAAAATCCCAATGTCTTAACACCATTGCTAGTTCAAAAGAAAGATTTTGCTGAATTGGCTGGACTGCTACAGACTCTGTTTAAAGCAAATTGAAAAGGACAAATTCAAATTTAAGTGAATACTAGAGACAGTGGACAAGGTTATGCAAAAGTTGGAATATGTATGGATGCTGCAGTCATGATGGAAGAATTTCTGCAAAAAGGAAAAGAAGG